>NC_066581.1:131504308-132117808 GCF_024323335.1 Lathyrus oleraceus
TTCTATGCCATAAACCAAGGAATAAGGGGTTTCCCCTGTTGAAGTACGCACTGATGTAAGATAATAGTGCAATGCAAAAGGTAGCATCTCATGCCAATCCTTATATGTGACTACCATCTTCTGAATAATTTTCTTGATATTTTTGTTCGCAACTTCAATAACCCCATTCATCTTGGGCCGATATGGTGACGAGTTATGGTGTTCAATTTTGAATGTTGCACACAACTCCTCCATGGTCTTGTTGTTGAGGTTGGACCCATTATCAATGATGATTTTGCCGGGCACCCCATATCGACATATGATATTATTCTTTAAAAAATGAGCAACTACATGCTTTGTGACATTCACATAGGATGCAACTTCGACCCATTTGGTGAAGTAGTCTATGGCAACCAAAATAAACCTATGTCTATTAGATGCTTTAGGTTCTATCATCCCGATCATGTCAATTCCCCACATAGAGAAAGACCAGGGTGATGCTATGACGTTTAGCGGAGTAGGCGGTACATGCACTTTGTCAGCGTAGATTTGGCATTTGTAACATGTTCTGGTGTAATGATAACAATCAGCTTCCATTGTTAACCAGTAGTAACCGACCCTCAGGATTTTCTTCGCCATCGCATGCCCATTTGCATGGGTGCCAAAGGATCCTTCATGTATATCCTTCATAAGCTGATTAGCTTCATGTTTGTCCATGTATCTGAGTAAGACCATGTCATAATTTCGCTTGTACAACACATCCCCGTTCAAGAAGAACTTCGATGCCAACCTCCATATAGTCCTCTTGTCAAGGCTAGAAGCCTCTGCCAGATATTCTTGTTTCTCCAGATAATGTTTGATGTCGAAGAACCAAGGCTTGTCATCCAACTCTTCTACTGTTGTCGAACAATGAGCAGGTTCGTCAAAAGGCCTGATTTCAATATTAGGATGATGGTTAGGCCATATCAACTTGTACATTGAGGCCAAAGTCGCCAGAGCATCTGCCATCTGATTCTCTTCTCGAGGAATATGAGAGAAAGTGATTTTGTCAAATTTTGGGAGTAACGTCAGCACATAATCCTGATAAGGAATTAGGTTAGCATGTCTCATCTCCCAATCACCTCTGATCTGATGTATCACTAGAGAGGAATCTCCGTATACTTCAAGGATTTTAATATCTAACTCAATAGCCTCCTCTAGTTCCAATATGCAGGCTTCATATTCAGCCATGTTATTCGTGCAGGTGAAGCAAAGCTTTGCAGTGAATGGTAGGTGAAAATTCTTAGGAGACATCAATACTGCCCCAATCCCATGACCTACAGCATTTGAAGCACCGTCAAACATAAGAGTCTACTGTTCTTCTGGTTCAGGTCCCTCACTAGGTTCAGGGGTTTCATAGTCTTTGACGAACATGATGTCCTCGTTTGGGAAGTCAAACTTCAAAGGTTGGTAATCCTCTATTGGCTGGTGAGCAAGATGGTCTGCTAGTACACTTCCCTTGATGGCCTTTTGGGCGATATATTGGATATCATACGCTGATAACAACATCTGCCATCGGGCAATTCTGCCGGTAAGAGCTGGTTTCTTAAATATATACTTGATGGAGTCCATTTTGGATACCAACCAAGTCATATGAGTCAACATGTATTGTCTGAGATGCTTAGCGGCCCATGTGAGTGCGCAACAAGTCTTTTCAAGCAATGAATATCTGGTCTCACAGTCATTAAACAATGATGCAGATGTCATGGTCAAGAGACTCTTCTTCTTGGATATGGCCGTTACTTTTGGTTGCCATTCTCTTGTTAATGATCTAAGTATTTTAAGGTTGATATCATCATTTGTGAAGGTTTTTCCAAGTGCAATTAAATGATTCGTTAAATGGACGAATCTCTTGTGCAATGCAATAATGGATTCTCCGGGAAGTATTTTGAACATTTCATATTCTTGACTCAATGTGTTTAATCTGGATCTTTTAACTTCAGCGGTTCCTTCGTGAGTCTCCACCAAAGTGTCCCATATTTCTTTTTTCGATTTACATTGAGATATGTGGAAGAACTCATCCATACTTAATGCATTTTTAAGAATATTGATAGCTTTCTTTTTGTTAAGTATTCTTTTCTTATCGTCTTCATCATATGAACTTTTAACCTTAGGAGTGCCAACACCATTGACCATACTATTTGAATTATGCAGACCATTTTCAACGGTTTCCCATATACCATCTCCTTGTGCTTCTAAATGTGCTTTCATGCGGATTTTCTAGAAGTCAAAATATTCTTCAGAAAATAGAGGGGTTTTTTGCTACTACCACCATCTTTGAAAGCCGGGTTTACGCTTGCGGAAGCCATCTCCTGGATCTAAGGAGCAAGTTACCAATAACCCACTCTGATGCCAAATATAAGTTGAGTATGCGCCTAAGAGGGGGTGAATTAGGTTCTTTGAAAACTTTTTCCGGTTTTATGAAAACTTGTTCTTTCTTTTCTGGTTTGGTTATGCAATGAAACGATAAAGTGCAGAAAGTAAAGAACACCGAGACGTATACTGGTTCCCCTCATAATCCGAGAGTACTCCACTCCCCTTACCACATGTAAGAGAATTTATTATTGTTAGATCTTATGGACAAGACAACCTAGTCTTTCTATACAAACTCTAACAAGAACACCAAGAACAATCCTCTTGGATTTTTCGCTAAGTCCACTAAGAGAACAATCCTCTCTTAATGTCTCTCTTGTTTCCAACAGACCTGAACAACAAGGATAACAAGAACAATATGAGTTTTTACAAGTTTTTAAAAGATGGGGCAATATATCAATCTATTGATTGATCTTCTCCTTTTAAGAAATCAATTCTTTTTATGACATACAAGTGCTCTAAGAATGGTATGGATGAAACTATATGAATGTATATTGAAAATTCTGTGTAGAAAGTTTCACCAGAAAGTTTAATCAAGAACACTTGAGAAAATTTGAAAAGATGAAGAGAAAAATTATTTGAAATATTAGTGTGAAGGAGGTGAGTTCAAATTCTGAAAATATGTTGTATATATAACCCTTAGACACCTTTCTAAATGGTTATAATTCATGAATGTATGCCATGATTCAAGAACACAATTTAGAAAAGGTTTTCATGAAAAAAATGCATTTCTTTCTGCCACTGGTTCAGTGGTAATCGGTTACCCAATATGGTGTAATCGATTACGCCTGAACCAACGTTAAAAAATTTGAAAATTTTCACCATGTAATCGATTATCCAAAACATGGTAACCAATTACTTACTACAAAACTTGTCATAAGAGGTAGCGCAAACAACTGCTAATCGATTACTTCAAACCTGGTAACCGATTACCATAAAGGCAGAATGACAAAATGTAGTTGAAAATGAATTGTAAGGCGAAATGAAAATATTTAAGAGGCCTCAATGAAACATGACATGTATGAATGAAACTCTTGAGCACTTGAATGAGCATAGAAAGGTTGAGAACTTTATACCTTAATAATTTGATCAATTAAATAGAAATATTCAAGACTTGGAGTTCTTTTATAAGTGAAGCTTGACTTGTGCTTGAGTATTGAACCATTCTTTTTGCGATGCATATTTGCTTGTAGAGCATGTCTTCATCAAAACACTTTGAGAAGCTTGTCTTCACAAAATTTTCCAAAGGGTGCCAAGAATACCAGAAGCATGCAGGGGTCCAACATGTGCCTACTAGTGAACTATAATCGATAGTCAAACCCTAGCCATTTAGAGGATGGACTTTAGATTTGATAGGTGAGATTAAGCCGACATCATCTAAGAGTCACAAGTATTTTCTAGTAGGCACGACTGCTTCACCAAATGGGTCGAAGTAGTGCCTTTGGTGAATGTCGACCAAGATGTTGTGATTAGTTTAATACAAAGTAACATTATTTATAGATTTGAGATTCTTGAGACCATAACCACAAACCAAGGATCAATTATTACAAGTCGAAAGATGGTTGAATTTTCCTCAAAATCAGGAATCAAACTTCTGACCTCTACACCTTACTACGCCACAGTCAAGTCGAGGATGCAAACAAAATCATAATTGGTCTGATAAAAAAAGATGTAGGCCAGAAGCCAAAGAATTGGCATAAAACGTTGGATCAAGCATTTTGGGCTTGTTGAACGTCCCATATGGGGCAACTAAATCTACACCTTTTTGACTAACGTTTGGACACGATGTCGTGTTTCCTGCTGAGATACACTTACAACCAATAAGAATTAAAAGTAAAAGAGAGATCCCTTTCGACCACTATTGAAGTATAATGATGGACAAATTGGTCGACTTGGATGAAGAAATGTTAGTTGCCCTAGACGTTCTTATTATACAGAAGGTGCGAGTGGCTAAGGCTTATAATAAAAATGTTAATTCGAAGGCCTTTTCGATGGGTGACTATGTCTGGAAGGTAATATTACATATGGATCAAAGGGATGAAACCTTAAGGAAGTGGTCACTAAACTGGGATGGACCATTTAAAATTAACCAAGTGTTTTCAAATAATGCTTATGAGATTGGGAAATTAAGTAGTGACAATCGAATTATACGAGCAAATGGTAAATACGTGAAGAAGTATAAACCTATGTTGTAGGAAGTTAAAATATCAACATAATGTGAAAAAGTGTTGCCAAACTTGTATATATTAAATATGCCAAAAATGATAGTCCTTACAATAATTAAAGTACATTAATAATAAAAAATAATACACATCATTTTAAAGGATTCAACTTGCTCCTCAGTTCTTCAAAGCGTGACCTTGTACGCTCAAGCTTCTTGTCGACCATGAGCTCAGCAACTCTCAGCTTGCTCACTTCTGCCTCTAGTATACGAGCGGTCCTTGTACACTCTATACCAGTGTTGGCCACTTCAACCAAATTCTTGCTGACAGAGGCCAACTCAGAAGAATCTATCTCATCCTTCTCTTTCTCCACTACCTCGATCTTCAGCTGCAACCAGTTTATCTGTTGAGTCCAGGATAAGATATCATCCTCCAAATTTACCAACCTGTTTTTGGCCTTGTTCGTTTCCTCTAATTCAACAACTTGATGTTGAGATTCATGAACTTGGTGCTCGTGCATAACTTCAACTCTCCTCTCGAGTAGACTGATAGACTCTTGTTTATTCCTAACGACCTGAACAACTTGCTCGAGATGAGGTTCAAAATCCAAAACAAATTCAACAATAGGACTTGGCACCTCTGACTTGTTTAGCTTCACAACCAACCCCTGGATCTCAAAGAGGGAAATGAGTTCATCTTTGATCGTTTGAATAAGGTCCAAGCCGACATGTCTAGGCTCTAACTGCTGGAACAATTCATTAAAATCGTCCGTATGAGAACTAGGCGAAGTTGGAGATACATCAAGAAAGTTCTCACGGCTATCCATAATACTTTTGAAGGCTTCAAATGGATTCTCTTAGTTGGCTCCCACCTCCGAGGGATGTAAATTAGAATTAGAAACGTCACTAAGGATTTCCTGATATTGGGACAAAGATCCTGGAGTGGGAGAGGAATGAGTATACTATTGAATACCCTATTTGGCAGGAGACCCAGCAGGATCTTAAACTTGACTGGGCATACCAACATTTCGATTCTTCTCAACACGAGCGCCTCCAGATGTCTCTCGTGCAGGAACAATTTCCATTAGAAGAGTTTGAATTAGAGTCTCGACCTTGTCATCCTGAATAGTTGATTCGGATATAGGAGAACCTTGTTTTTTCAGGTGGAGACTCATTAGCTGGACTTTTAGTTTTCTTTTGCAATTGGCTATAAAGTCCCTCCAGCGGGTTGTATTGTTTGATTGACGACTCCTCCATTCCCAGCATCATTATGTAGATGAACATGGGATGAAGTGGTATTAGAAAGTGTTGTGTATTTGATGCTAGAAAAGTAAGTAGGGTTGTAGGTTGCATCTAGTTGTACTTGAGGGTTTGCAGGGTCGACATCAACATGCTTATTAAATGAATATTATGAATTAGCATATAGTTCAAAACATAGAAATATAAAAGGAACAAGGTAATGATCCGCCTTATTAGCGGTGGGACGTGGACTCGAATATGCACTCTCAAGACTCTGAGCGGGTTGTCGAGAGGTTCTGCCACTCTTTTTTCTTCTTGGTTAAAGGGGAACTTTGCTTACCTTAGTCCCCTCATCCTCAAAGACAACAACAAGTTTATGCCTAAACCTCTTTTTTTTGTCAAAGGCCAGAAGTTTCGGCATTGGCCTTGCCTTCCTCTTGCTTTTCAAAGTTGGCATCATCCACTTCGATAGGCACCCCTTTCTGGAATTTTGGAGGGATAAGGGGAGGAGATTGTAAAACTTAATCATTGATGTCAAACTCAATTTCTTTCTGAGGAGACTAACAACTTTCAACGAAGCTTTAATCAATAAACAGATAAAGTCAGATAGGATTAAGAAAGAAAGGAGGAACGAACCAGAGTTTCTTCGCTGGAAGAAGTGTCAACATCCTTGTTTAGTTGGTGTATCCTCAAAGGGCCTGCAATAAAAGAGGTATTCACTTTATTTCAGCCCTGAAGGAAAAAAATAGATTAGGACGTCAACAAGAAAAGACTAAAGGATAAGAAGGTTAAATACCCTTTTTACATGTGAAGTTCCTATAGTGCTGGTGCCTTGAGAGCCATAAGTCAATGACTTTGGATCGGAGGAAATGTATGTAAAAGGTAGACAAAATGCATTATAATCCAAGAGGAAACTAAGGAAAGATAAGATGAATGTAACTTTAGAAGTTAGACGACCAAAGATTACCTATAGCCCTCAGGAAAGAGAAAGCGTCGATAAGAGATTGAGCTATGAGGTTGTGATCTGGTATGTTTAAGTAATAGAGGCCCCACCATTCCTCAAATTCTTGGGTGAAATGGTAAGAGAGTGAGAATTCGAAGGAACCGAGAAAAATCTATTTCCTTTTACAAAATATATGGTAGCTTTCCAGCCACCTCTCGTTGAGTGTGTCAATAGAAAAGAAAAAGACATCTACTTGAGGAACTAAGCTCTTAAGCAGCAATTGGCTCAAACCAAACTACATGGACGCCAAGTTGGGTTGGTAGGCACATGCTCTTAGACCTGATTTGGAGGAGGTGAGCCTTGTCCATAGAGCAGTGGGCTGGAAGCATGCCAATAAGGTATTGTGAATATCCCTTTCATCTTGATGTGAGGGATTAGGAAATGGTTTCCTGAACCATTAAGGTCCAATATGTTGACTGAAAAATGGTTCCATAGTCAAAATAAACGACTTGAAACTGTTGAAAATATTGAAATACATCTCAAAGACCTTCCTCGATAAAACTTTGCCATCGTCGGGAGTAAGTCGGACGAGCCTTGGACATTTGACCCATACCTTTGAGTTAGGAGGAACCCTTGTTTTTAAGGAAGGCTTGAAAGTGGCATTGAGCCATAATTTCAGGAGCCAGATGAGGCCACCTAGACTTTCAAGATTTGTTCTTTGCTTCAGGTCTTGAGAGGCTAGCTCCAGAGATTCATACAATCCACAAAGAATCAATTTACTGAGGCATATTTTTCCCCCTTCATGGAGTTGGATGGCCAAGGTGAAAAACTTTTTACCCACCTGAAAAGATCGAGAACAGAAGACATACCAAGAAATCCAATAGGTCAGAAAAGCAATGTTTTCAATATGTTCATGGGGGGTGAATAAACCCCAAGTTAAAAAACTTTACAAAAATTGTTTTGAAGAATTTAATGGTTAGCGGAAGTGATCCACACCAAATTGTCTAAACCGAACTGCTATCGAGAAGATCAATTGGTGATTTGAAGGTTTTGAACAAGATTGCTTAGCTAAAGATGTCTTAAATAGATTGCTCTCTAAAGCAGTGGAAGTGGCAATCTAAGTCTCATAAATGCTTCTAGAAACAATAATGTTCCTTCCCATATAATGTATGCTAATGACATCTTGATTTTCTGCATTGCAAAGACTTCCAATATCAAGACTCTCAAATCTATATTCAAGGATTACTCTTCAGTTTCTAGTCAGAACATCAATCTCTCCAAATCCAGCCTTTTCTATGGATCTATTTCTAGCAGGAAAATAAATAAGCTCATTAGACTTACTGGTTTCCAACATGGCATTATTCCTTTCAATTATCTCGGAGTTCCTCTTTTTAAGGGCACAGTGAAGAAATACTTCTTGAGTCCCATTGTTGATAGATATTTATCCAAGCTCTCTAGATGGAAAGTCTATTGTCTCTCTATGGATGACAGACTTACCTTGGTCAAGTCCATTATTCATGGTATGCTTGCTCAATCCATTAACATATAACATTGGTCTATTTCTATTCTGAAAAAGCTGGAGTCAGCTTGCAGAAATTTTATTTGGTATGGCAGCATTAATACTAGAAAGATTTGTACAGTTGCTTGGAGCAAAGTTTGCCAACCTTATTCAAATGGGAGTTTGTGTTTGAGATCTCTCATTATTTTGAATGAAGATACAAATCTTAGACTTCTTTGGGAGCTTATTGATAGCAAAGATGATTGGGCAATTCTTCTCAAAAAGAGAATCATCAGACCTCATGGGTTCATTACTCACCATATTTCCTATACTATTTGGACTAGTCTCAATGCTGAAGTTCCTAATATCTTATCTAATTCTTGCTGGTCCATTGGCACAGAGCACAACATTCATTCCTACAAAGAAGATTCATCCCTGGGCTGGAGACCAGCTTGTCCAAGACATTGATTTGAACACTCTGGTTCAAAGAGGTATTAACCCCAATATTCTGGTTTCGAATTTGCTGTAGCAGGATTCTTGGAATATTCCTTCTGACTGGTTTGTTTGGCTCCCCTCTCTGCAACCTTTAATTGAAAACTAAACTCACGTCACAATAATGCTGATGGTTTTCTGTATTGGAACATGAATGACAGTGGTATTTTGGATCTTAAAGAGGCTTACTCTTTTAAATCTCCTATGTTGCTCAAAATTCCTTGGAGTAAAACTCTTTGGAATTCTCATATCCCTCATAATAGATCTTTGCTCATTTAGCGTATGTTTCACAATAAGCTCCCCACTGATGATCACATTATGGTCATAGGTATTGCATTGGCGTCTCGCTGCTATCTCTGTTGTGCTGCCTATGAAAGTTTTCAGCATCTGTTTTTTGATTGTGGCTTCTCGATTGATCTTTGGGGCTGGTTGCGATCCCTGTTGAGTTTTTCCAATAACCCCTTTTCTATCAATGGTTGGATGACCTCTGTTCCAATCCCGCTTCGCCCCAAGTTGCGGTTGTTACTGGTGCTGCTGTCATCAACACATTCTTCCAGATCTGGAAGACAAGGAACAATGTGAAGCATGGGAAAATTAAAGCCAATGGCGAGATCTCTAAAAAATTGATTATGCAACAAGTCCGGATGTCGGGAAATGACTCCGCCCGATCTTCCTTCATCAGCATGAAGGAGTTCCCCCTTATTAAAACGATGGGCTCTACGAGGTTAGGCCGAGCATCCTCTCGCTACGGGACACCTTCTGCATTCAGTGGTCCCCCTAGAAAATGAGAGAAGAAATGGGTTCATGTTTCTCCTTCTTCCTTTAACAACAATGCTACCCTGTGTTATTGGATTCATGGAAAACAAATTGGGATTTTATTTTGATATTATAAAGTTTCGATTTTTATTCTTCTACTGCTTTGTTTGGCTACCATGTGTTGCTGGTTTCATGGTTTTCTATGGAGAAAGTTGTTGAGAATAAAAGAAAGATTGTTTTGTTCATGCTAATTTCCCTTCCACGTGAGTATGGAAATTCTTATAGTCTGCATATGATGATGATTGATTATGATATATCGCAAATGAAGATTATCTCATTTTATTTGTGAGACTAAATTCCATTATGATTTGTAAATGGTTAAAATTTGAGTTTTTTTATCATGTCTAATTCTATTTTTTCTATAATTTTTCTGATATTTTGATGAAGATTAGTGAAGTTGACAATAAAGATGAAGATATGGAAAAAATATTAGATGTTGATGTGCAATATTTTAATTAATAGATGGTAAAAGATTCAATAGTTAAAATTTGTTAAATATATCAAATGGTTAAAATTTAAAATTTAAATCTATGATAGACACTGGAAATATTAGGGGTGTTCATGGATGCGGATCGACCGCAGACCCGTTGATCCAAACTAACTCAATCCATAAATTACTCGAATCCATTCATTTACGGATATACCAAACTCAATCCATACCCCAACAATTAATCCCCTACCCCTACAATTCATTCGATTTAACTAAAGTACTTTTAAATAAATAATTTATATTTGAAAAAAAATAAAAAAAATTATATTTCGGATAACTTTTGATAAGTTATCCAAGGAGTCTAAACCAAATGAGTTTATGTCTAAACCAAATGAGTTTATGTAATATAAGAAAACCAAGGTCTAAAGTGATCAACCGTTGCCTCCGGCTACACCCCTTTTAGCACACATTTAAACCGTTGGCTAAAATAATAAATGTGAAAGTAAGTCATGCGGGAAACATATATCAAACGAGCTTATCCAACAGAAAAAACCGTGGTCTAAAGTGAAAAACATTGACCTAAGAGTAAGACCTTCAACAATTTAGCCCACGTTTTTTTTAACAAACTACATCACTTTTAGCAACGGTTTGAAATATTGCCTAAAATCTATAATTTTGAGAAAAAGAGTCACCGGAACACTTTAATTAAATTATCCGACGAGTAGTTTAAAAACCACCAGAATAATTTAATTAAATTATTCGGTGAGTACTTTAAAAACTATCGGAACACTTTAATTAAGTTATTCGGTAAGTACTTTGAAAACTATCAGAACACTTTAATTAAGTTATCCGATACACTAAAAATTAAAAATTTAGCTATCGGAACTCATTTGCCAAGTGTTCCGGTATATTAAAAATTAAAAATTTATTTACCAGAATTCTTCCACCAAGTATTCCGGTATATTAAAAATTATAAAATTGACTATCGAAACTCTTTTGTTAAGTGTTCCATTAATTTAGTATAAGGTTATAAAAAAGTTTAATTTCAATTTTTTTTGATAATAAATAAAAAGGGAATATATGGAATATTTTGTTAATTGTTGAGGTATAGAGATAATGATGGGTATAATGTAAATTTTTTAGTTTTGATTTGAGTATCAGGTTTGAGTTTTGCAATCCGCGGATCCGTTGATCCAACCCATTGATGAGACTTTAGTAATTTCTTATCATTTTAAATAAAAACATAAAATTAATATCTCACTAATAACCATAATTTTTTCAAAAAAATTTATTCTCCATCAATAATACTATTAGACCAATGACTTTACGTAATTTTAAGATTAAATATTGTTTCTTATTTTCTTTTGTATAATTTACGACTTATGTACTTTATGGAAATAACGTGTCTTGTTGAATTTTATATTATTATAAAGTGTTATGTTGTGTTGATGATTATTAGATATTATATGACGTGTCTCATTGAATTTTAGTGTTATAAATGAGTATGATTGTATTGAGTTGTGTTACATTTTTTTAAAACCGATAAAAAGAATCATAAAAAATATATTTTTTATTTGAAACACAACTCGCAAACCCAACCCAACCCATTAATGAACATATCGGTTTTGACAATGAAATTACGGGTTTGACAACGAACCCAATCCATTGAAGTTTGAACGAATTGGGTAATAGGTCAGGTCAAACCCGATACAACCCAACCCGTGTACACCCCTAAAAAATATTGTCCCAGCTAAAATAATTAAATTTAAAAATTAATCGAATGAACTAAGTTGACTAATAAAATAATATTTAAATATTAAAATGCAACATTTATTAGATACAAGACTAAAATGAAACCTTAAATTAAGTTACTTATACTCTAGATTAATTAAGTCTAAAACAAATAGAAGATTGTAATTTTTTTTATATTTCCTCTTAATATCTAAATACAATTAGTATTTATTATTAATGTTAACTTGACTTAATTATTATCCATAAATTTTAAGTTTTATTCCACTTATGTTAAATAATAACCAAAATTAAAAATTAAGCATCCCAAATGATTGAACCAAAGACCTTACCTTGCAATCTTCCGCAAGAAAGCTCATACAAATGTCATTTGGTTAATCAATATGGAGTGTTATATTTGTAAAAGAATTGGTTAAAACAGTGATCATAAGTCGCCCCTAGGAAAGGCGACGACCATATGTCGTATTTAGGGAGGTACCGTTCGTCCCAATTCTAAGGTGAGGGCGAAAACATTAAGGCGATTGACGTCGACTATGTCATTATGGATTCCCTGTCACCATATAACATCATCCCGGGGCGACCAATCATCAATGCGTTGGGGGAGGTCATTTCCACCATGTACTTAGTCCTGAAGTACTCGCTACATAGAGGGTTAGTCAATACGATTTAAGGAGACTGAAAAATCACTCAAGAATGTTACCAAAATAGTCCGGTGACGGTGTGGGAAGAACTCGCTCTTGTTGGTGCCCCTTTCTGAAGTTCCAAATGCCGACCTCGAGTGTTGGGATCTAAGATTGGACGCAGAGGCGGAAAGGTTCACGCCCACGAAGGACTTGAAGGAGGTCCAACTAGGCCCTTTGGCTCATTAGGTGACAAAGATAGGTACTTCACTTGTCGTGGAAGAGGAATGTGAGCTAGTTGACCAACTCAACAAAAATGTCTACTTATTTACCTGTCCCCCTATGATATTCCTGGGATAGACACTAAAGTGGTGATCCATCGCCTTACCATCCACCCCTTTGCCAGACCAGTGGCGCAGAGGAAGCGGAAAGTTGGCGAGGAGAAAATGGATGCCATTGATGAAGAAGTAGGGAAACTATCTGAAACTGGGTTCATCACAAAAAAAACCAACCTAGCTAGCCAACATTATTCTAGTAGATAAAGCTAACAATAGATGGCATATGTGTGTATACTTCAACGATATGAACGTCGCCTATCCTAAGTGCCCGTACCCACTACCAAACGATGATCACCTTATGATGGGTCCTTAGGCTACCACACGTTGAGCTTCATGGATGCATACTCTTGGTATAACCAGATTCATATGGACCCATCGGATGCTCCTAAAATAGCCTTTAGGTCAAGTCATAACAACTACTACTATAATATCATGCCCTCCAATATCAAGAACGCTGGTGCCACCTACCAGTGGGTCATGGACGATGTGTTCGCCAATCATATAGGACAAAACCTAGAGGTCTACGTTAACGATATGATAGTGAAAACTATCAAAGGGAACAACCACGCAAAAGATTTTGAGGATGTCATACAATTATTAAGAAAATACGATATGCGCCAGAGTTCCACCAAATGCTCTTTTGGGGTTTAGGCTAGAAAATTTCTTGGGTTCATTATGAAGAGAAGATGCATTTAGGATAATCTAGATCAATGCCAGGATTTCATCACTATGATAAGCCCCACCAATGTCAAGGAAGTGCAACATTTTACAAGTCGTATTGACATCCTATCTAACTTCGTCTCGTGCGCAGACAATAAAGCTTTCCTTTTCTTTGATGCCCCGAAGAAGAAAGAGAGATTCAAATGGACCACCGAGTGTGAAGAGCCTTCTTGTAGGTAAATTCTGTCTCGCATCTCCCCTCATTCTCACTCACCCAAGGGAAGAGTCGCCACTGCTCCTCTATCTCTCGATCACAAATTAGGTGATGAACTCAGTCCTCGTCCAGGAGACAGACAAGGCAAAAAGACTCGTGTATTTTATAATAAAGGTGTTCAGAGGTGCTTAAGCGCATTATCATAAGATTGAGAATCTAACACTAGCCGCCATTGCAGTGAGGAAGCCGAGACCTTACTTTCAGGGTCACAAGATATTTGTTAAAACAACTATCATGTTCGTCAAGTCTGGAAGAAGTCGGATTTGGAAGGAAGAATGGTATCTTAAGCGGTGGAGCTCTCGGAATACGACATCCAGTATGTCCTAAGGGGAAGAAAAAATCACAAGATCTAGAGGATGTTGTCGCAACCTAAATGAAAACGAAACAACCGGCGAAAAAAAGAAATGACAGAAGAGTCGCCACCGTGCGTTATTTATCCCAAAGGAGGGAAAGGAAACGCTCGAAGTAAACCTGGAAAAAGGAAAGGAAAAGACAAGGTCTCACAACCAAATCTTGGGTTTGGGAGTCGATTATGCGAAGGGAAGGTATTACCACCCCTACGCATCCGTAGTACTCTATGGGATCCACTCTTGTTGTTCTTGTCTAAAGGGTGTGGGTTTATCTAATGTACTATTTACTAAAAGAGGGTTCAAAAGAAAATGACTCGCACGGATGTCGCATCCACTGCATACGTATCTCATCTGAATATGAGAATCAGAGTCTTCGTAGCTCGGCTACCTATGGGTTAAAGAGGAGTGTGCTCGCTAAGACATTGCGTCTTATGCCTACGTATCTCATATGGAATGAGAATCAGAGCAAACCGTAGTTCGGCTAACCTATTTTTGTTTGTTTTGTGTTTTTTGAGGTGAACGACGTTACTACGCAATCTACCGGATGCTCGACCTTTGGAGACTTACTCGCCTGTAGTAGAAGGAGTTAACGTATTCTTAAGAGAAGAAAAATCAATGAGTTTGTTTGTGTTTTAGGAATGCTCATGCAAAAAAGGAAGTCCTGGACGAAGGAACCGTGCTACCTTAATTGACATGCAAACGAGAGACTATACGAAGCCTAACAACCCTATGGGGAGACGATCACACCATACAAAACAAACATGCATAAAGTAAACACGCCAACAAGGAGGCTCAAACATACATGGGTAGGGCTTTAGTCAAGAGGGGTCATATCAACCTCGACAAACAAGCCATGGAAGGGTAATCAAACGGGCTCTTAACCACTGACACTGAACGTCAGGGTGAGCAGATCAAAAGGGTAATGAGGATAAGACCTCATAGCTCTTAACCCTGGATAGGGTGAGCTCATGACAAAAAGTGGGGGGTTCAGAAAGGTGAAACCCTCTCCACTGCCTGACCGGACAAAAGATCTTGGGCTTTTATTCTGAAGCATCGACACGTAGTGCGAGCATAAAGAACGACACACTGAATAACGGGGGATTGACTACTAATCCCTTTTATCCGTCAATTGCCTCTTCGTGGAGGTCTTTATCACTGATGCCTCTTCTTGGAGGTCTTTGGGCACAAAAGTAAACACACAAAAACATCGCCCCCTATCGAGGTCTTCCAGCTAAGAAAGCGGTAAAATGCGGGAAAGATAAAGGGATCAAGAGATCTACCACACGGATAAGGATCCGAAGTAACAGCAACTAAAGAAATAAGAAACCCGGAGATCTCTCAGGCTAGCACCATCAAAGAACACAAGTCAGCAGGGTAATCAGAATAAATCTCCAAATGGTATCCCACAAATAAAGTGGAATACCAAGCAAGCTATCTCTTCAAGAGTCATGTGAGCCCTCACAAAACTCAACAAACAAGTTAGAATAACAAGATGGGGTGCAATCATGAGTTGCACCAAATTAGAATCAAAATGTAACCACATGAATCATGCATTAAAGTTCACAAAAAGCTCACAAAAGGCAACTAAGGGTAGGAGGCCTAAACCTCTTGTCAAACAAATGCATCAAAAGGATATCAAAACTCAAAGTCAGGGGGCCAGGATCCACACATCAAGACATGACATACATACTAAAACATGTGCCCGGATGCAATAGAAAACATGTCATAACAAACACAAAACATATTGGAGAGTACACAGAAAAAAAAGCTACTGTCGCGATCGCGACTGCTTCGCTTAGCGAAGGCTTAGCGAAGGCTTAGCGAGGTGCTAGCGAATGCCCGCGGGTTCTGGATTCTTCTCTGATAACAGTATGATTTCCGAAACCCAAACCCCGAGGTACTCGTTTCAGAAACTAGGTGATCAAACATTCAAGGCATTATTCTACACATTCATGCATATCTAAACCCACATGTGAAACCTAACGATACCCACTCTTCCAAATTCACCCATGATGCCTCATACATTCAGAAATTTCAAATTGAACGCACAAAGTAATGGAAATAGGGAAAACCTGATTGGAGAGATCGAAGGAAATTGAATTTCCCGCTTGGGTTTGCAAAGCAATCTTAGGGTTTATATGAGATGGAATTGATAGAGGTGATCCTGTGCAAAGGAGTTTTTCTCTTCGGTGTCTGGAGTCTGCTGCTCTGAATTTTGTTAGCTCTTCTCTCTCTCTCTCTCTCCGGTTTTTCCACTGAATTTTTAGAATTTATAACCTAATTTTCGTGGCTTGGTGGGCTCAAAATGAGAGAGGTCCAAGTCCAAGATTTTTCTGTTATATTTTTTATATTTTTAAAACGGGTGGGCTTCGCCTAGCGAGCATGACAGTTCAGACTCGCTAGGCGAACCATGCTGCTCGCCTAGCGAGCATGACAACTCAGGAACAGACTTTTGCTCCTTCAGGATTAACGTTTTGAATGATGAATAGACCCCATTTGAACTTGTTGGAAGTGACTCAAGTCATTCCCTTGTGTTGACTGATCACCTAGATAGAACCCTCAAAGTGTCTTGGATGATATTCAAGCTTCTTGGATCTAATTCTGATTGACATGATGAAATGTAATATGAAATGTTAAATGACCTAAAATTGAATGCATGAATGAGGGGGGCAAATTTGAGGTGCTACAGCTGCCCCTATTCAATCAACTGGAGACCCGAAAAGAAGATAGCAGCGGCTTTCGCACTTTCGAGGTATCAAGGGATTGAATACAATAAAAGCCTGAAAATTTGCGTTGAAGTGAAATGAGGTAACAATGCCTGTCAGGATCGGCAAAGATTGCCACTTCGGTCTGAATACTGGAAAAACTGGCCTGAATGCCACAAGTTGCATCGACTTGAACGTCGGAAACTTCTTCGATCTGAACATCGGAAAATTGGCCTGAATGCCACTTCGGTCTGAATACCGGAAAAACTGGCCTAAATGCCACAAGTTGCACCGACCTGAACGTCGGAAACTTCTTCGATCTGAACATCGGAAAATTGACCTGAATGCCACTTCGGTCAGAATACCGGAAAAACTGGCCTGAATGCCACAAGTTGCATCGACCTGAACGTCGGAAACTTCTTCGATCTGAACATCGGAAAATTGGCCTGAATGCCACTTCGGTCTGAATACCGGAAAAACTGGCCTGTATGCCACAAGTTGCATCGACCTGAATGTCGGAAACTTCTTCGATCTGAACATCGGAAAATTGTCCTGAATTCCACTTCGGTCTGAATATCGGAAACACTGGCCTGAATGCCACAAGTTGCATCGACCTGAACGTCGGAAACTTCTTCGATCTGAACATCGGAAAATTGGCCTGAATGCCACTTCGGTCTGAATACCGAAAAAATTGACCTGAATGCCATAAGTTGCATCGACCTGAACGTCGGAAATTTCTTCGATCTGAACATCGGAAAATTGGCCTGAATGCCACTTCAATCTGAATACCGGAAAACTTTCATGCCTGTCAGTATCGGCAGAAATAGGGAAAGATAATTGAGGCAACACGTGGGCCAACGACCTATGTTGGGGATAGTAGAGATAAGTCATGAACAATCTTCAGTCTGAGTACTGGAAACAACTTCTGGCTTATCACTTGGGATACCGAGAATGTCTTATGCTTTACATGCGTATGTTTGAATTTTTCAATGGCGTAATGCTCCCTGAAAATGGACATGCTACGCAATTTGGGAGGATGCAATGTAATATGATTCTACATGCAGGGATCCGAAATGCTTGATTAGAGAGAACGTCAAGCCGAGGTAAGGAATTCTGCTGGGGAAATGATCACCATCTTATAGACCCTGGAAAGGCTGTTGGAGATGCACAGCATAAAGAACTCTATGGGGAAATGACCCGTCACACGGTGTTCTGGCAAATAACAAAATACCGAGGCTCTCGCCGAGGAGAGGACGATACTGAAAACTTGCTGTTGAGGAAAGCGATAGTGGTTCTGGAAACCATAATCTGCGAGAGGGACGACTCAGCAGGGGAAGCAAACACCGATACGGTACCGCGATTCTGCTTCAAGGAAAGAGACCATGGATCTAGCGTCGAGATCA
This sequence comes from Lathyrus oleraceus, assembly GCF_024323335.1. Classification (NCBI taxonomy): domain Eukaryota; kingdom Viridiplantae; phylum Streptophyta; class Magnoliopsida; order Fabales; family Fabaceae; genus Lathyrus; species Lathyrus oleraceus. Next base: position 131,522,378 of record NC_066581.1, read on the forward strand.
TCGATCTGGCATCGAACTCTGAGGAGCAGCCGCTTCTGTTGGGAAGATACAGTCTGGCACTGTCAACTCTACTGGGGATATACAGTCTGACACTGTCAACTCTACTGGGGATATACAGTCTGGCACTGTCAACTCTACTGGGGATATACAGTCTGACACTGTCAACTCTACTGGGGATATACAGTCTGGCACTGTCAACTCTACTGGGGAGTGTATATTCTGAAACAACCGCTTGGGGGAGGTACAGTGGTGAGAACCTGCTGGGGATTGAAGAATCCAACGCTTGGACCAGCTTTGCAAGGATAAGATACCAAATACCAACTGTTGAAGCAAAACGATCACGATCATCTGCTGGGAACCTCAAGGAAACGCCCCGAATGTACCTGTTCTGAATAGACGATCCCAAGCACTTAAAATTTACAACAATTTTCAATGTTTATTGAGCACGTACCTGTAAAGCTCTTATGTTTCATGATGCAATGTTTATCAAAAATTCGGACGTCATTTTTGCACACAAAACAGTAAAATGAAAATGAACACCGAGATGTACTGAATAACATGATTTTATTGATTGAGTGGCCTTTGAATAGGAATTTACATCAGGAAGCAATCCCTGGAAAGATGTAATCGCCCAAAAGATAAAAACAAAAATTAATCTAATGGCAATGTGAAATGGATTCCTATCGGGTTCCAATTCTGCTATGACTCGCTCGTCTTCAAGATCCTCCAGATGATCAGCTTTCTGAAAAAGGTGATTGGATTGTTTCCTATCCTTCAGAAGTTTCCAGTTATCGACACGAGATGAGATTCAGAACTACTCAGAACGCAGTCATTCGCTTAGTCCCTAACTTTTGCCTGGATCGCCCTTTCGGGTTTTCAATCCATCGGGATACCCATTTTTGCCTAAGTTGCCCTTTCAGGTTTTCAACTTACCGGGTGTACAATCTTTTCATTTTTAATCCCTAATTTTTGCCGAACCTTTTCATTTTCTTGGTTCGTCGGGATGCCCATATTTTTGCCTGGACTATTCTTTTTATTATCCAGCGGGTCTATTTTATGCGAAGTATTTTTTAACTGCGTCTGAGTTCACAGGGGAAGTGAAGTTTTCACCATCCATAATTGCAAGCATTAAGGCCCCACCATCGAAAATCTTGGTGATAATGTATGGTCCATCATAGTTAGGAGTCCACTTGCCCCTGTGATCTGTTTGAGGAGGAAGGATCCTTTTCAACACTAAATCTCCAACTTGGAAACGTCGAGGACGCACTCTCCGATCAAAGGCTCTCTTCATCCGACTCTGATACAACTGCCCATGACAAATGACTGCCATTCGCTTTTCTTCGATAAGACTCAACTCATTGAGCCTTGTCCGAATCCATTCAGCTTCGTCTAACTTGACATCCAACAGGACTCTTAGAGAAGGAATCTCAACTTCAATAGGTAGGACTACTTCCATACCATACACCAGGGAGTAAGGGGTTGCCCCGGTCGATGTACGTACTGAAGTACGGTACCCATGCAAGGCGAAGGGTAGCATCTCATGCCAATCTCTGTACGTGACGGCCATCTTCTGCACAATCTTCTTTATGTTCTTATTTGCTGCCTCAACAACGTCGTTCATCTTAGGGCGATAAAGGGAAGAATTGTGATGCTGAATGTTAAAGTTCTGGCACAACTCTTTCATCATTTTGTTATTGAGATTAGAACCATTATCAGTAATGATTCTTTCGAGAATCCCATAACGATAAATGATTTCTTTCTTAATGAATTGGGCAACCACATGTCTGGTGACATTCGCGAATGATGCTGCTTCGACCCACTTGGTGAAATAGTCGATGGCAACAAGGATGAAGCAATGTCCATTGGAGGCGGTCGGCTCAATCTTTCCAATCATATCAATGCCCCACATAGCAAAAGGCCACGGCGAAGACATCACATTCAAAGGATTTGGCGGCACATGTACCTTATCAGCATAAATCTGACATTTATGACACTTCCGAGCATATTTGAAACAATCAGATTCCATGATCATCCAGTAATAACCTGCTCTTAATAATTTCTTTAGCCATTGCATGTCCGCCGGCATGAGTACCGAAGGAGCCTTCATGAACTTCCTGCATTAACATGTCTGTTTCGTGTCTATCCACGCATCTGAGCAAAACCATGTCGAAGTTCCTTTTATACAGAACATCGTCTTTGTTCAAGAAGAACCTGCCTGCCAATCTTCTCAAAGTCTTTCTATCGTTGTTGGATGCCCCTGCAGGGTAATCTTGATTCTTCAGAAAGCACTTGATGTCGTGATACCAGGGCTTATCGTCAACTACCAGTTCAACAGCAAACACATACGCGGCCCTGTCGAGGCGCATAACATCAATCCTGGGAGCGTGGTTCCACCAAATTACTTTGATCATGGAGGTTAGAGTGGCAAGAGCATCTGCCATCTGATTCTCACCACGAGGTATATGATACAGCCTTACTATTGTGAAGAAAGTCAACAGTCTTCTCGTGTAGTCTCTGTAGGGGACCAGTTTAGGCTGGAGAGTATTCCAATCACCATTCACTTGATTGATCACTAGAGCTGAATCTCCGAAGATGTCCAGAGTCTTGATTCTCAAATCAATGGCTTGCTCGATACCCAAGATATGGGCTTCATACTCAACTTCATTATTGGTGCACTTAAAAGTCAGACGAGCGGTGAAAGGCATGTGGGCACCTTTCGGGGTAGTAATGACATCACCAATTCCACTTCCTCTAGCATTGACAGCCCCATCAAACAACAAAGTCCACTTTTCGTCTGGATCAGGTCCCTCCTCGACAACTGGCTCTTCGCAGTCTTTCATCTTGAGGAACATGATGTCTTCATCTGGAAAATCAAACTTCATCGGCTCATAATCTTCAACCGGCTGTTGAGCAAGATAGTCTGACAGAATACTCCCCTTGATGGCTTTCTGGGATGTATACTGGATATCATACTCTGTCAGTACCATTTGCCAACGAGCAACCCTTCCGGTGAGAGCTGGCTTCTCGAATATATACTTGACTGGATCCATCTTGGAGATCAATAAGGTTGTGTGAGACAACATGTATTGTCTCAAATGCTTAGCAGCCCATGCAAGGGTGTCATACCCCGATTTTGGTCCTGAATTTTTTCATTTTTTATTTTTTATTTGGCACGTGGCCTAAAGTTCATTTGCATACATTCATGACCAAAGGCAACCGTCCATTCCCAAATCCATATTTTTTGTTAAAACATTGGTCATTGTCTAGGCTTTTTTTGATCATGGTGCTTTTTGATTATAAAATGGATTCTAATTATTTATCTTTTTAATTTTTTAATTTGATTTTAATTTAAAATTAAGTCTAATTCCAAATTTCGATTTAATCTTAATTGTGTTTTTACTAATGATTCAAACTCTAATTGATTTTAATTTCCAAATAAATGTTAGAATTGATATCAAAGTAATTTTAACAAATTATAGATTAATTTGATTTTAATTGGTTTTATTGTTTTTTATTTATTTTAAATTGACATTTAGATTAGTCTTGGATTATTTCTAAAAATCCATATCCATTTTTATAACCAAACATCCATTTCATAAATCAAGGTCTCGCCATTCTTATCACATTTTACAAACACTTCAACCAAGTTCAGATTACAATCACAAATTCATTATATTTCAAAATTACATACCATTTAACCAAATTCAAATCAAATCAAGTTTCAACCAAATTTTTATCCATTCATTAATACCATACATTCATTTACTAATCATGCCAACCAATCTAAACCAATTCTAGCAACCACACATTTCCAGACATACTTAATTGCCCATGACAACAAGCATTCATAGCAAGCCAAATTCCAAAGCACTCACAAGCATATAACCATACATTACCATGTAGCAGACCACACTTTTTTTCATTACAAATCACGATTACGAGCAAAGCATCATCGCTAACAGCCCTGTCATAACTCACAGCCAAAACTAACCATTTAACATGCTAACTACTGACATCATATGCGATCATTTTCGCAACATTAGTATCACACCATGTCCATTTAACATTCAAGCATAACAATGCATCACATCCATATCCTACAACACTAGCTAGCAGCAGCTGAACCAACAATTCATTACAGTTCATATCATTCATCAAAACACTAACAATTAACAATTACACAGATGCATAGTAGCCCAATTTCAAGCACAATTTCAAACGTTTCCATTACAATTCTAATTTACAAGCACACATTAAGAAAACACAAATACAACATAATTTTTTTAATACATTGAGGGTCATTGTAACTATCCAAAGAATTGAAGATTTTTACAGGTTCCAAAACCTCTTATAGTCAGCTACATGTAGTGTTCTAAATCGAGCTCTTTACTTCAAGATAAGAGTTTTCTTCAGATTTGAATACGCTCTCCGCCATGTCCATTGTTTTATAACTCGAGCCACCAGCCTACCAAATCGATCAAAGAAGCGAAATGTCAAAATGAATATTCAAGCAAGGCTTACTTCAAGAGTTTTCAAGTCAAGTTTCAGAGAAGAGAGGCTTATGCGCAAGAACTTCCTCACTATGGTCTGAAGTAGGTCTTACCAACTATGTTGCAACCTATTGCACCGATCTCCTGTTGGCTCGTCGCATTCTCAAAACTTTTGAAATAGATGGTTCAATGAAGACGCTATATGTCGAATGCATTTTGATGTACACTTCAAAAATAACCTTCGGTTATGAAGAGCAAAACCTTGCAGCAATTGCAATCCTCCATGAGCATAGTCCATAACATTCCAATTCATCACCATGCCAAATGGACCTGCAATACCATCATGATACTACAAACAACAATGCTACACTACATGCTATATTGCATACAAATTACACCAAGTTGAAGGATGAAGAGTCATACTGCAGAATACAGGTCATAAACGCAATGCAAACTTAAAGCATGAAGTGAATCACCAAGCAATGCATGAGCAAACCAAAACACGAATCGTAACAGAAAAATAGAAAGCAAGAAAAACAGAATAGACGCAATACATATCAGGAGCGTTAAACCAAGGCCATAACCGCTCATGAAGGTTCGTGTTTTCACTGCAGTAAAAAAATAAAGAAATTAGCCAACGCAGTTAAAGTTCAAAAATCCCAAAAAGAGAGTTGAGACAAAATTCAAAGAAAAAGCATGGGTTCAGGTTACCTTTTCCAAATCCAAGTTGTCGCAGCCTAAAAAAGAATGCGAAAAAAAACAACCGGCGAAAAAAAGAAATGACAGAAGAGTCGCCACCGTGCGTTATTTATCCCAAAGGGGGGAAAGGAAACGCTCGAAGTAAACCTGGAAAAAGGAAAGGAAAAGACAAGGTCTCGCAACCAAATCTTGGGTTCGGGAGCCGGTTATGCGAAGGGAAGGTATTAGCACCCCTACACATCCGTAGTACTCTACGGGATCCACTTTTGTTGTTCTTGTCTAAAGGGTGTAGGTTTATCTAATGTACTATTTACTAAAAGGGGGGTCAAAAGAAAATAACTCGCACGGATGTCGCATCCACTGCATACGTATCTCATCTGAACATGAGAATCAGAGTCTTCGTAGCTCGGCTACCTAGGGGTTAAAGAGGAGTGTGCTCGCTAAGACATCGCGTCTTATGCCTACGTATCTCATCTGGAATGAGAATCAGAGCAAGTCGTAGTTCGGCTAACTACGGATTAAGGGTTGTGTTTTAGGATGAACGACGTCACTACGCAATCTACCGGATGCTCGACCTTTGGAGACTTACTCGCCTGTAGTAGAAGGAGTCAACGTGTTCTTAGGAGAAGAAAAATCAATGAGTTGGTTTGTGTTTTAGGAATGCTCATGCAAAAAAGGAAGTCCTAGACTAAGGAACAATGCTACCTTAATTGACATGCAAACGAGAGACTGTACGAAGCCTAGAAATCTTATAGGGAAACGATCACACCACACAAAACATGTATCTTAAAGTAAACACGCCAACAGGGGGCTCAAACATACATGGGTAGGGCTTTAGTCAAGAGGGGTCATATCAACCTCGACAAACAAGCCATGGAAAGGTAATCAAATGGGCTCTTAACCACTGACATTGAACGTCAGGGTGAGCAGATCAAAAAGGGTAATGAGGATAAGACCTCATAGCTCTTAACCCTGGACAGGGTGAGCTCATGACAAAAAGTGGGGATTCAGAAAGGTGGAACCCTCTCCACTGACTAACCGGACAAAAGATCTTGGGCTTTTGTTCTGAAGCATCGACACGTAGTGCGAGCATAAAGAACGACACACTGAATAACGGGGGATTGATTATTAATCCCTTTTATCCGTCAATTGCCTCTGCATGGAGGTCTTTGGGCACAAAAGTAAACAAACAAAAGAAAACATTGCCTCCTATTGAGGTCTTCCAGCTAAGAAAGCGGTAAAATGCGGGAAAGATAAAGGATCAAGAGATCTACCACACAGATAAAGATCCGAAGTAACAGCAACTAAAGAAATAAGAAACCCAGAGATAAATCTCCAAATGGTATCCCACAAATAAAGTCGAATGCCAAGCAAGCTATCCTTTCAGGAGTCATGTGAGCCCTCACAAAAAACTCAACAAACAGGTTAGAGTGACAAGATGGGGCGCAATCAAGAGTTGCCCCAAATCAAAAGGTAACCACATGAATCATGCCATTAAAATTCACAAAAAGAGCTCACAAAAAGCAACAAAGTGTAGGAGGCCTAAACCTCTTGTTAAACACATGCATCAAAAGGGTATCAAAATTCAAAGTCAGGGGCAAGGATCCACACATCAAGACATGACATACATACTAAAACATGTGCCCACATGCAAAACCTAACGATAATACCTCATATATTCAGAACATTCAAATTGAAAGCATAGAGTAATGGAAATAGGGCAAACCTGATTGGAGAGATCGAATGAAATTGAGTTGCCCGGTTGGGTTTGCAAAGAAATCTGAGGGTTTAAATGAGATGGAATTGGCTCTTTGTAGATGAGTTCCTTTCAGTCTCTGGAGGTTGCTCTGAACTCTGTTAGCTCTTCTCTCACTATCTTTTTCCCAGGGTTTTTTGGGAGATGGAAATCTAGAATTTATAACCTAATTTTTGTGACTTTGTGGGCTCAAAAGAGAGAGGTCCAAGTCCAAGATTTTTCTGTTATATTTTATTAATTTATTAATTTATTTATTTATTTAAATTTTTTTCTTTTTCGTTTTTCATTTTTTTTTTTCATTTTTTTTTCTTCGTTTTTTTCTTCGTTTTTTTTCCGAAACGCGCGGGCTTCGCCTAGCGAGCATGACAGTTCATGAACAAACTTTTGCTCCTTCAAGATTAACGTTTTGACTGATGAATAGACCCCATTTGAAAATGTTGGAAGTATCTCAAGCCATTCCCTTGTGTTGACTGATTACCCAGATAGGACCCACAAAGTGTCTTGGATGATATTCAAGTTTCTTGGATCTAATTCCGATTGACATGATGAAATGCAATATGAAATGTTAAATGACCTAAAAATGAATGCATGCATGAGGGGGGCAAATTTTGAGGTATTACACAAGCATCAAAGAGACCGATCCAAACTGAGTCCACCAAAATGACTTCGCAGAGATACTTGTTTTGATCTGCATAAGCCAACCCGAAACCCTAACCTGCTGGATATAAAAGGGAAGGTGAGATTGAGAAGAGAAGGAGGAAAAATCAAGGAGGCGGACAAGAGACTGAAAAACCCTAACTTCGAAAACACCACAAAACCCTAATCCTAAAATCGAAACAAACCTGGATTGAAGAGGCGAAGAAGGAGGATTTAAGCTTCATCGTCGCCGTCGTCACCGCCGAAGGTGAGATTTTTACTCGATTCTCTTTTGAAACCATAGATTTGTGCACTTCTTGGGTAGTGTCGTGAGCGATTGTGAGAGAGCAACTGAGAGGTGATGAGAGATTGAGAGGCGTGAGTGATGGAGAGAACGATTGAGAGAGGTGAGTGAGATTGAGAGAGATTGAAGATGATGAACCTTTCTGGTTACAGTACCTCTCACTTTTTTCCTTTTACTTATTTCTTTTTATTTGTTAACAAAACAAACCTTTAAACTATTCAAGATTTTACGTTTAGTCTTCCTGTGTTTTTATTTAATAGAGTATATTAATGTGTTATTTTTTGGTGTTCTCAATCCATTAGCCTCTGGAACCCAACAGCCAGGCGGCTGAGTTTATTTTCTTGGATTTTTCCATTTTTAATTGGTAGTCCAACATACTATTTTATCTTAGTTTTATTTTTAATTTTAATTTTAATCTATTCTGGTTTACTTATTCAAATTAGAATTAAGATAGCAAATGACCACAAGTGGCCTAGTGGAAAGAGAGCAATTTCATTGTCTTTAGTGGAGTGGGTTTGATACTTGGGGATAGCAAATCTTCATGTTTCTATTTGTTATGCTTACTATTTTATTTAATTTTGTATATAACTTCTACTATTTATTTTATTTTAAATTTTTATCAATTTAATTTAATCAATATTTAGTTGTTTGTATCTTTAAATGTTTACCTTTTAGATTTAATTAATGGTTGAATTTCCAATATTTTTTTTATTCGGTTAGTCGATTTTTGTGTGTTAACTAATTTAGTTAGGTTATTAGTACCCATATCTATACTTTTACACGTGTAAATAATCATACTCAAATTTCACTCGATTTCAAAATCAATTTCAACTTTCCTCAATTTCAAAATACATTCCAAAAATAAATGTGAATCATTTCACAAATCAAACATAATATTCAAACCCTTTTCTAAAACGTGAAGAAAAAGATTATCCTGGATGGAATATCCAGTTATAATCCCGAATATTAGGCTCAAGCTGTAAGAGCTTGCAAGCCATAAATATTCGTCTTCCCTTCTACACTCTAATATTCAAATGGTTTTCTAAATAAAACGTGAAGAAAAAGATTATCCTGGATGGAATATCCAGTTATAATCCCGAATATTAGGTTCAAGCTGTAAGAGCTTGCAAGCCATAAATATTCGTCTTCCTTCCAAAACATTCGTAAATATTCGAATCATTTTCTTAGTAATATTGGAAAGAAACAGACTGCCTGGGTGGAATGTCCAGACGTAGTCCCGAGTACTAGACCCAAGCTGTAAGAGCTTGCAAGTCATAAGTACTCGTCCTTCAAACTCCAAAATACTTAATTCCTATCTTAACCTCTTTCAATAATGATGAAAATGGAACATGGCGTATACCGTGCACTCCTGAGATTAAGATTCGAGGCGGATGCCTCGCCAATCTTAACTCTCGCCATCGTCTAAAATTGTCAATGTGGTTTCCTCAAACCCTTTCTCAATCAAACCTAAAAATACTTAATCTCTATTAAATACTTTTGCCAATGAAGATGGAAATGGAACATGGTGTATACCGTGCACTCCTGAGGCCAGGATTCGAGATGTATATCTCGCTCATCCAAGCTCTCGCCATCACTCAAAATACATCCAACCAATCAAACTCTTTTTCGCCGCTGTGCGACTAATCAAAGAATCTTTTTCATAAATGAAAGATATATTGTCTTAAGGTGATGCAAAACAATGTTTCGGCCACGATTGTTGAGTCGAGATAAGTGACGCTTTTCCGAATGTAGATTTATAAATCCGTTCGATGTGTGGTATGCACCCACTCCTCATCTGTTTTGGGTAAAACAATGTTTTCGTCGATTAATACAGTATAGCTTTCGCTAAAATCGACCAACAAACAAACATTTTTCTACCCAGAACTACGTAAGCCTTGATTTCTCTTTTGAGATACCTAGGAGCAGGATTCGTAAATCTTGTCAGGCCCACTAATAAAAAACTTAGGTTTAGTCCTTCGTCAAAAATCCAAAAACATTCTCTTCTCATCCTTTCTTTCTTTCCCACCTAATAATTCGAAAAGCCTAATATTTCAACTAACCTAATGGTTCCCGTTGAGTACAACGGACGTGAGGGGTGCTAATACCTTCCCCTTGCATAATCGACTCCCGAACCCTGATATTGTTTGCGATGATCATATCTTATCCTTTCTTTTAGGGGTTTTATCGATATTTTCCCTTTCCCATTTTTGGGAATAAATAAAGTTCGGTGGCGACTCTGTTCAGTCCATCATTGCGAGCGTGCGATCGCGCTTTGCTTTGAAGTCGTATCCCCATTTTTCGAGGTACGACAGATGGCGACTCTGTTGGGGAAACCCCATCCTTAAGTGAGTCAAGCCTAGTTAGGTCATTTGTGTGCCTTTGTTTGTTTACCTATGTGGCTTTTCTTTATTGTTTTTACTATCTCTATTGTCATATTGATATGAATCTGTTGTATTGGTTCGATTATGGTTTGATACTTGGATGCTCTGATTGCAAACCTTGTGTCGAAGACTTTTTACCCGAGTCTTGAGTAAAAAACATATGATAGGACGAGGTTGAGTAGTGCGGGTCCGCGAGATGTATTTCTCGTTGGGTCGGTACGAGAACCTTACTCAGAGTAGATTCTTGAGAGGATGTTGTCGCTCGGCAAGTAAGTTGCCGTAAGCTTCAATATTTTCTTTAGGATCCATGACTCTGAGAACCATTTGTAGAACCTTAGTTCTTTGTCCAAGTAGGAAAGATGGTTGCGTAGTGTGGGTCTGCGAGATGAATTTCTCGTTGGATCGATGCGAGAACCTCACTTAGAGTAGATTCTTTAGATGGAGTTGATGCCTGACAAGTAAGTTGCCGCAGGTAGCAAACAGTCTAATGGATCCATGACTCTAGGAACTTTAAAAAAAAACCTTAGACCATACCTGGTGAGAACCATGTTCTATACAAAGCAATCAGACTTATGCATGCCTTATGCCTATTGAACCTATACAAAAATGCATCACATTCATACATTGCATCAACATCATAAAAAGCAAGCTCTTAGTTGTCTCTTATTTGTTTCAGGAATTGAGAACTTGAAAATGACAACTTCAAGGAGACACACTTTCACACTTAAGTACAAGGAACCTAAGTTGGATAGTCTGAAGGGTTTGATCTCTGATTTGACTCTCAGCAGACGTGATGAGTTCGGAAAAAACTATGGGAAAATTCTGAGCCTTCTAGCTAAAAAAGTTGACTATGGAATTATCAGCTCTTTGGCACAATATTATGATTCACCTCTACGCTGTTTCACATTCGCTGATTTCCAGCTAGCTCCTACTTTGGAAGAAGTTGAGAGAATCGTGGGTCTCAAATTGAAAGATTTTAATCCATTTCCAAAGCTCGAAGAAGATACGGGCCCAAAGAAGATTGCTTCAGCCCTAAGTATCAATATCCCGACTGTTCGAGACAATTGGGTTGAAAAAGGGGGTTGCGAAGGTTTTGTCGCAATGTTTTTGAAAGATTTAGCTCTAAAGTTCAAGAAATGTGGAAATTGGAATGCATTCTATGCTGTGTTGGCTTTATTGATCCATGGGATTGTGCTCTTCCCAAATGTTGAAAAATTTGTGGATCAAGTAGCCATAGAAGTCTTTCTCTCTGGCAATCCAGTACCATTTCTCTTAGCTGACATTTACCATGCCCTTCACGCTCGACATGAAAAGAGGGGTGGAACTTTGTTGTGCTGTGCTCCTTTGCTTTACACTTGGTTCATGCAACACATGCCCGAAGAAGGTCCTTTTGTGGCAAAAGAACTTAAGTCTCCTAAAAAATTAGCTTCTCTCACCGCAAGTTCCATCAGATGGTATATCCGAGAGTGGGAAACCCCAGACATTATAGTCAGTTGTGGGGAATTTCCTAATGTACCGTTGTTGGGTACCAAGGGTTGCATCAATTATAACCCTATGCTATATCGAATGCAACACGGTTACTCCATGGATGGTCCTCCTGACGCAAAGGACTTACAACCATTTGTGCTCTCTGACATCCAAGCAAGCAATCCTGATGTAAGAGCAGTACGAAAGGCTTGGTTAAAGGTTGTAAGGAAGGGTAAAGAGTTTGGAAAAAGAAACATTCTCGCCAAAGAACCTTCCATTAAATGGGTGAAAGAAAGAGTTGAGGAAATCCATTTGCCATTTATCTTAAAGGCTTCAGCTTTTCCTAAAGCTCCTGAGCCCAAGCCCATGCTCCCTGAGGACATGGAGAAACTCGCTACTAAGGTTAAGGAGCTCGAATCGGAGAATACTGAATTACGAATTCAGATGAACCGAGTTATCTTGGAAAATCAGAATTTGAAAGAGGAACATAAGGGAAAGGCCCAAGAACTTGAGGATAGTAACAAGAGAGCCAGGCTATTGGAAGACCAGAAAGATGATCTTGATCATATCCTATTAGGTTCCACATCAGTGATCCGAACCAGGAAGGAAGAGCTCAAGAAAGCTGAGTATAGGATCTGTGAGTTAGGGAGAATGTTGGATAAATCTCTTATGGATAAAAAAGAAATTAAGCTCGACTTTGAGGCACAAATCCGTGACTTGAGGGATGCTCTGAAGAAATGCAAGGAAAAGTTGTCTCGCGAGATACTCCAAAAGGAAGAAGCTGAAAGAAACTGTCACCATCTCAGGTACCAGTTGGAAGAAGCTACTAGGAGGTTTGCAGTTTTGGAGAGCCAAGAAGGTGATGCAGCCTACTTACTCCTAAAGAATGATTGTGTGTACTGGAAAAGGTTGTATAGAGAGGCTAGAGCAACCTTAGATAAAGATCAAAAGGTCATCCAGAAACTCCAAGAACTCTATGTTGAATGGAATGGCAAGTTCCGCAACTTAGCTAGGTTTGTTAACCTCAACATGTTGGAACTCCCAGAAAAACTCCAGGAAGCGGATTGGTGTATGTGTCAAGAAAACACGCCTCCTCAAGTTTTCAATTTCGTCAAGTTTATCAAGTTTACTTGTACTTGAATTTGAATTGTTGGTGTTTAAATATTTTTATATTTGAATCATGTGTACTTGAAGTTAAATCCTGTTGTATTCGAATTTGATTTTTATTAATGGAAGTTGTCATTTTGGGTCTCAATTATTACATGTTGTTCTTATATTCTAACATTGCTGAAATAAATAATAAAGATAACTAAGAGCTTTGCACAAAATGCACCCATAACATGCACTCATGTCATTCTTCAAACAAAAAACTCATTTTTGTGTCTTCTTCAGTTCCACACTGAGTCCTCAACATCACTACAACACCAGAGCCAACGCTCGTCAAAGAATGGCAGATCAAGAGCATGAATTGGAGCGAGTAAGCTCAGAACTCAAAGACATACGAGGAAATATGGGTCAAGTCATGGAGATACTACAGGTCATCAGGGAAAAGTTAGACACCCAAACGACGGTCGTTTCAGAAATCGTCGGTCCATCGATTGAACCCCAACCTGCGATGACAGTACTAACAACCTGACCAACCTATGGTTTACCTCCCGGTTTCACACCTACAGTTGAAGGCGCCTCTGGTTTTGCACAATCCACTCAGCAGATGGCTCCTCTACCAACCATCAATGAAAATCATCCAGTGGTCCACACGTTCGCACTACCTCTCGTTCGTGCACATGTGCAACCTTACTTTGAGGATCAACAACATGCTCCAGACTTTTCAGATGAAGATGAGGAAAGGCAGGAAGACATAAGAGGGATGAAGGAGAATTTCCAGATTCTTGAGAAAAGGTTGAGGGCTATGGAAGGTGACCAAGTTTTTGGTGCTACTGCTAAGGAGATGTGCTTAGTGTCAGGTCTTGTGATTCCTACGAAGTTTAAGACCCCGAATTTCGATAGGTATGAGGGCCACTCGTGTCCTAAGAGTCACCTTATTATGTACTATCGAAAAATGGCTGCGCACGTGGAGGATGATAAACTTATGATACATTGCTTCCAAGACAGCTTGAGGGGTGCTCCCTCTAAGTGGTACTTAAGCCTTGATCAAAGTAGGATTCGTTGTTTCCAGGACTTATCTGATGCTTTCATTCAACATTATAAGTATAACATGGATATGGCCCCAGATAGGAGGCAATTTCTCAGCATGTCCCAGAAAAATAATGAGTCTTTTAAGGAATATGCACAACGATGGAGGGAAGTGGCATCGCAAGTTGAACCACCCCTTGCTGAGAAGGAGTTAGCAAATTGGTTCATGGATACAGTCAAACCTATGTTCTATGAAAGAATGGTGAGTAGTGTATCTGCAAGCTTCTCTGACCTGGTTGCCGTGGGCATAAAGGTCGAGCTTGGGTTGAAGAATGGAAAAATGATGACTACCTCTGAAACATCTGGTAGTAATGCCAAAAAGTTTCCTGGAGGATTTCAAAGAAAGAAAGAGGGTGATACAAATGCAGTGTCAACCAGTCAAAGGAGGAGTCTTTCATGGAAGAAGCAACATCAATTTGTTCAACAACAACTAACTTATCCAGTACAATATGTTCAACAACCATATGTGGCAGCTGTCACACCAAATTTCAACCAATCACAAGCTTCTGTCTATCAACCTATCCAACAAGCACCAATATACCAGCAAGCGCCCGCGCCGCCTGCTTATCAACAGCCAAGGGCACAGGCTCCTCGTCCACAAAATCCTCCAAATCAAAATAGGGTACAAAGAGGTAGACTTTCGTTTGCTTCAATCCCTATGACATACACTGAATTGTACCCTTCATTACTACAGAGAGGGTTGGTGACTCCCAGGCCTTTGGGTCCTCCACCAAATCCTTTACCTCCATGGTATAATCCAGATGCCCATTGTCCTTTCCATGGAGGTGCCCCTGGACATGATTTAGAAGGATGTTATGCTTTAAAGCATATTGTGCGAGACCTGGTTGAGAAGAAGATTCTTTCATTTCGAGACGTCGGACCCAATGTAAAAAGTAACCCTTTGCCAGCATATGGTGATATTAATGCCGTCGAGGATGCTTCTGATGTGTGTATAACTAAAAACGTGGAAGATGTTAAAACTCCGTTGCTAGCGCTTCATGCAGGATTGGTGGGGGCTAGATTGATTGATACATGTCACGACAACTGTGAGGAATGTGCCGTTCATCCAAGAGGATGTAAAGTGGTACGAAATGACATTCAGAACTTGATGGATCAAGGTGTTTTACAAATTTGTGGTCCAACAACAAACGAGGAAGTTTCAGTCATTGAACCCATTTTTAATATACCAGAACCGTTTGAGGTAACTTATCACAGAAGAGATGTTGTTCATCCATCACCCGTGGTAGTTTGCATGCCTACCCCATTTCCTTTTGAAAGCACCAAGGCGGTATCCTGGAAGTACGACATAACAGTGGTAGATGGAGTGGTAGATGGAAAGCCCAAAGCTGCTGAAAGTAAGAAAGGTTTGGAGAATGTTGACACCGACATCACTAACATTGCGGGGACAAGCAGGATGACCCGCAGTGGTCGGATTTATACTCCCAATATTAATGTGAACCCTCAAGAGCCAACAAGGGAAGCTGCAAATGTAAATCCTACCCCAGAGCATGGAGGAGCACAGCCGACTGTGCAAGCAGATGAAGCAAGTGAGTTCCTAAGGATAATAAAGAAATCTGACTACAAGATAGTTGATCAGTTACATCAAACACCATCAAAAATATCTATCTTGTCTTTGCTTCGGAATTCCGAAGCTCATAGAGAGGCTCTACTGAAAGTGCTTGCTCAGGCTCAGGTTACCCAAGATATAACGGTCGGCCAATTCGATGGAGTGGTCGCCAACATCACATCCTGCAACACTCTAAGTTTCAGCAATGAAGAGTTACCCGAGGAGGGGAGGAATCACAACCGCGCCTTGCACGTATCCATAAAATGCCAAGAAGATGCTCTGGCCAGAGTTTTAGTTGACACTAGATCATCCCTCAATGTTCTACCAAAGAGGGCACTTGCTAAATTGTCTTACCAAGGTTCGGAATTGAAACCTAGTGCACTTGTGGTGAAAGCATTTGATGGTTCTCGAAGGACAGTAGTTGGGGAGGTAGAGCTACCAATACAGATCGGACCGCATGTATTCCCCATTATTTTCCAAGTCATGGACATAAATCCAGCTTATAGCTGCCTTTTGGGACGCCCGTGGATACATGCTGCTGGGGCAGTAACTTCTACTCTGCATCAAAAGATGAAGTTTGTTGTCAATGACAAGCTTGTCATTGTCTCGGGTGAAGAAGATTTTATCATCAGTCAACTCTTCTCTTTCCGTTATATTGAGGCTGATGAGGATGCCTTAGAGACCTCTTTCCAAGCACTTGAAATATCCAATGCCACACTTGAAGAGGTTAAGGATCCTATTGAGAAAACCAGTTTGTCGTTCGCTTCTTTGAAGAGTGCAAGATCAGCAGTTGAAAGTGGAGACCCTGCAGGTTGGGGGCAAGTCATCAACGTCAATGAGAAAAATGACCGTTTTGGTTTGGGGTACAAGCCTTCTACTAATGGAGGAGCCTTGGTCCCTGCAAAGGACCGTGTGCGGAGCATACAAGAAGTCTTCCTGAGCACAGGATTTATCCATGGAGATCAAGTTGGTGCAGTGGAAGATGACACTGAAGATGGAGAAGCATCAGATTTGATATACCCATGTGAAGCAGCCCTAACAAATTGGGAAGCGGTTGAGATTCCAGAAGTTTTTCCTGTGTCAAAGTAATTGTGTTTTCCTTTGTGTTTTTGAAAATCCTTAGCTCTGCCCAAGGCTAATGGATCATTTGTAGGGCCCCTTTTAAATTTCGAAAATCATTATGACAAATAAAGAGCATTTTTGTTCAAATTCTTGTCGTTCATTTATTTGTTTTTCTTTCCTTAAAATGGCAATCCTTTTGAAAAACTATAAAAATATTTTTATTTCTTTTGCTTTTTATTTCCATTTTTCTAAAAAAAAAACCATCATTAAAAAACATGCAGAATAATCAATAAACCAGTTGAATTCGATGACCCCACTACTTCCTATAATTTTGAACTCCCCATCTACCAAGAGGAAGAGGAGAGTGAGGAAGATTGTGATTTCCCTGAAGAATTGGAAAGGATGCTCGAGCACGAGTCAAAGGCCCTTCAGCCACATCAAGAACCAGTGGAAACAATCAACCTTGGCACCTAGGAAGACAAGAAAGAGGTCAAAGTTGGGACTACACTTGGGGCAAGCATCAAAGAAAGATCGATCAAGTTGCTACAAGAATATGTAGATGTATTCGCTTGGTCGTATCAGGATATGCCAGGTTTAGACACTGATATTGTTGTCCACAAGCTACCACTACAGCCAGATTGTCCGCCAATGAAGCAGAAGCTCCGAAGAGCGAGACCCGACATGGCTCTAAAGATTTGTGACGAGGTGAAACGTCAACTTGATGCCGGTTTTCTATCAGTTGCAAAGTACCCTCAATGGGTAGCCAACATTGTGCCAGTACCCAAGAAAGATGGCAAGGTCAGGATGTGTGTTGATTATAGGGATCTAAACAAAGCTAGTCCAAAGGACGACTTCCCCCTGCCACATATTGACACTCTAGTAGATAACACTGCTAAGTCCGCAGTCTTCTCCTTTATGGACGGATTCTCGGGTTATAATCAGATTAAGATGGATCCAGAAGACATGGAAAAGACCACATTCATCACCCCTTGGGGAACATTTTGCTACAAGGTAATGCCTTTCGGTCTCAAAAATGCTGGGGCAACTTACCAAAGAGCAATGGTCACTCTTTTCCATGACATGATGCATAAGGAAATTGAGGTTTATGTGGATGATATGATTGCAAAATCCCAAAGTGAGGAGGATCATATAGACCACTTGCAAAAGCTATTCGAGCATCTTCGGAAATTTCGACTACGGCTGAATCCTGCTAAATGCACCTTCGGTGTCCGATCTAGAAAGTTGCTTGGTTTCATTGTTAGTCAATGAGGGATTGAGGTAGACCCGGACAAGGTTAGGGCAATACAAGAAATGCCTGCTCCACGTACAGAGAAAGAAGTTAGAGGATTCCTGGGACGTTTGAACTACATCTCTAGGTTTATATCCCATATGACTGCTACGTACGAACCTATATTCAAATTGCTGAGAAAAGATCAAGCAGTTGAATGGAACTCTGACTGCCAAATGGCTTTTGAGAAAATTGGACAATACCTGCAAGAGCCCCCTATTCTAATTCCACCTGTTCAGGGGAAACCACTCTTTATGTACTTAACTGTGCTTGAAAAGTCAATGGGATGTGTGCTGGGACAACATGACGAAACCGGTCGAAAGGAGCATGCCATCTATTATCTAAGTAAGAGATTTACCGATTGTGAAACCCGATATTCACTCTTAGAGAAAACTTGTTGTGCTTTAGCATGGGCCGCTCGTCGTCTAAGACAATACATGATTTGTCACACTACTTTGTTGATCTCCAAAATGGATCCAATAAAGTATATCTTTGAAAAGCCTGCTTTGACTGGAAGACTCGCCCGTTGGCAGATGTTACTATCTAAATATGACATCCAATATGTATCTCAGAAAGCCATCAAAGGAAGCGCGTTGTCTGATTACTTGGCAAACCAGCCCGTTGAAGACTACCATCCGTTGAAGTTTGACTTCCCTGATGAAGACATTATGGTAGTAAAAGATTGTGAAATCGCAGGACTTAATGAAGGACCTGAACCCGGACCTCGGTGGAAACTCATGTTTGATGGTTCCTCCAATTACATGGGGCATGGCGTGGGAGCTGTTCTGTTGAATCCGAATGGTGGATACACTCCTTTCATAGCAAGGTTGTGTTTTGATTGCACAAATAATATAGCAGAGTATGAGGCGTGCATCCTAGGCATTGAAGCAGCAATTGATCTCCGAATCAAAATCCTCGAAGTATGTGGAGACTCAGCTTTGGTGATATACCAAGTCAAAGGCGAATGGGAAACCCGTGATACAAAGTTGATCCCATATCGTGCCTATGTCATAGAACTAATAAAATACTTTGATGAAAAATCACTTTCCGTCATATCCCGAGAACTGAGAATCAAATTGCTGATGCTTTGGCTATGATGGCTTCAATGTACCAAGTCAGATTCCATAATGAAGTACCTCTCATTCAGATCGAGCGGAAAGTTGAGCCTGCCTACTGCCAATCAGTTGAAGAGGAAGCCGATGGTAAACCCTGGTTTCACGATATCAAATGCTTTTTGCAAAATCAAGAATTTCCAACAGGTGCAACAACCCTTGACAAGAAAACATTGAGGAAGTTAGCATCCAAGTTCTTCTTAAGCAATGGCGTGTTATACAAGAGGAACCACGACATGATTCTGCTCAGATGCGTGGATGGACGTGAAGCGGACCTGTTGATCAAGGAGATTCATGAAGGATCCTTTGGAACTCATGCCAATGGGCATGCCATGGCCAAGAAGATTTTGAGAGCTGGTTATTACTGGTTGACCATGGAATCCGACTGCTTCAATTATGCTAGAAAATGTCATAAATGCCAAATCTATGCCGACAAGGTACACGTGCCTCCGACCCTACTAAATGTTTTGACGTCACCTTGGCCTTTCTCAATATGGGGCATCGACATGATTTGCGCCATCGAGCCTAAAGCTTCCAATGGTCACCGCTTCATCCTAGTTGCCATTGATTACTTTACCAAATAGGTAGAAGCTGCCTCTTACGCTAATGTGACAAAACAAGTGGTTGCACGGTTTCTCAAGAAAGAGATCATTTGCCGTTATGGAATTCCAAGCCGGATCATCACAGATAATGGGACGAATCTGAACAATACGACCATGAAAGAATTATGCGAGAGCTTCAAGATTGAGCACCATAACTCTTCACCATATCGTCCAAAGATGAATGGCGCCGTTGAAGCCGCTAATAAAAACATCAAGAAAATCCTGCAAAAAATGGTGAAAACCTATAAGGATTGGCACGAAATGCTACCCTTCGCACTGCATGGATAACGGACTTCCGTCCGCACTTCAACAGGGGCAACCCCATTCTCTTTGGTATATGGGATGGAAGCAGCTCTCCCAATTGAAGTGGAGATACCTTCAATGAGAATCTTGACGGAGACCAAGATAGAAGAGGCTGAATGGATTCAAAATAGATTTGATCAGTTAAACCTCATAGATGAGAAGCGAATGACTTCTTTGTGCCATGGACAGTTATACCAGAAACGACTTAAAAGGGCTTTTGACAAGAAAGTACGTGTTCGGGAATTCAGAGAAGGAGACCTCGTGCTTAAGAAGATCTTGCCAATACACAAGGACTCACGTGGGAAGTGGACTCCCAATTATGAAGGCCCATATGTTGTGAAGAAAGCTTTCTCCGGAGGCGCCTTGATTCTCACAACTATGGATGATGAAGAGCTCTCACACCCCGTGAACTCTGATGCAGTTAAAAAATACTATGCCTAATAAAAACCCGCTAAATCGAAAACCTGAAAGGGCGATTTAGGCAAAAAAGGGTATCCCGGTGGACTGAAAACCCGAAAAGGCGGTCCAGGCAAAAGTTAGGGATGAATAAAAATGGTAGCTCGCTAAGTTGAAAACCTGAAAAGGCGACTTAGGCAAAAAAGAGCGTCCTGGTGGATTGAAAACCCGAAAGGGCGATCCAGGCAAAAGTTAGGGTCACAAGGCATAAACTGCATCAGTTGTTACTGATTAACACCGAAGAATTTGAGGCGGAAGATCAATCCCGTTACTCCCCTTAGAAGCAAGGTTTTGGGGAATCATATCTAGTAGGGATGTTAGTGGTCACTGAATTTAACGTAAACCCTTTCCTTATTGCCATTTTCCAAAATTGTAACACTTTATGGAGCTACGCCATTTGTGTGCTACCATTCTTGAATAAAATACAAGTTTTCCCAATCATTGTTAGTGGTGTTCGTCTACGCTTTTCTTTGTTTTGCAAAGTGTCATTTATTTGTTAATAATGAAATTTTGAAACTTGAAAAAGAATTTGAAATTTAGTGAAAAGAACAAAATTACTTTGATATATGTGAAAATCAAAGGAAAATCATTTGTTTCCCCGAAAGCCTCAAGGTTGCATAAATATTCCTGGATCACCAACAAAAGTCCCCATGGAATATAACTTATTAATCCTCTAGAAGGATGGACCTTTGGTTATTTATAACTCTCAATCATGATAGATTCTCCTCTGGATGCGCCTATTAATTATACGGGTTTGAGTTATCGGTGTTGAGGAATCAGAATCTCTGTAAACAGTCCCTACAAACTCCCAGTCTGCCAAGTGTCAGCATTCTCATAATCATGATCATTCATATATCATGCATTCAAATCATGCATAGCCGAAATGTACTTCGTGCTCATTGTGCATTGACCTAGGTCTTGTTGTCGATCCTATATCCTTTGACCTTTGATTCCAGTTTGTATTTGGCGCCCTTAAACCAACATCCGGTTTTCGCAGTCATTTTCAAATCCAATTGCTGTTCAGTGCTATTCAGGTCATATATGAACCTGTTGTTCAGTGCTATTCAGGTCATACATGAACCTGTTGTTGAACTTTATTCCATTATCAAGTCATATATGAACCTGTTTGTTCAGTGCTATTCAGGTCATACATGAACCTGTTGTTGAACCTTATTCCATTGTCAGGTCATATATGAACCTGTTGTTCAATACTATTCAGGTCATATATGAACCTGTTGTTGAGCTTTATTCCACCATCAGGTCATATGTGAACCTGTTGTTCAATACCATTCAAGGTCATATATGAACCTGTTGTTGAACTTTATTCCATTATCAGGTCATATATGAACCTGTTGTTCAATACCATTCAAGGTCATATATGAACCTGTTGTTGAACTTTATTCCATTATCAGGTCATATATGAACCTGTTGTTCAATACTATTCAGGTCATATATGAACCTGTTGTTGAGCTTTATTCAGGTCATATATGAACCTGTTGTTGAGCTTTATTCAGGTCATATATGAACCTGTTGTTGAGCTTTATTCCAATGTCAGGTCAGATATGAACCTGTTCTGAAGAGTCTTTCTCTATGATTGTTTCAGTGTTGTCAGGTCATATATGAACCCGCTGTTGAGCTTTCATTCCAGTGTTACCAGGTCATATATGAACCTGTTGATACACTCTTCTTGAATTTTTCTGAGTTTGTTAGGTCATATCTGAACCTGCTGTCATAACTTCTTGATATTCCCCAGCATTGTCAGGTCATATATGAACCTGTTGTTGTGTTTTATTCCAGTATTGCCAGGTCATATATGAACCTGTTGTAGCATTTTTTTTCCTTATTCGGGTTTAGTAAGTCATATGTGAACTTATTACCGAAATCTCTTGTATTCTAAGTATCGTTTATCAAATTTCACTTTGAGTACTCCTCGGTGTGTGTCTGACTCTCCAGCAGGATTGTTTTCCCCAGCAAAGTTGTTTTTTTACCATTTATCTGTCTCCCTGTGGGTCATCAGCATTCCCCACAGATTGGTCCGCCTAGTAGCATCTCCTGTTAAGGGTTCACCATATCCCTAGCAGATAAAAATTACAAAAAAAGAGAATCTCGCATCAGCATATATCATGTCATATCATATCATATCATATCATATCATGTCATATCATATCATATCATATCATATCATATCATATCATATCATATCATATCATATCATATCATGTCATAAGGATTCAGGATCAAAATCCGGGTCTTCTTAGTATTTAACCATCTCCCACTATGATCATATGAAGGGTGTCCTGCTTCATATTCTCTAGTTGAAAACGCTTAAATAGGGGCAACTGTCATACCCCGATTTTGGTCCTGAATTTTTTTCATTTTTTCATTTTTTATTTGGCACGTGGCCTAAAGTTCATTTGCATACATTCATGACCAAAGGCAACCGTCCATTCCCAAACCCATATTTTTTGTTAAAACATTGGTCATTGTCTAGGCTTTTTTTGATCATGGTGCTTTTTTATTATAAAATGGATTCTAATTATTTGACTTTTTAATTTTCAATTTGATTTTAATTTCAAATTAAGTCTAATTCCAAATTTCGATTTAATCTTAATTGTGTTTTTACTAATGATTCAAACTCTAATTGATTTTAATTTCCAAATAAATGTTAGAATTGATATCAAAGTAATTTTAACAAATTATAGATTAATTTGATTTTAATTGATTTTATTGTTTTTTTTTAATTTTAAATTGACATTTAGATTAGTCTTGGATTATTTCTAAAAATCCATATCCATTTTTATAACCAAACATCCATTTCATAAATCAAGGTCTCGCCATTCTTATCACATTTTACAAACACTTCAACCAAGTTCAGATTACAATCACAAATTCATTATATTTCAAAATTACATACCATTTCACCAAATTCAAATCAAATCAAGTTTCAACCAAATTTTCATCCATTCATTAATACCATACATTCATTTACTAATCATGCCAACCAATCTAAACTAATTCTAGCAACCACACATTTCCAGACATACTTAATTGCCCATGACAACAAGCATTCATAGCAAGCCAAATTCCAAAGCACTCACAAGCATATAACCATACATTATCATGTAGCAGACCACACTTTTTTTTCATTACAAATCACGATTACAAGCAAAGCATCATCGCTAACAGCCCTGTCATAACTCACAGCCAAAACTAACCATTTAACATGCTAACTACTGACATCATATGTGATCATTTTTGCAACATTAGTATCACACCATGTCCATTTAACATTCAAGCATAACAATGCATCACATCCATATCCTACAACACTAGCTAGCAGCAGCTGAACCAACAATTCATTGCAGTTCATATCATTCATCAAAACACTAACAGTTAACAATTACACAGATGCATAGTAGCCCAATTTCAAGCACAATTTCAAACGCTTCCATTACAATTCTAATTTACAAGCACACATTAAGAAAACACAAATACAACAGAATTTTTTTAATACATTGAGGGTCATTGTAACTATCCAAAGCATTGAAGATTTTTACAGGTTCCAAAACCTCTTATAGTCAGCTACATGTAGTGTTCTAAATCGAGCTCTTTACTTCAAGATAAGAGTTTGCTTCAGATTTGAATACGTTCTCCGCCATGTCCATTGTTTTTTAACTCGAGCCACCAGCCTACCAAATCGATCAAAGAAGCGAAATGTCAAAATGAATATTACAGCAAGGCTTACTTCAAGAGTTTTCAAGTCAAGTTTCAGAGAAGAGAGGCTTATGCGCAAGAACTTTCTCACTATGGTCTGAAGTAGGTCTTACCAACTATGTTGCAGCCTATTGCACCAGTCTCCTGTTGGCTCGTCGCATTCTCAAAACTTTTGAAATAAATGGTTCAATGAAGACGCTATATGCCGAATGCATTTTGATGTACACTTCAAAAATAACCTTCGGTTATGAAGAGAAAAACCTTGCAGCAATTGCAATCCTCCATGAGCATAGTCCATAGCATTCCAATTCATCAGCATGCCAAATGGACCTGCAATACCATCATGATACTGCAAACAACAATGCTACACTACATGCTATATTGCATACAAATTACACCAAGTTGAAGGATGAAGAGTCATACTGCAGAATACAGGTCATAAACGCAATGCAAACTTAAAGCATGAAGTGAATCACCAAGCAATGCATGAGCAAACCAAAACACGAATCGTAACAGAAAAATAGAAAGCAAGAAAAACAGAATAGATGCAATACATATCAGGAGCGTTAAACCAAGGCCACAACCGCTCATGAAGGTTCGCGTTTTCACTGCAGTAAAAAAACAAAGAAATTAGCCAAGGCAGTTAAAGTTCAAAAATCCAAAAAAGAAAGTTGAGACAAAATTCAAAGAAAAAGCATGGGTTCAGGTTACCTTTTCCAAATCCAAGCATCAAAGAGACCGATCCAAACTGAGTCACCAAAAGGACTTCGCAGAGATACTTGTTTTGATCTGCATAAGCCAACCCAAAACCCTAACCTGCTGGATATAAAAGGGAAGGTGAGATTGAGAAGAGACGGAGGAAAAATCAAGGAGGCGGACAAGAGACTGAAAAACCCTAACTTCGAAAACACCACAAAACCCTAATCCCAAAATCAAAACAAACCTGGATTGAAGAGGCGAAGAAGGAGGATTTAAGCTTCACCGTCGCCGCGTCGTCACCGCCGAAGGTGAGATTTTTACTCGATTCTCTTTTGAAACCATAGATTTGTGCACTTCATGGGTAGTGTCGTGAGCGATTGTGAGAGAGCAACTGAGAGGTGATGAGTGATTGAGAGGCGTGAGTGATGGAGAGAGCGATTGAGAGAGGTGAGTGAGATTGAGAGAGATTGAGGACGATGAACCTTTCTGGGTTCTGTTACAGTACCTCTCACTTTTTTCCTTTTACTTATTTCTTTTTATTTGTTAACAAAACAAACCTTTAAACTATTCAAGATTTTACGTTTAGTCTTCCTGTGTTTTTATTTAATAGAGTATATTAATGTGTTATTTTTTGGTGTTCCCAATCCATTAGCCTCTGGAACCCAACAGCCAGACGGCTGGGTTTATTTTCTTGGATTTTTCCACTTTTAATTGCTAGTCCAACAGACTATTTTATCTTAGTTTTATTTTTAATTTTAATTTTAATCTATTCTGGTTTACTTATTCAAATTAGCATTAAGATAGCAAATGACCACAAGTGGCCTAGTGGAAAGAGAGCAATTTCATTGTCTTTAGTGGATTGGGTTTGATACTTGGGGATAGCAAATCTTCATGTTTCTATTTGTTATGCTTACTATTTTATTTAATTTTGTATATAACTTCTACTTTTTATTTTATTTTAAATTTTTATCAATTTAATTTAATCAATATTTAGTTGTTTGTATCTTTAAATGTTTACCTTTTAGATTTAATTAATGGTTGAATTTCCGATATTTTTTTTATTCGATTAGTCGATTTTTGTGTGTTAACTAATTTAGTTAGGTTATTAGTACCCATATCTATACTTTTACAAGTGTAAATAATCATACTCAAATTTCACTCGATTTCAAAATCAATTTCAACTTTCCTCAATTTCAAAATACATTCCAAAAATAAATGTGAATCATTTCAAGATCATTTCACAAATCAAACATAATATTCAAACCCTTTTCTAAAACGTGAAGAAAAAGATTATCCTGGATGGAATATCCAATTATAATCCCGAATATTAGGCTCAAGCTGTAAGAGCTTGCAAGCCATAAATATTCGTCTTCCCTTCTACACTCTAATATTCAAATCGTTTTCTAAATAAAACGTGAAGAAAAAGATTATCCTGGATGGAATATCCAGTTATAATCCCGAATATTAGGTTCAAGCTGTAAGAGCTTGCAAGCCATAAATATTCGTCTTCCTTCCAAAACATTCGTAAATATTCGAATCATTTTCTTAGCAATATTGGAAAGAAACAGACTGCCTGGGTGGAAAGTCCAGACGTAGTCTCGAGTACTAGACCCAAGCTGTAAGAGCTTGCAAGTCATAAGTACTCGTCCTTCAAACTCCAAAATACTTAATTCCTATCTTAACCTCTTTCAATAAAGATGGAAATGGAACATGGTGTATACCGTGCACTCCTGAGATTAAGATTCGAGGCGGATGCCTCGCCAATCTTAACTCTCGCCATCGTCTAAAATTGTCAATGTGGTTTCTTCAAACCCTTTCTCAATCAAACCTAAAAATACTTAATCTCTATTAAATACTTTTGCCAATGAAGATGGAAATGGAACATGGTGTATACTGTGCACTTCTGAGGCTAGGATTCGAGATGTATATCTCGCTCATCCAAGCTCTAGCCATCACTCAAAATACATCCAACCAATCAAACTCTTTTTCGCCGCTGTGCGACTAATCAAAGAACCTTTTTCATAAATGAAATATATATTGTCTTAAGGTGATGCAAAACAATGTTTCGGCCACGATTGTTGAGTCGAGATAAGTGATGCTTTTCCGAATGTAGATTTATAAATCCGTTCGATGTATGGTATGCGCCCACTCCTCATCTGTTTTGGGTAAAACAATGTTTTCGTCGATTAATACAGTATAGCTTTCGCTAAAATCAACCAACAAACAAACATTTTTCTACCCAGAACTACGTAAGCTTTGATTTCTCTTTTGAGATACGTAGGAGCAGGATTCGAGAATCTTGTCAGGCCCACTAATAAAAAACTTAGGTTTAGTCCTTCGTCAAAAATCCAAAAACATTCTCTTCTCATCCTTTCTTTCTTTCCCACCTAATAATTCGAAAAGCCTAATATTTCAACTAACACTAACGCACACAACTAACCTAATGGTTCCCGTTGAGTACAACGGACGTGAGGGGTGCTAATACCTTCCCCTTGCGTAATCGACTCCCGAACCCTGATATTGGTTGCGATGACCATATCTTATCCTTTCTTTTAGGGGTTTTATCGATATTTTCCCTTTCCCATTTTTGGGAATAAATAAAGTTCGGTGGCGACACTGTTCAGTCCATCATTGCGAGCGTGCGACCGCGCTTCGCTTTGAAGTGGTATCCCCATTTTTCGAGGTGCGATAAAGGGAACAACATGTTTTTTCAAGCATTGAGTATCTCGACTCGCAGTCTATGAATTTCTTACTCAGGTAGTAGATGGCATGCTCTTTCCTACCTGTCTCGTCGTGTTGACCGAGAACACAACCCATAGAATTGTCAAGTACTGTCAAATACATAATCAGCGGTCTCCCTGGGACTGGAGGCATAAGGATTGGAGGATTATGCAAATACTCTTTTATCTTCTCGAAAGCCCTTTGGCAATCGTCATTTCACCTGATAGCCTGGTCTTTCCTTAGCAATTTGAAAATTGGCTCACACGTGGCTGTTAGGTGAGAGATGAACCTTACAATGTAGTTCAACCTCCCTAAGAAACCGCAGACTTGCTTTTCTGTTCTTGGCTCAGGCATTTCTTGTATAGCCTTCACTTTGTCAAGATCCACCTCAATCCCTTTTTCGCTTACAATAAAATCCAACAGCTTTCTAGATCTCACCCCGAAAGTACACTTGTTCGAATTAAGCCTCAGCTTGAATTTCCTCAGGCGCTCAAACAGTTTCTGCAAATTCACTAGATGTTCTTCTTCCGTCTGAGATTTGGCAATCATCTCATCAACATAAACCTCGATTTCATGATGAATCACATCATGGTAAAGAGTTACCATAGCTCGTTGATATGTTGCCCCAGCATTTTTCAAACCAAACGGCATCACCTTGTAGCAGAAGGTGCCTCATGGGGTTATGAAAGTTGTCTTCTCCATGTCTTCTGGTGCCATCTTAATTTGATTATAGCCAGAAAAGCCATCCATGAAGGAGAACACCGAGAACTGAGCTGTGTTATCCACCAAAACGTCGATGTGAGGTAATGGGAAATCATCTTTAGGACTAGCTCTGTTCAGGTCCCGGTAGTCGATACACATCCGTATCTTTCCATCCTTCTTAGGTACTGGAACAATGTTTGCAACCCATGGCGGATAATTGGTGACTGCTAGAAACCCTGCATCCAACTGTTTTTGCACTTCTTCCTTTATCTTGACAGCCATCTCTGGTCTGGTTCTTCTGAGCTTCTGCTTGACCGAAGGACAATCCTCTTTGAGAGGCAAACGGTGTACGACGATGTCTGTGTCAAGCCCGGGCATGTCCTGATAAGACCAGGCGAAGATGTCAACATACTCTTGCAACATACTCTCTCTTGACGTCCTCGGTACCGAGATTAATCACTTCAACAGACTCTTGATGCGGTTGAATGACCCTTTCCTCCTGTTTTAACAACCTGGCAAGTTCTTCAGGGAGTTCACAGTCTTCATCACCCTCTTCTTCAGCTTGAAAGATTGGATTTTCAAAGTCGAAGCGAGCCATAGCAGAACTGTTATCAATAGGATCCGGTGACGTGCATCTGCATGAGTGATGGTATGTGCTTATGAGTGTGAACAAGGAATGAAAACTAAACAAAACATTGCCAAATATATTTTTTTTGATTGTTGAAAACTGCAAAAATAGAAAGACAGTGAACAAAATATTTGAATGCAAAAGACGTCCTTTATTTATGATAAAAAATGCAGGTATCCACATAGATGAGCCCTACAATGAGCCATTACGTCCTGGGCGGAACGTAAGACTTTGACATGCATGAATAAACAAGAAAAATTACTCCTCCAGAAAAGTGACTTGGACAATCTCCTCAGAAGACCAATTGTTGATGACTTCACCCGAGATCCTCGGACGCACCCAGTTATCGATGTCGCAATCACCACCCCCATCTTCATCGTTGATTGCAGAGATCTGGCCATATTGGATGACGCCAGCACTGGAGAAAGTAATCGGCCCCTGACGAGTCTGAAGTGTTGAAGTTGTAGAAGTCAGAGCTGGCTAATACCCAATCCCGAACTTGTCTTCTTTCATTGGTAACTCCAACAGACGACCCCAACCGGGGGAAACGCCTGAATCCACCAAGGCCTGCGCCTGCTTGAAGGACGAGATAGAGGCACCCGCTTTAACTTCTTCCACCGGAGCTGCGTCCTTGATCTGAACTGCCTCAAAGGCCTGACATAGGGTCTCATGAAATTCACCTTCTACCTCTACATACTTGAATGTAGACAGGTTACTGACCAAAATATCCTCCTCACCACAGACGGTGATAATCCTTCCATTGACTGGGAATTTAATCTTTTGATGTAAAGTTGAAGAGACTGCCCCAGCGTTGTGGATCCAAGGACGACCCAGCAGGCAACTATAGGAAGGACTGATATCCATCACATAGAAGACGGTGTTGAAGGTTTGTGATCCAATCTGAATTGGCAATTTTACCTCTCCGAACACCGACCTCTTGGAACCATCAAAGGCTCTCACAATAAGATCTGAAGGCTTCAGGACCAAACCCTCTACTTCTAACCTTGACAGGGCTCTCTTGGGTAGCACATTGAGAGAGGAACCTGTATCCACTAGAACATGAGATAACACGGTGTCTTTGCATTCCATCGAGATGTGCAAAGCCTTGTTATGGTTGCGTCCAGCTAGTGTTAAGTCAGAATCAGTAAAACCTAACCCGTTGCTTGCATGAACATTTGCAACGATTCCTTCCAGTTGGTTCACTGAGATCTCCTGAGGCATATATGCATCATTTAGGACTTTCAGCAGTGCCTCCCTGTACGCCTCCGAACACAATAGGAGTGAGAGAATGGATATCTTGGACGAAGTCTGAATCAACTGATCGACTACCTTGTAGTCACTTCTCTTTATAATTCTCAAAAGCTCGTCCACATCCTTCGCAAAAGTGAGCTCAGAACCAGCCTGGGGTGCAGAGGCACCCTCATTCACGACTTGCTTGCCTTTGGCTTTCGCCGCGGCATCAACACTATCAGTTTGGGTAACGGGTGGTGAGAACAGTCTACCACTCGTAGTGAATCGCCCGATTCCACCAACATTGTCCACTGCGGGACCTTCAACTTCAAGTTCAGACTTCTGACCCTCTTCTACCTTCAGTGGTCGTTCTACCCCATGATCGTGCGTGTACACACTCCCCCCATAATCCCAAGGAATGGACCTTTCGCTGGTGAAGGGTAAAGGACTAGGGGTTGTGATAGTCATAGTGGACGGTCGCGCTGGTGGCACTGGTTACGCTTCTGGTACATTGATCTGATTAGTTGGGTAGAAAATGATGATAGTAGCAACATCATAGTCATACTCTGAAATCTCATTCCTTGAAACATAAACATCCGAAACATCGGAATCAAGTTCAATTACATCAGAATCAACCACATTGTTTGGGATATCAGCAACAACATTGGAAAAATTAAATACATCATCATGGATTATAGAATCAGTAGGAATAATGTCTGCGAATTCATCAGTAGCATCTTCAAACACCTCTTCCTCAACCCCTTCCACAGACTCTTGGACAGACAAATCTTCAACCTGGAGGGTACCTCCGTCGAGCAAGGCCTGGATACCCTGCTGCAGCTTCAAACAACCTCCACTCTGAGTAGCACAATCCATACAACCCTTCCCACAACCAGGGAAAACATCGGCCTTCAACAAGTAGCCCTTGATATCCAACAACGGAGTCTTCAGCTTCAACACATCTTTGACGGATCTGACTTCCCCTTCCATCATATTAACATTCGCACTACCATGCTGGGGCATGGGATTGTTGACGACATTAGGAGCCAGTGCAAGGTTGATGGCCTTTGAATCTATGAGGTCCTGAACTACATGCTTAAAAGCTTTGCAGTTCTCAATATTGTGGCCAGGTGCCCCAGAGTGGAAGCTACACCTAGCGTTGGCGTCGTAACCCACCGGAAGCCTACCAACAGGAGGAGCCAGAGTGCGTAACTGCACAAGTTGTAGTTGTTGAAGACTAGAAAGCAACTGAGCGTACGACATTGGAAGAGTGTCGAAACGCCGGTCCATCATCCTTTGCCTTTGTTGATAGGCGGGTCTGTTACCCGGTTGTTGTTGTTGGTACTGAGTTTGCTGATGTTGTGGTTATTGTTGTTGTAGTGGTGCTGCAGCCGGAATGGTCACAGCCGCAACATACGGTTGTTGATGATAGTTCTGAAAGTTATTCCCCCGGTTACCCCTGTTCTGATAAGAAGATATGGCATTTGCATCCCCTTCTCTCCTCTTCTGTCCCTGAATGAACGGCTTCTTCACCCGTGATGAAGATCCACCTCCACTCTGGATCTTGCATGTCTTCAAATAGTTCTCCACCCTCTCACCGGTTGAGACTACATCAGCAAAGTTGGAGGCATTGCAACCCACCAGACGCTCCAAGTAAGGTCCGGGAAGAGTGTTCATGAACATGTTAGCCATTTCCTTCTCCAACATAGGAGGTTGAACACGGGAAGCTGTCTCCCTCCAGCGTTGGGCGTATTCCCTGAAGCACTCATTGCTTTTAAGAGACAGATTCTGAAGTTGAGGTCTGTCCGGAGCCATGTCTGTATTATACTGATACTGCTTCACGAAAGCCTCAACCAAATCCCTCCAGCAGCGGATGTGGGCTCTGTCCAGCCACATATACCATTCCAGGGATGCCCCAGCTAGGCTATCCTGGAAAAAGTACATAAGCAACTTTTCATCGTCAGAGTATGCAACCATTTTACGGAAATAGGCTTGCACATGGGTCTTTGGGCAAGAGTTGCCACTGTATTTGTCAAATATCGGGACCTTGAATTTCGGTGGCACCCTCACGCCTATGACCAATCCCAAGTCAGCAACGTCTACTCCTAGAGGATTCTGTCCTTCCACTGCCTTTAGCCTCTCCTCTAATCTTCTAAACATGGGGTCCATGCCAAAGTCTTCCTGCATCTGGGTGAACTGGTCGTCCTGATCATCATGGACGGGTTGTTGACCAGAGTTGACATGTGGGATCGGGGTAGGCCCCGGTCCACTAGGTCCATTAACCTCTCCAGCTGGAGGATCAGTCAACGTCTCTGGTTGAGTAGTGGCGGGATTCCTTTGCATCCTCTGCCTGAGCTCTTGTTGTCCCTGAGCCACCCCTTGAACCACATCCATGAATGGAGTCATGCGGGTCCTCATCTCGGCGAGCTCTGCTTGTAAGCTTTCCATTGCCCTCTGGTGGTTTCTGCGGGTACTGTACCGGTGAATTCCTGAATCAGCTATCCTGATAGTGGAACACCAAATAATATGAGAACACCGCAGCGGTACCTGTTATGCAAGATATGCAAATGAATATGTAAATGCAATGACATGTTTATCAATTCCAACGGGTATTCTATCCCCTTGATTCCAGTCTCACATCAGACAAGCAGTGTAAGAAGAAAACCCCGACTAGAATCAAGAAGAAGATATAAACCCCTAGAAATAGATAAACATGTGTTAAATGATATGAATGCAAAATTATGTGATGCAATGCAGTGACATGGGAATCCGGATTGTTGTATCTGCTTGAACATCTGTCAGGTTGCACTGTCTGAAGAGAAAACCACTGAAGAATATAATACAAGATCAAAACTCTGCTCCAGAAAACCGGGTTGGATGGAGGTTAAGGTTTCCTGAATTTAGCCCGCCCCTCACTGGTAGGTTCTAAGAACAGAAGTTTGTCATTTTCTTGCCCTTCAGTCGAATAATATGTTTACCACTGAAGGTTTGGCATTATTACGAGACAAAAGACCTCCACTGACTCCCCTCAACAGGATATCCTAAAGCAAGTTCCCAGTCTCGGGGTCCTCGGATTGAGCAGCGAGAATGCGCCCACCAGAGCTAACATAAACGCTTCTCAGAGGAGAGGACTCGACTGAGTTCTCGGGAAATGGTCACCAGAGTCGACGATTTCTAGAGGAACATCTGTCGTTATGGAACACCCATAGGAAAGAATATATCCAACAGAAACCTCGTCTGGAATGTGGGTCTCATGAACGACTTAACGTAGCAACATGCCACGCAAGCCTCATGACTATCCACTCTAAAACCTGTGTGTACACTCAAGCCTGGGTAGTGGGCTTATCTCTCATAAAACATCCCACCCCAACAAACAGACAACCCCCACAGAGCCAACAGATACAACAATGATATGTACATAATGCAATAAGATAAAGCAAGTAAATAAATAACTATACAAAAGAAATAAACACCCAACCAACAAGAAACTACAAAAGTAGGGAGGGACTCGCATAGGGAAACCAGAGATTCTGGGTTCGGTCCCCAGCAGAGTCGCCAGCTGTCGCAACCTAAATGCGAAACGAAACAACCGGCGAAAAAAAGAAATGTCAGAAGAGTCGCCACCGTGCGTTATTTATCCCAAAGGAGAGAAAGGAAACGCTCAAAGTAAACCTGGAAAAAGGAAAGGAAAAGACAAGGTCTCGCAACCAAATCTTGGGTTCGGGAGTCGATTATGCGAAGGGAAGGTATTAGCACCCCTACGCATCCGTAGTACTCTACGGGACCCACTCTTGTTGTTCTTGTCTAAAGGGTGTGGGTTTATCTAATGTACTATTTACTAAAAGAGGGGTCAAAAGAAAATGACTCGTACGGATGTCACATCCACTGCATACGTATCTCATCTGAATATGAGAATCAGAGTCTTCGTAGCTCGGCTACCTATGGGTTAAAGAGGAGTTTGCTCGCTAAGACATCGCGTCTTATGCCTACGTATCTCATCTGGAATGAGAATCAGAGCAAACCCGTAGTTCGGCTAACCTATTTTTGTTTGTTTTGTGTTTTTTGAGGTGAACGGCGTTACTACGCAATCTACCGGATGCTCGACCTTTGGAGACTTACTCGCCTGTAGTAGAAGGAGTTAACGTGTTCTTAAGAGAAGAAAAATCAATGAGTTTGTTTGTGTTTTAGGAATGCTCATGCAAAAAAGGAAGTCCTGGACGAAGGAACCGTGCTACCTTAATTGACATGCAAACGAGAGACTATACGAAGCCTAGCAACCCTATGGGGAGACGATCACACCATACAAAACAAACATGCATAAAGTAAACACGCCAACAAGGGGGCTCAAACATACATGGGTAGGGCTTTAGTCAAGAGGGGTCATATCAACCTCGACAAACAAGCCATGGAAGGGTAATCAAACGGGCTCTTAACCACTGACGCTGAACGTCAGGGTGAGCAGATCAAAAGGGTAATGAGGATAAGACCTCATAGCTCTTAACCCTGGACAGGGTGAGCTCATGACAAAAAGTGGGGGTTCAGAAAGGTGGAACCCTCTCCACTGACTGACCGGACAAAAGATCTTGGGCTTTTGTTCTGAAGCATCGACACGTAGTGCGAGCATAAAGAACGACACACTGAATAACGGGGGATTGACTACTAATCCCTTTTATCCGTCAATTGCCTCTTCGTGGAGGTCTTTATCACTGGTGCCTCTTCTTGGAGGTCTTTGGGCACAAAAGTAAACACACAAAAACATCGCCTCCTATCGAGGTCTTCCAGCTAAGAAAGCGGTAAAATGCGGGAAAGATAAAGGGATCAAGAGATCTACCACACGGATAAGGATCCGAAGTAACATCAACTAAAGAAATAAGAAACCCGGAGATCTCTCAGGCTAGCACCATCAAAGAACACAAGTCAGCAGTGTAATCAGAATAAATCTCCAAATGGTATCCCACAAATAAAGTGGAATACCAAGCAAGCTATCTCTTCAAGAGTCATGTGAGCCCTCACAAAACTCAACAAACAAGTTAGAATAACAAGATGAGGTGCAATCATGAGTTGCACCAAATCAGAATCAAAATGTAACCACATGAATCATGCATTAAAGTTCACAAAAAGCTCACAAAAGGCAACCAAGGGTAGGAGGCCTAAACCTCTTGTTAAACAAATGCATCAAAAGGATATCAAAACTCAAAGTCAGGGGGCCAGGCTCCACACATCAAGACATGACATACATACTAAAACATGTGCCCGGATGCAATAAAAGACATGTCATAACAAACACAAAACAGATTGGAGAGTACACAGAAAAAAAAGCTACTGTCGCGATCGCGACTGCTTCGCTTAGCGAAGCTTCGCCGCAGGCTCGCTTAGCGAGGTGCTAGCGCATGCCTGCGGGTTCTGGATTCTTCTCTGATAATAGTACGATTTCCGAAACCCAAACCCCGAGGTACTCGTTTCAGAAACTAGGTGATCAAACATTCAAGGCATTGTTCTACACATTCATGCATATCTAAACCCACATGTGAAACCTAACGATACCCACTCTTCCAAATTCACCCATGATGCCTCATACATTCAGAAATTTCAAATTGAAAGCACAAAGTAATGGAAATAGGGAAAACCTGATTGGAGAGATCGAATGAAATTGAATTTCCCGGTTGGGTTTGCAAAGAAATCTTAAGGTTTATATGAGATGGAATTGATAGAGGTGATCCTGTGCAAAGGAGTTTTTCTCTTCGGTGTCTGGAGTCTGCTGCTCCGAATTCTGTTAGCTCTTCTCTCTCTCTCCGGTTTTTCCATTGAATTTTTAGAATTTATAACCTGATTTTCGTGGCTTGGTGGGCTCAAAATGAGAGAGGTCCAAGTCCAAGATTTTTATGTTATATTTTTTTTATTTTTAAAACGCGTGGGCTTCGCCTAGCGAAGAATTTACTCGCCTAGCGAGCATGACAGTTCAGACTCGCTAGGCGAACCATGCTGCTCGCCTAGCGAGCATGACAGCTCAGGAACAAACTTTTGCTCCTTCAGGATTAGCATTTTGAATGATGAATAGACCCCATTTGAACATGTTGGAAGTAACTCAAGTCATTCCCTTGTGTTGACTGATCACCCAGATAGAACCCACAAAGTGTCTTGGATGATATTCAAGCTTCTTGGATCTAATTCTGATTGACATGATGAAATGCAATATGAAATGTTAAATGACCTAAAAATGAATGCATGAATGAGGGGGGCAAATTTGAGGTGCTACAGATGTCGTGGAAGTTAGCTTGCTTATAGACGAGGAATCATCCCCAGAGTAAGCGTTATCTGTAGATGGCGCCTCAAAGGTGAGAAGAAGCGACACTGGGATAGTTTTGGAGGGACCTGGCTACATACTCATCGAGCATGCACTGAAGTTCGAGTTCACCGCTAGTAACAATAAGGCAACGTACGGAGCCCATATTGTTGGCATGGTTCTCACCTTAGATATGGGAGCCTCCAGACTGAAAGCTAAAAGCGACTCCTAATTAGTCACCAACCAAGTTTCTGGGAAGTACCATAATAAAGAGCCACAACAAGTAAAATATATACAAAAGGTACAAAGTATATCCTCTCACTTTACTTCCTTTGAAATAGAATATGTTCCCCGTGAACAAAAATTCAGAGCAGACCTTTTGTCCAAGCTTGCCACCTCGAAGACAACAGGGTTTAATAGAACAATAATCCAGGAAACTCTCTCCCCTCTGCATCGATTTAAGTGAAGCATACTCCCTGGAAGTTTTCCTTGAGTTCAACTAGATGTCTCCCATACTGTATTACCTGCAGGCGGACAAACTTACACTAGACGAGGGGGAACCAAGAAGAATTCAAAAGAAGACAACTAAGTACACTATTCTCTTAGGAAAACTTTATAAAATAGGGAGAGCTTCTTCCATGCTATGATGCCTAGGTGAGCATAAAACTTCTCTGGTACAAAAAGGAGCCTGCAACAGTCACATTGACAGAAAAGCCCTCACCCATAAGTTGTTAATGGTAGGATATTTTTGGCCTACTTTGATGAAGTATATCATCACCTTTGTCAAAAAGTGCGACCAGTGCCAAAGACATGCTGACCTTCACCATGACCCAGTTGAAGTTCTTTAGTCAATGACTTTTCCCTGGCCTTTTTACCATTAAGGCATAGACATCCTAGGTCTATTCCCCCTAGCGCTAGGACAAATGGAATTCTTGATAGTGGGAGTCGATTATTTCACCAAATGGATACAGGCGAAAGTTGTTGTTAAAATCATAACTGAGAGAGTTCTCCATTTCTATTGGCAGAAAACTATGTGCATGTATGGGCTTCTCGAAGCTATCGTCTCCGATAATAGAACTCAGTTCTATAGTGCTATGGTCACTGCCTTTTGTAGAGATTTGAGAGTGAAAAAGAAGTTTATATCCGTTGTAGACCCTCATACCAATAGGCAGACATAATCAACAAATAAAGTAATTCTTAAAGGAATCAAGGAAAAGCTTGATGATACCAATGGTTTATGGAAAAAATTTCTCCACGAGATATTATGGTCATACCACCCCACCCCACACTCCACCACCAAGGAAACTCCGTTTTCCATGGTATATGGAGCGACCACCATGCTGCCCGTGGAGATTAACACACCCTCATGGTGACGATCCCGGTTTAATCAAGAAGCTAACAAGGTCGGATTGGAATGTGCAGAGGACCTGATCGACGAATTGAGAGAAGTCGCTCATGTCTACGAATTCTCCACCAAACATAGATCTACCAGAGGATATAACTCTAAAGTCAATCCATGAGAGATGCAAGAAGGATACCTGATATTAAAGCAAGTGGTTCTACCCGCACAACAGGAAAAACTACAACCCAACTAGGATAGGTCATATCTCATATTCTAGAAGCTCCCTCATAAGGCGTACAAGTTGTAGGAGTTGGAAGGACCACTCTTGCCTAAAACTTGTAACACTCTCCATCTTAAGTATTGTGACAGTTAAATTGTTTGTAATTTCCTAATAGACACCATGATTATGTATCTGCAAACAATTTCTCGAGCGTTTATGACAAACATGAACACTTTTCTAAATATTTTGTATGCTGAACTTCATAGAGAAGATCGTTGTTGCCCCTTGAGGAAATGTTTTTTATGATGGACATCATGAGGAAGATCCTTTCCGCCCCTTGAGGAAATACTTTTTATTTTGAATTTCACATTAAAGATCATTTCCGTCCCTTGAGGCAATGTTTTTTATGTTGGACTTCATAGCGAAGATCCTTGCCACCCCTTGAGGCAATGTTTTTTATACTAGACTTCATGGCGAAGATCCTTATCGTCCTTTGAGGCAATGTTTTTTATACTGGAATTCATGGCGAAGATCCTTTTCTCCCCTTGAGGCATAGTTTTTTATGCTGGACTTCACAATGAAGATCCTTTCCGCCCCTTGTGGCAATGTTTTTTATGCTGAACTTCATGGCGAAGATCCTTACCCCCCATTGAGGTAATTTTTTTATGCTAAACTTTATGGCAAAGATCATTGCCGCATCTTAAGGAAATATTTTGTATGTTGGACTTCATGGCGAAGATCTTTGCCGCCTCTTAGGGAAATATGAATATGCTATCCAATACTTCACCCGAGGGACTTATAGTCTCATCAACCAGGATACATATAACTTTGTCTGAGGGACTTAGATTTCCCAAGCTAATTAAACTCTCATCAGATGAATTTAGAGTTTAATCGGGTGGGATTAAACATAGAAATCTCGCTCAAGAAGCATAACTGAAGTCTAGCATAAGAGACTTAATCACAAGTCTTGTCTAAGGGCTTGATAGAAGTCCCACCCGAGAGGTCTAATGCCTTGCCTGAGGGACTTGTTGTCTCATTTATCCAAGCTACATATAACTTCACATTAGGGACTTAGATTTCCCAGGCTAATTAAACTCTCTCCTAAGGGACTTAGAGTTTACTCGGGCCGGATTAAACATAAAAATCTCACTCAAGATACGTGAGCGAAGTCTAGCCTAAGAGACTTAATGACTAGTCTTTTCTGAGGGCTAGATAGAAGTCCTACCAAAGGGGTCCAACACCTCACCCGAGGGACTTGTAGTCTCATCAGCCAGGCTACATATAACTTCTCCTGAGGGGCTTAGGTTTCCCAAGCTAATTAAACTCTCTCCTAAGGGACTTAGAGTTTCCTCTGGCGGGATCAAACATAGAAATCTCGCCCAAGAGGCACACGCAATGTATAGCCTAAGATACTTAGTCACAAGTATTTATTGAGGGTTTGATAGAAGTCCCTCTCGAGAGGTCCAACTCCTTGCCTGAGGAACTTGTAGGCTCATCAGCCAGGCTACATATAACTTTGCTTGAGGGACTTAGATTTTTCGGGCTAATTAAACTCTCTCATAAGGGACTTAGAGTTTCCTCGGGCAGGATCAAACATTTAAATCTTGCCTAAATGGAGTGACTGAAGTCTAGCCTAAGAGACTTAGTTCCAAGTCTTTTCTGAGGGCTTAATAGAAATCCTGCCCGAGAGGTCTAACACCTCGCTTGAGGGACTTGTAGTCTCATAAGCTAGTCTACATATAACTTCTCCTAAGGGACTTAGATTTCCCAGGCTAATTAAACTCTCATCTGAGGGACTTAGAGTTTCCTCGGTTTGGATCAAACAATATAATTTCTCTTAAAAAACCCGGAGCCTAATAGGCCTAGAACGTTACACATATCATCGATAAACTTAGGATCTCGAGATACCCCCTGTACCACAGTCTAAAAACACTTCTCCATCTATCAAGGTCCTCGTGCTTGAGGGATTATGTAGTGTTATATTTCTAAAAGACCTGGCTAGGGCGATGACCATAAGCCACCCCCAGGAAAGGCGACGATCATATGTCGCCCTCAGGGAGGTACCACATCCCCCAATGCTTTCTTCTCGCCCAGTCATGGGAAACATGATATAAGACGTTTACTGTAACACCCTTCTAAAATACCCCAATAATTAATTAAGACAACAAAATATCAATCAGAGTAGATATGCAATTTCAGGGTGTCACACTTGACACTTCACACCATTCACCAAAATAACTGGTCATGCTCGTTTATTAATCAAAATAAAACATTGCACAATTCGCAGCGGATAGAAATCTAACAACATGCAAACCATGTAACACATTACATGTAAAATTGTTCAACAACCAAAAATGAAAACAAAGTAAAACATCCCGTCCCGATGTTACATATACCAGAGCATGACCCACTAAGGAACTACACTAGACTCCAAGCACTAGCTTCTACTCAATCACTGCTCGTTACCTGAAACATAGTTGTAAGGGTGAGTTCCTCAATCGATATAATAAGCATTATAAAATATCATGTAATGCTAAGTAAATTAACACATTCATCACCCTAATCATATCACACATTCAGCAACGGCAACATCAACTCATAATCATACTCAACACAACACAACACACACGTATAATATTGGAATACATCCATTCATATTATACGCCATACATACATTATGAAATGAGACTCCATGCATGCGGTACCGACTATTCGTGAACACATAGTTCAACCTCACCGATCAAACCCAGATACGGCTACCAAGCTCACTAGTCCCACTCATTTGAGACCTAGTGACTCACTCACTAATTCCTCACCATGGGAATTAGCTACCACCATAAAGGCTATGCTATGCACGCTAAATCACCTAGCATGCAAACATCAACAACAACCCACAATGGACATATGCTCACACTCTAAGCCATAAACAGTCCATCCACAATTGCATACATAATAGATATATTCACAGCATTATGCATACCATCATACATCATCCGCACATTTATCACAGAATCATATCATGTCATGCCAAATAATAAATCACAGTATTAGCACACTCTACTAATACCTATACTGCTCAAAACAACGGGAAATGATCCCTACTATATCATACATGCAATATATCATTCACCAATATAGGCCAATCATCAAATATGTACACATAATTCCATTCCAAAACGTACACAATATTTAAATATCAATTTTTCACTTTTATAACAGTCTTAACCGGTTAACGCCCTGGGTTAATCGGTTAACGCAGAACAGAATGCGCTTCCTGGCAAATTTTAACAGTGTTAACCGGTTAACACCCTGGGTTAACCGGTTAACGCAAGACAGAATTTAATTATTTTAATTATCATAACAGTGTTAACCGGTTAACGCCCTGGGTTAACCGGTTAACGCAAAACAGAAAGCTATTCTTGCGCTGACACGAAACAGAATGCAGATTTACCCGCATTTTTCGCCGTTGGAGGACTTCCGGACCTCCGATTTCGATTCCGTAAAAAGCTACACTTCCAGGAAATTACGACTCATCCAAATATAGGTTCATTCACAGTTTTAACGTAATTTATTCATCACCATTCCAAGGTATTCATCAAAACCTAATTAGAGTCGATTCAATGACTTATTACTACCCATTACATGTTAACCCATAATACCCATTAAACGACGATAAACCCCCTTACCTGAGTAAATCCGGCGAATC
Source organism: Lathyrus oleraceus (assembly GCF_024323335.1). Lineage (NCBI taxonomy): Eukaryota > Viridiplantae > Streptophyta > Magnoliopsida > Fabales > Fabaceae > Lathyrus > Lathyrus oleraceus. The sequence continues at coordinate 131,563,939 of NC_066581.1, forward strand.
ATTTAACTTCAAGCTTTTCCCTTCTTCAACCCTTTTTCTCTTGCTCTTCCTTTTTGCCCCTTTTCCACTTCTTAGTCGCTTCTCTCTGTTTTCACGTGCCGATAGAAAACTCTCTCTAGCCTTTCCACTTCCTTCTTATAATAACAATATTCTTAAATTGGATTTCTCTCTTCTACCCTCGATTATTCATAAAATTTCCAATTTTATTATTCCAATAATAATAATCCAATAATATTCCAATTATTTAATTAAATTAATAATTATCATATTTTATCGGGGTGTTACATTTACGGGGCAGAGAGAAGTCAGGGTCAACAACCGACCTACAACTCCTTTAGAAGTAAGGATTCAATGGTCCACCATTGACTAAGTGAGATGTGACCTTTTCCAAGGAAATCATAGACCAAAAGCCTCTATAAATACCTCCTCCCAAAGGGAGGTAAGGGAGAACCTAATTGACACGTTTATACCTAAGCGTGAAACACATATATAAAGCCTCTCACCTCACATCAGCATGTCCTCTAAACAACCATACAAAGCTTTTTGCGGTCGTGGACAAGTCCTAACCACCATACATGACTTCTCACCATAATGGGCAAGCGCTAACCACCATACAACATAAGATACCTAATAAGGTGTCTGAGTGCCCTTACCTTGCATAGGTAACATGCACACCTGCACTTTTTGACCAATACAAAATGCTTTGATTTATTTAGCAATTTTTTTTATATTAAACATAGTTTTACATATATACAACTTTGTATTTTTTTTTTAAATGAGACCTTCTATTTTTGAGGCCATGTATTGATCTGTTTGCTCTTTTATATAGGACCGGCTCTAAAAATAATTGATGTCTTATTGCCCGAGTGTCTTTTGTAGATTTATCTTATTAAGAGAAACAAGAATTTTTTTAAAAGTGAAATAATAATGTCCAAAAAATTTTAAAAAAGAAATTCTTAAATTTATTTTTTAAGTACCAGCATCTTAACTTACAAAATAATTATACACTTGAAAATAAAATAGTTCTCTTTCAACTTTAATGTTCTGGTAACTCACATAAACACAAAAACACACGACACCTCATAACAAAAGCCTTGCCGCATATATTAGAATCACAATCATCAGTAGTATAGCAGAATATTTTATCTGTAATGTCAAATACAAATAAAGGAATATTACTAAAAAGAGATGAACCATTATATATATATATATATATATATATATATATATATATATATATATATATATATATATATATATATATATATATATATATATATATATATATATATATCAGAATATTTAATTAAGATGATTTGAAATATGTGTAAAGAAACTTACTATCACTGGTTACAAGAACAATAAGAGAAAAAAATATAATCAAAATATGGGTGAATTTGAAAATTTCAGCCATTTTCCCCACTCAATTTCATGTTTTAAAAATGATTGATCCCTTTTTAAATAAAATCCCATGTATTGTTTTGTTGAATTTAATATCTTTTAGCATATATAGTGTTGTTTGAAATCATTCATAAATTAAAAAAAATATTGTTAAGTACCTCTTAGATATTGCATGAGGTTGTCAATGTGTCATGCATGTCTTTTTAACCCAGTTAAATGATCACTTAATAAAATTATTCCATTAAACTTTTGATGACTATTAGAGCTCATTGTTTTACTAAAGTTTCGTTGTATATAAAAATATAATCAAATTCTATAATCCAAACCATGACAACTGCATGCTAATTTTAAATTCTACGATATTTCAGTGTCAAATTGGATGATTAGTGCCTTTTTTTTTTCTAGTCTTGAACACGTACAATTAAGACTCTACTACTTCCTATTCTAGGCATAAACGTGCATGCAAGATATATGCAGATAGAGCTAGAGTAGTTAAATCACAAGGTCCGTACGACACATAGCGATAAGAATATCATCACTCTAAACACTCTAGAAGAGAATTGTTTCATTGATTCCATTCGAGACAGTGGACTAGCCTCCCTCGTCCCACATGTTGATCATAACTTCTTGATAACTTTCTTAGGGAGGTAGCACAAGGAGACAAATGCCTTCCATCTTTTAGTTAGTGAGATGACAATGATACATAACAGCGTGTGGTGTCTTATACATATACTTATTCAAGGATGTTTCATTGGCCACGAAGATAACGCTAAAGAGGAAAGGGAAGTTTGATGGATGGGTTGTTCAGATCAGACCTGATGAGTGAAGGTGAAAATATACAAGAAGTGGGAAAGTTGAATTGTGTATTTGAATTATTTTTCATTTTTAAAAAATCAACTTTAGAATTTGAACAAGTTTAGAATTTGATCTTAGAGTTGTTAGTAGCGAAATGAATAATATTCAGAAGCAAGAAGTAAAGCAACAAAGAGTTTATCATGAATCCTCTCATAAGAAGAGTAGTCTAGTTCCCTTGTCCAATAAGAGATTTTCACTATAATCAAACAAATTACATTTTTCTCAAACAAACTAGCAAGAGACTTCAACTACTCAAGCACACATGTAAGACGCTTCTGCTCAAGCACACATGCAAGAGGCTTCCACTGCTCAAGCAAACTAGTAAGAGACTTCCACTGCTCAAACAAACTAGCAAAAGACTTTCTATACTCTAAACAAATAGTTTAGGAGAATAAATAACAATTGTACTGGATGTAAAATCATAAGTATAGAAGTGACACAACACATACAAAGTTTCTTAGACACTTAGGATTTTTAAAATATACAAAGATAAGAAATCTCAAGAACTTGTACAGTAAAAAATTATAAAAAATGTAGCTCAAAGTTGTGCTCAATGTTGTTCTTGTTAGATGGTTAGTTAACTTCCTCCAAATCTCCAACTCCTTTTATAGAGACAGAAAAAGATTCGTTGGAAGGTAAGTTGCACAAGTGATCTTTGTTAAGAAGCAGTTCCAAGAGAAATGTTGGAAGTCAATCATATTAAAATCTTCATTCTTTGTGTAATAACTTTGTCCACTATGCCTTTCTCATACTAGGTATCTACCAAGATGTTGGGGCAGACTTAAGAGGTTATGTCAACTTTCCTTGAGTCATGCACTAAGAAACTCTAGATGTCTTTTTCCATAATTTGGCTTTGACAACATCGATCTGCTTTGGAGATAGAGTACGAATAAGAAGTAGAGTACCTTTAGCTCAGGTCTTCAGAATCTGAGCTATCACCAAAAGCCGAGATACCATGTTCAGAGTCATCAAATTCCGATCCTTCGGAATCTAAGTCATTTAGTTTCTCTTCATATGCTTTTATCAGGGCCAGCTCTAAGTTGATTTTTGAAGCTTATGATTTTGCACACTTGAACATATGCTAGTATACCCAATTGTTCTTTAAGTACTTTGTTACCATCAAAACCCAAGGGATATTAATAATTTTGTTCCAACAATCTCTCCCGTTTTGATGATGACAAATAGAGGTATTTAAGAATAATGGTTAGTCGGTTTAACTAACTTGATAATATCAGGGACTGGGGTTTGTAAGCCCCCTTCGAGTTTAATAGTTCAAATATTGAGTTTTGTAAGCTCCCCCTAAGTCCTATGCAAGTTATTTAAACTTATTCTGATAGCAGAAGGAAATAATCTCTAGGTTTAAACACAAAAAGAGTTCCGATATGGTTTCAGGTATATTCAATAACATTCAAAAACACTTTTATCCTCTTTAAATACTCCCATGATTTTCTCCCCCCTTTGTTATCAAGAAAAAGTTAATTAAAACAGGATATCATATATAGAGAAAAGATATTGAAGAAAATAAAATAAATGCGTGGGAAAATTTAAATTATGATAAAAATGAATAAAAACAAGTTTTGAAATCCCCCAAAAACTGAATAATGATTTTCAAAAGATAGAGAATTGGCCAGGATTGGTTTAAAATAATTTCTTCGCTTCTCGAGATGGTCAGACACACTCCTTTCAGCTTCTAGAAATTGGAAACATCATAAGTGATAATTGCATTATAAGCTAGAAGACCTAGAGTATCATGCATTAAGGATCACATGTGATGAAACTTCCATATGATGTCCAAAGTTGGTATCACATGCATTGGAGTAGAATAGTTGATGCATTGCAAACATACCTGCATTGTGATTGAGTAATTGTTGTGAATGATTCATATGAATGATGATTGTTATGAATTATGCTATCCTTTGCTGTATTTTGCACCGTTAACATTACTGAATGTATGCTCACCCCTGGTTGTTTTATTATGGTGTCATGTACACATGTGGTACAAATACTCAGGTAGAGGAGCACTAGCTACTATTGAGCTAGAGGATGGCGTATATGCCTTCTTCATTATCTTATTTTTTCGAGTTATTTTAATTGTCACTCTGATATATAACACTGGGATGAATTTCTTTGTTACTTTTGTGCTATGATAGTTTCGATTTATTTTTATGACGTATTTTGTGTTTGAGATAAATCAACATTTTCGATGTTATTTTGAGTTCCGCTGCTGATTTATGTTATAATTTTGAGAAAGATGCATGTTAAGGATGTGTAAAACCGATGTTCAGAAAAAAATTAAATGTTTTATTTCATAAATATAGGGTGTCAGGTTTGAGGTATTTGCACATAACACATAAACATGTGCTTGACCAACTTAGGAGGAAAGTTGATGGCAAGTCAAGCCTAATGATCTTGATAGGATACCATTTGACTGGATGTTACAAACTATTTAATCACTTGAACAAGAAAGTTATGATCATAGATGATCTGAAGGAGCGGGATTGGTATGACAATGTCATTAAGGATTCATTAAGAGTCATATGTGATGAACCAGCTAGTGAAGCTGCCAATGAAATTTGACCATATGAAGGTGGGGTTCAAGCATGCACAGGAAGACCTCAAAGGATAAGAAAGATGCCTGCAAGGCTGCAAAAATGTGTGATCACATCAGATGATGTGGTAAATGATGAAGGTGAGATTGTATATTATGCTTTCTATACAAATACTGAGTGGTCAATGAAACCGAGGCATTTAAGGACTTTAAGTGAAAGCAAGCCATGATGGAGTAACTGACATCCATAGGGGTTAACAAAACTTGGCTACTAGTCGAATTTCCACAAGGTAAGAAGGAAATTAATGTGAAATGGGTGTATAAAGTGAAGCTAAATCTAAAAGGAGAGGTAACCAGACACAAAGCAAGACTTGTTTCCAAAGGATTTCTTTAGAGAGAAGGAATTGACTTTAACGAAGTTTTTGCACCACTTGATAGGATCAAAACAATTAGGTTGGTTATTGACCTAGCAAACATAAAAAACTGTTATATGTGTCAGATGGATGTGAAATGTGAATTTCTAAGTGGTCCCTTAGATGAAGAAGTCTATATAGCACAACCAGTTAATTTTGTGAAGAAAGGCCAAGAAAGCAAGGTATACATGTTGTTAAAGCCCTGTATGAACTCAAACAATCTCCAAGAGCTTGAAATAAGAATATAGATGGGTTTCTAAGGGAGAATAATTTTTTAAAGTGTACAAATGAATACGATGTATATGTTAGAAGAAGAAATAATGAATTTCTCATAATGTTTCTATATGTAGATGACTTATTGATAACCGATAGCTACAATAAAGAGATCCAAGAATTCAAATGTGATATGAGCATGGAATTCTAAACGTCTGACCCGAGAGATATCTCGTATTTCCTTGGTATCAAATTCTACAAGAGTAGTAGAGGCTTAATGCTACACCAAAGAAGATATGCAAGTGAGATACTCAAAAGATTTGAGATGGATGATTGCAATGCAACTTCGACACCAACTGGACCAAGATTGCAGTGGATAAAAAACCCATATGAAGATGAATTCGATCCAACACATTATAGAATATTGGACTTGAGACTTCACACAAGGGGTGTGGGGGGAGGGGGGGGGGGGATTGTGTGGTTCTGAAAAATGTGATTTTAAAAAACTTTGCGGAGTAAAATCAAAATTTTAAAACATTTCTAAATACTTAGCAGTGGAAATAAAAAGAAAAATATAAATTGCAAAAATTTAATGAGTTAAGGGAAAAAAGATGAACATCACGATGTATAGAGGTTTGATCTTAAGAGTATTTAATAAATGTTGAGAACTTTTAGTAGGAAAGACTCACGAATCCTCTTATACAAGGAAATTATGGTTGACCTCCAACCAAATAATACAAGACTTCGGTATATAGCAATTTGAGTCTTCTCTTCCAAATAGTTGATTGAAGGGGTTAGTATTCTCTCCACAAACAAGGATCTTGGAGCAATTAGTCTTCAAGTTCCTTAAGCCTTGTAAGCTTTTACATAAACTAAGATCACGAACCTTTAAACCTTAGTTTTACAAGGGATATCCAATAACCTATTCGATTTTAATATTGAGTTAATCTCAAAGATACGAAACTTTTAATATCGGGTTGAGCTTCAACCTATCTTGATTTTATCATCGACTAACCAATAACCTAGGAGATTTTAACACTGGCTAATCTCCAACCTAAACTAGGGTTTGATCACACAATCCCCAAACCAAAGTTTTTAACGGGTTTAGCTTCTAACCCAAACAGATCCCTAAATGGATAATATTCAACCAAGGTATATACAAAATATTCCCTTGGCGAATTTATAATTCAATCCATCCACATTTACAAAATACTCTCACTCACAAAAGGACTTTTCCCACAAATGCACTATGGCCAAAATATTGGTGAGAGAAAGTAAATATATATATATATATATATATATATATATATATATATATATATATATATATATATATATATATATATATATATATATATATATATATATATATATAGATAGAGAGAGAGAGAGAGAGAGAGAGAGAGAGAGAGAGAGAGAGAGAGAGAGAGAGAGAGAGAGAGAGAGAGAGAGAGAGAGAGAGAGAGAGAGAGAGAGAGAGAGAGAGAGAGAGAGAGAGAGAGAGAGAGAGAGAGAGAGAGAGAGAGAGAGAGAGAGAGAGAGACCTTTATTTATAGGCTTGAAATTTCCTCAAAAATGAATTTCAAATAAACGCTTTTTATGACAATCTAATAAATTGGCACATGTTTCTGTCATACCCTAATTTTGTCCCGTTTTATTTTTCTTATGGATGCCACGACACAGTCATTTTCAACCATCAAACCCCGATTTCCATTTCTCTTTGTAATGGACTTGGGCCAATCGTCATATAGGAATCTAGAATCCTTCAAAGTTCTATGATGAATGTGGCACAAGGCTTGGTCGGTTGTTGGACATTCTTTTGTCATTGTGTATATCATCACAATATGTCATTACTTACTCCATTCACAAATGCTCTGGAGAATTTACACATCGTTGGCTTAAAGTCTAAAAAACGGTGCATTGGTTCATAAGTGCGAGTTGCAAACTAATCCTTCGAGTGGCTTGATTTACGAACCCGGTGCATCATTTTTGGTTCGTTGAAAATCTCATGTCAATACATTTCATAGGGAAGTGGCATCTTGTCCAAAATCAACAAACTAAGGGTGTTTGGTCTAAGATAGATTTTATGGTATTCCATATCAATTTGGTAATCATTATATTTGGTTATTTCAGCCATGTCATGTATTTTTCATTGAAATCAGAATTTTATGTCCACTCTTGTATTTGAGTAGCCAGTAGAGGTTATGTCCTTGGATAAGTTAAAATTGGACCTCTCCATTTCTACTGCATATAAAAAAAACCTACACATGGTTTAGTAAACAACAATAGGGGTGAACTTTGATTGGACTTGTTTAAATCACCAACTTACAATTCTGAAATTTTTTGGTTACCACTTTATACAACATATTACACAAACTAAATCCACAAAATACATGTCACTACCAGCATTTGCAATACATATGAGTAGATGGCAATGCACCACATGTTACATATTACAGGGAAATGGAAGACAAAGGTATCTACTTAAGAATGGCTCATTCGTGCATCTTCAAAAGCTTCTATAAGTCACCATGTTCCATGCTATTATGAGCTTGCCAATCCTGCAAATTGCCATGGGAGTAACATGTTGTGACCTGCAGAATTAAGAAAAAGTCATGCGTCCTATAATTCAACTTCGGCAAGGGTAGGCAACACTTGAAGCCAATATAAGTTCTTACATCATAAGGTTATAAACAACACCTGTGAAATCACAAATGTTAAAGCGGCATACTAAGCACATCCTAAAGAATTTCCAAGTACTGTTGTGATTCATAAGCCTGCAAAACCAACAAATTAGTAGCCCACTACAAATAGTCTGCGCATAAAAAGAAAAAAGACAAAAGGAAACCATTCAAGACAAAATTACCATATGACTCGAAACATAGTTGACATCAACATCAATATTTCTTCTTGTTTAGAAATATTCTTGTAAACACACACTCTTTGTGTTTTAACTTTGGTTAAATTTCTTTAGGAACTAAGTTTAGTATGTAGCCTTGAGAAGTCATTGACAATTGATCTTTGAGTTTGTAATCTGTTTGATTAATGGATTAACTCATTATGAGAAGGCGAAATCACTCTGACGAGTGGACTGTATTATCTTAGTTAACTGTGAACCAACATAAAAATCATGTATATTTCTATCATTGTTGTTCTTGTCATTGGTTTGTAAAAAAATTGTAATATCTAAAACTCAATTTAAACTCCCCTTTCTTGTGTTTCTTAAACCTTCAAGTAGTACAATATTATTCAATTCAATATACATTCTTCTTCTTTTCTCCCAAACCCTAAATTATTCTCTCTCTTCTTTTTCTCTCTAAAATTATCTTCTCTCTTCAAATCTTTGTGCGAGGGAATCATCTTTCAACCAATATGGTTGAATCACTCGAATGAAGAATGAAGAATAAAAATTTTAAATCATAAAAAATGTGATTGAATCTTGTTTTATCAAGATCGTTTCCAACACTATCAAAATCAATTCCGTTCAAATCAATTCTATAAGAATATTATCATTCATTTATTAAAATAGTTATTTTAAATGATATGGTTGATTTTTTACTCAAAAACAAAAAGGTATGAGATGTTAACTCATTCCTTCATACTTTAAAGTTGGATACATTTTCAATCCCCTTTAAATATTAATCTTATATATGACTAACCGAACAACATAGGAAAAACACACTAATGTTTAATCTCATTTAGTTTAACTAATTAAGATGTCACAAATTCAAACATGCATTTTTATATTTGATGTTCGTTTTTATATTTGATGTTCTTACACAGGTATAACCTAAACTAATTTAACGAGATCATTAGTGTTTATTTGTTAAGTACCAAAATTATGACTTACAAGAAGATAATATGCTTAAAACATCATAGAATAATTTTTCAACTTATTCATTTCACTATCACACAGGTACACATACCCCAGATACACTTTGAAACTTGATCAGGATTACATACATATGTACCACATTCATCGTTAATAGCGCAGAACATAGGATCATCTGTCATGTCAAATAAGGATAAAAGAATATGATTAAAAAGAGATGGAATATTATGAATATGATACTGAAGAATATCATTAAAAAGAGAGGATTATTATGAGTATAAGAAGAATATTATTAAAAAAAGATGGATTATTATGAATATAATAAAGAAGAAAATTTGAAATGGATGTGAAAGAAAAACTTACCGTCGCTAGTTACAAAAACCATTAGAGAAAGAAAGTTGATAAAAGTAATAACGAATTTGTAAATCTCAACCATATTTTTTCTAATTAGCATTCAATAATTTGAAAATGGTTGATCACTTTATGTAAAAAAAACCTATGCATTGTTAACTTAGAATGATTTAGGTAGTTAGTTAGTATATGCAATGTTGCAAAGTCACTATTAAAGTAAGAATTTTTGTTGAGTGTCGTATTTTTTTAAATAAAAATACACATTTAATTAAAATATGTAAATGGTAGTAACTTTATAATTAAAAGTATTTTTTTTAATCATACATTACTTAAATTAGACAATTTTTTATGAGACAAAATATATTTTTAAGATGTTGCAAATGATTGTTGGGCAGTTGGAATGCCAATATAACTAAGATGTTAATTATTTCATAATGATGCGTTTGTACTTCCAAGTGATTTTAAAGAAGTGTCTCTTAATTACATCAATGCATCTTATACATAATATTTTGGGGACATTTTTATACATCATTTTAGCTCACTTAATTTTAATAAAAATCTCACATGCAACTTTTTATGAGCACAAAAGGTTATTGTTTCTTTTTATATTAATGTTTTAGAAATTAATTCTTTTATTTTAAATTCAAACCGTTATTGTTTCCTTCTCACTTTTTCATAAGAAATTGATGAAAAATTTTATTTTTTCGTTTATATTTTTATTTATAAAGTTGCACAAAAGGTTTATATACGATGATTTGTCATATTTTACAAGAAACATGTCTTTTAATAAATAAAATTCGTTAATTTTAAGTGTAAAAGTATAAGTGGATGATCAATTTCGTAAATTAGATAAAATATGAGACTAAAATTGAAATTAAACCTATATATTCACTTTGAGTTTATTTCTTATTTAACACAAATTATTTCAAGAATTTTAACTCTTAACATAGGGACTGTGACATTTATAACTTTATACTAGTCTAAGTTTATATAACTTTTGTAGAGACAATATAGGCTTTCCTCTTGGTTTTTTTAAGAAGTGTTGAAAATTTGTGAAAGATGATGTTGTTAAGTTTGTTCAAGAATTTCACGAGCATGGTAAGCTTCCTAAAGCTATCATTGCGTCTTTTATTGCTCTCATTCCTAAAGTAGATAATCCATAAAGTATTGAGGAATTTAAGCCGATTTGTTTGGTGGGCTGTCTATATTGTCTTATCTCTAAATTGTTAGCGGCCAGGTTAAAAGTTGTGATTGACAGTTCCTTCTTCTCAAATGACTTTTATAGAAGGTAGACAAATGTTAGATGGTGCGTTGGTTCTCAATGAGGTGTTAGACTTTTCCAAAAGGAAGTGTTTAGTGGTGAAAGTTGACATTGAGAAGGCTTATGATTGTGTGTCGTGGGACTTTCTTAGATATGTGCTTAATAGGATGAGCTTTTGTAAAAAATGGTTGTCTTGGATGGAAGCTACGGTCTTTTTTAGCTCTTTGTCAATTTTGGTGAACGGTAGTCCTACAAATGATTTTATGGCTTATAGAGGACTCAGATAAGGGGATCCCTATCTCATTTCCTTTTTCTTTTGGTAGTTAAGGGCTTGGCTGGCTTCATGAGAAATGCTACCGATTATGAAATTTTCAAGGGTTTTCATTTTTATGAGCATATTCATTTTTAGTTGTTGCAATTTGCTGATGATATGATTATCATTTGTAATGGTTCATGGTCTAATTTGTGGTGTATTAAGTCGATGCAAAGAGGTTTTGAGTTTGCTTAAGGTTTGCGTATCAATTTGAACAAAAGTAAGTTATATGGAGTTCATTTGGGGTAATTTGTTGCAAGCGGCATCGACATTTTTGGCTTGTGAGATAGGAACGTTACCTTTCTTGTTTCTTGGTATTCTGTTGGGAGCTAACCATATGCATAAGGAAACTTGGTATTTAGTTCTTTCAAAGTTGAGAAAAAGCATAGTTTCTTGGCTTGACAAACATCTATCTTTTTGTGGTAAGGTTACTCTCTTAAATTTAATGCCTAACAATATTCCTATTTATATGCTATATTTTTTCAAAGCTCCGAAAGGCATTATAGAGGAAATTATTTAGGTTCAAAAGGACTTTTTGTGGGGTAATGGTGATGATATGGGGAATGTGTCTTGGGTTAGTCGGGAGAGGATTTGTCTTTCTAAGAAGGAGGGTGGATTAGGAGTCAAGAGTATTGAGAATTTCAACTTTTCTTTGATTAGTAATGGGTGGAGACTTTTATCAGAGAAGAAGCATTGTGGTCCAATCTTATTCATTTTATGTATGGTGATGGCATGTCGAATTTATTTGGGAAGGATTCTCTTCGGGGTTTGAAGAATTCTTTGCTTTGGTGAAGGGACGTGAGGGAGGTTTGTAATCTTAAAGTTGGTGGTCAAATTTGGCTTTCCGATAGCAATTCTTGCAAGTTTGGGAGTGGTGTGACCATTAATTTTTGGGATGAATGTTGGTTGGGTGCGATCTGTTGAAAGAGATTTTCCCGATTGCATATGACACTTGTTCAAACTTAACATTTAAGGTGGCGAATAGGGTTTTTGGTTGGATTCTTGTTGGCATTGGTATTTGGGGGTTGATGAGGTTGCTCTTTATGAGGTTAGTGACTAATGGTCGGTTTTAGTTTCAATTTTGAGGGATGTAAAGCCAAATTTTGATTAGATTGATAAAGTTGTGTGGTGGAGATATGTCAAGGGTTTTTTGGTGAAAATAGCTATAGGAGGTTGTATGATTTAAAGTCCCAAAACATGGTGTGGAATGAGGAGAGTTTAGTAGAGTTTGGTTGGGTTTGGAAAGCAAATGTTCTGAGCAAAGTGAAGTTGTTTTGTTGGAGGCTTATTTTGAATAACTTACCTATTAGAAGTGGGCTTTGTAATAGAGAAGTGTCGCATATTTTGAGTGGAAAATTGTGTTTGATGTGCGATAGGGTGGAAGAATCGGTTGAGCATCTTTTTTTTTTTCTGTGTACCAGAACTGGTATCGTGTGGACGGTCGTCCTAAGGTGGTTAGGCGGTGATGCAGTTGACGGGGCTGTGGTGGATGGTGTGCCGGTGGCTGATCCAGCAATTCAGTTGTTGGTCCATCTCAAAGAAAGGTTATGTTGTTTTATTAATCCTTATCTTTTTTATTTCTTTTGGTTGTTAGTTTGTTGGCGTGTGGGGTTGAGTAGGAACAAAGTGATTTTTAAATGATAAAGTTTGGAAATATGGAGAAAATTCATCTTTGATTAAATTGTTAGGTTAGGATTGGATTTCCATTTTGTCGAAAGGAAGACTTGATTTAGTTAGGGATGTTTGGAACTATAATCCCAGGGAATATATTAGAGTGTAATTTTCTATTGTTCGAGTTGTTTTTATCCCTCTTTTTATTGTTGGTTTTTCCTTGTATTGGGTTTAGCACCCCTGTACTCTGTTAATACAATTTGATTATAATATATATATATATATATTATATATATATATATATATATATATATATATATATATATATATATATATATATATATATATATATATATATATATATAATTCAGCACATGGTTGATTTACAACAAAATTTCTAACTCACATATTTGTAAGTGAAAATTTATAACTTAAGCTCGTCTGGTTTATATTGTAATAATTCTAGGAATTATATTAGTTAACTTTGAGTTAGTTAATTTTCTTATGGTTAAATTTTATTGCTTAAAACTACTTTATATATATATACCTTTCCTAATTGATATGATATAGTGTTTGTATTTGTAATAGCTTAAGTATTTGTTTTGCATAACTTTTGTTTATGTTACTTGCATTGCAAGTATATATACTAGTGTTACTCTAACAATTGGCATCTAAAGCCAGATTCCAACACCAAAGGGTTCATGTTAATTCACAAAATAAAATAGTGATTTTTATGAGGGAAAAAACTTAGGGAAAATTGATATAGGAGGGATTCGATAGGCTTCTTGAAACATAAGCCAGATGAATGTGAATGATGGTTTTTCCTCCAATATGTTGATTCTTGATGGAAGCAATTAAGAAAGGTGGGGTGTCATGATGAAATCATTGTTTGGAGCACATGATTTGCTTGAAACCATGCAAGAAGTTTATGAAGAACTGGGTGCATATCCCACAAATGCACAAAGAACCACCTTCAAAGAATCAAGAAAGAATAAGTGTGAGGCTATATTCTACATTGAGCTGAATGTGGTTTTTCACCACTTTGAGAAGATCTTAATCGAATGAAGCATGGGAGGTGTTAAATAAGCATCATGATGGTGGAGATAAAATAAAACAAGTAAAACTATAGTCACTAAGTAGATGGTATGTGTAACACCCAGAATATTGTTAGATTAATTTAAATATTATTTTAATATGATTATTTGAAGGTAAAATGAATTATTAAATAATATTGGGAATTATTATTATTATAGATGTTATTTATTTTAATAATAATTAAATAAATAAAATAAATGGAATATGAAGAGTGGAAGGGTAAAAGTGGAAATGGATAAAAGAGGCCAAGGTGAGAACTCAGAGTGTTTTTCACGTATTTTTGCCTCAGAGTCAGAGAAAGGGAGAAACGCTGAAGAGAAAGAGAAGGAAGAGGAAAAGGCCAAAGATTGCTCAGAACTTCCTTCAATCCAAAGAGGTAAGGGGTCTGAACCTTATTAAACGATAATATGCGAGCAAATTCATGATATATGTTGGATTGTTGATGGATTTTGGGGATTTTAGGGAGATTGGGAAAGTTTGGGGTTTTGATGGAAATTCTCCGATCTGTGAGTTTTGTTGAGTTATATGCTTAGAAGCCCGCGCGTCCACTGTTTCCGCACTTAAAATCTTATTTATGCACATAACAGCCAAATGACGTTCGCCATTATGCCTTTGGCGTTCGCCATTTGGTCTTTTTTTCCAGAATAAGAGCGTTTAACGCTAATGGCGTTCGCCATTAGCCTAATGGCGTTCGCCATATCAGTTTGACGGACAGTTTTTCCAGAATAAGAGCGTTTAACGCTAATGGCGTTCGCCATTAGCCTAATGGCGTTCGCCATATCAGTTTGACGGACAGCTTTCGCGTTTTAAACTCCCAGATGTGATATCGTTGTAATGTTGTTGTTGTTTTGTTGAGTTGTATGTCATGCTATTAATGATGATGATAACATGACTATATGATGCTGTTGTTGCTATGTTGATTATGATGCATGTTTGGTGTGCATGCATTCATGAAAGGCCGATGCCTAGTGATGAACGGACTGAGTTCCAATGATGTTGTTGACTCCGGGCTTGTGGAGAGGCTTGGTTCCTTGCGGGGAACTCGGATTCTATGGTGATGAATCTGGGAGTGGTGATCCTGTAGTTGGTCACAAAATGGGTATACCGAGTCGTGTTGAGTCATGCATGGGTGTGTGCATTGCATTTGATATGTTGTTTTGTTGATGTTCATGAGTATGTTGATTATGATGATTATGATGAGCTGTGTTGGCATATGTGAAATATATTTATGTTTATATTTCTGTCGTTATATTATTATTTAATAATGTAATTCTCACCCCTTCTGCATGTGTTTATGTTCATCTATGATGAGCAATGTGCAGATAAAGAGGAGTAGCTATTGTTGAGGTTTGAAGAATAAGTGTAGAGTTATTCTACGGAGTCGAGTCAAATGCTCTGGTCATGTGACACCGGGGTTATGGGATTCGATAGATAATTGGTTATTATTTACGTTGTTTATGATGACTAATATGTTGAGATGCTTTGTTGAGATAATGTCGAAACATTATTATGAATTGTTATATGATGAATGATAATATTTGTGTTGTTGTCCGCTGCGAAATTTTAATAAAATAAATAATATGTTTTATGTTGTGATGCGATAAGTGTTATGTTGTAAGAAATGTAAACTCTTCTACATGTTGTACTCTGATAATTTATTTAAATATGTCGTTTGGGTAGAAGGGTGTTACAGTATGGATGGATGTGTGTGGAAGAGAACTAAAAAATCAGTGGTTATTTTTTAAAATTGATTGCTTTGGTGAATCATATGAAGACCTATGGTGAAGGGATTATTGGTCGAAAAGTTGAGGAAAAGGTAATGAGATCCTTAAAATATATATTTGATTTCATTATAGTAGAAAATCAAGAATCCAAGGATTCAAGACAATGAAAATTGAGGATCTATAAAATTTACTAGAAGCACGTATGTTGGTGGTAATTGATAGAGGAACCGAAAGAGAAGATAAACAAGCTCTGCAGGCATAAGTGATGCATAAGTATGGAAATGTGAAGAATTTCATGAAGAAAGGCAAAAGAGGTTCCAAAAATTAAAATTGGTCCACTACTGCCAAACAAAAGAATGAAGAAAAGGTTGAATCCTCTGAAAGAGGAGGAGGCCCAGACAAGAATCATACCAAAAAGAATGATTTTGATAAGAGCAAGGTACAATTCTACAACTGTGAAAATCATGGTCATTTTGCAAATGAATATTGGTACAAGAAAGAAGGAGGAAAGAAAATTCAAAGAGAAGATGAATAAGCCAATATAGTTAGTGATGATGATTATGAGTTTATGACAGTATTTCTTATGGCTACCATATGTGAAGGGAATCCAATGTGTGAGTGTTGGTATTTAGATTCAGGGTGTTCAAACCATACGACATGACATGAAAATGGATGACTAATTTTGACTAAAGCAAGATGACTAGTGTAAAGCTTGTAAATGGTAATTACCTTGGAGTATAAGGTATTTATGATATTGTGATCAAAAGAAAGGATGGAAAAAAATCCTTGATTAGGAAGGCACTCTATGTTCCTGGAATGAAATATTGTGGAACCTTGTTTTGCTGCTGATATGCTTTTAACAAGGACATCAGTTTTTGATGATGATAACTAATGATAAGTCAAACATGAATGATTAAACATATAAATATACAAATTTACATTTAGGGTTTGATAAACTTGACTATCCGATAATGGAAAACAAATATTATAACTAAAGCCTCATCTCAAATCACTCAAGCATGTGTCACTTAAAGAGTAATATCTGATAAAGTCTTGAAGCAATGTGGTGATCTCAAAATTTAGTAATGAGTGAATGATTGTAAATTAAAGGACTTTATTCTAAAAGCATAAGGCTAAAGCACGCACACTAAACTTCTTACAAAATGCTTTACGAAAACAAAATATTTTGAAAAACATCTAGAGGTTGTGATTGATGAAATAAGAGCAGTCAAAAAATCTATAGACGGATTTTGGCTTTTCTAATCGGTTAGAACATTTGTCCAATCGATTAGAAATGCAAAAACTTAAGGCTCAAGCTATTTCGAAGGCGCCTTGGTTCTGTGAAATGGCTTGATATCTTAATCTTCATTTTTTAGAACTTACAAACAATTGATTGAACCATCTAATCGATTAGATAAAGGCTCTATTCGATTATATTTTCTTAAAAGACATTAAATGGACAATTCTTCTTGAGTCAGGCCTATAAATAGAGGATCCATTTCTCATTCCGAACCATCAAGAATCATGTTTTTACACTTTCGTCTCTCACTCACTCTCTCTCTAAACATTTATTAAACTTTCTCTCACTAATGCTTTAGCCTAAGTGCTTTTGTAAGAAAAGTTCTTTTGTGAGTGAGGATACTTTTGTAATTCTAGAAATGGTAGAATTGTAAAATTCACCAAGGGAATCATTTGTATATACCTTGGTTGAATAATGTCCATTTAGAGATTTATTTGGGTTCGAAGCTAAACCCATAAAAATCCTTTGGTTTGGGATTGTGTGATTCACTCCTAGTTTAGGTTGCAGATCAGCTCGTGTTAAAATCTCCTAGGTTCTTGGTCAGCCCGATTTTAAAATCAAGAGAGGTTGAAGCTCTGCTCGGTATTAAAAGTTTCACAAGTTATTGATTATCCCATGTAAAACCGGGTTTTGAGCTTAAATTTTTAGGAACTTGAAGACTAATTGTTCCAAGGTCCTTGTTTGTGAAAATAAGACTAACCACTTTAATCCACCATTGGGAAGGAAGATTGGCCACTTCACTCCTAAGTTTATTATGAAGAAAAGAAGTAAACACCCACATTTATCGTCTTGTATTATTTGGTTCAAGGTCAACCATAATTTCCTTATATATGAGGGTTCATGAGTCTTTCCTACTAAAAGCTCTCAATGTTTATTGGAAATTCTCAAGATCAATTCATGGGAATAGGACTAAGTCATTTTTTACTGAACCTATATAATTTTTGGTGTTCTTCTTCTTCCCTTAACTCCTTTAAATTTGTGCAATTTATTTTCTGCCTTTTATTTTTCTATTGCTAAGTTTTCAAAAATGCTTTTAAACTCTGTTTTTGTCTCCCAAATATTTTGAAAATGACATTTTTCTAAACCACATAATTCACCCCCCTCTTATGTGTGAAGTCTCAAGTCCAAAAATGTAACCCACTGAGCATAGTGAAATTGGTGGAGAAAGGTTTCTTAGTCACAATGACTAGTGATGCGCTCCAACTGTTTGATACAAAGAAGAAGTTGATCCTAAAGCCTCAACTGTCAAAGAACAAAACTTCAAGTGTATCATCCAAATTGTGAAAGAAGTATGCATGAATCATTGATGAACCATACTGGTTATGGCACACAAGGTATGAACATTTGAATTTCAGAAGCTTAAGTGAGTTAAGTTCTAAGAACATAATGCATGGTCTACCTAAGATGAGTGCAAGAAGTATGACGTGTGAAGTATGCCTAAGAAGTAAGTAAAGTAAAAATCTTTTGCTTAAAAATGCCTAAGAGATCAAGATACGCTCTTAAAGTTGTGAGTTCTGATATATGTGGCCCTTTTTAAGTATCATCATTGAGAGGTAACACATACTTTATAACTTTTGTTGATGAACATACAAGAATATTTTGGCTTTATACTATTAACTTTCAAAGTGAAGCTTTTGAAGTTTTCTATAAGTTCAAAACCTTAGTTGATAAGGAGAGTATCAAAATAATTAAGGTCTTAGGGATTGATAAAGGTTGAGAATATACCTCGATAAAGTTTGGAGCATATTGCATCAGTGGAGGCATAAAACATGAAGTGGCCTCACCCTATACAACCCAACACAATGTTCTTGTAGAAAGAAGAAACATGGTCATCCTTGATATGGAAAGAAGAATGGTAAATCACAAGAACCTGGCCCATATGTTCTAGGGTACGACAATCAATACAACCACCTACATTTTGAATAGATGCCCTACGAATAATTTGAAGATGAAGGTTGTAGAAGAAGCTTGGTGTGAAAGAAAGCCATTTGTGAAACATATAAAAGTGTTATGATCAGTTTGCTTCAAGCACATACCTGATCAAAGAAGGATCGAGACACATAGCAAGAGTGTGAATATGATATTCATAGGATATCATTTAATAGGTTCCTAAAAAGTGTAAAATCCTATTGAAAAAATAGTACACATCACTAGGGATGTAGTTTTTGATGAATCAGAAGCTTGGAAATGGTAGGCTAGAGATAAAAAAGAAGGAAAGATCATACACACTTTTGTAGACTATGATTAAAATGAAGAATTAGGCGGTGAAGTAAATGTTGAAGACATTTAAATTGATGAGGCTACACTAGTAGAATCCCATGCTCATGATAAGCCACAAAGAAGAAGACATGTTCCTAAAAGACTTGAACACTGTGAAGTGTTGCTTGATAATGTAGTCAGTAAGGAAAGAGCCCTAATATATTTTTCTCTATTAGCTGATCTAGATCCATTCATCCATTGATAAACAACGAATAAAAAAAGCGTGGAAGGAAGCCATGAGGGAAGAGCTAAGGTCGATTGATGTGAAATGGGTGTATAAGACTAAGATGAATCCTGATGGCCTAGTCTCAAAATACAAAGAAAGATTGGTGGCTAGAGGATTCTTGAAAAAAAATGGAATATATTACAATGAAGTATTTTCCCATGTAGCTAGACTTGAAACAATTAGACTAGTAATGACAATAGTTAGCAGTAGAGACGAGTCTCGTTATCATTTAGATGCAACATTTGCATTCCTAATTGGTATTCTAGAAGATATAATCTATGTTAATAAACCTCGAGGTTTTGTGATAAAAGGGAAGAGACAAATGATATACAAGCTACACAAAAGTTTATATGGTTTGAAGTAAGCCTCAATATCTTGGAATAAGAGAATTGATCAAGTCTTAATTTAATTAGGATTCAAAAAATGTACTGAGATACATATTCTAATACTCCCCCATAAGCTCAAGCAGGGTCAAAAGCCATGATTTTTAGCTTGGTCCTAAGTTCATGAAAAGTAATCGTGCCAAGAGGCCTTGTTAGGATGTTTGAAAGTTGTAAGGAGCTTGAAGCATGTTGAATATTCGTTCACTTAGAGATAACACACTCACGAATGAAATGAATATCAAGTTAAATATGCTTTGTGATAGCATGAAGTATTTTATTGTGAGACAATAAGATCGCACTGAGATTATCCCGTGTGAGAAGTGATTCTAGCTAGAGCAATTCAGAGGTAGTGTAGGCTCAAATTGTAGACTCAATAATGTGTAATTCACTCAGAAATGTGTAATGTCAATGGCGTTATCACTCTTATGCTAAGCAATTGTAGACTCAACAAACATGGTACCTCTTCTCTCTCATATCCTCATCTATATCGCTCCATAGTTGAATCTCTTCAATCTGTCTCTCTGACACGGCCAAATATTGTCTTTAGTGCAAACAAAGCATGTCAGTTCATGGACTTTCATCAGTCTCACTTGGAAACACTTAAGAGGATCTTGCAATATGTTAGTGGTACCGTCACACATGTCCTCTTGCTCTCTCCAACTCTTTTGTCATAAAAATTCTCCTTACATGCATATAGTGATTGCAATTGGACCAACAATTCGGATGACCGTTGTTCCACCTCTGGATCTAGAATTTTCTTTGGTACTAATATTATGTCTTAGAGCTCTAAGAAATAACATCTTGTGGTTAGATCAGTCACTGAAGTCGAATATCGTATTCTTTCCCATACTACCTATGAGTTGCTCTTGTTGGAATCACTTATCGATGAGCTTAAAGTACCATTATTACATCCCACTCTTTTGTGTGATAATCTCAATGCAGTCTTATTATCTCATAATCCAATACTTTATGCTCACACAAAGTATATTGAACTTGATATTCATTTTGTTTGTGAGCATGTTATCTCTAAGAGGATGAAGCTTCAACACATGCCAAGCTCCATAAAACTTTCAAACACCTTCACAAAGCCTTTTGGCACGACTTCTTTTCAAGAACTTAGGACCAAGCTCAAAGTCATGACTTTTGTCTTTCCTTGAGCTTATGGGAGATTATTAGAATAAGTAGTATCTTATTGACTAAGGTATCCAATATTACATAATATATGATGTATTAAGATGATGATAACATCTAGCTAATAATGCACGAGGAACATGAATGAAATCCATGGTATGCATGGTATCATAAGCTTAGCTTGCATAAGTTGCTATAAATACTAGGGAGTTTTATTTTGTAAGAATTAACTCATTAGT
This sequence comes from Lathyrus oleraceus, assembly GCF_024323335.1. Taxonomy (NCBI): domain Eukaryota; kingdom Viridiplantae; phylum Streptophyta; class Magnoliopsida; order Fabales; family Fabaceae; genus Lathyrus; species Lathyrus oleraceus. The sequence goes on from NC_066581.1 coordinate 131,585,094, forward strand.
GCATAGTACAATGGAGTTCAAAGATATAATTCTATCAGAACAGTATGCATTGGATTAATGGGAGTGGCATTAGGAATTTGAGGAAGAAATATATGGGGAAAAATGAGAGACTCGGAAGGACCAGGTGAATGACATGGGGTGATTGTACTAGATGGAAACATAGTTGAAAATGGAAAGGAATTATCATGAAACATGGCCAAGGTAAACACATCCTTGGCTTATAAACTCTAGTTTATGCTTATTATAGGGTCTACTGAAAGGGAAGCAATCATAACCAAAAATCCAGAGAGACTAATAGCTAGCTAAGTTGTGGTACAAGGCATCATAGGGAGAATTAAATTTAGGCAAACCATCAATAGGAAGCCTATTTATAACACATATTATTGTAAAAAAGTTTTGATCCCAAAAGTGTAATGGAATGAATGAGTGAGATACGAAAGTCAATACCATCTCCATTAGATCCATGTGTTTTCTTTTCACAATGCCATTTTGGTAAGATATGTGTGAACAAGTGACTCTATGTGATATGCCTAGCTCAAAAAGAAACTTGGTAAAGGGTATGAACTTTACCCCATAAATCTGATTGTAAAGCTTTGACTGTGGTGTGAAATTGATTTTAATTAAACTTCAAAAAAAACTTGAATGCATAAAGCCCATATGCCTTATTTTTCAAAAAAAGCTTTGATTGTGGTGTGAAATTGATTTTGAACATATCTATGTGTGTGTGTGTGTGTGATTTCCTCTCTCTCTCTAGAAGTAGAAATTCAAAAAGTTTACAATGCTTAAGAAAAACTTAAAGTGTTCTTTCATTCACAAACACATTCTCTCTTGACTCAAACCTAGATAAAAACATCCTAGAGTGTGTTCTTGTGAGATCCACTAGTGTTGTGTGAGATTCATTTGAAAACCAATTATATTCAACCTTTATCCAGTAATCCATTTCCTTGGATGCTCAACTCTAAGTGTGAGTGTGAGTGTTCATTGTAAGGTACATTAGGGATCCTAATAATTTTTTTGTTACGAAGATTGTTTTTGCTTTCATACTATGGAATCATATTGTGTCTATGAACTTTGGAGTTTGAATTCTAAGGAAGAAAAAGAGTAATTTCTTCTTTGAGTAAAACTTTGGTAGGTTCAAGTGAAGAGAGATGCAAACAAAGTTTTATAGTTTCTAAGATCCTTCAGTTAGAACCAAGTCTCGAACAATGGACTTTCGATGGGGTTGAGTGAAAATTGTTGCAACCAGAAGTTTGGACCTAACTTTGTGTCTAGGCATTTATCAGGCTCCAGATCGAGTGAAAATATTGAAGATTTCTAAGTTTTTATGTTCTGCTTGCAATTTAAGGGATATATAGATTCAGACATGTGTTTTCTTAACATTTTGGCTTGAAGTGTTCATTGTTGTCTTGATTATCCGCTGTAGCAAAACACTTGTAATAATTACTAAAATAGAAGAAGAAAACTAATAAATTTTCAATGGTTCACCATTGGAGACTAAACGAAGTGCTACAAAAGACGAATTCACTCTACCAGTATAAATCTGGTGCACACTCTTTCTTTCCTCATCTCTCTTTAATTTTCTATACAGTCTTGTATGCTTAGGTTTATCACTTTTCAAGAATTGCATGTGACTTGGTTTTTATTAGCTTATAGAGATTTAAGAGTAAGTATAGGTCTATGATAAACTTATTTATATAAACCTTATTTATGGTGATTATAATTGTATAAGACATTTAATGTTAGATTGAGTTTTCTATTAATGAGATTCAATTTAAACATCTCGTGTAAATTGAATTTAGTTGATTGATGCATTGCTTGTTCAACCTATAAGTCTTTCATCTTTATTATATTTTATTATTATAGTGTTAATCGTGAAATCAATCTAAATACATCTATTGTAAAAATTCCACTGCCATGTTCTTTTGTAAAAACTCTGATTTGGAAGAAAACATTTTTGAAATTGGTTTTAGGGGAAATGTCTATTCATCCTCCCTTCTAGACCATTATACACTCATATTCTACCAAACACTATTCAATCAAAAGATGCAAGAAGGACTCGATTTGCAATAATATGGAAGTGTCTTCAACAACATAACCATCGATCTGTCTTAGGGTGGAGAAAGATGACGAAGATAAGGCAATTCTCGTCATGTTCTAATTACCAAGTTCTTATGACCACTTGGTCACTACTATTACTTACTAGAAAGACATTATCAGTCTTGATGTAATTACTATTACATTTTTATCTCATTATCAAAGGACACAAAGTGTTGAGCAATGAACTAAAGGAAACAATTTGTATATGAAAGAAGGTCAAGATCATTGGCATAATAAGTGTAAATCATGTTCTAAAAAGAAGAGGCTAAATTCAAGAATCGAAAAATAACATAGTGTTATAGTTGCAAACAAATTAGGCATTAGAAGAGAGAATGTCATAACAAAAAACATGGCCTATCCAATTACGAAAATGTGATTTAAACTGATGATTCTGGAAGTCAAAAATATATAATATGTGTTGCATCCAACAAGTGTACTGAGAATGGATCACAAAATCCAGTTCATATAATTTTATATTTGTTTATCTAGGTGATGATAAAGTGTTTACTATAATTGAAATGGAACAAATTAAAATTTTCAAACCGATGATTCTAGCAATGAAAAATATATGATGTGTGTTTCATCCAATATGTGCAAATATTGAACGATGTCAAATATATTTCAGAATGGAGAAAGAACTTGATTTTCCTAGGTTCTCTACAAGAAAATGATGTCTCCTACAAGTATGATGGATATAAGGACATTATGAAGGTTAGCAAGAGTGCCTCAACTGTGATCACAACAAGGAGGATTGCATGTAATATCTACAAACTATTGGGGAGAGCAGGGGAAGCGGTACAACACCAAGACCAATTATCTAGGAGAGAGAGAGAGAGAGAGAGAGAGAGAGACGTTACATGTCTTATAAATATTAAGACATTAGGTATATGAGTCACCTCTCTTATAAATCCAACATTATACTCATTCGCGTGGGATGTTAGACTTAACTGCTTACACTACTACCAAACAATATTAATAAATGTTCTAAAGACATTGTTTAAAGAATCTCCCTAATAAAGTTTAATCTTAAAAATACAAATCAAATATATGTCAAAATAATAAATGCATCAATTTTATATGAAAATATTATTTTTATTTCTAAGCCAATACTCAAAATGAATTTTTTTTATAAAAATATAATGTAGAAGTTGTTAATTAATTAATATTAAATTGGTGTGACATGTGGGTTTTTGAAACAAGTGCAAAGTATGTGTGAAAAATCTAACACAACATATAGCCTTATATGTGAAGTATGTTAAAAAAATATAACACATAACTTCTTCATATATGAGGTATTATTTTCAGTGGGGGAGGGGGAATATCATAAAACTTTCTATCCACTCAAGAACGAGCATTGCGATATATATATATATATATATATATATATATATATATATATATATATATATATATATATATATATATATATATATATATATATATATATATATATATATATATATATATATATATTCAGTGGGGGAGGGGGAATATCATAAAACTTTCTATCCACTCAAGAACGAGCATTGCGAGATATATATATATATATATATATATATATATATATATATATATATATATATATATATATATATATATATATATATATATATATATATTCAGTGGGGGAGGGGGAATATCATAAAACTTTCTATCCACTCAAGAACGAGCATTGCGAGATATATATATATATATATATATATATATATATATATATATATATATATATATATATATATATATATATATATATATATACTAAAAATGGAGATTAAAAAATATATCTTGAATTTTATGTGTGTTGATTTTATATGTTGAAATTTTTGGATTGGGCTTGTGATGACACTCTGCCATCGTGTAATTTTTATAAATATTTGCATGTGTTTTTTATGATTTTTAGTGGTTTATGTTTGAGTTTTATAAATAAATAAGAAAAAAGTGGAGAAGTTGAAGAAACAAAGTTAAATTAATTTTTTTTGAAGAAAAAGTCATTTTCAACACAATTTACATCATGACGTATGTCAGATAATTTAATCATATATATAGTTTCGTAACTCGGATTGAGGTGGATCATCGTCAAATGAAATCTAACAAAAAGATCAAGCTACCAAATTCTTTTTGGGCGGGATGAAAAGCGTTGTGGCCACGACAAAATGATGTTTCTGACGCGTTTTGACTTCCTTAAAAGGGAAAAACTGCAGACGAAAAAAGGTGGACATTCTTGAGACTGAATTTTGACAATTTCTAAAGCTCTAAAGTGAAGGTTTTCATCACTAGATGCCAGATTGTAACTGGAGATTCATGTAATACTTCTTTATTACTTCACTTATGATTCCTACTATTATGGCAACTAATTTATTTTTGGTTAGAGCTTATTAGATGAACCTGTGTGAATATGTTTGATCATATGCTTGGGTCTTCGTACTATTCAATTAAGTTTGTGTTCATTGTTTTATATATGTTGAAGGACACCTATAATAATAATGATTATTGAACCTAACTCTGAATCTGATCTAGTTTTACTATTAAACTTAGTAATTAACTAGGGATAGAAAATTATTAGTTGTGACATAGGGTTTAACGCACGAAAATATTGTCTATTTTAACTATTTAATTGACCTAAGGGATTAGGGAGTTGTAGTCTAGAATAATGAGTTACACACCAAGAAATTGAGTATAATTGCAATTTAAATCCTTGTAATTAGTGATAAATCATCTTAGGAAAAATAAACGCCAACGTCAACAAGGATATGCATGGGATTCGAAATAAGGCCTAATCACGTTTAATCTGATAGAGTTTTCTAATAGTTCATCTACACTTTTATTTTACCAATTGAAACCTGAAAACCCCTAATTTACTATCAATAGCACATAAATCACTTTGTTAAAATAGCATAATCTTTACGGAAATGAACTTATAAATGTTATTACTTTCATACATTTAGTACACTTGCTAAATTGTTATCAAGTTTTTGGAATCGCTGGCAAGGATTGTTGAATTATTTCAACAAGACAATTTTTGTGCTTCGTTTTAAAAAAAAAGGTTTAATTTTAAATTTTCTTTGTTTCTATCTATTTGCTCTTTTATGGTTATTCTAGACATTTTTTTTTGTATTTGGCTTGTTATTTTAAAATTTTTAATTTGAGTTTTAAATTTTGTTTGTTTCTATTTATTTTCTCCTTGATTGTTATTCTTGTTTTTTTTTTTTTTTTTTTTTATTTTATTTATTTTGTTTATTTTAATTATTTATTTATTATTTTTACTTTCTATTTTTTTAGTTATTGTTAATTAGTGCAATGCTACTGAGTTATTTTCTGGATGGTTGTGAGTTTAAGGATAGAGAAAACAACGAGGGCAATCCGAAAAACAGTCAGGTTAACACAATTAACAAAGAAAGTACAAACAGAAAGTGTCATGGTCAACCCATTGAGGGAGACCATGAGAGACTATTATAGAAGAATTGATGTTGGGCAGATATCTATCGGGTTCCAATAGACTAATCCTGTTACTTTTGACATTATAAATGTTGTTCTTGCAAGTTTGACATTCAACTCATTTTTATGAGACATGTTCTATGTGAAACTTAGAAGAAGTTGTGGGAACATATTTTGCATGCTAAGGAAGCTTTAATGATGAATATGCTTTGGATGATGACACACACACACACACACACACACACACACACGCACAGGCACACTAAAAACATGTTTTCTTGAATTCGTGTAAGTTGAATTAGGAATTATCTGAATGATTTTGGACAAAATTTATACTGTCCAGTTGATTAGCACCTATACCCAATCGATCGGGTCAGTACAAAAATTGTCCTTTATCATTTAGGAAAATGTCCTAATGAATGAAAATGACTATTTATATTTTTGTTTCTTTTTAAACATCCTAAACAATTAATGTGAAGTGTTCTAATCAATTAAAGCAAGATGCCAATTGATTGACACATTGATTTTGGCGCAAAAAAATTTCCTTTTTTGTGCCACCCTCTAGCTTATAAATAAGGGACATTTCCTTCATATTTTCACATCCAGAATCATAAGCTCTCATATCTCACTCCTCACACTATCTTTAAAATATTTTATCACTCTCTCTCACTTAGAAATTTAATCGTAGTGCTTTCGAGAAAGGTCTTTTGCAAGTGAGGCATCTTTGTAATTCTGAAAGGATAGTATTGTAAATTCACGAAAAAAACATTTTTACCTTTGTTGAATAATATATCCAATTAGGGATTGTTTGTTTGGGTTTGAAGCTAAACCCTTTAAAAGCTTTGTTTTGAGGATTTAGTTACTAAGTCGTTGGTTCGGTTTGAAAGCTCAGTCGGCTCAAAAGCTTTCATCGGTTCGAGATTATCCCGGTATAAAATCTCACTTTGGTTCGTGGTTATTCTGGTAACAACATAAGTTAATTTCGTAAGCTCAGCCTGGTTAAAATCTTGCTAAGGTTGGATATAAGCCCGATATAAAATCTCACAGGTTCGTGGTCAGCCCGTAAAAACCCCAGTTCGGTTCGTGAGTTATCCTAGATTAAAAGCTCACCTAGGCCAAGATCAACCTGTGAAAAATCTCGATTTATCTTGGGGACTAACCGTGTCGGAAAACATAAAAACCGACCTAAAACTAATTATTTTATTTAGGTATGAAAATACAATGAACTATTCGAGTATTCTGCACTCTGAATCTACTTCTGACTTCAACATGAAACATTTAGCTTATCCTCTCAAATTTCCAATGCAGATTAGAATAAGTCATTCGATTCTTATAGCCCAAGTTAGCATCTTCACAATGAGAGGGTGTAAATAGCTGTTTATGCAAAAAATATAATACAAAATTAAATAAAAAAGGTAAAAATAAACTAACTTAAGCACACTAAAATAGTAGAAATAACAAAAGACACTCTAAAATTGTCAGAACATAATAGTGAAAGAATGTGTATGAAAATGCATTGATCAATGTGCTCGAAGATGTGTTGGTTAAAGTGGATGATTTGCTACTACCTACAGATTTTGTTGTTCTAGACATGGAAGAAGATGTAAAAATACCTATTATTCTTGGTAACTAGTATAGCTTTAATTGAGGTGGAGTTATGTGAGGTGCACATAGATGAAATACACCTTATTTAAAGGAAGAAATTCGATTAACAACATACATGAGATCAAACTTGATTTCAAACTAATTGGATACACTGATACAAGTTTAAAGGAAGCACCTTATTAGAAGATCAAAAGTTCAAGCTAACGAACTTAAATAAGTGTTGGTTGGGAGGCCACCCACATATTGGTGTTATTTAAATTTCTTTCATTTCTTTCATTTTTGCTTTCCCGATTTGTGAGCTATATTGTTGCTTTATTTAATGAAGAAAAAATGACCTCCCTCCATCCTCTTTAAAGATTCTCAATGATACCCGTCATAACCAAACAGAAATGCACTTAAATATTAACAAGTTTGTCAAGAATTTGGAGAAAAAAACCCTCATATCTCCAATGGTGTCTAGCGTGGATGATGATAAGATGAACTAATTGTTCCTTTATTTATTATTTTTGTTTTTCCTGCAATTTCATTTTCTATTTTCCCTTGAATTAAATAAAATTATGTTTTCTCTTTCCTAAATATTTATTGCTTAAGTTTGCATATTTAAAAATTTTGGAAAGCATCTTTTATCTGCCATTTTGATTTTGACAAAGGGGAAGAAGTATACTCTCTGGAGAAGGAGATTATACTCTTTAATTAATTGAGGGGGAGTTTAATGTTTTTAACATTAAGGAAGATTTAATGATGAATATGCTTTTGATGATGACAACTAAAGGCAAGCATAACAAGCGGTTAAATATGCAAGCACACTAAGTAGGGTTTGATGAGTTTGATGATAACTGCAAACATTATTTGATGATGACACCTAAATTTAATATAACTCAAGTCCCATCTTAAAATAGAATTTCAAGCAAGTGTCTATAATATTGAAGTACCTGACATGTCTTGAATCTTCTAAGTGTAAAAGCTCGCCCTATCGCGTCTGTGTGAACAATATGTTGTAAAAACAAAAGGGCAATTTTGTAAAGTTATACGGTTAAATCACACACACACACACACACACGCGCGCGCGTGTACAGACACACACACGGAATAAAAACATGTTTTCAAACCTAGTTTTCTTAAATATTCACTCTTAATTTTTTTTAAGTCCTGCTAGTTGAATCAGGAACTGTTTGAATGATTTTAGACAAATTTTGTATTGTTTAATTGATTGACACCTACACCCAATCAATTGGGCCAGTGTAAAAAATGTCCTTAATTTTTTAGGACACTGTTTTAATGAATGGAAATGTCTATATATCTTTTTCATTCCTTTTTAAATAGCATAAACAATACATTTGAGGCCTTCCAATTGATTGGCACATTAATTTTGGCCCAAGAACTTTTCATTTTTCATGCCACCCTCTGGTCTATAAATAGAGGATCCTTCCTTCATATTTTCACATCCTGAATCATGATCTCTCATATCTCACTCTTCAATCTCTCTCTACAAATATTTTCTCACTTTCTCTCACTTAGAAATTTAGCCATAGTAATTTTGAGAAAAGTGTTTTGCAATTGAGGCATCTTTGTAAGTCTAGAAGGGTAGTATTGTAAATTAACCAAGAATGTTTTTTTACATCGGTTGAATAATTTATCCAATTAGGGACTGTTTGTTTGAGTTTTAAGCTAAACCCTTTAAAAGCTTTGGTTTGGGGATTTAGTTACTAAGTCACTGGTTCGGTTTGAACGCTTAACCCGTTCAAAAGCTTTCATCGGTTCAAGATCAGCTTGGTATAAAATTTCACTTTGGTATGTGGTTATCCTGGTAAGAACCTCGACTCTATTCGTAATCTCAGTCATGTTAAAAGATTTCTGATGTTGGAGATAAGCCGAGTATAAAATATCTTATGTTCGTGGTTATCCTGTCAAAACATCGGTCCAATATGTTAGTTCATTCCGGATTAAAAGCTTACCTAGTTTTAAGATCAGCCCGTGTAAAATATAGATTTAGCTCGTGGACTAACCATTGTAAGTTTGGAAAGAAGACTAAACGCTTCAATTCATCATTTGCAAGGAAGACTCGTTGCTTCTCTCCTTGTTCGATGTTTGGTTGGAAGTTAGCTAGAAACTTCATTTTCCTTGTATAAGGGGGTTCGAGAGTTCAACCTACTAAAACATCTTAAGATTTATTGGATACTCTCAAGAAAAAATATTGGGGAGATGATTAGGTATTTTATTTTTAACCGAACACATATAATTCCTGGTGTAATCTCTCAATCCCTTAATTATTTTTAACTAGAAAGTCAATAGATTTGCTACATTCTTTACCAAGTGGAACCATTTCAACATGGACTGGGTTAGAAGATAAATTTCGGTAAAGGTTTTTAAAGAACACTCTCTTTGTGGAAAGAAGAGCCTATACTTAAATTTGTGAACACGACGATGATGAATCGTTATTTGATACTTGGGAGAGATTCAAACTATTACTCAAAATATGTCCAAATCACAATATGAGCCATATGGAACAAATGCAAAATTTCACTAAAGGTATAAAAGTTCAAGCAATAATTTTTTTTGATACCTCAAATGGATATACCATAAAAACAAAGAATGAAGACAAAGTGAAAGTTTCGATAGAGAAAATGTGCCTGAATGAGTATCGTTCACAAAGTGAAAGAGTAGTAAAACCAAAGGGTGTATTCGAAATGGATTCCGATAATACATTGTTAACTTAGATAGAGGTTATTTTCTAACCAATGTTAGTTAGGTTCAGACACTATAATGTGATTTCTATGGAGATGGGCATGCTAATGGAAAATGTGTACCAAAGGGATATATAGAAGAGACACATTATTCTTGAAATTTTCAAAGAGCTAATCCATACTCTAATACTTATAATGTTGTTTAGAAGGATCATTCGAACTTCAAGTGGAATCTAAGCTAAGGAGTTCCTCAAGTCCTTCAATTTCCGCAAATTCCACCACAAGAGAATCCATCGAAGTTAGAAGAAGATATGGCTCAATTCATGAAAATGACTCAACTTAATTTTGAGCAAGTAAGCAAGAATCAATAAGCTATAAGTAGGCACACTAAAGTGTCCATCAAGAATCTAAGAATGTTGATTGGCTATTTATCTAGACAATTAGCAGATTAACCTAGTTCGAGTGGGAAATTTTTGTGGGAATACCATAGACAATCCGAAGAATGAGAGTTGCCATGCAATTGAGATGAGAGGCATGGTTGTTTCCACAAAAGCAGAGCATGAGAGTAAGATGAAAAAATGATTAGAGGAATTAGTATATGAGGAAGTAGTTGAAAAAGAGAAAAAAAACGAGGAAGTAAAAAGTGAGAAAAAAAAGGAAGAAGCAAGAAGAGAGAAAAAGTGATAGAAACTCACCTTTGAAAAAAATCAAGAAGCAAATTCTCAAGGAACCAAATCCTGAACTCCCATATTATGTGAAACCACCTTATCCTATCTTGAAGAAAAAGTTAAATAATGAAAAGGAAGATGGTCATCTCAACCTGTCCATGGAGAATGTCAACAAGCATGAGGTCATTGCTCCTTGTGGTAAAGTTGTAGAGAAAACTTTGGTTTATGCGCAATTATTTAAAAGTTTATTAATCGGAAAACGTAAGCCAAAGTATGATGAGAATATAGATTTGACATAAGATTATAATCCAATCATCTAAAGGAAACTTCCACCAAATCTCAAAGGTCCAATGTGATTTACCATTCCTTGCACCATTTGCAAGCTAAAGATAGAAGAGGCACTTTATGATTTAGGGAAAAGCATTAACTTGATGCCTCTTAACATGTTGAAGAAACTTGCTTTTGGAAAAGTTAAGAAAACTCGTATGACCATCACATTAGCATATCGATCCATTGCTTATCTTTATGGTGTGTGATCTGATGTCGTGCACAGGTCAAAAACGAGAAAATAAAAATTGTAGTTTAGGGAAGCGACACTCGAGAGTCGTATCGCAAGGACTCTTGGATTGATTTTTACCTATTGAAAATGATGGGGGTGTTAAGGTTTAGGTTTCGAATAAAATAACAATAAAAAGGATTTGATTACGAATAAGCTAAAATGGCTAATCCTACTGATTTGGGTTCCGACTTATCACTAGTTATTGTAACTCCAATCCCGTAAGCGGCTTTGATTCGTTCTGATTATGAAATCGATTAGACAAGTGCTATAAATATCATTTGAATTATGTTCCTATTTACCGCATTAAACATGACAGTTTAAAGATTAGGCGAAGCTTACGAATAAGCTAATTTAACACGCGATTAAAATTAGGAACATGCAGACAATCAAATTTAATCAATTCTATCCAATGAGAAACAAACAAATTAATCGAACGAAAGTAGTCATATTAAGAAAACTAACTAATAGGTTGAATTGAACATAAATCGAAATTGAATTGGAATTAAAATAACCTCAAAGCGGTGGAACCCGTAATCAACATAATTCGGCTTAGGGATTAGTTCTCCATGAAATCGTACAAAGAAAGGAATTTCATGAATAGTCAATAGGATCCATGAATAGTATCCACGACTGACTTAGGTTAAAGGAAACAAGGAATTAAGGTTCTAATCCTAATCGGGTCAGAAAACATAAAAGTCGGCCTAAAACTAATTATTTTACTTAAGTATGAAATGAAACGATTCATTCGAGTCTTCTGAACTTCGAATCCACTTCTAACTTCAACATGAAACTTTTATCTTATGCTCTCAGATTTCTAACGCATATGAGAACGCGTAAATTCGATTCTTGTATCCCAAGTTATGACTTGCACAATGAGAGGGTGTAAATAGATGTTTATTCAGAAAATACAACACGAAATTAAAATAAAGGTAAAAATAAACTAAGCTAAGGAAACACACTAAAATAGTAGAAAGAAAAAAGACACTCTAGAACTTTTGCAACATAATAGTGAAAGAATGTGCATGAAAATGCACTGATCAGTATGCTCGAATATGTGTTGGTTAAATTGGATGATTTGTTGATACTACCTACAAAATTTGTTGTTCTAGACATGGAAGAAGATGCAAAAATACATATGATTCTTGGAATATCTTTCCTGGTAACAAGTAGAGCTTTAATTTATGTGGATTTATGTGAGGATTACATAGATTAAATACACCTTATTTGAGGGGAAGAAAGCCGATTAACAACAAACATGAGATCAAACTTGATTTTAAACTAATTGAATACACTGATACAAGTTTAAAGGAAGCACCTCATTAGAAGATCAAAAGGTCAAGCTAAGGAGCTTAAATAAGTGTTGGGTTGGAGGCAATCCATATATTGGTGTTATTTAGTTTTCTTTCGTTTTGTCATTTTTGATTTGCCGTTTTGTGAACTATATTGCTGCTTTATTTACTGAATGAGTTTAGTTTTGTTATTTTCTTCAGTTTTAAGTATGATGTTAAACCAATGAAAAAATAATGAAAGACGCTAGAAAAGGAAAAAAATAAAAGGAGAAAGCATAGTTGTTACAAAAGTTCTAAATGAGGATTGACAACGTATGAAGAAGAGTAATATTCAACGATTTTGAACTTAATTACCAAATATCTTTCAAGTAATTTTTTAGCCAAATAATTTCACTATTTACCTTCTTTCTTCTCATGAGTACCCATATGATTGCTCATCTACTAGGATTTTCTCTATTTTTAAATTATTTATTATTTGTTTTATTACACGCTGAGACAAGTTGATTTTTTTAAACTTAGAACCTTTCTTAGGTGACCATAAATTTTTCCCCATTGTTAAACTCTTTAAGCCCAAGCCACTTCTTTCGGTGACTTAGCCATATATTTAACTAATTGATCTGAATGAGAAATCTTTCCACCCTCTCTTGGGAGTTAGGAAGATTGTTATTTTTCTAATTCATGAAAAAAGCTATGTTTGGGGTTGCTTATGGAATGAACAACGATTTAAGTTTGGGACTGCTTCTGGAGTGAACAGCGATTTAAGTTTGGGGTACTATAATCATAGAATTGAAAAAATGATGATGAAAAAGAAAAAGGGAAAAATAAATAGAAGCTAGAAAACACGTTATATGTTGAAATTCAACACTTCTGAAAAAAATAACCAAAAAAAATGTTCAAAAGAAAAAATATTTAGAATTATAGTACCCATCAGTTACAAAAGAAGAATGTGTAAGGATGGTGTGAAAATAGAAAGGTAACAAGTACTTAACTCCAAGGAATTAAACCTACTGGCCAGATATATTCCACCATGGCATAAGTCACGTTACAACCTTTGAAAGATCTCAAAAGCGTGTTTTCACATAGAAAGTGACAAATTTTTAGAAATATTGCAAATGTATATGTTTGATAACAATTATATGTGAATGAGTGTTGACCATATTATTTTAAATAGGAGTGAACGACGGGATTGAGAGAAGATTGAGTATATATAAAGTTAAAGAAAAATTCTTAGGATTATGATGAGTTGAAGTAAGGAATCAAAGTGATAGTTCTTCTATTATTGGTGTCTGTCATTGGTTCGGTAAGTATAAAGCTTTGAGGAAGATCATAGTTATGAATGAATTCCTTGTGGACAGGTAACAATGTAAGTTTGGGGTTGTGATGACACTCTATCATCATGTAATTTTTATAAGCATTTGAATATGTTTTTAATGATTTTTATTATTTTATATTTTAGTTTTATTAAGAAATACGAAGAAAGTGAAGAAACAAAGTAAAACCAAGAAATTATGAAGAAAAAACCATTTTCAGCATAATTTACATCATGACCTTTGTCCGATAATTTGATCATATATAGAGTTTTGTAACTTAGATTAAGGTGAGATTAGTGGAAAATGAAAGCTAACAAAAAGCTTTACCTAATGAAAATATTATAGGCGTTATGAAAAGCATTGTGGCCGCGATGGAACCTTATTTCTAACGTGTTTTGACTTCTATAAAAGGGAAAAAGGGTGGACATTATTGGTACAAATTTTTGAAGCTCTGGAGTGATGGTTTTCATCACCGAAAGTCAAATTATAACCTAAGATTCATGTACTATTCATATATCAATTCAGTTATTATTCCCATTATTATGAGTAACTAATTTACTTTTGATTAGGGCTTGTTAGATGAACTTGTGTGAATATGTTGAATCATATGTTTGAGTCTTTGTACTATTTGCACCTTTGATTTATTCATCATTGTTATTCAGTTAAGTTTGTGTTCATTGGTTTATATGTGTTGAAAAACTCATATGATGAATTTAGAAATCATAGTGAATACTGACCTTAACTCTATGAATCTAATCTAATTTAACTATTCAAATTAGTAATTGACTAGGGAATGTAAATTATAAGTTGTGACAAAGGTTTTAATTCACAGAAACATTGTATGTTTTCACTATCGAGCTAACCTAAGGGATTAGGGAGGTATAGTCTAGAATATTGAGTTATACACATATGGATTGGGTATAACGACTAAGTTAAACCTTCGTAATCACAAATAAATCATCTTAGATCAAATATACTCCAACATGAACAATGACATGTAAGGGATTCAAAACAATTCCTAATCACCTTTAATCTTATCATGTTTTCTAATAGTTCATTGGTAACTCACTATTTCTGAGATATTTAAGCCTTTAGTACTTGATTTTACTTTGTGCTAGCAAGTTTTATTAGGTCAAACTAAGTAGGTTTTGTTATTTTTACATTAGTTAGCATGAAAAATACTAGGTTATCTCTTTTGTGAATTTTATATGTTTTCTATTTGTGTAGGACTACTCTGGTGACAAGTTTTGTCATGCCATAAATGTTGCATTAGTGCAACCTCACTTCTCAGCAGGCCTTAGAGCCAAAAGAAGCTATAAGGAATGAAGGATCTAAGCAATAGGGTAAATGTGGCAACAACTTGAATATGGAAACATTAGGTAAGTTAGAAAACTAAATGGATAAGAATAACCACTACAAGAAAAAACTTGCAAAAGGTGCCTAGCACTGAAGTTTACGTGCTGCTTTTTTTGTCTGCACAACAGGTCTGCCACAAAATGTGTTGTCCCCTACACGCTGATATATATTACCTAGTATTGGTACGAGAGGATACGAAGAAGGAATATGCTGATTTTCATGGGCCAAATGAATGTATAATCACAAGGCCCTGAAATTGTAGTCATCAATATCATTTTTGTTTTGATGATTTGTCAATATATGTGTATGTGCGTTATTTGATTTATTGTGTGTTTGTAATTTGTTTGAATTCATTTGTATGTATTTTTTTGGATATGCTTAATATTATACCTTTAAGATCCTCCTCATTTAATAAATCAGTAGTTGAATCCATGATAATAATCCTTTTTTAGCCTAGCAATTTGATTCAAGTCAATGTATTCAATGTAGCTTGAATCACAAGTTAGAATACTTAAATCAAGGATGTTGTGAAGCTTGATTCGAATCATATATGTTGTGATTAAAATCTCATCCTTATTGAAAGTTAGCATTTATCACTGCCTCATTTGATTCAGATCATGAGTATGTCGAATTACAACACTCTTTAACTCGAATCATAATAAGTGGGTGATTTGAATCATGGTGCAAAATTGTGACTCGAATCATGGCATCAATCTCTTACTTTACAACCTTTTATTCAATCCATTGTTTCTTTCATTCAAAAATTAACCTTATGATTTTTGACCTAAAAAAACCAATTGTCTCTTGCTTTCTTGTGTGCCTACGCTCTAGCACCTAATTATTTCTCTTCATTACTGTCTATCATATACAATAAAGAGACCATGTGACCAAAAATATAATATCTTTTAGACATCACTTATTGTTACACAATTTGTGTGTGACTGTTGTGGAACAAAACAAGAGAGGATAGTTGATCAATTAGGAATTGAATTGACCAATCTCAGGATATTCACCAAGAACCAAAAATCCATTTTTACCAAGAATCTTGAGAAAACCAAATTGTGTGTTCCTCATTAATCAATACCTATCTCCTTGATGATGCCTTGTGATTAACCTCCTAGAATGTGGATCCTGTGAGAATCACCTACGTGTGTGAGATTCTTCAGATACTATTGATTATCTTTAATCTTTTATCATGAAACCTTTGTTATGCATCTCCAACTCTAAACATTGAGTGTGAAAGGTAGATTAAAGGTACATTTGGGAATATAGTGTTTTGCTTTGAAGTTTTTGTTGCATGTATCAGGTGGAAGAATCATTTCTTAGCCATGAATATTAGTTGTGTGTTATCAAGAAAGGGAGACAAGTTTCTCTATACTCCATTGAATGTTTTGATGAAACCAAGTAAAAAAATTCGCAGAATAAAGTTAGGAGTCGTCCAATCATTCTTAGCTAATAGAAATCTCTCAAACAAGTCTTTGTCATATCTGAGTAAAGGTTGTTGCAGAACTTAAGCTTAGAGTAGGTTATTATGGATATCAAGATTATTGGATCCAGATCATTGAGGATCTTGAGTGTTAAAATTTTAGTATCAATATCGATAGAAGGAATTATCATTTGAGAAATCGGTGGTGGGTAATGAAGTGTGGCTATTAGTGTTCAAATTGAAGATAGTTCATTGTACCAAAATACTTGTATATTAATTGTTGAAATAATAGAAGACATGATTATTTTCTTGATGGTTTAAAACCATTTAAGAGTGGTGTCGTACCCCAAACTTTGACTACTATTTCTTTCTTGTTATTGACTTAGAATCTAGGTCATTGACATGCTCAAGGCCCTTTATAAGGCATCTGATTAATCCCAATGACCTAAAAAGTCAAAGGGGGACCATTTTTACTTTTTAGTCCCTCCTAGGGATTTGTTTAATTCAGGGATGTTGATTGGAACGTAATAATTTGGGGAGTTATGCTAGAGGGATATTACCATTGGTAACTAGGATATTTTGTCTTACTAAAACACATTAGTAAAAACTAATTGGCGTTAAGTTCGTTATCCTTTCCATAGCAATTTTGGAGAGTGTTTTATTCTTTTCCAAATAAAGATTCATACCAAAAATGGAATACTTCGTAGCTAAGTCTTGTGGTTGATCTTGAATCAGAGTGCACGAGATTCAGGTTTTCTTCTTCATCATGTATACTTCAGATAGTTGCTGAGAGTAAATTTTCTTCAGAGGTTCTTGATATGATTTTCTGTAGAGCCTTCTTCAGAGTATAAATCATCAGAGTAGATGTGTAGAAGTCTTCAGATTCAGAGTGTCTAAGTCTTCTACTGTCAGACTCTGTGGGCTTCCTTTTCTTCAGAGTTAGAGCAACTGCTTCCATTCGTTCTAAGTTATCTATTATGCACTTGTGTGATGTCAGATGTTGTCTATCTGATCCTTTTTCTGTTAGAATCCTGCATACTTAGATAAATTTGTTAGGGTACCAATTTGTTTCATCCTTTGTTATCATAAAAACTTTAGAGATAAATTGTAGACACAAAATATTGTTCTGACATCACATATGCTTGTTAACTTGGATTTATTATGTAAGTGGAAGTGGAGGATGCTCGAAGATATGGCGTCTCAGCGAAATAATATTATTATGGCTAGATACATGTATCATGTAGGTTTTCCTTAGGCAAGTAATCAGGAGGAGAGTTTGCGGAAAGCCTCCCCTTGGTGAAGAAGTGATTCTCTCCTTGGTTCTACATATGATCATCCTTCAAATTAGTTCACCTCTTCCTGCACCAATGTGGTCTAGATTATGGAACGATGTTTTAATGGGCTTAAATATGTTGTGTGTTTCTTTTGAGAGTTTGTTTCTTATTTTAGAGCAAAAGGGCCTGGTGGCGGGGTTGATGGGCCATTAGGAAAGGAATGTTTGGTTTGAGGATTTTGAGTGAGGGCATTTCCTCATGGTCTGGGAGGAAGAGTTTCTTAGGCTTGTTGCTAGGGTGGTTAAGCAATGTTGGGAGGACGCCTAGTAGTGGCTTGCTCACCCCTTAAGAGGTTTTCTTATGAGGACGACATATACTAGACTTTTCTCTTTGGTGGTAGGTGTTGATAGTAGATCAGTTCGAGTGTTTAGGAAGTTGGCGGGGGTTTAGAAGAGCCAGGCGCCTTCAAAATTGGTGGTTTCTCTTGAAAGTTTCTTCAAGATAGGTTGTCATCTAGAAATTATATTTCTAAGAGCCTGATCGTTTATGCTACTAGTGGGTTGGGGTGTGCGGTGTGTTTAGGTAAATTTGTGTATGTGAACCATTTGTTTGTTTTGTGTGAGGTGGCCTCCTTATTCCTATATAAGGTCCTTACTTGGCTAAGTTTGCCTTTACCGCTTCTGGATTTCATTCTTGGGGTATTTGAGGTTTTTCAAGATTTTTGTAAAAAATACTTGTTTAGGTCTACTGTGGATTTGACATTGAGTGGTCTCGATAATCTAAAATTTTTGTAGTAAAATCACTTTTTATCAGGAAAGCTTGTTAATAAATCATTGGGTGAATTAAATTATTGGTTTAACTTGGAAGTGAGTTTATTCTCATACTCTGATTTATACTTTCTTCTTGCTAGACTAGGAGTGTGACCCAATATGTTTTCTCCGATTTTAGGGGTACATTTAGTGTTCAGTTGCCCTTCTTTTATGTTTTGTTGATGGTTGAGATTGCCAACCTTATGTTGTTTCTTTCCGAGTTGTGTCAGTTCTAACGTTGGGGTGTTTGTGTTTAGCTGCTAGTGTAATTTGTAAGTTGTTCTTGCATCGATTTTTTTTAACTGATTGTTTCCTTTCCTTTTGAGCACTACTCATACTTCTTATCTATATCTACTACTCATTCCCCTTTCTTAGGATATATTCCTATCTATATCTATATGTGCTTCTTATCTAAATCTATTAAAAAAATAATCAAAGGAACCAATTTTTATGTAAAGAGAAAATCAACTAAAACACACAAAGAGTAAAGAGTGAATGATTTCTTCTCCTCCACTAAGTCTCTTATTTTTCTTTTTGATTAAATTTTCTATCTTTTTGAATTTTATTTTATGATAGCTTATTTCAATTGAAAATTTAATTTATAATTTTGTAAATTAATTTAAAAATAAAACTATTTTGATTCATAAATCATAATCATAAATTTCATCAATTATAATTAAATTATTGTAGTAGATTTATGTCTATTTTTCAAATTGTAATCCATTTAAAAAAAATAATTAAAATTTTGATCAATTATTTATATTTATTAATTATATAAATGAATTAAAATAATATTTGTATTCCCATGTGATCATTTATTTAATTCTAAATGATTGAGTTCTATTTTGACTTAAACAACTCTAATTTAATTATTTTACCTTTTATAGATATATGGTAGTAGTACGTTAATTAAGGCTATGAATGACTTTTTAAATTATTTTATTAGTTTAAGAGTGAAGTTATATATAAAAAAATAATCTTTCATGAATAACATTCGTGCTATTTTTACAACTAGACATCTACATTTAATTTATTCTGAGTAAGTCGTAAAGTTTAAGCGATTACACATATTTATAATAAATGAATGTGATATGTTCAATAATGATTCAATACTTGACAACATAATTTTTTTATATTTTTTAAAATATATAGTTTTAAATAAGTTATTAATACTAATAATTTAACAGTTTAATATATATATATATATAGAGAGAGAGAAAAAGAGAGAGTGAGAACGAAGATAATATTAGGCAACACATAAATATTTATTTAATTTACTTTTTAAGCAATAACACCATAACTTTTCTTACTTTACGCTAATCCGCATAGACAAAAAAACATACGACACTTAGAAACAAAAGGAGAGTCACACGTATTGTGTCGACATTCCTTGTCAGTAACGCATAACACTTGATCTGTAATGTCAAATAAAAGAAAAGAAATATTATTAAACAATATAAATGATTATACATATGATAAAGAAGATAATTTGAAATAGGTGTGAAAAGATCTTACCTTTACTAGATACAAGAATAATTAGAGAAACAAATATGATCAAAGTATAAATGAATTTAAGAACTCTAGCCATATTTTTTTCTCCTTTGCATATGGTAAATAAAAAAATTGTGGATCACTTTATAAGTAAAATTCCGTGCATTGCAACAAGTCATTCATATTTTATGAATTATTGTAACTGTTTTTTAAGTACAACGATGTAATGTGCATATCTTTTTAACCCATTCAAATGATTACTTAACCTTAGTAAAGTATCATATGATTTATTTTATGATCTTGAGAGGTCATTATTGGTTATTTTATTAAATTTACATTTTATATATATATATATATATATATATATATATATATATATATATATATATATATATAAACATTTGTGAACCATTTTATAAGTAATATTCCGTGCATTAAACTTAAATTTAAAGTTTTAGTAATAAGTTGTAAGAAATCATTCATAACTTAAGGATTATTCTAATTGTCTCTTCAGTATATCGATATATATATATATGGTATCGATAGTTTCAGGAATAAAACTTTTTAATTTACTCTAAATTATAACCATTTAATTGATTCTAAATATAATGATTAACTAAGTAAAAATATTAATTATCTATTAAATTAGAATTAAGTTTAAGATTATGTTATAAGTAAATTAAAATTACTCTTAGAGTAAATTGATATATATATATATATATATATATATATATATATATATATATATATATATATATATATATATATATATATATATATATATATATATATATATATATATATATATATATATTCTATTTTTAATGTTTTAAAAGTCAGATCGATTATCAAATTAATGAGTGTGGGTTACTGATTTATTGGTCGAATTACAGTATTACTTGTGGAACCACATGACTAAATCGAATTAAATCGAATAATTCAGTTTAATAAATCGTATAATTCAATTGAATAAACCGATCTCTATAACAAAATTATATATTTATTAAATCGATCGAACTAGATGACTCGATCTTGAAAAAAACACAACATCTATCAAATTTTAAAATTTTAAAATATCATAATTTTACATATTTATTATGCAAAGTCAAATTCTAAACATAATCATCACACAACAAAATAGTATAATAATTTTAAACAAAGTTTAATTGCAACATAAACTAAATAATAAATATAAATGCAATCTCTAATAAATTTAATTTTAAAAACAAAAAGTTGTTCCGATTAAATTTTGAATAAAATCTATTATATTATATTTTTATTTTTTTAAAAATTATCAAAATGGCGTCATTTTTTATGAGAAAAAAAAGCATTTAATCTGTTAGTTTTTCATAATCATTTGTTCGCCAATTTTTATCGGTATTGATTAGTTATTGTTAGCTGATATTTAGCATATCACATGTAAATATATTTATAGGCTTTTCCTTTTATCCTTACATTGTGGATAATGTAATATAAATAGCCAATCACTTTCTGTTTTACAAAGTTAGTTTTTCAATAACAACTTTCTGTTATCTTCTTCTTCTTCTTCTTGAATAATTCTGATTTTCCATTTTCTCCATATGAGCATTATTGCAATTTGCTTTCCCACTGCACTGTTTCATATGGACATTGATATGGTATCAGAGCCTCACCAGCTCTGGTAGCCATTGTCCTTCTCCTTCCTTCTTCAATCCACTGTATTTCTGTTTTTTTTTGCAGATTCTTAATACCTTCCAATCTCGGTTTTCATGGCTAACCAGAGCTTCACCGATTTTTCCACAAATTCTTCGAATCCGTATTACCTACATCCGAATGAAAATCCTTCAATCGTCCTCGTTACACCTCTTCTTGATGATAAAAATTACCATACTTGGGCGAGATCGATGCACATTGCGTTAATCTCCAAGAACAAGGATAAGTTCGTTGACGGTACACTCACAAAACCTCTTGTTTCTGATCCCCTATACGCCCCATGGATTCGGTGCAACACAATGGTTCTGGCATGGATTCACCGTTATATTTTTGAATCTATTGCTAAGTCTGTGTTGTGGATCGAAAGCGCAGCTGGCGTATGGAAGAATTTGCAGCTCCGTTTTTCGCAAGGTGATATTTTCCTCATTTCAGATATTCAAGAAGATTTATACAAATTTCGTCAAGGTTCCCTTGATGTTTTGAACTATTTCACTCAATTGAAGGTCATGTGGGATGAACTCAAGAATTATCGTCCCGTACTAGCATGTTCTTGCGCAATACCGTGTTCTTGTGGTGCCATAGGTTCAATAAAAAATTACAGAGAGCAAGATTATGTTATCAGGTTTCTTAAAGGATTGAATGAAAAGTTTACACATTCCAAATCTCAAATAATGATGATGCATCCCCTTCCCACCATTGACAAAGCTTTTTCATTGGTGATTCAACAAGAAAGAGAGATAAACTATGCAGGATCATCCATGGCCATTCCCACTTGAAATTCTGGTATAGTCAGAGTTCAGATGTTCTACACGAAGTCATGACATCTGATCCAACATTGTTACTAATACAGCAAGACAGTTATAACAATTAAAACCCAGTACTCATATGCACTCTGTCACAGATGTCAAGACATATGCTAATATACCACCATGGAAAGAAGAACATCCAGTTTTGTCCATCTAGTGCAAAGACACAGTAGAGATCAAATATAACACTTATGCTTATTGATCCTGCCCAGTTATCAGCATGATGTCTCAACACTGATTTGAACATCACCTGTTCCAACATTACAGAAGGATGAACTGTAACAGACCAACCAGTCTATCAGTAACAGCAGTCAATAATGAATGTCATAACATTCTGTTTTGCAATCAGACTGCAGGCTATGTGTCAAGTCTGTTATTCTCTTCATAAACAGACTAGAAATAGACTGAGTTATATCAGACAAAATAAAGTGTGCAGAAGGTAAAAACACCAGTAATTGTTAACCCAGTTCGATACAACATTACCTACTCTGGGGGCATACCAAGCCAGGAAGAAGATCCACTATTAGCAGTATTAATTTAGAGTTAAACTCCCCCGTTTACAACTCCTCACTTAATCCCTACCCAATGCAATCTATACCTAGGCACTCCTAGATAGAAACCTCCAGTTTCCATTCCTATCATTACAAATACCATGTAATGCTTAGACACCTTAAACATGCTTCATAGCTTCGTTCAAGAACATAACCACTCTTGCCTACAGGCTTTGAGTTACAAATCATCTCATGCTTTCAAGCACTGAGAAACACTTGGTAACCTTCCCACAGGTTGGGAGGTTTACCTCACACATACCCCTAATTTTTACATTATTTGAGGCTTACAAAACCTAGGTTACAATCTGCTATTTATAACCTAACCACCCAACTGGATTTGGGCCTTCAGAAATCGCAGCAAATCTTTCCTTTGCTGTTACAGAGCTGGCAGAATTCTTCTGCTACAATCAAGGTCTTCAATCTTTTATTTCCTAAAAGATCTCCATATTTGGAAACTGTATTTTCACCAAATATATTCACCAAATCTTCTGATTGAATCTTCAAGATCTTCACATAGGAGTTAGGATATTCACCAGATCTCCTAATTGATCACAAACCAAACCAGAATTAACTGATTTAGTTTTATATACATGTGAGATGTCACAGTCCCGATGTCGTGACATCTTACATGACATGTTGGTCCAGATGTTGAACTTCTTCAACCCAACATATTAAAACAACAGAGGTGATTACATTATTTGTTTTACAAAATTAATGCCAATCTTAAGGTACTAACAATCTCCCCCTTTGGCAAATTTTAGCTAAAACAAATAACCCAATATGGGTCTGTACTTCCTCTTTGTCATTGACAGCCCCAATGCCACTACCACTGTTGGTGTACATGAGGAAGAAGCTGTACAAGACACAGCTGCATCACAACCCTTCCCCTCAACATGAGGGCTTCCTGAAGAATATGTAATGCTGAGTACATAGATAATGTAACTCAGATCACAAGATACAACTGTCTTCTTAACTCAGATCACAAGACACAACTGATATACCCAGTTAATGACTTTTGTGCCTGAACCCATCTTCTCTTTGCACCCAGATATTGCTTGCTTCTGGTGCATCCTCAGGACAATGTTTCTCTCCCCCTTTTTAGCTAAACATTTATAAATGACACCTTCACAAAACCAGATCCAGGAGCAGTATGCCCAGATCTTAACAAACCCCATGGTTTAGAGGGAATGAAATGTCGCTCTTGTGAGAAGAGGAGTGCTGAAACATCCTTTAAATAGGCCAGACCATGCTTAGGAATTAACGGTAGGAGTAAATGCTTGGTCAAGATCCATAAATATTTGCTGAGAATCAGTCAGAGAATCACCACCAATATCCCAGACAATCTTTGAATACCTTTTACAGCTCTTGACTGTTTCCAGAAACAGCAGTTCCAAGATTATTCCATAAATGCTGTCAGACACGTTACAAGCTATGTCTTAACATTTGATACTGCTTTTGTCTGTGTTCTTCATATATCCTCCCTATCACCATTTTCTAAAGCCACTTTCTCACCTCCAATGGTAGCTTGACATCTGGCACCACACATCCATATTTCCTTATATAACTTCCAGCAGGTACATAGGATATCTTATGTTAAGACATCACATATGACATCTTGTGAACACTCTATCCTTTATTTTCACAAGGCAAACTATCAGCAGTTTAAACCACATAACTGTAGTTTAATCAGCAGCAGAAGCAAAACAATTACTAGCTATGGCTACTAGTAATACACATATGCACAAGGGTACTTCTCCTCCCCCTAAATCTGTGCAACAATCAACAGAATTACTAGTTATGGATGCAACTAGTAAGACACACAAATGCATAATGCACCAGGGTACTTCTTCTCCCCCTAAACCTGTGCATGCAACAACCATAACAGCTACTGAACTTCAACACCTGTACCAGCCAGAATGTCATACTGACATCTGCTACAACATCAGCACCTGTGCACCACATCCATATTTCCTTATGAATGAAGTTTCAGAAGGAAATAACAATATTGTCCAAGGCAATGTCATGACATCCGATCAGACATTCTTCTGCTCACTCAGCCTTGGCACACACCCCATCATCTCACTAACTAACAAGGTGCCATACCTTGTTATCTGAGAACCCATAGACCACAAGCTTGATGATTACTTGCAGTGCAAAGACAGAACTCCCCCTGTCATGAACAACCAACTCTCCTCTTGAAACTTGGAGATGAACATATCCAACACCCCAAAGTTGGACCTTCACATACTTCCTGATTCAAAGAGAACCCAGACAACTTGATGAATGGAAAACATAAGACGCATCTTCATGTCTTCAAGAGCACACTCCCTGTTCAACCTTCTTGGCTGAACACATCCGCACCCTGTGACAATCTCTCTTCTAACCAGAACAGAAAACAACATAACACCATCTGATATTCTTCAGATATCACTGAATCACAAGCTTGATCCAGACACAAATTGGGACATATACATTCTCATCCCATTACAAGAGATGGTCTTCCATATAAGCTCCAGCAGGTACAACCAATATCAGAAGCCTTGTCATTGTATGTGGCATTCTGAAACAATCCTGCATAATCCAATTTCTTTTTATAGCAGGTACAACCATGTCAGATACCATGACATTGTGTATGTCATCTGAAACAATCCTGCATGAGCATGTCTTTCATTTAAGCTCCATCCACAAGCTCCAAGAGATGACTAGAAAACACCTCCTTTTGTCTTCAACTTACTACTTTTCTGCTCAAAAGTAACTTGTCTCAGACTATCCTTAAGAATAATCAGTTGCCATATGTAGACTATCTTGATTCTTCGAACTCACTTCTGAGATAGACCAAATGCCACTGGTTGACTACCTCCTTCATGAATCCTCATATGAAAAAGTCAAATGCCATTCTTTGACCTCTCCACGTTTATCAGACTTCTCCCAAAGATATTCTGACCTTCCAAGTGAGACTTGAACTTCAAGCTTTTTGAAGTATCCAATCTACAACCCTGTAGACCCTTCTATCTCAAGTTGGTGTGCCACTTCACCAACTAAGATCTGATGTTGAACCAAATGTCATAACATTGTGTTTTGACATCTAGCTGTTGAATTCAACTCCTTCTTCTGCCACTTGAAAGAACTTCCTCCCTTCACAGAACAAGAGTTCAATGTTCTCATAGACTTGATTGTGGAACCAAGTTTGAGTAAACATCTTCCATCCTGCAGGTTTGCAGTTAAGTCATCCAAGCTCACACCTTGATGAATCCATGCTTCTTCTCCAAAGACATCAGACACTCTGATGCATGAGTCTTCAGAAGGACCAGTTAGAAACTATCCCTTCAGCTATACCAAGGGTTCCACTTCCTAAAGCAAAGCTGTTTCCATGATGTCAAGACTGCTGCCACTTGTTCTTGACTCCATAGTGTGCATTAGCTAATGCACTTCCTTACCTAGATCAGAAGTAAATTGATCCATGTAACCACCATCAGGACTGTGATGTTTTCTTCTTCTTGTACACACCAAGGCTGAACATGTTTCTTGCCAGGAAACCTTTTCAGAGATCATATGCTTTTGCTGCCACCAAAGTGATAGATCATAAACCAATGTGCTATCCTTCCTGTGATTCTGCACAGGATCTTTAAGATGAGATGTTCCAACATCTTTTAAAAAACATCATTTATCTTGAGCTCCAAGAATAATCAATTAAATACTTGTACTTGGCACAAGTAGACATTGATCTTAAATCCTTTCCCAATATTCCTTTCAGATACTTTCACCATAAGACTACTTTGAAAATACTCTTCTAGTGTCAACATCTTCTGCTTGCAAGCACCTCAACAGTTTTGAAAATCTTCCCAGATTAAATTCACCCTTAGGAATGAGAGAGATGAATTTTTCCTTGCAAATGTGTCACACACCCACCAGAACCCATGTGACACAGGTCAACAGCCAACCAGACCCTAGGCTGACCGAACGTGAGGAGGTTAACCAAAACTCCCCCTCAAATTAACAATCATGGAAACTCCACACCAATATCCATGCATTGTACACACATGTCTCAACATGACATACACCATCCCTACCAGTGGCAACTAACTCTATGAGTTATACCTATACATACTCCAATCACACCAAACAGACTCCAGCTGACCATCAGTACTAGTGAAAGAAAACAACACCAGTCAATAGTAGATATGCATTGCCAGAGCATACTACCTCAACCAACCTCTGAATATTCATATTCTCACTCCTTGAAAGAACTGCCACTTCTGAGCGTGGTGTTTGAATAACAAGATTCATGGTCCCAATCCTCTTAAATGAAATAGCAATCAGGTTACCCCATTATTGACTTCTATCATCCAGGGAACTTGTCTTCCAACACAACATAGTACTTCAGGGAACAACTATCTAATCCTGATCAATCTATAGGAATAAGACAGACAGCAGGAAATTGCACCGTGTCACATCTCAACCAGCTCCACTTCTAGAGATCAGACGTCTAAAAGTGACCTTCTTGAGCACACAAACAGTTGAACCTACCATTGTCAACTTAGCACCCACAGATGTCTCCTCTTCCAGATCAGGAGTAGGTTCCAAGCACATGTATCCCTTTGTTTGACACCTAAAACCATCTGCTCTTCAACCAGTAGCTGCATACTTGTTGAACAACCTGTTCTAACATCACATAGAACATTAGTTCCACCTCCTTGAAACAAACCCTCCTTGAAAGTCTTCAAGGTCTTCATATACACTACCCAAGAGAGTAAAAGAATCAGTGATCAGGTGATTCTTACAATCCTGAAGTGAGAACGTCATGATGAGTGGACTTGAGGAGACTCAAGTATCTTTGACATCTTCAGTAGATTATGATGAAATCTTGAATACAACAGCCTTTCATCCACATGAGGGGAACCTTCATCAGAGTTTGAGTTTAGCCAAGTATTATGCAGCGGAAATCATAATACAACTCAACCTATGACCACTCACTTCACCAGATCAGCCTCCAAGAACATACCAAGTTTGAATATGTTTCAATACTAGCACAACTGTTCCACACAAAGGCCAATTGCCAACCTCCAGAGACAGGCACACACAGTTCCTGTCATGAATAGTCCATCCACCTACTTCAAGGGACCATTCAGGGAAATCACAGAACCTTCCACAGGTTCCAACATCAGTACTGACATAACTCCTTGCAAGATACCAGAAAGTATCACCCATGGATCTCATCTAGAAACAGAACAGGATGCCTGCTCTGATACCAATTGAAATTCTGGTATAGTCAGAGTTCAGATGTTCTACACGAAGTCATGACATCTGATCCAACATTGTTACTAATACAGCAAGACAATTATAACAATTAAAACCCAGTACTCATATGCACTCTGTCACAGATGTCAAGACATCTGCTAATATACCACCATGGAAAGAAGAACATCCAGTTTTGTCCATCTAGTGCAAAGACACAGTAGAGATCAAATATAGCACTTATGTTTATTGATCCTGCCCAGTTATCAGCATGATGTCTCAACATTGATTTGAACATCACCTGTTCCAACATTACAGAAGGATGAATTGTAACAGACCAACCAGTCTATCAGTAACAACAGTCAATAATGAATGTCATAACATTCTATTTTGCAATCAGACTGCAGGCTATGTGTCAAGTCTGTTATTCTCTTCATAAACAGACTAGACACAAACTGAGTTATATCAGACAAAATAAAGTGTGCAGATGGTAAAAACACCAGTAATTGTTAACCCAGTTCGGTACAACATTACCTACTCTAGGGGCATACCAAGCCAGGAAGAAGATCCACTATTAGCAGTATTAATTCAGAGTTAAACTCCCCCGTTTACAACTCCTCACTTAATCCCTACCCAATGCAATCTATACCTAGGCACTCCTAGATAGAAACCTCCAGTTTCCATTCCTATCATTACAAATACCATGTAATGCTTAGACACCTTGAACATGCTTCATAGCTTCGTTCAAGAACATAACCACTCTTGCCTACAGGCTTTGAGTTACAAATCATCTCATGTTTTCAAGCACTGAGAAACACTTGGTAACCTTCCCACAGGTTGGGAGGTTTACCTCACACATACCCCTAATTTTTACATTATTTGAGGCTTACAAAACCTAGGTTACAATCTGCTATTTATAACCTAACCACCCAACTGGATTTGGGCCTTCAGAAATCGCAGCAAATCTTTCCTTTGCTGTTACAGAGCTGGCAGAATTCTTCTGCTACAATCAAGGTCTTCAATCTTTTATTTCCTAAAAGATCTCCATATTTGGAAACTGTATTTTCACCAAATATATTCACCAAATCTTCTGATTGAATCTTCAAGATCTTCACATAGGAGTTAGGATATTCACCAGATCTCCTAATTGATCACAAACCAAACCAGAATTAACTGATTCAGTTTTATATACATGTGAGATGTCACAGTCCCGATGTCGTGACATCTTACATGACATGTTGGTCCAGATGTTGAACTTCTTCAACCCAACATATTAAAACAACAGAGGTGATTACATTATTTGTTTTACAAAATTAATGCCAATCTTAAGGTACTTGTTTCAACCGCCGAAGAAGCAATTGCATTCCAGATTCACAGTTCTCATTCAGAACATGCTAATGGCAAGAACGGTCAGTTTTTCAGAGGCAAGCCATAAGGTGGAGCTCGAGGACACAATCGTGTTTGCACACATTGTGGGAGAACTAATCACACAGTTGAGACCTTTTTCCTCAAGCATGGATATTGTAGCGGGGTATTCGTTACCATTAGAGATATTGACTAAATCTAAGGTAAATCATACAAGTCGAGTCGCCACCGCACTTCTATTTATCCAAAGGAATAGTTAAAAAGCGATCAAAAACCTAATAGTTTTAACAAAAACTAGTAAAAGAAACAGAGATCTGGGTAAGGGGGTTGGTTATGCAATGGGAAGGTGTTAGGCACCCAAAACATCCTAGGTACTCCTAGGGAGCCCTTTTCATACTTGTTGCAAGGTTGTTGTTTTGTGAAAAATTTATTTGTGCAAACATGATTGAAGAGATGAGAAGAGAATATACAAGTTTATTTACATTTTGTGTTTGGATGGATAAACCCATTGCCTACGTACCATCTTATAATAAGATTAGGATCAAAACCTCGTAGTTCGGGGTAAAAATTTCAAAATGAGTTGGTGAATTGATTGGTCTAAAAGCTTTAAGGTCTTTTGTTATCAAAGGGAGAAAACTCAACCAAACCACAAATCCACCATGTGAGGATAGCTTCAACATGCTAGTGAGGGGTTAACCCTATAATAAGCATGGAAGGCTCATTGTCCATCACTAAGGGTATAGGTGAGTATTACATCTACCACCAAGATAACTCAAACCTAATAGCTAAAGGTTATGAAAAAATTTGATTAAGAAAGTGGCCATTGGAACCACAAAAGACATTTGAGTGGGTTATATTTACCAATTATAAGTATATACAAAAATGGTCAAAGTTGACTTGAAGATTCAATTCAAAATAAGTGTTATGAAAAAAGAATTTGAAAATCAAAAGCATAAGGCTTAGGTTTCTAAGGTTGAAAACAAATGTTAAATGTTTGCACAAAAGTTTTGGCTTGGGTTAGAGTGGAGAGAAGAAGAAGAATGGCTAAGTCCTAAGCAAAACAAAAAGGTGAGGGATAAAGAAACAAAACCACAATGGAGTCCCTCTCTTGAGATCATATTGATGATCCAAGTAGCTCCCATCCTTTGAAATAAGCAATCACACAAAGCATAAGCAATCAAACAAGTCTCTTAAGAGATCCTCAATGTATCTTGTGTCTTTCACTTTGGATGAACATGGCAATGGTCCTTCAATTAAGCTCAAGTAGAATTCCCTAGCACAAAAGCACACACATCAAAAGTTCCATGAAGTAAATCAAGAATGGACAAGAGTGAGTTTAGAGATTTGGTCCTTCTATTCCATCTTCATCCTTAAGGTCCATTTACTCCAATTTTGCATAAGGAAGATCCTAGAATCTAAGTCCAATTCTCCATTCTTTTGCATAGGGAAAGTCCTAGAATCTAAGTCCATTTCTTTGCATTTGGTTCACAACAATCAAAACAAATTACAAGCACAATAATATATACACAATTATGTGCTCAAGTGAGCAAAAGGCAAATGGCATTAACATAAACATGTGCTCAAGTGAGCAAAGAGAAAAGCAAATGGATAGTATATGCAAGAATAGTAAATTGCATAAAAGTAAAGAGCAAAAGGTAAATGTTAATTGTCAATAGTTAGTGTTAGTAGTTAGTGTGCCATAAGGCAAATTTAGCGCTATGTTAAGCAATCGTAATTGGACTTATGTAGAAGTCACAACTATCTGAGGCCGGTCAATAATAATGTAGGCAACAACATAAGTTAGAAGTCTTGATTAGTGAACCAAGTTCCAACAACTTGCCATGCCAAAAAGGAAAAAGAGAATTGATCTTGTATTGGTTTAAGCCTTTTGCATGATTTAGAAAACAACCTATCCTTAATGCAAAACCATTCACTTGATCAATTGATCAAGATGAATTAGATTTGAATCAAGGAAGATTAAGTCTCCTTAATCAATGCTAACTTATCAACCTTCAACTCATTGATCAAAAAGAAAGAAAAAGAAGAAGAAGAGGGAGATGGAGAATGGATAATGAAAATGGAAAGATCAAAATGCATAAAGTGCAATAAGATGTACCAATCCACATGTATTGACCAAATGACATTGAAAGTCAAAGTCAGACAATGATAAATCAGGAATGAGATGAAGATTGGAAATCAAACAATAAGCAAAATATTTTTTTGCCATTTTTAATATTAAAATAAACTTGAATTAAAAATAAAAGGAAGGTCAAACTTCAAAATCACTTCAAATCAATCTTGAAAGGTCCAAGTGATTTATCCTAAGTTCAACAAAGTCAAACAACGTTTGACAAAAAATTTCAGCATTTTTAAAAGTCAGAAACTATTTTTAATCAATTAAAAATGAATAAAAATAACCTAATTGAACTAAAATCTCAAATAAATCTCAAATCAATTTAAAAATTGATGAGAATATTTTTCATAGATCCATCATCATTCAAATAGGTTAGGAAAATATTTTTGTATTTTTTGAATGTCAAAAACTATTTAAAATGAATTAAAAACAACCAGAAAAGAGAAAATTCATAAAAAATATCAAATGATAAAATAAAAAATATTAAAAATCAGAAATAGAAACTAGAATTTATTTGAAGACTAATGCAATTGCTCCCATAATTTTTGGATTAAAAATGAGAGAGATATTGATTTTTGAAATAAAAGGGAATAAACAAAATAAAATCAGAAATTAGAAAATGTGGAAAATCCTGGCGCGTTAGATCTCCTTTCGTTAAATGACGTGGATGATCTGAAGGCAATGGCATGCGCGCGCATCATAGGACCAAGTCAATGCAACCACACATAGATTAAATAAAAGTCATAACAATCAAAGGCCAAGATCAAATCTGGAAAATGAATCTAAGGGTCCACAATGCATCTGGCAATGGGACGGCCACCGGAGCCACCTTCTTCTCCGGTGAGCTTGGATTTTCCGGCCAAAATTGTAGAGATCCAAAAGGCAACCAAAATGCACGATCCATACATCTTCAGAAAGCTGAGATGATGTACATCATCCCTGTGCCACTCAATTCCACTCTAGATCTCTATATTGAGAGAAATCAGAGATGGAAGTTCTGTGGTGTTCATCATGAACTCAATGGATTTCAAAAATTAAATGCATAATCATGATGCCTTTATTGAGAGGACTTCAGCAAACACAAGATCCAAGCAAATAGGTCAATGGATGATGAGATTCGAAGAAAATACAAGTTGAAGAGTAAGCTTGATTTCTGGAAACTAGAGCTTGATTCCTTGCTTTCTTTGCCAAAACAGAAGATCAATGAGATGAATGATGAAGGTTCAGAAGCTTTAGATCCAAGGATTCAACCAGATGTAGTTGAATTTTGGATCTGAAAATTTTGAAAGAAAGTGAGATAGCTTCTTTGGTATTGGTTATGGTTTCAGTTGTGCAGCATTTCTGGCGCCATTAGGTTGAGGAAGAGTGAGGCTGAACAAAGCCTCTCATATGTCAAGGCTAACCACCAATCTTTAACTCATTGATCAAAAAGAAACAAGAAGAAGAAGAAGAAGAAGAAGAAATGGAATGTACATAAATGGAATTTAAATGACATAAGTAGAATGCATTGATCAAACATGAATGGAATCAACATCAATCAATGGTAAACAGAAGTGAGATGAAGCTTAGAAGTCAAAAAACAATAAAAATATTTTTGGTATTTTTTGGTATTAAAATAATACTTGAATTAAAATAAACAAAGAAAGGTCAAACTTCAAATCCATTTCAAATCAACTTGGAAAAGTCCAAATGGATCATCCTAAGTTCAACAAGGTCAAACAAGGTTTGACAAAAAATTTCATCACTTTTAGAAACCAGAAACTAATTTTAAACAATTAAAAATGAAGAAAATATAACATAATTGAACTAAAATCTCAAATAAATTTCAAATCAATTAAGAAATTGATGAGAATATTTTTCATAGATCCATCATCATTCAAAGATATTAAGAAAATATTTTTGGCATTTTTGAATATTGGAAACTATTTTAAATGAATTAAAAATAACCAGAAAAGAGAAAATTCACAAAAAAATATTAAATGGAATCATAAAAAAATATTAAAAATAATTTTCAGAAACTAGAATTTAAAAGGGAAATAATGCAATTGGTCCCATATTTTTTGGATTAAAAATGAAGAAGTTATAAATTTTTAAAATAAAATGGAATAAAATAAAATAAAATGGAAATTAGAAAAATCATAAAAAAACCACAGCACTTGGATCAGCGCTCATTAATTGACGTGTCCAATCTGACGGCTGTGAGGCGCACGCGTACCATAGGCTTCAAAACTTTCACCAAAACGCATGATCTATACATCTTTAGAAAGATGGGGTGATGTACATCACCCCTGTGACCTTGGTTTCCACTCGAGATCTCTATGGAGAGAGAAATCTGAGATGGAAATTTGTGGTGTTCAATATGAGTTTGCTCAATTCATGAAATTAAATGCACAGATCAATTGCCTCTCACATGAGGACTTCAGAGGTACCAACAAACACAAGAAATGAGCAACATTCAAGGAGTTTCAAATCAAAAAAGTTTGGACAACAACCTTTGAAGTGCAACTTTCAAACACTTGATTTACTCCAATTCTTTGGTGTAGCTTGTTCTTGAGATGGAAAGGAAACAAAGTCTAGGAATTGAAGCTCAGTGATCAACCAATGAAGTTGAAAATTAAACTTGAAAATTGAAAGAGAAAAGAAAAATTCCTTTTAATGGAGGTTGGGATTTTACTTCTGCAACAATTCAGGCGCCTTGAGGTTGGTCTTGAATGAAGCCAGGCATGTGTATTTATAGCAAGAGATGATGCAAGCAATGGAAAACTCGTGTGTGGATGAGCTTGGGTCCTCCATGCATGGGCCTGTACAGGCGCATGGGAGGCCCAAACTTGATTGGTTTTCCATGCTTATGATGAAACAAATGAAATTGGACGTGTACATTGTCGCAACCTGAAAAATACAGTGCGAAAAAAAACAACCGGCGAAAGAAAAAGACAGAAGAGTCGCCACCGTGCGTTATTTATCCCAAGGGAGGGAAAGGAAACGCTCGAAGTAAACCTGAAAAAGGAAAGGACAAGACGGGGTCTCGCAACCAAATCTTGGGTTCGGGAGTCGGTTATGCGAAGGGAAGGTATTAGCACCCCTACGCATCCGTATTACTCTACGGGATCCACTTCTGTAGTTCTTGTCTAAAGGGTGTGGGTTTATCTTGTGCTGTTTGCCAAAAAAAAGGGTTAAATGAAAATGACTCGCGCGGATGTCGCATCCACTGCATACGTATCTCATCTGAATATGAGAATCAGAGTCTTCGTAGCTCGGCTGACCTATGGGTTGGGGGATGTGTGCTCGCTAAGACATCGCGTCTTATGCCTACGTATCTCATCTGGCCTGAGAATCAGAGCAAAACGTAGTTCGGCTAACTACGGGGTTATGGATTGGGTTTTGGACGAACGACGTCACTACGCAATCTACCGGATGCTCGACCTTTGGAGACTTACTCTCCTGTAGTAGAAGGAGTTAACGTGTTGCTTTGGGTTTTAGGGTTTGGGATGCTCGCCTGTAATTAGAGGAGTAAGAAACCCTGAGATCCTTCCAAGCTAATGCCATCAAAGAAAAGTGAGTCAGTACAGGTAATCGGAATGAACCTCCAGGGGTTATCCCACAAATAAAGTGGGAAACCACGCAAGTTATCCCTGCAAAAGTCATGTGAGCCCTCACAAAAATTCAACAAAAGGGTTAGTGAAACACTATAAGCATTTTTTTCATGAATAACAGTATGGTTTCAGAAAAACTCAAACCCTGTGGCATACACTCAAAAATTAAACGGTTAAACATTCAGGGCATTGTTTATACATTCATATACATATTAAACCCATGGGCAAAGGTAATGGGAATAATGGCAAACCTGATTGGAGAGCTTGATTGAAATTGAGTTGCACCCGTGAGGTTTACAAAACAATCTTCAGGGTTTATGTGAGGCAGAAGCGATTCTGTGTAGCTGAGTTCCCTTCGGGTTTGGAGGCTGCTCTGAACTCCGTTAGGTCTTCTCTCACTATCTTTTTCCTCAGGGTTTTGTTCCAAGGAAACCTCAGAGTATTTTGCTTCTCTTCTTTCTTCTCCTCTTCTGTGTGGCCTTTGTTTCAATGAAACTCTAGTATTTATAGGCTAATATTGGTAGCTTAGTGGGCTTTTGAGAAAGGTCCAAGTCCAAAAAATTTTATTATATTTTATTTATTTATTTATTATTTAATTAATTAATTAATTAATAAAAAAATTTATTATTATCTTTTTTTTTTTTTTTGTAAAAAATTATTATTATTTTTTTTTCGTTTTTTTTTTCCGGATCTAATTCTGATTGACATGATGAAATGCAATATGAAATGCTAAATGAATGCATGAATGAGGAGGGCAAATTTTGGGGTGTTACAGCTGCCCCTATTCAATCATCAGCTAACCCGAGTAGGATGAAAGCGAACAGCTTATCAGACAAATGGGGTGAGTTGTGATTGAATACCAAAGATAGACCGAAAATTTGCGCTCCGAGAACACCACAAAAACGCGGAAATACACCGCGCTATTTATCTTTCTTCCGATCCTC
Source organism: Lathyrus oleraceus (assembly GCF_024323335.1). Lineage (NCBI taxonomy): Eukaryota > Viridiplantae > Streptophyta > Magnoliopsida > Fabales > Fabaceae > Lathyrus > Lathyrus oleraceus. The sequence continues at coordinate 131,621,417 of NC_066581.1, forward strand.
TGGCTTAATCTGGAGTTTCGATCCTCTGGCTGAACCTATACTCAATTTAGTCCTCTGGTCGGATATTAATTTTGATCCTCGGGCTGGATACGATTTTGATCTTCTGGCTAGATCTTCTTCGATCTTCTGGCTAGATCTCCTTCGTTTCGATTCTCTGGCTGAATCTATTTCCTTTGATTCTCTGGCTGAATCTACTTCGATCTTCTGGCTAGATCTGAATTGTTTCGATTCTCTGGCTGAATCTATTTCCGGTCTTCGGGCTAGACCTGACTTCGATCTTCTGGCTAGATCTTCTTCGATCTTCTGGCTAGATCTCCTTTGTTTCGATTCTCTGGCTGAATCTACTTCGATCTTCTGGCTAGATCTGGATTGTTTTGATGATAAATTCCCGTCATTAGGATCCCGCATCTGAGGCATGCGCTGGTTGACCCTCTTTTGAAATCTACACCCAACCTTCATATTAGATATGCAGCTTCGAGCATATTCCACTTTTGGGCTTCGTACATATTCTTCGGGCTAGAACATGTTGTGACGACTCCTCAATTAGACTTGCTGGGGAAATAAAGCTTGTAGGCGACTTCACTGGGGAATCTTCAAATTGAGCCTCAGGCTGACTCTTGGGAAAACGATTCTCAGGCTGAATCTTCAAAAATGACCCTCATGCTGGATCACGGGAAAACGATTCTCAGGCTGAATCTTCAAAAAGTGACCCTCATGCTGGATCACGGGAAAACGATTCTCAGGCTGAATCTTCAAAATGACCCTCAGGCTGGATCACTGGAAAACGATTCTCAGGCTGAATCTTCAAAATGACCCTCAGGCTGGATCACTGGAACACGATTCTCAGGCTGAATCTTCGAAATGACCCTAAGGCTGGATCACTCACGCTTGATCCTCTGGCTGGTTCACTGGAACACGATTCTCAGGCTGAATCTTTGAAATGACCCTCAGGCTGGATCACTGGAACACGATTCTCAGGCTGAATCTTCGAAATGACCCTCAGGCTGGATCACTCACGCTTGATCCTCTGGCTGGATCTCATGACCTTGGTTGTAAAGTAATTCTTCAGTCTGCTTGGAAGAACCTGTTTATCAGCTTATGTGTATGCTTGATGTGATATGCATGCAAATGCAAATGTTATGCATGGTGTAAAAAGAAATCTGCTTGGGGAAGCAAACTCCGGTAGGGAACAGATCGCTGTATCAATCCTTGAATGCTCTGTGGGGAATGATCCGTCTGCCGGGACCAATGAGCCACCAAAAATAAATTGGCTGCTTGAAAAGTCGACCTTGCGGGGGGAGTATCAACTATGGAAACTTTTCTCGGCGAGGCTTTGTGAGGAGAGTCTGTGGGGAAAACACTTCCTGGGGAAATGTCGTAGGAAACGACCTTTGCTGGGGATATGAACTTGCTAATCGTCCTCTAGCTGGGGATTAGAACAAATCTGTTAGAAATAATGTTGGGGATGAGATGAACACTGGGAACACCACCCTCTTGTCCGTTGGGCATGCAACCACTCCGCTGTTGCTAGGAAGATACAGTCTGACACTGTCAACTCCGCTGGGGATATATAGTCTGGATACTGTCAACTCTACTGGGGATAGACAGTCTGGATACTGTCAACTCTGTTGGGGAACATGCTCTGCTGAGGAGAGACTTTGTCAACTGCTTGGGGATGAGGATTCATGACTTGGCATCCGGTTCCTGTGACCTGCAACCAAAAATACACGTGTGCCTCGGGGGAATTACTCGGTTTGAATTCACCGTTCGGGATTAAGCACATTCAAAGTAATTTTAAATGTTTTCCTGTGCATATCATCTGCAAAAGCCACCATTATGTTCATATGCAATATGTTTTATCAAAAATTCGGACATTTTTGCAAACAAACTGATAAATGAAAAATAAAGAGGCTCTTTAACTGAATTATTCGACTCTTACTGGGGAGAAAATTTGTGCCAGGAATAGGCGAGGGTATCAGGAAGCTGATCCCTGAAAAGAGGTGATCGCTATAAAAAAAAGAACTATCCTAATGGCAATGTGGATACGGGGTCCCACCGAGTTTCGACTCTGCTATGACTCGTATGTCCTCAAGACGCTCTGCTCATCTTGCTTTCTGAAGTGGATGATTAGTCGATCTTTAACCTTCGAAGATTGCCGGATTGAATGAAACGGTGATATAACACTGATGAACTCAGATCACAGTCATTCGCTTATTCCCTAACTTTTGCCTGGATCGCCCCCTTTTCGGGTTTTCAATCCATCGGGATACCCATTTTTGCTTGAGCCGCCCTTTTGGGTTTTCGACTCACCGGGTGTACTCTTTTTTTTATATCCCTAATTTTTGCCCGAACCTCTTTATTCTTTTTTTTTGGTTTGTCGGGATGCCCCTTTTTTGCCTGGACTATTCTTTTTACTGTCCAGCGGGTCTATTTTATGCGAAGTATTTTTTTAACTGCGTCTGAGTTGACAGGGGATGGGAGTCCTTCGCCATCCATGGTTGTTAGCATCAAAGCTCCGTCATAGAAAATCCTTTTAACCACGTACGGACCCTCATAGTTCGGTGTCCATTTGCCCATGTGATCTGTGTTGGGAGGAAGAAATCTTTTGAGTACCAATTCACCGATTCGATACTCCCGAGAGCGCACTTTCTGACCAAATGCTTTCTTCATTCGTCTCTGACCGAGATACGTCAATTCTGGGTACGTAGTTCCAGCATAGCACCATTTCCCGTTGGTTTGATTGATGACCAAAGCTGAATCCCCGTATACATCCATGGTTTTAATCTGTATATTGACGGCTTCCTCAAGTCTTAGGATACAAGCTTCGTATTCGGCTTCATTGTTGGTGCAGGGAAAAGTTATTCTGGCACCAAATGGCATATGAACCCCCTTCCGGTGTGATCAACACTATACCAACTCCGCGACCATTGACGTGGACCGCCCCATCAAACATCATAACCCATTTGGATTCAGGGTCAGGCCCCTCCTCCGGGAGTGGTTCCCCTCAATCTTTCGATTTGAGAAACATGATGTCCTCATCAGGAAAGTCAAACCTCATAGGTTGGTAATCATCAATCGGTTGCTCTGCAAGATAGTCTGACAAGACACTTCCCTTGATGGCTTTTTGTGAAGTGTATTGGATGTCATACTCTGTCAGTATCATTTGTCACCTAGTAACCTTTCCGGTAAGTGATGGCTTTTCAAAAATATACTTGACTGGATCCATTTTTGATATCAATAGAGTCGTGTGAGTCAACATATACTGTCTTAGTCGGCGAGCAGCCCATGCCAAAGCGCGGCAAGTTTTCTCGAGCAATGAGTATCTTTGTTCACAGTCGGTAAACTTTTGCTAAGGTAGTATATTGCATGCTCTTTTCAACCTGACTCGTCATGTTGACCGAGCACACAACCCATTGACTTTTCTAACACAGTCAAGTACATGATCAACGGTTTTTTTCTCTCGGCCTGTAGACTAGCCTCGATCTTGATCTCTTTCTTGTCGTCTTCGGTACCAACGTTGATGGTCTCAACCACCTCCTGATAAGGTGTAATAGCTCGGTCCTCCTATTTCAACAATCTGGCTAACCCTTCAGGCAATTCACAATCTCCCTCAGCCCCTTCTTCGGCTTGATAGATAGGATTGTCGAAGTCATACTTGGCCATAGCAGTGTCGTTAGCAGTGAGATCCGGGTGGTCGGCTCTGCATGATGGAGGATCATGCTTTACCTTAGAATGAGAGATTTTTTTTTTGGAAAGAGAGAAAAAACGAAAAAAGAAACATTGCCATTTTTTGGTAAAAAGTAAAAAAAACTGAAAGAAAGAGAACACAAAATTGTTTGCAAAAGTCGTCCTTTATTGATGATAAAAATAATTGCGAAACGTAACTAAATGGATGGCCCTACAAATGAGCCGTTACACCTTGGGCAAAGTGTAAGACTTTATTATGCATGTAATAAAGGAAAACAATAAAAATCACTCTTTCGGTAGAGTAACCCGGACGGTTTTTTCAGACGACCAATTGTCGAGCTTTTCTCCCGGGACACACGGGCGAATCCAGCTATCTAAGTCACAGTCGCTGTCAGCCTTGTCTTCATCTGCAGCATTGACGATGTGGGGAGAAACCAAACCCCCGCTGGAGAGAGTACCGGTTTCATTCTTCTGAGATCCCGGAGCATACCCCAATCCAAACTTGTCTTCTTTGATGACTGGCTCCACAAATTTGCCCCAGCCTTGGGCATTACCAGCTTCAACCACTTCGACAGCATTAATCCCCTGCCCGCCGTGAGCCGGCATCGGGTTCTGGATAACATTAGGCACCGGAGCAAAATTGATAGCCTGGGCATCTCTCAAATCTTGTACCTTTAACTGGAGAGCCTTGCAATTATCTGTAGTATGGCCAGGTGCGTTGGAGTGAAAAGCACATCTGGCGTTGACATCATAACCTCTAGGCAAATTATTGGGATCGATTGGTGGGGCCAGAGTTCTCAATGTAACCAGATTCATGTCAATCAGCTTGGGAAGTAATACTGAATAAGGCATTGGGATTGGTTCGATGACCCGGTCCATCTGCCTTGGACGTTGTTGATAGTGTCTCTGCTGACCCGGATTACCTCCTTGTTGTTGATTGTTGTACCTGGGTTGTTGTTGCGGATGACATTGCGGTTGAGGAACAGGTGTTGGAATAGTGATTGCGGCCACTTGATCTTGATAATAATTAGGGCGTCCTCTACCCCTGCCTTTGCCGGCACACACAGCGCTTGTCTCGCCTTCTTTTCTTCGCTGACCGTTACCAGCAAACGGTCTCTTGGGACCTGATGAGTTGGAAGCACTATTGTCTTGAATTCGGCCCATCTTCAACAGACTCTCGATTCTTTCTCCAGCAATTACTATCTCTGCAAAGCTGATTGACGGGCAAGCAGCCAATCTCTCAATATAATTGCCTTGAAGAGTGTTCATGAACATGTCCGCCATCTCCCTTTCAGACATAGGGGGTTGGACGGACGCAGCAATCTGTCTCCAACGCTGAGCATACTCTCTAAAGGTTTCCTTGGCAGTCTGAGACATACCTTGCAACAAGGTCCGATTTGGAGCCATGTCCAAGTTGTATTGATATTGCTTGATAAAAGCCTCTGCCAAGTCTTTCCAGCTCTTGATGGTAGTACGAGACAAATGAGAATACCATTCACGAGAAGCTCCAGTTAGACTGTCTTCAAAATAGTACATCCACAGCTTTTCATCTTCCGTGTGAGCTCCCAACCTTCCCAAATAAGATTGGAGATGAGTGCGTGGGCAAGAAGCCCCGTTGTATTTCTCAAAAGTAGGGGGTTTGAACTTGTGAGGAATCCTTACTCCCTGAACTAGACCAAGATTTGTGACATCAAAGCCTAAGGAATTTTGAGACTCCAAAGATTTGAGCTTCTCAGCAAACTCATCCATACGGCGAGTGGTCTCGAGGGCCTCGTCGTGCAAAGAAAATTGATCATACTGATAATCTTCAGTAACGGGGTGCCCGTTAATCCGAATTCCTTGATTCACATTGTACCTTCCGCCAATACCATTTCCAACATTCCCTGTGTTGCCAACATTACCCGGGTTTCCATCAGCATTTGTGTTACCCGCGTTACCAGTGTTCACAGGGTTATCAGGGTTTCCCTCAGCATTTGGTATCTCCAAATCTGGATTGGGCCTCGGTTGCTCAACCAATTCCTTCAACTTCGCCTGGCCTTCTGCCATACCAGTCATCAATGTCATGAACTGATCCATCCTTTCACGCATATCAGCCAGCTCTTTTTGTACTTGGTCCATCGCTAGTCGTGGACGGTTTTCCTTTGTCGGGTATCTGTGAACTCGCTTGGGACCAATAACTGCCTGATACAGGGAACAAACATTAGACACTGCGGTGACACCTGCAAAACAGACAAGGGTTAATATGCATGGTATGCGATGCACTGCTTGTTCAGTTTTAAGGCACTCCCGTTTTGAAAGGGAATACCCTGCAAATGAATAAGCATGAGATGTTGGATGCAAATATGCAGATGATGTTATGCAATGCAAAGGCATGTCAATCAGAATTGATGGATCCGCTTGAACATCTGTCAGGTTGCACTGTCTGGAGAGAAATTAAGAGCACACCAAACAAAGGTCATGGGATGGATCATGTTATCCTTAATATCAACCACCCATTTTGGTGGATTATGGTTTACACCTTATCAACACCCGAGTTTCATTGATATTAAGGATACCTGATCGGATTAACCATGAATCAAGGGTTTGTTGCAAGTCACGAGCATGGAGTTTAGGTTAAGAACCACCCAAAAGGAGTGTACTAAGGTTTAAACCTGCCAAACATGTTCTACAAAAGGTTCCCATAGTCATAATCCCATCTTTCGGATATTATCAGAGGAACGACTACTCGTATTCCAACAATATTCTCAAGAGAGACTCTTATGAGTGTAGTATCGCGTAACAATCGTATCAAATCTTACATTTGAACGACTTTCGCACTACGTCCTACGAATAGGCCAAGATGGGTTTGGTAAACTAAGGTCCTTGGCTTCTTAGGTCTATATTGGAACAAGTAATGTCTAACCACAACTTACTTATGTGACATTATTGATCTCAACATGACCTCCACCAAGTGAATGGGCTTGCAAGTCAACTCGCTAAGGAATACTCCACACAAGTTGACAGGACTATGCCATTCTCCTATCTTAAGTGCACTCGAGTTCGGGTATAGAACTCATCTCACAAAGATCACCAAGCAGCCAGCCAACAGAAACAGCAATGATATATACACAATGCAATAAGGTAAAGCAGGTAAATAAATAACTGCACAAAAGCATGAACACCCAATAAACAAACAAACTACAAAAGCTAGGAGGGACTCGCTTAGGGCAGATGGACCAGCAAGAGGTCAACTTCTTTCAGTCCCCAGCAGAGTCGCCAGCTGTCGCAACCTGAAAAATACAGTGCGAAAAAAAACAACCGACGAAAGAAAAAGACAGAAGAGTCGCCACCGTGCGTTATTTATCCCAAGGGAGGGAAAGGAAACGCTCGAAGTAAACCTGAAAAAGGAAAGGACAAGACGGGGTCTCGCAACCAAATCTTGGGTTCGGGAGTCGGTTATGCGAAGGGAAGGTATTAGCACCCCTACGCATCCGTAGTACTCTACGGGATCCACTTCTGTAGTTCTTGTCTAAAGGGTGTGGGTTTATCTTGTGCTGTTTGCCAAAAAAAAGGGTTAAATGAAAATGACTCGCGCGGATGTCGCATCCACTGCATACGTATCTCATCTGAATATGAGAATCAGAGTCTTCGTAGCTCGGCTGACCTATGGGTTGGGGGATGTGTGCTCGCTAAGACATCGCGTCTTATGCCTACGTATCTCATATGGCCTGAGAATCAGAGCAAAACGTAGTTCGGCTAACTACGGGGTTATGGATTGGGTTTTGGACGAACGACGTCACTACGCAATCTACCGGATGCTCGACCTTTGGAGACTTACTCGCCTGTAGTAGAAGGAGTTAACATGTTGATTTGGGTTTTAGGGTTTGGGATGCTCGCCTGTAATTAGAGGAGTAAGAAACCCTGAGATCCTTCCAAGCTAATGCCATCAAAGAAAAGTGAGTCAGTACAGGTAATCGGAATGAACCTCCAGGGGTTATCCCACAAATAAAGTGGGAAACCACGCAAGTTATCCCTGCAAAAGTCATGTGAGCCCTCACAAAAATTCAACAAAAGGGTTAGTGAAACACTATAAGCATTTTTTTCATGAATAACAGTATGGTTTCAGAAAAACTCAAACCCTGTGGCATACACTCAAAAATTAAACGGTTAAACATTCAGGGCATTGTTTATACATTCATATACATATTAAACCCATGGGCAAAGGTAATGGGAATAATGGCAAACCTGATTGGAGAGCTTGATTGAAATTGAGTTGCACCCGTGAGGTTTACAAAACAATCTTCAGGGTTTATGTGAGGCAGAAGCGATTCTGTGTAGCTGAGTTCCCTTCGGGGTTTGGAGGCTGCTCTGAACTCCGTTAGGTCTTCTCTCCCTATCTTTTTCCTCAGGGTTTTGTTCCAAGGAAACCTCAGAGTATTTTGCTTCTCTTCTTTCTTCTCCTCTTCTGTGTGGCCTTTGTTTCAATGAAACTCTAGTATTTATAGGCTAATATTGGTAGCTTAGTGGGCTTTTGAGAAAGGTCCAAGTCCAAAAAATTTTATTATATTTTATTTATTTATTTATTATTTAATTAATTAATTAATTAATAAAAAAATTTATTATTATCTTTTTTTTTTTTTTTTGTAAAAAATTATTATTATTTTTTTTTTCGTTTTTTTTTTTTCCGGATCTAATTCTGATTGACATGATGAAATGCAATATGAAATGCTAAATGAATGCATGAATGAGGAGGGCAAATTTTGGGGTGTTACATACATGGCAAGACAATGTGGTATGCAAGCAATTAAATCATGTTATGCATAATTGAACACAAATCTTCTCCTCTTCGAAAATGCCGCTTGCCAAATTGAAACATAGCCTTGTGGATAATGGTTGGAAAGGTCTTGACATGGGAACAAATGTTATGTTGAACAAAAATCCATTTGGTGTTGGGAAATTTATGAAAACAGGCCATGAAGTTCAAGGTACAAAACATGTGTATGGAAATTTTGCCAAAATGGACCAACTTCAAACCCTTCTGTTTCAATGATGAAAGCCTAAAATGACAAAACCTTCAACAAAAACTTTGTAGGTCTTTTCAAGAAAATAAATTTGGACTTAAATTTTGCATCATTTGGATTTTTGATGAGAAAGTTATGGGCACTTGAAGTTGGACTTTTTCACATTTCAATGGCTTTGGTCCAAAGTGACCTATAATGTTTTGTATTATCACATGTGTTTCTTTTACCAATTAATTTGATCCCACCTCAAAATCATGAAAAATGAGTGAGTTAGGTCCTGGGGTAGTTGACCCAAAATTAGGGTTTCATTCAAAATGACCTATAATATTTTGAAATGGATGATGATCTTCCAAGATTCAAATGGATTTTTGATGAACATGAAAGTTGCTTATATGGTTCTTAAGAACATGTTTACTCTTGGGTCCATCTTCATTTGACAAACACATCAAAAGTTAGGTCTCAGTGGATTTCAAAATAGTCAGATGAATTGACTGATCAACTTCTCAAGTCCAAACTTCAAATCTTAATGAATTGATGATTGAGGACACTCAAATAGGCTCATATATGCATAAAATTATGAATGAAATAACTTCCCTTTATTTTATTTGATCATGGGTTGAGGTTGCTTCATGAGTAAGGCACAGTCAATGCACAGATGAATTAGGGTTTCCTTGGGAAACAATCCTCATGCCCTTTGGTTTATCTTGATCAAATTGACAAATTGAGATACTTGGGAAGCATATATGATGATTTATAGCTTTGGTAACCATTGTCATGCTTGCTTTCATCTTCATCTGGCCACTTCAATAGGTATGGGGGCCTCCTAGGAGCCTTGGATCACATGATTGCTCAAGCTTCAAAACAAACAAAGTTAGTGACATATTTTTGTGCTTTTGGTAGTAAACAAAATAAGAAAAGCAATAATATACAATTCAAGCATTCTTGGTGGTCTCAAACCAACTCACATAAGTCCCAACCCTAGGGTTAATGAGCCAAGATGTTATGATCCTTGAGGCAAATGCAATATGCAATGATATGATGCCATGAAGGATCTTAGAGTCAAAATTAGGGTCTTATAGGTCATCACAGCCGAATATGGGTTTGGGAGTCGGTTAAGTGAGGGAAAGGTGTTAGGCACCTGTTATTTATGTTGTACTCAACAAGAACCTTCTTTAATTCTAGGGTTAACTGTTTGCTAAAAGGTATACCTGTCATTCTTATTCTTATTTCTTGATTTTATTTATTTACAAAGAGATGGGGGCATGTACAAAAGGGTAACATGGGAAAAGAGTTAGTTTTAGGTTAGGGAACTCGCCTTGGTTTCGCAACCTTGTGCCTATGTATTTCTCATTGAGTGATGAGAAAAGTCTGAGTCATTGCAGTTTGCAGGTTTGCTGATTGGTTGATTTTAGTTTGGAAAAAAAATTGTCTTGGTTTAGAATTAGATGCACGGGGAACAAAGGATTAATATGTCGCACGGGGCGAAGAGGGAAATATTTGTCCCATAGAGCAAAAATGGATTTGATGCGTGATGTGGATTTTAATTGTGTTTTGAATTGTGAAAAATGTTAAGCTAATTTGACTGTGAAAAGAATGTCTAATTATGTACGGGGTCTCGTGAATTATTTATGAGTAGTGAATATTTAAATTTTATCTGGTCATGGATTTAAAAACATGTACAAATTGATTGCTTTCAATATTTTTTGATATTCTTATCTCAATCATGATTTTAAATTACTAAGAAAAATAAATAATATGAAAAAAATATTAAATAAAAAGGTTAATTATCATTTTTTGCAATCTATGCTTTAATTAAACACAATAAAATAATGACTAAATAAACAAATGAACATTAAATAAATAAGTAAAATGAATTAAAGTTGGGATGCATAGAAACAAAGTGGTGTGAATAGAAATAGACAAGGCCCAAGACCCATTACACATCTCTAAAACTCTATAGCCACTCGACACATGACAGGGGCTAATAAAAAAAATGCACATTAGTAGTAACGTACACATATGACCCCTCTTCTCTCATTTCTTTTTCTACGGTACTGCACAAAAACTCCTTATTTCTCTTGTTCAAGCAAGACAATATTTATCCATGAAATTCTCCTCTCACACTAAATAGCACAATAATAATGACACATAAAAAGTAAAAATCTAAAAAGAAGAAAAAAAGAGAAGTTGTACCACGGGGGAGAGAGTGACGGAGAGTTATTTCGCGTCTCCGGAAGAGTTGCGTTTGTGACGGCTTTGTGTGGTGGCTGTAACACCCCTTTTTCTACCCCAAAATACTTAACATATAATCAGAGTAAATAAGCACGCATATAAACAAAATGGCGTCACATCGACGTTTTCAAAAACTAAAAACTTTCAAAAACCAACATCATTCATCATTAATATACAATACACCTGGTCATTTAAAATAACACATTTCAATCATCATGAATATTCACGAATATGCGTTCGCAGCGGAAAATAATGAATACTCATGTATTTCATAAAATGATCCATGTCCCATACCATGATCATCTCTCAATAATCTCCTCAAGATAAAATAAGACCATAACCAGAATATTTGGCACTATGGCCTCTCAAACAGCAATTGCAAATAAGCATGTTCACAAGTAATAACATTATACTTATCCAAATAAGATATGAGTTCAATACTACTAATCTACTCCGTGTTACATGACCAGAGCATTGACTCATTACCTAGTCTCTAAGCTAAAACACGGAAACTCTCCGGCTAAATCTCGAGCGAGCTATCGTCCACTTACTTCAGCAATACTACTCTAGAGTATCTGCACGATGCCGTGTAAAGCATCATTCCAACAGAAGGGTGAGAATTCAAATCATTATGAAGAAGTATAATAAGGCACAATGATTACATCAACAATTAAAGGAATTCATCACACTTCGTATAACCATGTAAATAATACTAACCAATATTTATTTCACATGTTTCAAACATCCGTCAAAATGCAAGGAGTACAATATTAAAATCCAATACTATATTCCCAACTATACACATAACTACAATTATCACATAATCACATGTTTTGCCAAGTTATGTATCCAACATCACCAATTCAATTACCATATTTCATACACACATCACAGTCACAACACTGCATACACTCAATTATCACATAACTCTAATGTGACTCAATGCAAGACATGTGACTCTATGCATGCGGTACCTCAATGTGAACCCAATGTTTCACCGCTTTCCGATTCAATATCTAGAATCCAAGCCACGCTTCCGATCCGGACAAGATCAAAGCCTACTACGCCTATTTCCAATTAAGGATCAACGTATGCTACGTCTATTTCCAATTAAGGATCACCGTCTACTACTACGCCTATTTCCAATTAAGGATCAACGTATGCTACGCATATTTCCCTTCAAGGATCAACGTCTAATACCATGTGAACCCACAGTTTCACCGCTTCCACTATGAAGCCGACGATGCCATGAATGAATGTACAAATACCAATACATATGCAATTAAGATCATCTCTACCATCTTAACATTACACATATCACCATAATTCCACCCTATGAGTTATCCACCAATGGTACATATACATATTCATAACAATATATCATTCACAAATATAGGCTAATTATCAACTACGCACAATTAGATTGCATTTCAACATGAATACAACTTTTAAAACTCAATTTTTCATTTTTCACAGCAAGTAACCGGTTAACGCTCGGTGGGTAACCGGTTAACATAAAACATAATTAATTTCCTGCGCAGATTTTCAAGCAAGTAACCGGTTAACGCTCGGCGGGTAACCGATTAACACAAAAATAGAATCAACATATTTTTAAGCAAGTAACCGGTTAACGCTCGGTGGGTAACCGGTTAACACAAAAACAGAATGCATATTTTTAAGCAAGTAACCGGATAACGCTCGGTGGGTAACCGGTTAACATAAAACAGAATGCAGAATTTTCTGCGTTTTTCATCGTTGGAGGACTTTCGGACCTCCGATTTCGATTTCGTAAAAAGCCAAACGTTCAGAAAATTATAACTCATACAATACTCTAAGTATATAATGTTAATTTTCAGTTTAACACAATCAAATCACCACAATTCACGAATACTCATCACAACCTAACAATTTCAAACAACCATACAAAATTAGGGATTTTAACCTAACATACTTCTACCCATTGCCTCAATCATACTAACCCATAATAATAAGGATTCTCCCCCTTACCTCTTCAATTTTCTGGAAACCTTAGCTTCCCTCTTGTTCTTCCTCTCTTCTCCTTATTTTTCCTCTTTCTTTCTCTATTGCCTTCAATGAGCTAATGAATCCTACTTCTCACTCTCCTACCTCTTATTTATAGTATTATATTTGGGCTTAAAACATGATACCTCTAATTTAATTAATAGGCCCAATAAGACCTAATATTTAAATATCTCTATTTAATTCAAATAAATCAAACCAACTCAATATACACACCAAGTTAATTAATTCCATTATTCATTATATCTCATATCAACTAAATAATTAATTAACACACCAAATTAATTAATATAATCGATTATTATACTACCTAACAACCAATTAATTAATTAACACTCTAAATAAATAAAATAAAATATAGTAATAATAATAGAAGAAATAATTACTAAAATTGGGTTGTTACAACTCTCCCCCACTTAAAAGATTTTTGGCCTCGAAAATTTACCTCAAACGAACAACTCCGGATACGATTCCTTCATCTTATCCTCGAGTTCCCAAGTAATATTGTCATTGGCGACTCCGTCCCATATCACTTTCACCAAAGCAATCTCCTTACCACGAAGCCTTTTCACTTCTCGATCTTTAATTCGCATAGGTGATGTATCAACCGTCAAATTATCCCGCACTTGAACATCATCTAATGGAACAACATGCGATGGATCCGCAATGTACCTCCTCAATTGAGACACATGGAACACATCATGAAGATTAGAAAGTGACAGTGGTAATGCAATCCGATATGCCACTTCACCTATCCTCTTGGAAATCTGATAAGGACCAATGAAACGCGGCGTCAACTTACGCGACTTCAAAGCTCTACCAACACCCGTTATTGGCGTAACTCAAAGAAACACATGCTCATCTTTCTCAAACTCAAGAGATTTCCTCCTCTTATCATGATAACTCTTTTGATGACTCTGAGAAGCCTTCATCTTCTCTTGAATCATCTTAATCTTATCCGTAGTCTCTTGAATCAACGCGGGTCCAACCATAACACTCTCTCTCGATTCGTACCAACACAAAGGAGTTCTACACCTTCTACCATAAAGAGACTCAAAAGGTTCCATTCCAATACTCGAATGGAAACTGTTGTTATATGCATACTCGATCAAAGGCAAGAAACTATCCCAATTTCCTCTTTGTTCCAAAACACAAGACCTCAAAAGATCTTCAAGTGACTGAATAGTCCTCTCCGTTTGACCATCAGTTTGCGGATGATATGCCGAACTCAAACGCAACTTCGTACCCAAAGCACTTTGCAAACCTTCCCAAAATCTCGAAGTGAACCTCGTATCTCTATCCGAAACAATGCTCGACAGAATACCATGCAAATACACAATCCTTTCGATGTACAACTTAGCAAGTCTCTCCATCGAATAATCCATCCTCACCGAAATAAAATGAGCACATTTCGTCAACCTGTCCACAACGACCCAAGTCGCCTCACAATTACTCGATGTTCTCGGCAAACCCGAAACAAAATCCATAGAGATACTATCCCACTTCCACTCGAGAATAGATAACGGTTGCATCAAACCAGACGGCTTTTGATGTTCAATCTTTGACTTTTGACAAGTCAAACATGAATACACGAATTCCGCTACATCCTTCTTCATACCTTGCCACCAAAACATCTTTCTCTAGTCTTGATACATTTTAGTAGCACCAGGATGAATACTCAGACCACTTCTATGCCCGGTGGGTAACCGGTTAACATAAAACAGAATGCAGAATTTTCTGCATTTTTCATCGTTTGAGGACTTTCGGACCTCCGATTTCGATTCCGTAAAAAGTCAAACGTTCAGAAAATTATAACTCATATAATACTCTAAGTATATAACTTTAATTTGAAGTTTAACACAATCAAATCACCACAATTCACGAATACTCATCACAACCTAACAATTTCAAACAACCATACAAAATTAGGGATTTTAACCTAACATACTTCTATACATTGCCCCAATCATACTAACCCATAATAATAAGGATTCTCCCCCTTACCTCTTCAATTTTCTGGAAACCTTAGCTTCCCTCTTGTTCTTCCCCTCTTCTCCTTATTTTTCCTCTTTCTTTCTCTATTGTTGTCAAATGATCAAAGGATTTTTGTGGAGGCTACTAGTGTGGTTCAAAATAGTAATAGTCGAAGGTTCCTCGGTTTGAATTGTTCGGTTTGCTTTTTGTTTTAATTTGAGTTTTGTTGATTTGACTTTTTTTGTGACAATTTGGTAAGATTTGTTAGTGATAAATTATTGTGTTGTTGTTAATGTTGTTGTGTATTTTTTCCAAGTTTTTTTTTATGATTGTTGGATTAGCGTGAAGATGATGATGATTGGGGTTTATGTCATTGAGAATTTTGCCAATGAAGGGGGTGGTAGGAATGATGAAGATTGAAGGGAGTTTGAAGGTGAATGGTGAGGTTTGTGTATGAGTTATGGTTGTCGCATCTCGAAAAACACGCACATAAAACAGAGTTACCACCAATGTTATTTATCCCAAGAGAGGGAAAGGAAACATTGAGTAAACCTAAAGAAGGATGAATTTGATGATCTCGCAACCAAAAGACGGGTAAGGGAGTCGATTACGCAAGGGAAAGGTATTAGCATCCCTCACATCTGTAGTACTCTACAGGATCCACTCTTGTTGTTATAATCAAAAGGGTGTATTTATTCTAAGACTTACTAACTAAAGAAAAGGGAATGCATGCAACACATTGAATTATAAACAAAAAGAAAGTTTTTTATTATTATGCTCGCTTAGGTTTTCTAACCTAATGCCTACGTATCAAAAAGAATCTGAGCACCATATTCTTCTAAAAAAAATTATTTTTATTGGTGTTTTTTATGGGTAACCACCCTTATTGAAAATTTTCATAAGAAAATCCAAGCGGAAAAATAAGTTTGATTGGTTGAGTACTTTGTTGAAAGAATATATCAAATGATCCACCTAAAGCGGGAGGTATCTGAGTACTTCTCTCTTATTGTTGAAAGAGTTCAAGTAGTATTAGAATGTTTTCAGATCTTGATTAAGAAGTGATTTTTGTTTTAGAATGAATGCAAAAGAGAAAGGAAAATCTAAAGGGATTTGAAATAGACACCTAATGTTGGCATGCAAGAGTGGTCCTAAAGTTAGGATAAAAGGGAAACATCTACCTGAGTTATCATACAAAGATTGACCTAGGGTTAAGGGTCAAGGGGAGTCTTCCTAATGTTGTCATGCTTGGTTATCAAACCTAAGGTCTACTTTAGTTCAAAATTAGCCAAGAATGAACCAAATAAATCCTATGGGGTACATGTTATCCACACAAGGGAAAGAGATAAAAGATGACAAATCCATATCTGATCATGGTGAAAGTAGAAATAAATTCACAGAGTAAGCCATATCAAGTCATGGTAAAAAAAAGTAATAGCTAGCCATATTAAGTCATGGAATAATAGATGGAATATAATAGAGTAATCCATATAAAGTCATGGAAGAATAGGTGGAAGATAAGAGAGTAATCCATATCAAGTCATGGTAAAAGGATACAAGAAAATGACAAGTTAATAAGTCAAGATGAGCAACAACATCACATAAGTCCAAGAAGGCTCAAGAAAAAGATAATCAAACAAAGGAAGCATGTACATGTCATTAAGGAATATGATACTTGTGCAATAAGTTAACTCAAGATGAGGTCTAAGAGTAACAAAAGAAGTCATCCAAGCTTCATACACAAATCAAAGTCAAGTAACTTGATAAACAAGTAAAGATATCATCCTAGAAAAGGAATCATTTATCAACCAGATGGACAAATATTAAAAAGAGGAATTCTCATAGGTCATGGGACAATGGTAAAGTCCTCTTCAAAGCATCAAATACAAATTCTAAACTTCAGAAGGTATCAACAAAACAACAAACTCAAAGTTCAAGCATAACCAAAGTCTAAAGATGGACATCATCCAAGCAAGGAGTCCTTTGTCCAAAGTAAAAGGCAATTTGAAATGGAGTTGAGAAATAAAGAAATATAATAAGAACAATATCAAGATACCCAAAGAATGAATCCTAAACCCCTAAGAGCTTCACCATTTATCAAACCCAAAACTAAGTGAAGAAGAAAAGAATATAGCTCTTAATGTGTCACCATGATGTCGCATCCGCGAAAAATCAACCGGCGAGCTAAAAATAAAAACACACACAGAGCCGCCACTGCGCGTTATTTATCCCAAGATAGGGAAAGGAAACGCTCAGAGAAACCTGGAAAGAACATGGTCTCACGACCAAAGAGACAGGGTAAGGGAGTCGGTTACGCAAGGGGAAGGTATTAGCACCCCTCACGTCCGTCGTACTCGACGGGATCCACGTCCTAGAATAAAGAAAAGGTTGCTAAACATCACACACACACACACAGGGAACGCAGGTGGGGTTAGAAGAAGGGAGCTCGATAAGGTATCGCACCTTATGCCTACATATCTTGTCTGGAACAAGAATCAGAGCCACTGTAGTTCGGCTTACGCACGCCAAACAACACAAAACATACAAACAAGCAAGGGTGGCAAACATGGAGCCCGACAACCACTGGATGGAATTACGTCGGCATCCGAACCAAAACACACTCAAAAGGGCAAACGTGGAGCCCGACAGCCAATCACTGGGCTTACGTCGGCATCCGAGCCAAAACACAATCAGATAACAAGTAAACACACGCAAAAAAGAAAAAGGTTGCCCGGAGTGGTCTTGCACGACCACCTGCCTACATACCTCGTCTGGAACGAGGATCAGGGCGATGTAGTTCCCCTGAAAGGGAAAAAGATTTCAACCAGAAATCGGGGGAAGACGCACTACCAGGGAGCTGGACTCGAGCCTAGTGTTGTCATGCATCGTTACCCTAAGTTCAGTTTTCTATCCTACTTGCATAAGCACACTACTCCTATCCAGGAAAGAAGCAAGCATACAAGCATACAAAATAATTCAAGCATACATCAAATGAGAACAAGCATCTCAAACAGATATCCACATAGCACGCACTATAACCAAACAAGTGGCTCACACAATAGGTTTGACTGCCTCAGCAAGTCATCTGTACGGGCTGTGTTTGCTCTTAACCTTGCCATTACGAGGCTAAGGTGAAGCAGATGAAAAGGTGAAGTGAGGATCAGACCTCACAGCTCTTATCCCTGACCAGGGAGAGCTTCTGACAAATGAGCATGGGTCTAGAATGGGGGAACCCTTCTATACTCAGAGACTCTGACACAATGTGCACTGCACAAGATCTTGGGCTTGTGATCTCAATGCTACAACCATGTAATGGGAGCAAGGAGAAGACTCAACTGAATAGTGGGGGATAGATTGCATATCCCTACCTTCCACCAATTGCCTTGATTAAGGACTTTCACCTGCTTGGCACGAAAAATAAACAACCACAATCATTGCCTCTTAAGGAGGACTTCAGACAGTTTGCCCGGTCAAATAACAGACCGGGTCTCCAGACTACATGAAGTTAGGAAGTTATACCTCGATGCAAGTTGCTTAAGCAAAGCAAAGCAAAAGTTCACAAGGAACTGAGCAACTAAAAGTACCTGGAAACAGTCAAACACAGTTAGTACTCAGACATACCAAAATAAACAGCAAGTATTAATCAGTCAGACTATACAAACTAATGCACAACAAAGGCAAGTTATGAGCTCAAGCCCAAACTTCACAACCTACAAAACAAAGTTGTGTTAGTGTACAAACATCAAACAACATCAATTAAATTGACTTGGATCATTCTCCATATACATTGCACCTTTTTATCCTGAAAAATCAATCAAATGTTAGCAACTAGACCACTAGGCCAAGCCTAGGGTCCAAAAGCAAGAAAAATTCCTAAACAGTAAGGTATCTCTAACCAAAGTCAAATTAATGCAAATAGAAAACCAACACAATTAGTCCCATGTCCATATCATTCATTATATTTATTTCATGCACAAAACAATCCAAACTAGTTCAAATGGAACACCAAACATCCAAACAGAACTATTGCATTCAAATCCCTATCAAAACAAATCCAAAAAATCTCAAATAAATTACACCTAAACAGGACATCTCCTAGGTCTAGCATGTCAAATTTTAGCTTAATTGGACAAAGGAAACCATGTCAATGAAAATCAACAAAAACAGACACAATTATATGCTCCAAATCACAACATCAACACATGCTTCCACTTCAAAAATTCATAACTCAATGAAAACAATAAAGAAATGGATGGGACCAAAGCAGGGATGTCACACAATGTGTCTATTACAAGCATACCAAATCTCATGATCATTCAATACCATATGAGCATTTCACATCAAATATTCAAACATGTGTCACATGAACTTGCATAATCAACCACCAGAGATGAAAAATAGCAATCAATTTGAAAATGCTACATAAAATTCCACAAAAATTCCCATAGCATCTTAACATGTTAATCAACCATCATGCAAAATTTCATTCCATTCTACCAAGTCTAGGTCACTCAAATAAATCCAGCAAGTTGACATAATGAGGTGTGACACACATTGTCACACCTAAGTTCAAAAATTTGTATCTCAATGACCAGGTATCAAAAATTCATGAAATTTACATGGAAATAAACATCAACCAGTCTACAATTACCACAAAAATTTTCAAGAATTTCTTTTATACTATGAGAATTTCACATTGGATTTGGCACAAGGTATCAAAATGTAGCACATGTTAAAGAACCCTAGGGCAAACACAAATATTACCAAGCACAACTTCAATCAATAGGTCAAAAAAAATCCTACAGTCAACAAGGAAGTCAACACAAAAATTCACACATTTTTCTGATTTTTCTATGATTTTTGGTGAATTTTTTAAAGTGTTATGAATTTTTTATGATTTTTTATGAATTAAATAAATTAATTGAAATTTAGTAATGGCAAAGTGGTAATTATGTACAGGCGGGGGAGGGAAACACCTAATTCAAAAATTCAAACCAGATTTTGGATCAAACACCACTTCATCATCGTTTTCATTCCAGTTTCCACAAGAACACGCATGAACATCAAAATCTCAAATCAACACCAAAATGCGCAAATGAATAGCCGTTCGAACCGTCTTAACATGTACAATCCAAATATCGACTTAATCTAACCTAAATGTTGCTATATCACACGAATCGACCAACTTAGGGTTTTGGTTCGAAACTTCAAATCCAGATTTCATGAGCTACAGTCATCTATTTCATAAACCAATCACATCACCACAATCTATGTTCAACGAACTATAACACGCACATGACCAATTAAAGAAACGTAAAACTCGAATTCTGACCTTGATCTTGAAGACAGTGTTGATTTTGACGTTTCAGGTCGTTTTGATCCAAAACAGCAGCAACACAAGCTCCAGGAAGTTGAATGCTAGGCTCAGGCTTGATCGATTTCACTCCTAGCGCGCAAACACTTGATTCACCATTGATGATGCAAGGTTGGACAGTTACGATTTACCACTCCTTTCCTTCCAATCTCCAAAAACAGATTGAGATGATGATGAGAGGAGTTCAAATCAAAAAGAAATTCGCAGATTGATCAAGGATTGAGGAAGATTGATGAGTTTTTAGGTTTTGTGTTCTTGAGGAATTTTGAGAGAATGAAGAGTTTTCAGATCTGGTTTTGGAATGTGTGTGTAATTCTGTTATGATTATCATGTGATTAGGAATATATATGTGTGCTTAAACCATGATTAACCATGCTAATTAACCAAATTGCATTTGTTAGTGAAAATGTTAATTTTCAAGTGAGGGCAAAAATGGAATTTCATAAGCCAGCTCATTGCCACCTCTTTGACAGCTCACACAACTTCCAAATGCCATGTGTGAGCTGTTGCCACTTGCCTCACTCTCATTGGATGTGTATTTTTGAAATTCACCATGTAATGCCACTTTGTCCAATTTTGCAATTTCATTTTTCAAGTCAAATTCCAAACCACAAACCTTAGGCATGAAATGATGATTCCAACAACTTTTAAATATCATTTGTGAGGTGTAGCAAAAATTCCCACTCAAAAATTCCAATTATTTCACAAGTTGGACAATTTTGCCCTTGGTCCATTTTAACTGTCCAGTTGAAATTTGACTTTTTGCATTGGTCACTTTTGAGAAAATCCAATTATGCACCATGAAAGTACATGTCAAATGGAGTTTGTGCATATAAAGAACTTGCAATTTGGACAAACCATGTGGAAGTTATGGCCTCCTGATTATGGGTCATTTCTGAAATTCACTGAGCCATAATTTTCCAACCATACCTGGGATTTTCAAGTTCTTGGACTTTTTGGAAAGGTGAGAACAAGATCTACAACTTTAATGTTGAACAAATTTTCATTTGAAGCTTCTTTGGACACGTGGTCTTGAGGTCAAAAACTTTCCATTTTTGGAAACTTCAATTACAAGTCACTTTCTATTTTTGGCAGTTTTTGTCCTGACTTGATTTTCTTCATTCTTAAGCTTTGAGATGTCATATAACACTTGTTCCAACATGAATGAAGTGTATCCAACTCATTTCCACCTCCAAATCCATCAAATCATGTACAGTTGACCACAGTTGACTTTTTCATCTGATAGATGAATTTGGCATAGCATAGATCAATCTGAGCCCCAATCTTCTGATGAAATGGCTCAAGGGTGAAACCCTAGCTTCCATAAGCACAATATAATCATAGAATGAACCCCATAACCATCATAAACCCCATCTCCTGATTATGCCCTGATTGGCCCAATGCGACTGATTAGGGTTGACCAGTGGTCAAAACCCTAATCTCAAGAAATCCTGCTTCAACACTTGATGATAACCAACCATGATGATGATGATGTATCATTGCAAGCAAGATGAAGACCACTATCCATTGAGAATCACAAAACCCTAATTCACAGCCCAATCCTCAAATGGCCCATGATCAGTCAATAAACCCTAGGCTTGCACTTTGACTTCCTCATCTTCTGATCAAGACTTGGGAGAATGGCTTGCACAGTGTAACCACATGATATGCAATATGCAATGCCTAAAGACCTAAAATGATATGCAATATGTTAAGCTTAGTCCCAAAAGAGGAGGGCAAATTTTGAGGTGTTACACATGATTAATGGTAATGGAGTACCACTCAAAGAATCATAAGAGAAAGACATAAGGTTGCCAAGAGCAAGTAAACCCTAAGTGTAGGAAATAGAAATAAAATCCATTAGACTCATAGTGTTCAAAGTAGAATGCACAAGGCAAAATCCAACTAGGGCCTCCTAGAGCAAGTAAGAAGCAATCAAGATAAGTAAGAAAATAAAAATCAAATGGAGCTGCTCAAAATAGTTCACATGGGTGGATTTAAGTATCTTAGATGATGATGATGAATTCAAGGGAGAAAGGGAAAGATATCCCCAATGGTTACACAAGTGCAATCCAAATCAAACAACTAAATGCGAAAATGTAACACAAGGAAATAAGCATGCCTTTCATAATTCAAGAAAAATAGTTAGAAGCATAGATAAATTATAAAAAATTATTCATATAAAGATGAGGTCAAAATCACAAGATATCCTTGATATATTCTCAAAACCATGTGTAAAATGTGTTCAAGTAATTAGATCACCTAGACTAGCACAAACAAGTAACCATTACAAAGATACCTTCAAAAATAGGTTCAAAATTGAATCAAAATTAACAACCAAAGCAAGAATGAAAGCTTAAAAGACCTATATACATATGTCTACAAGTGTGTAAAACATTGGGTCAGAACTCAAAAAGGGAAGATTAAAATTAAACTCTAACAAAGTAAGTTAGCATAAAAATATACATGTAATAAAAAAATATGAAAAAAAATTAAAATAAATTGAAAAAGAAAATAAATAATATGAAAAATTAAATAACACTTCAAGTGTCCTTCATGAATTAAATCGGTATTTTTGGCCTACAAGAAATATTTTAAATAGAATTAATACAAGTAGTATAATGAAAATAAAAATAAATGAGGAATGGAAGAGAGATGCCCAATATGAGGGGTGTGAAAAGCGAGACGTTTAGGCCCAATGACCAAACAAACCCAAGGCCAGGTTTTTGGCAGCGTGATATCAAAGGAGAAATTAAAATGCACAAAAAAACATGTGGACTTGACCATCAATCAGTCACATTAACCTAAGTCACTAGAGGACAAAACCAAACCCTAACAAATCAGAAATAGCCAGCATATCATCCCCTACCTCAAGACATGCATACACGAACCCTAAATTCGATCCTGAAGGCAACACTTCTAATCCAAATATCTCAAGTTATAGTGCATGAAAATGCATGAAATAAAAAGACAAATCATATATCTCATGGAGTACTTCAATGGCATCTCAAACCAAATTCAAAAATAAGGTCTAGTTTAAGAGAAATATGGCATAAAAGTTAGAGAAAACATATCATAATCAAACTTCAGCAAGCTTATACATCACATATTTGAGTATACATATGAGAATAATGCACTGAAACCACTTCAAACCACAATCTTAATCACTCACGGCATGTACATGTTTCAAAATGGATGTGATATAAAGAGTGGATAACCTAACTATTGGAGAAAAGTCCACTGCTTCTTGATCCCAAATGAGTTGTAGAAGCAAAGCCAATGGAGCTTGGTTCTTCTCTTCAAGCAAGAATGGTGTTGGCCGAGTAGCAAGGTTCCCAATCCAGAAATGTAATAAGCAAAAACTTTTTATGAGGTGCTGCAGCTCCTAAGTTCCTATCTTCTCCAAAATGGTGTCTTCTTTGACTAGGTTAAGGTTAGCTTATATATACCTATTCAAATGAGGTGTCATGCTTTGTATTCTTGTATCAATCCGTTGGAGGGCAAACTGGTCCTAATGTGTAGAAAAGCCTTTGGTATGCAGAACTGTGTTTGACTTGTGAAGAATGAGAGTGTTATTTCGTTTTTGAGTGCTGAGATGAAGTGGGAAAGGGACATGTCTTATGGCTTAGGAAGGAGTGTGCATGAAGCAAGCTTGATCAAAAAGCATATTTCTTTCATTTGGAAAATCTGATACATGACATGCATGCATGGGATATCATGATGCCTGGACAAAAGGAGTAAAGATTGAGGTGTACTTGAGTGGGAAATGGTCTTGCTACAAAGGAGTGTAACATCATTCAAGAGATTCGACCAAGAAGGTGATGTAGGAAAGCTTGCAATATGGTGACATTGAACCAACACAACTTCATGCTCTTTTGGCCAAAAGGAATGAAATTGAGCTTTTTGAAAAGAGGGGAATGAGAGGAACAAGTTTCATGTTGAGGTTGTATCCTAATAGGATCTAGAACCTTGTGGAAAATGGACATGAAGTATGTGGTTTGGAATGAATAAAAACTTAGAAAAAAATCACTAAGTATACAAGCCACTCAATCAATCCAATGTCACGACTTGTGAGAGTGATATCTTGAGCTATGGTGATCTAAATGACTTGCTCTTAGAAGCAATGGAAAAGGGAGATCTAATGTTATAACTTTAATGTTGGAAACAAATTAAGATGAAGCCCTTAAGATCTTGAAAAACTGCCATGAACAATGCTTGGTAATCCTGGCTTTGGATACTTAGAAAAGTTCTAAGTCATGGGACAAATGGATGAAATTGAAACACCCTACTTTCCACGACCATATCTTGGGCTATGATGATCCAAATGTCTTAATCTTGGTACCTATTTGAAGCTTGGATGGAGGAGAACAAAATCCATGTTAAGGCCAACTTGGTTTGGAGTCTTGATCATGTAGAACAAAGGTCGTGAAACTAGTTGTTCACTAAGACTAAACTTACCAAAAATAGTAAGTTTCAAAACCCTAGTTTCCAATTTAAGCAACTTTCCATAATTCTTGATTTTTGATGAATCTCTTAACTTTTATTGATCAAATTTCACACATAGACCAATTTTGACTTGAGGAACACAATATTGACCAAAAAGATCAAAAGTTGACTTTTTAACCTGCCTAGTTGACTTTTCCCCAATTGAATCAAACCAATAATCATTTGAACAATTGAACCCCTTATGAATGGAATTAATGGTCAATCCTCTACTCATACACACTTAGGGACACATAGAATACCATGGAATCAGGTCTTGCTTAAAAAGTCAAAAATAAACTGATTTTATCTCAAACCCTAATTTTGAGTCAAGAATGACAAGATATGAGTTCACATCTTCAAAACATTGATCCTCCTAGGGAAGGTGGAAAAAACTTTGGAACAATGGGG
This sequence comes from Lathyrus oleraceus, assembly GCF_024323335.1. NCBI lineage: Eukaryota > Viridiplantae > Streptophyta > Magnoliopsida > Fabales > Fabaceae > Lathyrus > Lathyrus oleraceus. The sequence goes on from NC_066581.1 coordinate 131,646,614, forward strand.
TCTGTTACGATAATATGATGAAGATGATTCAAAAGTGGCCCATGAATATGCCACATACTGATATAGTCAACAGTTCTTGCTCAGGGATCCAAAGATAGGAAAGTGTGATCCAGTTCTATTTTCTTACAACTCTCATTCAGCTGATAAAGTAATGGACCATTTGAGATGTCCTGGGGCATGAGGAAACCCTTGTGGCTTGAATCATCAAGAGGTTGAGGGTACCCCACCTTCCTTGCACTGATTGTCTCTTTCTTCCTTCTAAAGCTTGAAGGAAACCCCAAAATGGATGTCTTGATCTCAAAACCATAGAACCAATGATATGCATGAATGGATGTGATGATAAAACATAAGTCAACTATAGTCAAGAAGAAGAGGGTAAATTTTGGCGTACAACAATGGTGTTAAGGTTTATGAAAAGTTAGAGATAGGTGGATGAAGGTGATGATGATAAGAAGTTTTTTTTAGTGAGTTGTACATGTTTTTTTTGTGTTTCCTCTCTTCTCTATGTCCCAATCAATTTATATGGATTATATTATTAAACCGAGTTATTTCTTTTGATCTGTTTTATAAATTAGTTTAGGAAATTCTTAAAGGGGTTGAACTTGCTTTGATGAAGATGATTTTGTGTGTTTTGAATGTTGTTAATTGGGACTGAATCTTGAATGTATGAATTGTGTAACTGTTTTTGGAATTGGGACCTCCTAATTTCTAAACAAAATGGAATGAATAACAAGAATTACAAACGATTTTTAAAAAAAAAAATTACTATATGATAATAACTACTAATAATATATATTTTCAATTTTCACAATATAAGATAATAAGTATTTTTTCAATTTTCCCTTATAATAATAATAACTAATAATTAAAAAAAATTATAATAATGATTAAAATTGACTAAAAATAACAAAGGATTTTTTATTATTTTTTTATAATAACAATGACTAATAATATAAATGACAAAGTGTTTTTTAATTTTATTTTCTAAATAAACTAATAAAGTAAATAAGGGTAGTAAAAATGATACTAATAATTTATTAACCTAATATTAGCAATTAAAATAGAAAAATAAAAAATAAAAAATGATAGTAATAAAAATGATATTAATTACTTAAAACAATACTAATAATAAGAAAAATAAGTCTAATAATTTAATTCTAATAAAATAAAAAGGTGAGAAAATGATGAAAATTAGAGGCAAAGAAAAACATAAAAGGGGAGATTTACACTCAAGTCTTCACCAAATGGGTTATTATGTTTATTTAAAATAAAATAGAATCAAAGAACGCTTATAAGAGTTTAATTTTGATTTTTTTTTACTATTTTTACAAATACTACTAATAACATTTTTTGGACTTTTTACTCTATTTTAAATAAAAATGCATAAAACTAGAAAATAATATTTATCTAAGAAAATGTTTGATTAAAAAATAAAAAATAAAAAATAATAAATAAAAAAATAAAAAAATAAAAAAATAAAAATGCAATTTATTCTGATTTTGTTAAAAATAGAAATAAAAGGTAAAAAGAGGAAAAAGTGGGAAAACTAAGATTCGAACCAGAGACCTCATGATTGTACCTCCTCAAATTCTCACTTTACTACCAAATGGGTCATCTCATTCATTTGAGATAAAATACGACTAAAATCCATATAATAGTATAATACCCAGACAAAATTAGGGTATGACAGTTGCCCCTATTTAATTACCCTTCGACTCGAGCGTGCGAGGGATGAAGTCTTCGCATATTCGTGGTGGAGGATAATTAAATACAAGAAGACCCCAATTTAGTCTTCTTAAGAGGAACATGATGGTGAAATGATTTGTATGAAGGAATAACTTCGCTGAGGATATGTGGGCAGACATCCGCCCACAAGTTAATGTTGTTCCTTTGAATCTTGATTTTTCCTTGATAGGACTTGGAATGTTTTTAGATCTCTTATTTGGATGTAACAACTAAACCTAGTGGGAATGGGATAATAGGTAACATATGATCGTCCTCATCCGATGGGGCGGGGGTTGATGAACATGGATTGATGGGTCACATAAGATGATTTGCTGGGGATGCATGATATTGCTCACACTTTGCAAGGTTGCTTATGATTGGATTGGTGGATACATGAGGTTTCTCACACTTTGCAAGGTCGCTTATGATCGAATTGGTGGATACGTGAGGTTGCTCATAATTTGCAAGGTCGCTTACGATCGAATTGGTGGATACATGAGGTTGCTCACATTTTGCAAGGTCTTTTACGATCGAATTGGTGGATATGTGAGGCTGCTCACGTTCGATACATAAGGTTGCTTACGGTTGAATGGTAAAGAGATGTGTGAATCTTCTCACACTTGTAAGGTTGCTTAAAATTGACTTGATGATGGATACGTGAGGTTGCTCACGCTTGATACGTAAGATTGCTTATGGTTGAATGGTGAAGAGATGTGTGAGGTTGCTCACACTTGTAAGGTTTCTTACAATTGACTTGATGATGGATACGTGAGTTTGCTCACGCTTGATACGTAAGGTTGCTTACGTTTGAAATATGGTTGGAGATACATGAGATTGCTCACATCTGAATGGTTGAAAATTATGTAAGTCTGCTTACGTTTTGAATTATGGATGGGTGCATGAGGCTGCTCATACTTCATAAGGTTGCTTACGAATGAATAATGAGATGCGTGAGGCTGCTCACATTGGATTTGTAAGGTTTCTTACGTTTGAATGGTTGTTGGATGCATGAGGTTACTCATGCTTGTAGTGTTGCCTAAGATTGAAGTATGGAAGATATGCATGAGGCTTCTCACGCTTAATACATAAGGCTTCTTACGTTTGAAATGTTGTTGGTCTCTCGAACGATCCTATGTTGGGGAATGTTCTAGAAGAAATCCTTGGGGAAGGATTATTGGGGAGCATGTTGTAGACGAGAATTTATGAGGAAGTCTATTAGGGAAGTTTAGTGAGCCTACTTGCTGAAATAAGCTTACTTAGGGATTGTAACCAGTTCAGCTGGGGAATCTCTATAAGATAGGCTCGCTGGGATCATTGGTAGGAAAGAGATAGGCCTAGTCGAAGAGCTGTCACCGACTTGGCTGGGGATTAATTTTGTTTTTTAGGCATCCTGGACCTTTATGTTATTCCATGCACGTTTTGTTGTACATGTATGTTTTGTTATAGAGTTTGGAATTTGTATGGTGCGATATTCCATATTCATGGATACGCCATGCACGAATTGATGAATGAGTGAGATATTGAAATGTTTTGTCATATGGGAACTGGGATTTGAGATGATTCGCTAGACGGGAACTGGTCTTAAAGTGATTCTCCGGACGGAAAGTGGACTTTAAAATTTGACCACTAGACGGGAACTGGTGAAAAAGATTTGGTTGCGAGACAGGAACTGGTCTTTAAGTGAATACCATCCGAGAGATGGATTCGACTGCCAGATGAGAACCAGACTTTATCTGCTTACCAGACAGGAAATGACCTTAGAATCGAATGAGTTTCGAGCGAGAATCTTATTATGAAGAAGAAAAGGGTTTTGAACTTCGTCAGACAAGTACTGGCCTTTGTGGGTGCCAAACGATGTTTAGGCTTTGATGGTTTTTCAAGGTATAGTGTCGGTAACTGATGGTCTTTAGGAATGAGGGTGAGTGCCTCCACATGACTCATGTTATGCATGATGATTAAGATTTATTTTTAGGTATGAAGTAGGATGATTGATTATGCGAAATGTGTTAGAAATGCATAAAGTATGATGACTGAAGTGTTGTCAATGAAGGTTGGGTTTCAGGGTAAGCGCCAAGTATGGTTGGAATTTTTGTAAGATTGGGATTTTGAGAGGTACCAAACAAGATTGGGTTTTTTGCAGATGGTTATGTTACCAGGCTTTCTGAGGAGGCTTGATTTATGTAGTGGGAATATGCCAGATGAAATAGCATGGTTTGATGTAAGCATGATTGATTCATGAGGATGATTTATGTGATGTTTTAACAAGTGTCCCTGGGGGGGGGGGGGGGGGTCGTGGATGGTTACGACTTAGAGAGGCCATTTGTGCAACTAAGATATATATCAAAAGGGGGTAAGGTGTTGTGCTATCATGCCCTTCGAATACTCGTTTCGAACTCGATGGTTGCTGATGTGCAATAGATTTTACTTGAGAAACTTGAAAGTGTGGAGAGGACCTTCCCCTCTGTATCCTATCTTGCCCCGGTCTATTGGGTGTTTCTAAGAGATTAGTCTCAGTACAAGTTATAAAGCAATCTTGCTGTAAGGTGACTTTGAGATGGCTTGCCCCAATATTTGATTCTTGAAGTGTTATGCCCCCAATTTATTGATCCGTCGAACGATTTACCACTGATTCACCGATCTTTGAAGGATTGGATTTACCATTATTTTAAGGTGGCTTGCCCCAACTTGGCCTTGAAGAGATTCACTCTTGGATGACCAACTCTTAGAATGGCTTCTTTTGTTTGACCCTTACAATGATCTTCCCTAGTATCTGAATCTTTGAAAGGTATGCCCTTGAATAACTAGTGCTTGGAGGTGTGACCCTAGGTTGACCCATTCTTGGAATGATTTTCCCCTGGTCAATGGAATATTCATATGACGTGCCTCTATGATCAATAGGATTTTCCCCTAGTTAGCATAACCTCTTATGTGCTTTAGTTAGGAGTGTCTTGAAATGGTTAGCCTTTGATCAAACCAATGCTAAAATTTCCTTAATGCTAAGTATTAATTTGCAAGCAAAATTGTTCTCTTTTTTGAAAAGTAATTCTAACGCAATGCACATGCTAGTTTTGAAATCGAAAATCATTATGGAAAACAGATGTGATATGTAGGTGGATGATATTTGGCCATGAGATTGACACAAATGAAGGTGTGAAAAAACAATATGGTTAGTGATGATTTAACAAACATTCAGAGTCAATTTAACGCAAAATTTGCTAAGTATGCTTTCATAGTGAACCTAGCTTAAATTATGACTTTTGAAGGTTGTAAGTGGCCTGGTTCACGGTTTAAGAAACAAAAGATATAAGGCTCAAATTTTAATTTTAACCCACCTCATTCTTCTTCTCCATTCCTAAATCCAATTAACTAAACAGATGCGCTCAGTTTACAAGAAAACTTTGGCAGTCATGGTTATGAAAGAGATATAATGGTTTAAGAACCTGATGAGATCTTTGAGGTGGAAGTCACATAGTTCGACTTACAAGCTTGTTTCCATTTTTCCTTTTTCTTTTCTTTTCTGCTTTTGACCCCTATTTTTGCATGGACCCGTTTTTTTGAATTTGCGGCCCATTAAGATGCTCTAACTTTTGCCTAAGTCAACTTTTTCGGGTTTTTTAACTTCTTCTTTTTCTACTTAGCGGGTTCTTTTTTTTGGAACAAATCTTCAGTTTTTGCTTTTGGTTTAGAATGGTTGTGAATGCCATGTTGACTTTTGTGAACTTTATGTTCATTGTTTCCTCTATGACGAATGGTGTGAGAAAGAAGATGTGGTGAGCTTTATCTTCATTGTTTCCTCGATATTCAATGATGTACGTGAGGAAAAAGATGTGCTTAAACCTTTTTTCTTAGATAGACTGATTCTCTTGCGATTAGAATGCATCATTGAATTAATTTAAATCTACCTGCCTCGGGTTAAGATTAAGGTTTTTTAGAAAATAGAAAGAATACCGACTTCTGGCTCGAGGGGGTTGACTATGGATTAACTCCTTATTTCTTCAGAGTTTGAGGAGTGAAATAATGCCTTACATCGTCAGCTAGATCTTATCATTAAAAGCATACGTCATCAAATCCAGTTATTTTAATTATATCATTCTCCCCCTAAGTTTGTTAATAGGTGAAAAACGAAACAAAAAGGCATTGATTTTGTTTATTTTAATGATTTTTATGATGTCATAAGAATGAGTGAAAACGAATGGGTTGATTCCAAAAATGCATGATCATTTTATTATAATTACTTTTCAAAGAGTACCAATTTTAAATACAAACAACACTTAGCAAAAAGAAATTACAACTCGAAATGATAAAGTCTATTGATCCTAGGGGTGGCCTTCCTTGTTGATCCACCGACTTTAGGAGACACTTCTTTGAAGTTCTTGAACTTGTAAAGATAAGGGGTGACCGTTCACCAATGGGACACCTCTTACGAAGGTCAACTGCAGATCTATCACGTTCGGGGTTCTAAAAGAGGTCCCTAGAGTCATGGATCAAGCTCAAAGTTTCATCATGAAGAAGTGCTAGCTAACTCATGAAAAAATCTTTGAACTGATCTACTCCAGGAAAAATCGTCATCAAAGACCCCACGGGATGAAAACCTCAGTGGCCAAGACAGGATGACTCCTTACTTAACTTATGTGTTTCCTCAAGCTCGGGTATAGAGATTGCTCTCAAATAAAGATAAAACCCATGAATGTTAATGCAAAAGTATAAATATAATAAAGAAAATAGCAATAAATAAATAAAATAATGCAAGAAAGAATAACAACAAGTTAAAGAATGAAAATAAGAATAAAATAGATAAACAAACAACCCTAGAACTAAAGGGGAGGCTAGACTCTCTTTAGGGAATGTTCCTCAGCAAAGTCGCTAGTTGTCGCAGCTGAAAAAATCACAGAGTCGCCACCATATTTTATTCATTCCTAAGGAATAGGGGAAATAATGATAAAACCCTAAAGGGAAGGATAAGACGGTCATCACAACCAAATATGGGTTCGGGAGTCGATTAAGTAAGGGGAAGGTGTTAGGCACCCATCACTTCTGTTGTACTTAACGGGAACCTTCTCTAATTCTATGGTTGATTGTTTGCTAAAGGTATACATGTCATTCTTATTCTTATTTCTTGCTTTTATTCATTTACAAAGAGATGAGGCATATACAAAAGGGTAAAATAGGAAAATAGTTAGTTTTAGGTTCGGAAACTCGCCTTGCTTTCGCAACCTTGTTCCTACGTATTTCTCATTGAATGATGAGAAAAGTCAGAGTCATCGTAGTTCGCAGGTTTGTTGGTTGATTGATTTTAGTTTGAAAAAAAAAAGTTGGCTTGGTTTAGAATTAGATGCACGAGGGCAAAAAAGGATGAATTTGTCGCGCAGGTGAAATGGGAAATATTTATCGCACGGAGCAAAAAAGGATTTGATACGTGGTGTGGATTTTAATCGTGTTTCGAATTGTGAAAAATATTAAGTTAAGTAAATTGTCAAAAGAATGTCTAATTATGTATAGGGGTCTCGTAAATTATTTATAAGTGGTGAATATTTAAATTTAATATGGTCATGGGTTTAAAAACATGTACAAATTGATTGCTTTAAATAATCTAATAATTATTATTATAATAAAACAAGTTTTGCAATTAAAAAAAAAAGACTAACCTACATTAAAAATAACGAGAAAATCTAATGAAACTAATTTCAATATATTTTGGTATTCTTATCTTAATCAAGATTTTAAATGACTAAGCAAAATAAGTAATGTGAAAAAAATATATTAAATAAAAGGGTTAATTATCATTTTTTGCAATTTATACTTTAATTAAACATAATAAAATAATAACTAATCAAACAAATGAACATTAAATAAATAAATAAAACGAATTAAAGTTGAGATGCATCGAATCAAAGTGGTGTGAATAGAAATAGACTAGGCCCAAGGCCCACTTCATATCTCTAAAACCCTAATCCAAATTAAAAAAAAAAGTAATAATAAAACAATAAAACAAGTAAAGTAAAATAAAGAAAAGATAAAAAAAAAAGTAAATATGAAGAAAGAGAGAAATAAAAGACGTTGTTAAATAAAAAAGGGGCTCCCTCTTTGACTTTGACTGGCCTATAGCCACTCGACATGTGGCAGAGGAAAATAAAAAATAAAAAAATAAGATGCACATTAGCATTAACGTACACATATGACCCCTTTTCTCTCTTTTCTTTTTCTACTGTACTACACAAAAATTCCTTATTCTCTTGTTCAAACAAGACAATATTTATCCATGAAATTCTTCTCTCATATTAAGAGGGTGAATTTGTTTTGCCTTTTTTTAAAAATCATTTTTATAATGTTACATATTTTAATGTAAAAAAAATTTACAAAGAAACTTTTCATAAAAGCTTCAAATGAAAATTTGATTTGAATAGTTATTTTTAAAATGTTATTTTAGGTATTTCATCATTTTATCGAAACTTTTTTTGGATCTCAAATTTTTAAAAAATCACTTAATTTTGAAGCTATTTCAAATAGTTTTTTTATAAAAATCATTTTTAAGATACAAATTTTTGAAAAAATTGTGATTTTGACTATGTTTTGATCTTCAATAATGTATATTTATATTATAGAATGGACAATTCAATCTTTTAATTTATAAAAAATAAATTTAGAAAAATTTATAATATTTTGAAAAACATTTTTGTAGAATCCATTTTCAAAAATTCAAAGAAAAAATCCATTTTTTTAAAGCTAAAACAAACTGACCCTAAATAGCAGAATAATAACCACACAAAAAAATACAAATCTAAAAACGAAGGAAAAAAAAAGAGAAGTAGTACGACGGGGAGTTGTTCCTTGTCATCGGAAGAGCTGCATTTGCAGCAGCTTTGTGTGGTGGCTCCGATGATTTCTGGGGATCCTACTAGTGTGGCTCAGAGGAGTAATAGTCGAAGGTGCCTCAGTTTGATTTGTTCAGTTTACTTTTTGTTTTGATTTGATTTTTGTTGAGTTGGGTTTTTTGTGATAATTTGGTAAGATTGTTAGTGATGAATTATTGTGTTGTTGTTAATGTTGTTGTGTATTATTTCCAAGTATTTTTTTATAATTGTTGGATTAGCATGAAGATGATGATGAGTGGGGTTTATGTCATTGAGAATTTTGTCAATGAAGGGGGTGGTAGAAATGATGAAGATTGAAGGGAGTTTGAAGGTGAATGGTGAAGTTTGTGTATGAGTTATGGTGTTAAGGTTTGTGAAAAGTTAGAGATAGGTGGATGAATGTGATAATGATAAGAAGTTTTTGTTAGTGAGTTTTACATGTTTTTTTTGTGTGTCTCTTCTCTTCTCTATGTCCCAACCAATTTATATAGATTATGTTATTAAAACGAGTTATTTTTTTTTATCTGTTTTATAAATTGGTTTAAGAAATTCTTAAAGGGGTTGAACTTGCTTTGATGAAGATGATTTTGGGTGTTTTGAATGTTCTTAATTGGGACTGAATCTTGAATGTATGAACAAAATGGAATGAATAACAATAATTAAAGTGTTAAAGGACCTTAGGTGATGAAGATAACTTTTACAAATAAGTGTTGTTAAATGGAATATTGGGACCTCCTAGATCAAACAATGTCAAAGGAACTTAGACAAAAAATTTCACTATTTTTAAAAAGTTATAAGTATTTTTAAACAATTAAAAATATGCATAAAAACATTTAATTCATGAAAAATATCAAAATTAATCCAAAAAATAATTTTAATTCAAAATATGGAAGAGAACAATAGTTAAAGATTTTTGGTGAAAGTCTCATATTTTTTGGATTAAAAATGAAATTTCTATGAATTAAATAAAACAAGTGGATTAAATGGAAATTCAGAAAATACAAAAAAACAAGGGCCATCAGATCTCCCTCATTAATTGAGGTGGCATATCTGATGGCCAAGCGTGCGCGTTCCATGATGCACTGTGCGTTGCAAACTTGGTATTTAAAAGCAATGAATCAAATTAAAACGTGGGATGATGATCAAAGGGTTCTGGACATGCCAATACACCACCGGAGTTAGGGCTCTGGTCATCTTCTCAGGTGGACCTCACCGGACTGGTCCACCATAAACCAAACAGAAAATGAAAAATGAGTACATGTTTTTGAAGGAAAAACGCTCAGGAGCACGAATCTGACCTTCATTTCTTCCAATTCCAAGTATATTGAAAGATACATGGATTTGAAATTTGAGGTTCATGATCTGAGTTGCTTTGATTGGACCTCGAAGCAACTCAATCTTGTTTCCTTCATTAGTAGGACTTCATCCAACCAAAAATCAAAGAGAGTGGTGAAGAATTGAGAGAGAATCAAAGAGAGAAAGTTTCTGAAAAATTACCTTCGAGTAGCTTGAATCTGGCTTGATCTTGCTTTCAAATGGCCTTGGCTCGACTCCAGAAGCTTGCAGGAAGTGAATTAAATGAAAGAATGACTTGGATTCTTGACGTTTCAATCTCAAAATAGAAGGAGATTTGAAACTCGATTTCAAGTAAAATCTTCAAGTTTATCCTTTAATGGAGGTTAGGGAGGCAAAGATTCAAAGTTTGGGCAATCAGGGATCTCCTCTCTGATCACAATGGCCTTGTATTTATAGTGTATCAAGTTGCTTTTCACACACTTTGAAAATTTGCAAATTTTAGCAACTTTGGTGCATGGATGCATGGGCAATGATTTAGGCCTAAGGAATGATGCATTTCAACTCCAATTCAGGCACATTGAGTACTGGAACCATAACATCTAAGCATGCAATAGGAAATGATTATTTGAATTCAAATTTTACCAAAACAAACCTATGAAAGGAACCATGTGCAAGTCCTTCAATCCTAGTCCAAATGAGGTGATCTAGGACTTTTTGGAAAGTTGAGATCAAGGGGAATAACTTTCATGTTGAACACGTTTTCATTGGAAGCTTGGATCATGATTAATTTTGAGGTGGAAGTTTGGAAAATCAAACATATTTGAAAATTTTCTAAGTACCAAGTCATATGTTCACTTCTTCCATCTTGAATAACTTTTTCTATGAGCTTCAAATGGAAACATTTCCTTCATCAATATTGTAGATCTTTCAAACCTCTTCAATTTGGTAATAAAGTTGACCTAATTTGGATTTGGCATGAAGAATTTATGCATTTTAGAAGTTGAGGAAAATTGCTTCTTTAATGGTAATGGCCTAAAATGAACTATAATGTTTCCTCTTGGAACATGCCCTTACAAGTTGAATTTGAAGTTTATCAAAGAATAAAAGTTGGAAAGGACATCTTGAAATTGATCATGAAACTTTGATGGTTTTCATATCATAAACATTGAGCAAGGTATGGTCCTTAGAAGTTGACCTTCTAACTAGGGTACAGACAAAATGACCTATAATCTTTCACCATAAAAAATGACTTTCCATGCAAAACTAGCTCTTTAATTCAACATAAAAGTTGTTTGTAATGTCATAAGGAGTAACTTTTGTCTTGGAATAATTTTCATATGACAAAATTTGTAGGAGATAAGGTCTAGGGAATCCTGGTTTTGACCAGTTGACTTTTTCTAGTCAACCTCTTTGAACCAACTTGAAAACTTGAAGTTATCTTGATCTTTTGGATTCATGGAGGTTGACCAGTTGACTTTTTCTAGTCAACCTCTTTGAACCAACTTGAAAACTTGAAGTTATCTTGATCTTTTGGATTCATGGAGGATAATATATGCATAATATGATATATAATGAAGTATCCCTTGATATATTTGATCAATTGTTGAAGAAACTTATTGAGGAAGTCACACAAGACACCTAGATGAATTAGGGCTTCCAAGGCAAACAATCTTCAAACTCTTGATGCATTCTTGATCAAAATGATAAATGAAGATAATGGGGATCCATATATGATGTCTAGAACCAACTGGAACCATCTCTTGATTGATATCCTTTCATTTAGTGTCTCAAACCCTAGTTGTGAGCTTGATGAGGCATTGGTGGATGCACACACTACCTACAAAAGAAACAAAGTTATACATAGACATATTTTTGGTATTTTGGTTAGTAAATAATAAAAAACAAAGTGTGATACAATCAAATATGCTTGGTGATCTCTCCAAATGAAAACCTAATGAATGAGGGGTAAGGAGGATGCCAATGTGTGATCCCAAAGCCAATGCAAATGATGAAATAGCATGAGGGATCTTAGGATCAAAATTGGGGTCTTACATTGGTTATTGAAGCAATACCAACATATATAAAGATGACTTATTCATTACAAACGGAGTGTATCAAGGAAATCCAGAAACTGCAAAGAGAGTACTTTAATGCAACCGAAAAGCATGGGGGCCTAGGCTTCAGAAATTTGGTTATTATGAACAAAGCTTGTTTATGTAAACTTGGTAGTAAATTGATGACATGGGAGAATATAATATGGTTCTAAGTGGTTAGAGGGAAGTACGATAGAGGAAATAATAATCTTGATGTTGTTAGTGCCATAATTCAAGATTCGAGTCTCTGAAAAAACATCATAAAAATTTGTCCTGCTTTGAAAGATTCAACATCTTGGGATATAGGAAATGGCACGCAAGTTAACATCTCAAATGATTGTTGGATTCATTCTGGTTTAATTTAGAAAGATATGGCAGGAGATATAAAGTTGCAGCATGTGGAAAAAGTGGCAAAATTAGTGGATGGAAATTAAGAGTGAAACCTCAGTTTACTTAACAACTTATTTGACCAGAATATTGTTACATAAATCATAGCAATTCACCCGCCCAGAGATGATCATGGTGATGATGTTTGTACGTAATTTCCTTCATTTGTATATATAATTGTTAGAAAACTTATTCATCACTTTGTAAATAAAATATGATGGGTTGCTAACTTCAATTTAGTGGTTTCTATTCTAACATAACTGCAAGAAGTCATTCATAAATCAAGAATTATTGTTAGGTGTCTTTTTAATACATTATTTATTATGTATATCTTTTTAGCTCACTCAATTGATCAATTAATTTTAATAAAAATGTCACATGAAAGTTTTGAAGACCATCAAAGGTCATTTCTTTTACTAAATTTTTATTCTATATTTTTTTATTTTTTTTAACCATTTAAGAAAAAAATTGTATAATGTTTAATAGTGAATTAATAGTGTTGAATAATGAAACAAATAGTTAAAAAAGAAATATGTGTCTCCAAAGTTCTATGAGAATTAAAGAAAACTACTTCGTCACAATTTTTCGTAAATTGTTTTTGTCAATATTGTTAATATTTTACAATTCTTATCTATACACTTTCAGTATTTTTCGGATGTTATAGTATTAAAAGTTCAAAATAGAACAAAGTGCGTATGGTAGTCAACTTTTGGACATTAGGATTTCATGCAGATTTTATTCTAGATTTCCTATAGATTTTTATTTTCGAGCAATTTTCACCGAAGTTCCAGAAGTTTATCATTTTTGCAGATATATCTAAATTTGTTTTTGTAGGTAATAGTATTTGGATATTAACTTTTGAGCAAATCCTTTTAGTCATTTTCTAAGCGAAATAATATGAACAACATGCTACAAAGTGCATTTGAAACTTAATTTCCGGATAATGGTATTTTCAAACATTTATAGTTTTTGAGTGAAACACTTAGGATGTGGTGAGTAACCATCTTCTACTAATAAAGCTTAAATGGGCCAAATCAAAGCCCTAGAGAATTTTTTTAACTTTTCCATCAGCTTACCCTTGTGAGTTCTATTGGTCTTTCTTTTTGTTCTATCACACAACCAAGACACCACACTCTTGCGATATGTATCCACCTAACCTTCAACCAATGATTTCCAAAACAAAGAAAAACAAATTTGTGTTAGGACTAGCCTAGTCCTAGAGGTTAAGTCAAGTCCTAGACCTTCATAATGTGACAAAATAATGTTTGAATCACACGTTAGAGATGTTGTTTGCGGGTGACTAAAAAAAATACTTTGTTTAATCAAACATGAACAATGGTGTGTGGAGAAAATAGGAGTGGCTACCAAAAAATAAACAACATCAAGCAATAATAACTATCCATTTGCAGAGAAAGCATACAATAACAAAAAAAAAGGGATAAAAAGGAATAAGAACAAACACACAAATATTTGGTTATTAATTGCTTGATCTAGTGTAATTTTTTTTCAAGAGTTACAAGAAATTAGATTCCCATGTTCTCTAAGAAAAATTCTTAATTTCTGCTAGATACTATTTTCACACAATCCACGAGAAGATCCTAAGAGAAACCAATGTGTTTTTAATATGTTTCCCCAACTCATTTAATCACTCAATTAAAGCACATAATTGTTAGCCTTATCATAAAGTCTTGAATCATAAAGTTCAATTTTCAGGTTTCATAAGATTACCAAAAAATGGAATGAAATATTATATAGGGTATATGTGTTGGTGCAAAGGTAGAATAAAAGATGAATATTCTATTAAGAGAATGACGGCTACAAAAAGGATTAAAAGTTACAATGATTGACACCCTATTTATAAGCCTCTAACAAACTTAAATATGAATCAAATCTAATATTTAAATCTAATATCTAACAAACTTAAATATGAATCAAATCTAATATTTAAATCTAATATCTAACAAACTTAAATATGAATTAAATCTAATAATTAAATCTAATACCATCCCTTAATTCATATTCCATCAAAACTTGTAACACCAATTCCATCCCTTAATCTGAGAAATTGATCAGTCTTGATAGCTTTCGTCAGAACATCTGCCAACTGCTTCTGAGTGCTGCAGTGTACAACTTCTAACACTCCCCTCTGAACTTGATGTCTCAGAAAATGATACTTGGTCTCAATGTGCTTGCTTCTCCCATGCAACACTGGGTTTCTGGCAAGATTGTTTGCAGACTTGTTGTCAATCATCAGCTTCAGAGGTTTGTTTACTTTAATCTTCAGATCCTGCAATAGATTCAGAATCCACACAGCTTGGCATGCAGTAACAGCAATCTTACAATTCTTCAGATCAAATCTCTTCAGAAGTTCTAATTCATACTTGAGCTGATGCAAAATAATACCTTTCTCAGAGTATCTGAACTCCATCCCTAGAAAGTATGTCATTTTGCCTAGATCAGTCATTTCGAATTCATTCATCAGAACTTTCTTGAACTTGGCTATCTCCTGTTCAGAACTTCCAGTCAGCAGTATATCATCAACATATAAACATACCAGAGTCATATTTCCTTCAGAAGTATGCTGAACATAGACACCGTACTCCATCTCACATTTCTGAAAGCCTTGCTTCTTGAAAAAAGAATCAATCTTCTTATTCCAAGCTCTGGGCGCTTGTTTCAATCCATATAGAGCTTTGTATAATCTGTACACCATCCCTTCCTGATTCTTTTTCACAAATCCAGGAGGTTGTGACACGTAAACTTCTTCTTCTAATGGACCATTCAGAAATGCAGATTTTACATCTAAATGCATCAGAGGCCAATTCCTGTTAGCAGCTATTGCAATCACCATTCTGATTGTTTCATGTCTTGCTACAGGTGCAAACACTTCAGAGTAATCCAACCCAGGTTTCTGTAGAAATCCTTTGGCTACCAACCTTGCTTTATGTTTGCCAATTGAACCGTCTGGCTTTAACTTCTGCTTGAAAACCCATCTGACGCTGATGGCTTTCTTGTCTTTTGGAAGTTCTGTCAGCTTCCAAGTCTTGTTTCTCTCTATAGCATCAAGTTCTTCTTTCATGGCCTTCAACCAGAGCTTCTGCTTAAGAGCCTCTTCTGTACTTATGGGTTCAGAGTCTACTAACATGGCACACTGAATAACTTCTCCTTCAGAGTCTACTTCAGTGTCTTGCAGCATGTCAAATTCTGCATATCTTCTGGGGATGTTTCTGACTCTTTGTGGTCTCTGAACTTGTTCAGAGTCTTCAACTTCAGAGTTTCTACCTTCAGATGGTTGACTTCCTCCAGAGCTTTGACCATCTTCAGGGGCTGGCATATTTCCAGAGTCTGAATTGCCACTAGAATCTGGATTACCATCAGAGTCTGGGTCATCAGAGTCTGGATCATCAGAGTCTGAAACATCAGAGTCTGGAACATCAGAGTCTGGAACATCAGATTCTGGATCACTATCAGAGTCAGAATCAACGTCAGAGTTTACTCCAACCTCAGAAATTCTGAACTCTGACCTTTCTTCAGAAGTTCTAACATCAGAATCAGATTGAGACTTTTCCCAATTCCAAACTTCTGATTCCTTCACAATCACATCTCTGCTGAATTCAATTTTATTGGTTTCTGGACAATAGAGCTTGTATGCACCTGTACTGTGGTACCCTATCAGAATCATCACTTTGCTTCTATCATCCAGCTTCTGTCTTCTGGCTTCTGGAACATGTTTATAGCAAACAGAACCAAACACCTTCAGATGACTAACACTTTGCTTATCTCCAGTCCACTTCTGTATTGGAACTATTTCCTTCAACTTCTTCGTAGGACATCGGTTGAGTACATACGTTGCAGTGGCAACAGCTTCTCCCCAGAGCTTCTGAGGAAGCTTCTTCTCCTTTAGCATGCTTCTCACCATATCAAGCAAAGTGCGGTTTCTTCTTTCAGCAAGACCATTGTGTTGAGGGGTATAAGGAGCAGTAACCTCATGCTCAATTCCATTCTCCTCACAGAACTTCTGGAACTCTTTGGAGTTATACTCACCTCCACCGTCAGTTCTAAGAATCTTCAACTTCTGACCACTCTGATTCTCAGCCTTCATTCTGAACTTCTTGAATTCATCAAACACCTCGTGTTTAAACTTAATAAGGGATACCCATGTCATTCTTGTGAATTCATCAACAAATAACACAAAGTATTTATTCCCTCCAATCGATGCTACTGGAAATGGACCACACACATCAGAATGTACAACTCCCAAGGCATGTTTTGCTCTTGGAGCAGTTTCTGACGCAAATGGCAATCGTGGTTGTTTTCCTTCCATGCAAACTTTGCATGACTTTTCAGGCTTCTTAATTGCAGGAATTCCATGTACCAACTTCTTTGAATTCAGATGTTTTAAGCTTCTGAAATTCAAATGACCAAATCTTCTGTGCCACAGCTCACTCTCCTTCTCAGCACTTGTTGCACTAAGACATTCTGAGTCTGCAGTTCTGACATTCACCTTGAATGTTCTATTCCTTCCCTGTTCTGACTCCATAATCAACTTCTGATTACAGTCGTACAGCTTCAGAAGATTGTCCTTCATGGTAACTGAGAAACCTTTCTCAATTAATTGTCCCACACTCATCAGATTGCTTCTGATGCCAGGTACATACCACACGTTCTGAATCAATGCTGTTTTCCCATTGTTCAGAGTCACTCTGACATTTCCCATACCTTCTGCATTAAGATATTTGTCATCAGCACATCTGATCTTTGTCCTTTTTTCAGAGTCAAAGTCAACCAGCCATTTCTTGTTTCCAGTAAGATGATTTGAACAACCAGTGTCCATATACCACCAGTCTATCAGATCCATATCATCAGATTCAGAGGCCATCAATAGCACAGATTCGTCATCAGAACTTCTGGCTATATTTGCTTCTTCTGATTTTCTCTCCTTGTTTGACCAACAGTCTCTAGCAAAGTGACCGAACTTCTTACAGCAGTAACATTGGATTTTCTTCTTGTCATACTTCTCTTTTCCCTTCTGAGCATTCTTTTGTCTATCAGAGGTTGAGCTTTCTGACTTCTGACCACCATCAGATCTTCTCCTGGCTTCTGACTGCTTCTGATACCTCCTATCAGAAGTTGCTTTCAGAGCCTGCTGCTCTACTTCCCTTTCAGAAGTTCTCTCAGTTAAACGCAACTCTTGCGCTTCTAGACTGCTCTGCAACTCTTCAATTCTCATGGTGCTCAGATCTTTGGAATGTTCTATTGCTACCACAATGTAATCAAATTGACAGGTAAGGGATCTCAATACCTTCTCCATGATTGTTTCTTCAGAAAGAGTTTCTCCACACGCTTTCATCTCATTAGTGATCAGAATCACTCTGGAGATGTATTCAGAAACTTTCTCATTATTCTTCATGTTGAGATTCTCATATTGCTTTCTCAAGGACTGAAGCTTCACCTTCTTCACTGATGCGTCACCACCATAACATCTAACCAGTGTGTCCCACGCAGCCTTTGCTGTCGTTGAATCTGCAATCTTCTCAAACACATTTACATCAACACATTGATGAATGAAGAACAATGCTTTCTGATCCTTCTTCCTTACTTCCTTCTGCGCGTTTTTCTGTTCATCCGTCGCATCTGCTGCTACCGGAACATAACCATCAGTGACAAGATCTAGAACATCTTGAGCACCGAACAGTACACGCATTTGGATCATCCAACGATTCCAGTTTTTACCGTCAAATACTGGAAGTTTGGTGTTCATGTTGCCGTTTCCGTTCATCTTTCTACCTTGCACAGTACACTCAGATTTCTCACACAGTGTTTCCCAACCCACAGAATTAAAATTCTGATCAGATTTTGTTCAAGATTCAACACGAATCTAAGAATCAAAATCAAACACACAAGACCTCACGTTCACTCGTGTTTCCCGTGTTTCCCAATGAATCCGAACCGGAGCTCTAGATACCAATTGTTGGTGCAAAGGTAGAATAAAAGATGAATATTCTATTAAGAGAATGACGGCTACAAAAAGGATTAAAAGTTACAATGATTGACACCCTATTTATAAGCCTCTAACAAACTTAAATATGAATCAAATCTAATATTTAAATCTAATATCTAACAAACTTAAATATGAATCAAATCTAATATTTAAATCTAATATCTAACAAACTTAAATATGAATTAAATCTAATAATTAAATCTAATAATATGATCCTTGGCCATGTGCCTTACACCTACCCTAGACACCTTGCCCTCGCTTCTAAAGGATCTTTATCTTCTTTGTGTTTGAGGCATAATTGAAAGCTCCAAAAGACGTTATGCACCTTCCTCGTGGCCCTTAATATTAGGTGCATGTGGGTAAAATAGTGTTGACAAAGAAAATTAAGTCTTCATCCTTTTGTAAATGGAAGAGACTTTAAGGAATACACAAAAAATCCAACGTGTCTTCAAATTGATGTTGATGTCAATTTAACTATCATGTTGCACTCTCCGATCTTTAATTACTTTTTAATAAAATTGATTAAACCCAAGCAATTCTTGAACCTTGATATAGATAATGACTTTGTCAACACATCTGAGGTATTATTTACTCTTCTTATCCGAACCGAGGGAAAAAGAACATCGGCCCATTAGGGTATTGGACTACGATAAAGGTTGGTCCATCTCTAATCATGGATCTTTATGGACTGTGATATCAAGTATGGGAAAATAAGGAGATATAAGAAGGAAATTCCATAAATGAAGGAAAATCACAATTAAAATATGCAATAGAAAAAATATCCCTTAAGTTAATCCTTATGAATGAACATGATAAGTGATAAGATGTTTACCTCTTTTGGTTATGAATTGTTGATGGAGAATCTAGAAAGTGATCATAAGTGTTGTATAAACAACATCACCTTTACTCAGTTCACACAAATAACACGTATTCAATCTCAATGCTAGATGTTCTAAGTGAATATTTATATATATATATATATATATATATATATATATATATATATATATATATATATATATATATATATATATATATATATATATATATATATATATATATATATATATATATATATATATATATAGAGAGAGAGAGAGAGAGAGAGAGAGAGAGAGAGAGAGAGAGAGAGTGATGGGTTCACAACCCAACTTTTGGTCTAGTATGAGTATTTTAGCACAAATGTTCTATTTATAGAACCAACTGCATGGGATGCAAAACGAACAAGCCCACTTAAGCATATAATACCTTACATTATACCATTTTCCACTTAAGTGCACTATATCTTATGGTGTATCGTAATCCACTTAAGTTCACTGTACCTTATGGTGTTCTACATAACACTTAAGTGCATCGTACCTTACAATGTACCATATTCCACTTAAGTGAATGATACCTTACAATGTCTAGGAAAGTGGAAAATGGCCTTTAGACTTTTTTTCCATAACTTCGGATATGATTGGTCCCTTTTAGGTTTCGCTTTGTGAGACTTTTCCAGATTTTACTCCAATGAGTTTAGAAAATTGATATTATGGGCTTATAGAAGGATGCGACTTTTTTACTCCTCTACCCTATTTTTGAAATAAAATTTCTTTACTATCCCACTTTGAAAATAAAATCCCAAACTACCCCATTTGATGAAGAGACTTGACCATTGAATGACCGAGGATACAGTAAAAGATTTTTAAAACGTGGGGCTCGACCAATGAATAGACGAGACCATTAATACTATATTAATTTTTAATTAATTAATTAATTTAATATCTTTGTCTCCTCGGTTATTGAAAGACCGAGCTCTCTCTTCCAAACTTTCACTTCATACCCTCGGCCAATGAATGGCCGAGCTTGTTCAAAAAAGAGGGTAGTTTGATAAAAAAATCAATTTGGAGTATTTTGGGATTTTAATTTCAAAAAAAGGGTATTGAGGTGAAAAAATCAAAGGATGGATCCCGAGTTTGGTATTTTAGTTGGAGAAGAGATATTTTTGCTTGGGATTTCGATCTGGCTAGAACTCTTTCGTTGTTTGTGGAATTGTCTACTTACTCCCATATGATGTACGCTTAGAGGCCGGATAAAGATACATATGAAATGAATTATGTTAATTGTATATAAAAAGGTCTCCATCCTATTAGAGTTATTTACTCTATGAACATGAATTTGAAGAGTTTATCCCCTTTTAAAGTGGTTATTTTATCTTATAATTTCCTTCAAGATAGGATTCCCATTAGGGAAATCCTTCTAATGCTTAGGGTGATTGTATACCAAGGTGACATTTCCCACATTTTTTGTCTAGACCTGCTGGAGTTGACCAATCATCTTTTTATTACTAGTGAAGTGGCGACTTCTGTGTGGTGGTGGTTAAGGGGTAACTTTGTGTTTCCTAAAGATCCTTATATATTTTTTGAGTTGCTTCGGTAAATAAGGGATAGAAAATAATTTCTCTTGGCTTGTTTTGTCACTATATGGCATGGACTATTCTGAATAATCTAAATGATGTTATGTTTTTTGAAAATACAATGTCAGTAGCGGGATTCCTTGATGACCATTTGTTGTTTATTTAGTAAATTAATCTCTCTCTCTCTCTCTCTCTCTCTCTCTCTCTCTCTCTCTCTCTCTCTCTCTCTCTCTCTCTCTCGAGAGAGAGAGAGAGAGAATCACTATTGGTGTCATGGGAAAAAGATTGTATATTATGTTTATCAGGATTAAAAAGCCCTTAATGAAGCAATTATAGGGGTGAGTACTAGTTTGGATCTCATCATAGCCTCTATTTTTGGCATAGTTTACCCCCCCCCCCCCTAAAGTGGTGGTCTTTTATTGGTAACTCCTAGAGAATATAATTGCTACGATAGAAAACTTGTTTAAGTGTAGGGTCATAACCAACCTTGATTGTTTTTCTTATGGGATTTTTTGGGCCCGTAGAGTCTGCTTCACACTTATTTTTTACTTGAAATATGGTGATAGATATATGGTACATGTTTTTTAAGTGGATTAGGAGGGTGGTCGTCTTGTCGAGGAATCTTATATTACTCTTTGAGATATTTACTCCTATAGGGGTTTTGGTTAGACTTATAGGTGTTCTTATTATAGTTTGGCACTCGGTGGTGTGGTCTATTTAGAAAGCTCATAATGACTCTATTTTCAAATGTATGCCAATAAACAAGGAGGATATGGAAGATAGGAGCATTTTCCGGCTTACTCATGTACTTTTATTAATTAAATTTATATTCCTATTCTTTTCTTGAACAATTATCACTTCGAGATTTTGTGGTATGGTTATTCGGTCTTTGTATTTTCTCATGTTGCGAAGGAAGGATACTTTTCTATTCACAGAGGTTCTCGATGCTGAGATCTAGTTTATTGCCCTTCAGTGATGTAGAGGTTATTTTGGGATTCTTTATACTAATTTCGTGTATCCTTTCTCTTTTATTTTTTTCTTCATTGTTTGTTTGTTTGTTTTGGGTCTTTTGGGGTACTCCTTGTGACTTTACTTTTTTTTTGGTGAGTTTCGTTTCTCTTGAACCCTTGTGACCTTGTTATTATTTTTTGGTCAATGAAACCTATCTTTTAGAGGATATGGCCCCACTCACGGGTTATCCCGAAAAGAAGTATGCATGTAATTTCCCCACCTTCTATCTCAAGCCCTTCACAACCCAGTCAAATGGAACATCAACTTTTGAGCCTAAAAGAAAGATCCCTTTCCACCCGGTAGAGCATGTTTGGAGGCTATGAGATCTACCTCCTAATTAGGCATGGCAGGGACAAGTTTAAGTATTATCAGCCACATCCCTCCCCGCCTCCTAGTACTAGCCCCGCCCTGCCCCTAAACCCATACAAAGGTAACTATTGATCACCCACCCCCGCACCCAATGGGGAACGTGGTTCCCCCCCTGCTCCACCCGCATCAATTGTATTTTTTTAAATGCATGTTTTTTTCATGACAACAAAAATAAATAATTAGACTAAATACTTTATCATTTTAAGATTAATCATAATACTTGATCATTTTTATTTAATCTGTATTAAAAAAAAAAGAATAATAATTATAATAAACATGATATCTTAAGATTAAGAAGTTTAAAGGGATAATAAAGTTATTAAAAATAAGGGTAATAAATTAAATGTAATAGGGCAGGGGAGGCGAGAGAATGGGTGCGAGGAGGAGGCTAGCATCCCCCACCACCACTCCTGTAATTAGAAGTCGGGTTTTCCTCACACTTGTCCCCAATTAAATAGATTTTTTCCTGTGAGATTCAGGGTGGGGGCGACCAGGTTCAATTTTTTTGTGATGTCTACTCCTAATAAAAAAGAATCAACGTGTATTTTGCATACATGACAAATATCTCTCCATAAACCAACATCATTAGAGATAAGTCATCACTGCCACTTACCTAGCAAAGCTAGATTAACTATACGTATTACAAACACCAATGTCACCTCTCTACTTAGATTTTCAGACATTCAACCAACGCACTCAAGAGATCTTACATCACCTTTCACTCTCTAGCAGAACCTTCTTAAATCAAAGCGTGTTTGGTTGAGAGGTATTTGTTTGTGTTTCAGATTTTCTTCCAGGTTTTAGAGGATTTTAGAGGGTTTGTGGCATTTTTACTAGTGTATGAGTGTTAGTTAAGTGTTGAATTTTTATCTTTATCTTTATTTTAATTATTTTTACTTTATGAGATGTTGAGCATTAATGACACTTAATCAATTATTATGTATTTTCCTTCTTTTATACACTCTCACCGATTATTATTATAAGTGAATTTGAATTTTTTTAGTACATTTAAGAATTGATGAATCTAGTCCATATATAATTCAGATACATTAATTGTTGAATGAATCAAAAAAAGTGAAATTACTTATAATAGTGACAAGAAGATGTATATTCTACTTAATTATTTAGTGTGCAGGGAAATTATTGGTAGTGATCCCATATTGTGTAATGTGTTTTGATAAAATTTATATTGTTAATTAAACAAGTTATCATTTCCTCCATCTTATAAAAAGTGTCTTATTTGAATTATGTTTAGTTCTGAAAAATAATAATAAAAGATGTTGATTTTAATAATATAACTAGTATCATTTACTAAAATGCAATTATTAGTAATAATTTGTGGAGCAGTTGAATAAAGTTAAAGTTAATAAATAAGGATATTATAATATAAAAACATAATAAATATTATATTAATATCGTAAAGAAATTATAATTTTGAAACATAGAAAAAGTGTAAATGAAATTTTTTTATAAGCCAAAGGGAGTAATTAGTTTTAATGAAATGTGCATTCTGATTTATTGATATGTGTATTTTTTCAAAGTTTAGTGGCTAAAATTCATCCTTTTAAAGATGAATAAGTGAGGTAATATGAATTTGAAATCGCGCATATGCACTTGATGTCTCTGCACAGCTACCAATTAAACTAGTTTAACTACAAATTAAACTAGTTTATCATGTAGAACAACATGTGTATTTAATTAATGTAAAATGTTATTGATTTAGTTATAGTTTAGAGAAAATGTGTAAAATGTTACTTACTTTAACTGGTTGAATTATACACAATTTTGGTTTAATTGTTGCAAAATATTTAGTGGTTTAGTTTATCACAATTTACAAAGGATGCCATCTGATTTTAATTCCTCAAAACTCACAATTATGGACAATTATAAATTTAAAATACACCCTTACATACTTATATAGTTATATTTGGCACAATCCACAACTGAATCTATTTAGCATACACCATTATGATATTTATAAACTTATTCTTTAAGTACCAATATCATAACTTACATCTCGCATATACACATATACATATGACACTTTGACACATGATTTTCGTAACATGGATTCTTTATACAATCCTCGTCAGTAGTGCAAAACGCATGATCTGTAATATTAAATTAAAAACAAATAAATAGACTAAAAATAATCAATGATTGTGTATATGATAAAGAAGATAGTCATAAATGGGTGTGAAATACTTACATTCGGTGTCACTAGTTACAAGAACAATTAGAGAAAAAACTATAATCAAAATATGAATTAGTTTGAGTGTTTTATCCATGTTTTTCTTCAATTTTATATATGAAATATAATTAAAAAAAATTCTTATCACTTTATGATTATAACTCCATGATTTAGTTCTTATGAAGTTGCAAAAAAGCCATTCACAAATTAAAAATTATTTTTAGGTGTCTCTTATGTACACCCATGTGTTGTGTATTTTTACTACTAACTCAATAGATTATTTAACCTTAATAAAAATATCACGTGAAAATTTTGATGATCATCATAAGTCATATTCTTTTATTAAATTTTTGTTTTATATTTTAATTTCATTTTCAACCTTTCAAGAAAATTAGGAATATTTTTCAAAAATGAAATAGTAGTGTTGAATATTGAAACAAATACTTGCAAAAATTAATTAATGCATGAAACACTTTTAGTGATAAGAGAATAAGAAAATAAGTATTATTATTATTGAAGAATGATTGTGTTACAAAACTGAATTATAAAGTATCTATTTATATATACACCTAAGTTATCTGAGTACTAAGTAACAAATATTACAAACGAAATAACAAACCCTAAGCCCTAATTAACATTGGACATGTACCTCACACAACTTGGATTATATTATATCTCAACATACCAATTATAATTCAATTTGTTGAACAAACGCTAATAATAGTCGATGTGAATTATTCCTAATTTCTTTTTCAAATTCAGGAATTTGTCGATCTTCAATCCTTTGGTGAAAATATCAGTCAAATGCGCTTCACTTGAGCAATGTCTTATTTTTAGTTCACCTCGATTTATCTTCTACTTAAGAAGTGAAATCTAGCTTCGATGTGCTTACTTCTTCCATGCAAAACTAGATTCTTCGCAAGATTTATGGCTGACTTGTTGTTGATCTGCAACACCAAAGGTTTCTTCACTTCGACCTCAATTTCTTCAAGCACGTATCTTATCCAAATTTCTTGACACACATCATAGGATCAGGTTATATATTCAGTCTCACACGATGACAATGCCATCATAAGTTGCTTATTTGAGCACCATGAGATTGGGGCACCAAATACTTGAAAGAAATAACCAGTTGTGCTTCTTTGATCTTCCTTATCTCCACACCAATCAACACCTGAATAACAGGTAACCATGACTTCTTTGCTTTCAGAGTCTCATCGAAATAGAATTCCATAGTTTATAGATCATTTTAAGTATCTCATGATTCTTCTTGTAGCCTTCATGTGTAATACCCTTGGTTCACTCATGTATCTGCTCACTAATCCGATTGAGAAATATATATCAGGTTAACTATTGCACACATATCTCAGAGATTCGATAATTTGTTTGAACAAAGTTGCATCGACTTTGTCTTCCTTTGCATGCTCCTTCAACTTCAAATTTGGTTCGACATGTGAAGATATAGGAGTCGAATCATCCATCCTAAATCTCTTGAGTATCTTTTTGACATACTTTCTTTGATGTAGCACCATATCTTGCTTCTACATTTGAAATTATATGCCTAAGAAATAAGATAAGTTTCCCAAATCCGATATTTTAAATTCCTTCTTCATCAACTCTTTGAAATTCGACAAGTTCTCCAAGCTATTTCCAGTTACTAACAAGTCATCGACATATAAGCAGATGATTTTTATGTCTTAAGTTACAACCTAAACATAGACACCATACTCAAATTGCATTTGACAAATCCCAATTCGACCAAGTATGAGTTGATCTTCTTGTTCCATTCCCCGGGTTCCTACTTGAGGCCATAAAGCATTTTGTGAAACTTATACACTTTTCTTGATTCCTCCCGTGTCACAAACCCTGTAGGTTGCGTGACATAGACTTCTTCGTCTAAGGGAGCATTCAACAATGTTGATTTCACGTCTAAGTGAAATGTCGGCCAACCTTGCTTGTATGCCAAGGTGACTACTAGTCAAACAGTCTACAATCTTGCTACTGGTGCGTATACATCAGAGTAGCCGTCTCCTACTATTTGAAGAAAACCTCTAGCGACCAACCTCGCCTTATATCTTTCTGTCGACCCATTAACATTGTACTTCAACTTGAACACTCATTTCATTTTGATAGCTTTTGTATATGCTGGAAATTCGACTAACTCCCATGTGTTGTTTCTTTCGATTGCTTGTAACTCTTTGACCATAACAAATTTTCATTGTTTATCGTTTAAGGTTTCACTATAGTTGATTAGTTCATCACCTGCAAGTAAGGAAAAATGAACTAATTATCCATCTAGTGTGACTTCATCATCACCAATCACTTTGTAGTCTTGAAGTCTTGCTAGACGAACTCTAGCTCTTTGAGGTCTTTGACTAGTACTAGCTACACCATTTTCGATTTCGACTGTGTCGGGCATGTCAACAACTGCTTCAAATTTGACTAGAATATCGATAATATCTTTGACATCGACATCATTAATTGCTTCATCGAAATCATAGCATATCAATGGCTTGTTCATTCCATCACTAGAATTTCAATCTCAAGATGAATTTTCATCAATCACAATATCTCGACTCATCACGATCTTCTTATTAATTGGATTGAACATCATGTGTGGACCATTTTTATGATATCCTACCAGAATCATAGGTTTGCTCTTGTTATCAAGCTTCCTTTTTGTAGCATCATGAACATGCATGTAACAAATAAAGCCAAACACCTTAGATGACTCACTGATGGTAGTTTTCCACACCAAACTTCTTCAGGAACCTTGTTCTTCATTTTCTTGGTAGGGCACCTATTCATAATATAAATATCAGTGGAAACAACTTCACCCCATAAGGATTTTGGCATATTCTTTTGCTTCAGCATGCATCTCACCATATCCAATATGGTCTTGTTTCTTCTTTCTGCATTTCCATTATATTGAGGCGTGTAAGGAGAAGTTACCTCATGATCGACACCATGTTCAACACAAAACTCTTCAAACATGTTGGATGTGTATTCACCACCTCCATTTATTCGTAGAACTTTGGTCATTTGCTCACTCTGATTTTCGACAAGCATCTTGAATCTATTAAATATTTCGAATACTTCGCCCTTTCGCTTGATCACATATATCCACAACTTTAGACTAAAATCATCGACAAACGAAACAAAATACATGTTTCCACCAATGATATGCTCCTTAAAAGGGTCACATACATATGAATTTACAACTTCGAGTATGCAGGAGAATCTCATTGGCATAGTCGAAACGAAAGACTTTCTGGATTGCTTTCCGACTAGAAAACCTTCACAGAGTTTGTTGGACATCTCCAAACTTGGTATGAAAATTATCATATCTTGAGTAATTCATTGATTGAGTGATCAAAAGTTTAAATCTCCAAACCTCAAATGCCACAACCAACTATTCTTGTGGTCGACGATAGGTTTTAGACATTGCACTTCAGTCGAACTGATCATGGTCTTAAATGTCATGTTCTTCGAAAGAGGGGATTTTAAGACCAAATCAATCTAGGTTTCGAACATTTATAAGGCTCCATCTTTCATAATCACCGAGAAACCTTTTTCGATTAGTTTTCTAACACTTAGCAGATTGCACTTCATTCCTGGTACATAGAGTATAACTTTGATCATAGATTTTCCTCCATTGCTCCTTAGAATAACTATGTCTCGAGTACCTTATATTTTCAACGAGCTATTGTAGCGGTAAATTCGTGATCATCAAGCTATGGATAAGCAAGACATCAAATAACAAGAGTCGCCACCACGCTTTTATTGTTTCCAAGGGAAAAGGGAAAAGTACGAACAAAACCCAAA
Source organism: Lathyrus oleraceus (assembly GCF_024323335.1). Taxonomy (NCBI): domain Eukaryota; kingdom Viridiplantae; phylum Streptophyta; class Magnoliopsida; order Fabales; family Fabaceae; genus Lathyrus; species Lathyrus oleraceus. Next base: position 131,674,758 of record NC_066581.1, read on the forward strand.
AGTAAGAAGTTTTCAAATCAAAACTAATAAAATGTCAGAGATTACAGGTAAGGGGGTTGGTTACACAGAGGGAAGGTGTTAGCACCCAAAGTGTCCTAGGTATTCCTAGGGAGCCCTTTTTGTGTGCATATGTATTTTGTACAAAGTGATGTTAGCGAGCAAATAGAATGGGGGGATGAGAAAAGAATTCATTAATTATATTTTTGTGTTTGACAAGACCTTTGGACTTGTGCCTACGTACCAACATAAAAAAATGAGGGATCAAAACCTCGTAGTTCGTGATACAAATTTCAAAGTGGATGCATTGTTTTTTACAAAAATTAAGTTTGAAAGGCACAAAGGCCTAAAAATGGTTTGAATGAGTTAGTTTTTTTTTTTTTAAAGTTTAGGTCAAGTATAATTAAGTCTATTTACAAGTTTGATTAAGAAAAAAAGTTTGAAAATGCAATGGCATAATGCCAAAGTTTCTAGTTTGCAAAGTGGTCAAAGTTTTGAATAAAACTAGTTCAAGCAAAGCATAATTTTTAAAAGGAGGGAGAGATTTTGAAATTAAAGAAGTGGGGAGGAGATGAAGAGACTAATCCTAAGCATAAAATTAAAAGTTAAGAGTTGAAAAGATCTGACCAATGGGTAGCAATTCAATAGACAAGAATGTCATATAGAAACCCAAATTCCCTTGGACATTTAGAATCAAGCAACACACAATACATATTATATCAATCTTGAAGAGCAAGACATCAAATAAAGATAGCCACATACAAGCTTAGCCACTCCATGATCTTTTTCAAATTATCCCATGTAGCAGATGAATTCCACAAGTCACAGGTTTAGAATAACATCTTCATAATGATCATGTTGCAGATGAACTCAAAGGGATCTTCAAAGATGTATCATATGAAGTTTCAAATTGCAAGCACTTGATTCACAAAAGTTTGCATTGGCTAAGCACTTTAGCATAGGAATGTTGCCTAAATTCTAAGTCCATTTGGTCCAAGATCAAGTCAACAGTCCACACAAAAGTTTTTCAGGGTTTTTGTTGTTATTATATACATTAGTGGTCAAAGGCAACACAAACAAACAAAATATACACAAACAAGATATATTTCACAATATGGTCCAAGTGGACAAAGTGAAAATTGCATTAACATAAACAATTAGAATGACATGAATAATTTCAAATGAATATAGGCTTGAAATTAAATGACATTAAAGTAAATGGCTTGAAATTAAATGTTAGTTGTTAATGAGTTAGAAAATGGCTTGAAATTAAGTCATTCTTTGGAGAACACTCAACCCACTTATCACAAGCATGGATCCTTGAGCCAAGACATCTTCCAAAGGAAGGAAAAAAGGCCAAGTTTCCATACAATACCATGAAAGAGGGGAGACTTACAATCTCACTAACTAGAATGATATGCCTTTTGTGTCAAAATTTTAGCGCTATGTTAAGCAATTGTAATTGGACTTATCTAGAAGTCACAACTATTTGAGGTCGGGCAATAAAACTTTGGTGTTAATGCATGTTAGAGACATAGTATAATGGACTATGCTCATGAAACATATCACACACAAGAAAGAATATGCAAAAGTGGTGGCCTAATCTCATCCATACTTATGTTGATTTTGCAACCAACTAGCCTTAGGATTTAAAGACATCATAAGTCAAATGAAATGGATGCATAAAGAAGGGGAATTAGATGAAGAGGGAGGGGGATAGATCATAACTCAAATTGGTCAAAGGAGTACTTTTACCAAATTAATATCATTCATTCATTTTGGGAGATGGAACGTGCATTCCATCAATCCCCTAAATCCAATTATATTAACCTAGCAAAGTCAAATCAACCTTGACCAAGGCCCAACAACACAAGTCAAACTTACACAAACCATCACAAGAGGTCAACACAATTATTTGGCATTTATTCAATTTAAAAATACTAAAATAATGCATTTAAATTAAATATGGTTTTTCAAATTCCTAAAACCTCATCAAAACACCAAAGAAATGGCCATGAGATTTATCATAGGTCAAACAAGGTCAAAGGACCTTGGAGAAAAAATTTCAGAATTTTTAGAGACTTAAAAGTATTTTTAAACAATTAAAAATATTCACAAAATCAATTAAATTATGAAAAATATTAATAGTGATCCAAAAAATAATTTTAATTAAAAATATGAAAGAGGAATTTATTTAATTTTTTTTGGTGAAACTCTCATATTTTTTGGATCAATATTAAAATTAATATGAATTAATGAAAATCAAATGAAATAAAATGAAAATCAGAAAAATCAAAAAAACGTGAGCCACTTGATCTCCCTCATTAATTGAGGTGGCAGATCAAGTGGCTAGAAACGCGCGTTCTATGGTGGAACTTAGTCAGCGTGCCATACGCGTGGTAATCAAAACCAACGCTTAAGATTAAAACATTTCAAATGGATCTTGTGGTCTGGAGATGTGCCAACACACCGCCGGAGCTAGAGCTCCGGTCTTCTTCTCCGGTGGACCTCACCGGACTGGTCCACCCTCAACCATCACCAAAATAAAAAATGAGGACATGATCTGAAAGAAAAAATGGCGTAATGCACGAATCTGACCTCAATTTCAACTAACTCCAAATATATAAAAAGATATGAGGAGTTGAATTTTGAGGTGTGACAACTGAGTTGCTTTAATTTGACCTTAAAGCAACTCAATCTTCTTACCTACATTGGTAGGACTTCAGCCAACCAAAGATCCAAGAGAATTGAGTGAGAGTCAAAGAGAAGAAGATTTATGAAATTTACCTTCAATGTTGTGCAGAAATGGATCTTGCTTGCTTCAACCTTTATCTAATCACACTTGAGAAGCTTGCAGGAGATGTTTGGCAATGGTACAAAGCTTTGGATCCTGGAGTTTTTGAATCTCCAAACAGTGAGATTCAAACTCAATTTTCAAGTTGAAAATTCTCAGGTTTTCCTTTGAATGGTGAGGGTTTCAATTGGGGGGAAAAGTTGGCGCGCAAGGTGTAACACCCTTCTAAAATACCCTAAATATTTAATTAAAATAGCAACATACCAATCAGAGTAATTATGCAATTAAGGGTGTCACACAATCATTTCACACCATTCACCATAATAACTGTCATGCTCTTTTATTAATTCAAAACATAAAGTATTTGCACAATACGCAGCGGATAGAAATCAAATCAATCATGCAGAACATGTAACACATTACATGTAAAATGGTTCACAACCAACAATAAAACATTTAAAACATCCCATCCCGATGTTACATCTACCAGAGCATGACCCACTAAGGAACTACACTAGACTCCAAGCACTAGCTCCTACTCAATCACTGCTCGTTACCTGAAACATAGTTGTAAGGGTGAGTTCCTCAATCGATATAATAAGCATTATAAAATATCATGTAATGCTAAGTAAATAACACATTAATCACCCTAATCATATCACACATTCGGTAACGGCAACCTCCACCCAACATCATAATCATGCTCAACATAAACATCAAAACACACGTATAATATTGGAACACATCCATTCATATTATACACAATACATACATTATGCAATGAGACTCCATGCATGCGGTACCGACTATTCGTGAACATATAGTTCAACCTCACCGATCAAATCCAGATACGGCTACCAAGCCCACTAGTCCCACTCATTTGAGACCTAGTGACTCACTCACTAATTCCTCACCATGGGAATTAGCTACCACCCCAAGGGCCATGCTATGCACGCTAATTCACCTAGCATGCAAACATCAACAACAGTCCATAATGACTAACTCACTAATTCCTCACCATGGGAATTAGCTACCACCATAAAGGCCACAATATGCATGCTAATTCACCTAGCAATGCAAAATCATCAACAATAATCCACAATGGACATATGCTCACACTCTAAGCCATAAACAGTCCATTCACAATAGCATACATAACATATACATTCACAGCATTATGCATACAATCATACATCGTCAACACATGTATCAAAACATCATATCATGTCAAATAATTAATCACAGTATTAGCACACTCTACTAATACCTATACTGCTCAAAACAGCGGGAATTAATCCCTATTACATCACACGCCAATATAGGCCAAACACCAATTATGCACACATTATTCAAATATTAATTTTTCACCTTTCCAACAGTGTTAACCGGTTAACGCCCTGGGTTAACCGGTTAACGCAACACAGAACACGCTTTCTGGCAAAACTCAACAGTGTTAACCGGTTAACGCCCTGGGTTAACCGGTTAACGCAGACAGAACAACAATATTTTCACAACTTACAACAGTGTTAACCGGTTAACGCCCTGGGTTAACCGGTTAACACAAGCAAAACAGCAATACTCCACAATTCCTAACAGTGTTAACCGGTTAACACCCTGGGTTAACCGGTTAACGCAAGACAGAAAGCTGTTCCTGCGCTAACACGAAGCAGAATGCGGAATTCTCCGCATTTTCCGCCGTTGGAGGACTTCCGGACCTCCGATTCCAATTCCGTAAAAAGCTACAATTTCGGAAAATCACTACCCATCCAATTACAGATTCATTTACAGCTTTAACACAGTTTGTTCATCATAATTTTTCAGCATTCAACATCCTAATTAGGGTCAATTCAACGGTTTATCACTACCCATTACATGTTAACCCATAATACCCATTAAACGACGATAAACCCCCTACCTGAGTTAATCCGGCGGATCTTTAAGCTTCAAGCTTTTCTCTTCTCCAACCTTCTTCCTCTTGCTTTGCCTCTTTTCAGCCGCTTCTCTGCTTTCACGTGAAAACTCTTTTTACCAAAATGGAACCCTTTTTCCTTATTTCAAACTTATATATATTTTCCAATAATTATTATTCCAATAATAATAATAATAATAATCCAATAATTCCAATTATTTAATTAAATTAATAAATATAATATTAACTTAAATTAAATAATTAGCTTATTTTTATCGGGGTGTTACAACTCTCCCCCACTAAAAGAGTTTTCGTCCTCGAAAACATACCTTAAACGAATATCTCAGGATAAGACTCCTTCATCTGACTTTCAAGTTCCCAAGTCACATTGCCACCTGCTGGTCCTCCCCAAGCTACCTTCACCAAGGCAATCTCTTTACCCCGCAACTGCTTCAACTCTCGATCCTCGATCCTCATAGGTGATGTTTCAACAGTCAGGTTATCTCTCACCTGTACATCATCTACTTGGACCACATGCGACGGATCAGGAATGTACCTCCTCAATTGAGACACATGAAAAACCTCATGCAAATTCGCAAGTGACGGCGGTAAAGCGATACGATAGGCTACCTCCCCTATCCTCTCCAAAATCTGATAAGGACCAATAAATCGAGGTGTCAACTTCTTCGACTTCAAAGCTCGACCAACTCCAGTTATCGGAGTAACACGGAGAAACACATGATCTCCCTCTTGGAACTCAAGTGACTTCCTCCTCTTGTCGTGATAACTCTTCTGACGACTCTGAGCAATCCTCATCTTCTCCTGAATCATCTTAATCTTTTCCGTAGTTTGTTGAACAATCTCCGGTCCAACCACAACACTCTCACCGGACTCATACCAACATAAAGGTGTCCGACATCTCCTACCATACAAGGCTTCAAACGGTGCCATACCAATGCTCGAATGAAAACTATTGTTGTAGGTAAACTCAATCAAAGGTAAGTAACAATCCCAAGCACCTCCCTTTTCCAAAACACAAGCCCTCAAAAGATCCTCTAGTGACTGAATCGTCCTCTCAGTCTGACCATCAGTCTGCGGATGATATGCAGAACTCAATCTCAGCTTAGTTCCCAAAGCCTTCTGCAAACCTTCCCAAAACTTCGATGTAAATCTAGGATCTCTGTCCGAAATAATACTCGACGGAATACCATGCAAACTTACAATTTTCTCAATATACAACTCAGCTAATCTCTCTAACGGATAATCCATTCTGATCGGAATGAAATGAGCCGATTTTGTCAATCTGTCAACAATCACCCAAATAGCTTCAAAATTCTTACTTGTCCTCGGTAAACCAGAAACAAAATCCATGCTGATACTGTCCCACTTCCACTCTGGAATAGCCAACGGTTGCATTAGCCCAGACGGCTTCTGATGCTCAATCTTTGACTTCTGACAAGTCAAACAAGAATAAACAAAACTCGCAATTTCTCTTTTCATTCCCGGCCACCAAAATAACTTTTTCAAATCATGATACATCTTCGTAGCTCCAGGATGAATACTCAGGCCACTACAATGTCCTTCCTCAAGAATACTCTTCTTAAGCTCGGTAACATCCGGAATACACACCCGATTACCAAATTTCAAAACACCATTCTCATCAACTCTGAATTCACCACCTTGACCTTGATTCGCTAGAGTCAACTTATCAACCAAAAGCACATCGGATTTCTGACCCTCTCTAATCTCATCCAGAATACCACTCGTTAACTTTAACATTCCCAATTTAACACTATTGTGAGTACTCTCACACACCAAACTCAAGTCTCTAAACTGTTCAATTAAATCCAATTCCTTAACCTTTAACATAGACATATGCAATGATTTCCGACTCAATGCATCAGCCACTACGTTTGCTTTACCCGGATGGTAATTCAAACCAAAGTCATAATCCTTCAGAAACTCTAACCATCTCCTCTGTCTCATATTCAGCTCTTTCTGATCAAACAAATACTTTAAACTTTTATGGTCACTGAAAACCTCAAATCTTGACCCGTGCAAGTAATGCCTCCATAACTTCAGAACAAATACCACGGCTGCCAACTCTAAATCGTGTGTCGGATAGTTCCTCTCATGAACCCTCAGCTGTCTCGAAGCATAAGCTATAACCTGCTTATTCTGCATCAACACACCACCCAAGCCCAACAATGACGCATCACAGTAAACCTCAAATGATTCCGACGAACTCGGTAATATCAGAATAGGAGCAGTAGTCAACCTTCTCTTTAACTCTTGGAAACCTTCTTCACATTTTGAGTCCCAAACAAACGCTTGCCCCATTCTAGTCAACATCGTCAACGGTAATGCCAACTTAGAAAATCCCTCGATGAACTTCCTATAATAACCTGCAAGTCCAAGAAAACTCCTTATCTCAGAAACTGACTTCGGAGCTTCCCACTTAGATACCGCTTCTATCTTAGAAGGATCAACAGCAACACCATCTCTTGAAATCACATGACCAAGAAAACTAACCTCTTCTAACCAAAATTCACACTTTGACAGTTTAGCAAATAACTTCTTTTCTCGTAGAACTCCTAAAACCACCCTCAAATGCTCAGCATGCTCTTCTTCAGATTTCGAATACACCAAAATATCATCAATAAACACCACAACAAACTGATCTAGGTACGGATGGAAAATCCTATTCATATACTCCATAAATACTCCAGGCGCATTAGTCACCCCAAAATGCATTACAGAATACTCATAATGTCCATACCTTGTTCTGAAAGCAGTCTTCTGAATATCCTCAGTTTTCACACGTATCTGATGATATCCCGACCTCAAATCTATTTTGCTGAACACACTCGCACGAACCAACTGATCCATCAAATCATCAATCCTCGGCAAAGGATACCGATTCTTGATCGTCACTTTATTCAGTTGCCTGTAGTCCACACACAACCTCATAGTACCTTCTTTCTTCTTAACCAATAACACTGGTGCACCCCACGGTGACACACTCGGACGAATAAATTTCTTATCCAACAGATCTTCCAACTGACTCTTCAATTCAGTTAACTCAACAGCAGACATACGGTACGGAGCCCTCGATATCGGCCTAGTACCAGGCACCAAATCAATCGAGAACTCAACTTCACGCTCTGGCGGTAATTCATTCACTTCTTCAGGAAACACATCAGGAAAATCACACACCACGGCTAGATCGCAAATCACCGGTTTATCTTTAGCCTCCAAAGTCGCTAACAGCATAAACAACTCTGCCCCATCTGCTACTGCCTCATTCACCTGCCTTACTGATAGAAACAAACTCTTTCCTTCCTCAATCTCAGGAAAAATCACAGTCTTATCAAAACAGTTGATATAAACTCGGTTAAACACCAACCAGTTCATACCCAAGATAACATCAATCTGCACTAGTGGAAGACACACGAGGTCCACCCCAAAGTCTCTACCAAAAATACTCAAAGGGCAATTTAAACAAACTGAAGTAGTAGTCACTGAACCCTTCGCAGGAGTATCAATCACCATACTCCCATGCATCTCAGATATCTCTAATTTAAGTTTCACAGCACAATCCAAAGATATAAAGGAATGAGTCGCACCTGTGTCGATAATAGCTACAAGAGGGAAGCCATTAATATAACACGTACCTCGGATCAAACGATCATCTGCAGAAGTCTCCGAGCCCGATAAAGCAAAGACCTTGCCTCCCGACTGGTTCTCTCTCTTCGGCTTAGGACACTGTGGACTGATATGACCCACCTCTCCACAGTTGAAACAAGTCACAGTCTTCAACCGGCACTCTGCAGCCAAATGACCACCTTTTCCACACTTGAAACACTTCTTCTCATTACTGGTACACTCATGGACACGATGTCCAGCCTGACCACATCTGTAACACTTAGCAGGGGCACTAGAGTCTCCCCCACTAGGCCTCTTCATCCCACTCTGTCTCTGGAAACCATTGCCAGCTGCATACGGTTTCCCATGATCATTCTGATTCTTGCCCTTCCTATCAACCCTCTGCTGATAGCTCTCCGCTCTGGCCTTGGTATCCTGTTCAAAAATCCTGCAACAGTCAACCAAATCAGAAAACACTCTAATCCGCTGATACCCAATAGCCTGCTTGATCTCGGGACGTAACCCGTTCTCAAACTTCACACATTTAGAAAATTCCCCAGTAGCCTCATCATAGGGAGTGTAATACTTCGACAACTCTGTGAACTTAGCAGCATACTCAGTAACAGACCGATTGCCCTGCTTCAATTCTAGGAACTCTATCTCTTTCTTTCCTCTGACATCCTCTGGAAAATACTTCCTCAGAAATCTCTCTCTGAACACCGCCCAAGTGATCTCAGCATTCCCAGCAGCTTCCAACTCAGTGCGGGTAGCAACCCACCAATCATCTGCTTCCTCTGACAGCATATGTGTACCGAACCTGACCTTCTGGTTATCGGCACACTCAGTCACTCGGAAGATCCTCTCGATCTCCTTCAACCACTTCTGAGCACCATCTGGATCGTATGCTCCCTTGAACATTGGAGGATTGTTCTTCTGGAACTCACTCAGTTGACGAGCAGCTCCCAGTCCCACAACATTCGGATTCCCTCCAAGTACTCCAGCTAGCATACCCAGAGCCTCAGCAATCGCAGCATCGTCTCTACCTCTTCCAGCCATCTCTATTCTGAAAACCCAACAAGCTAAAACAATAAGTACTGATAGGGTTACACCACACCTATCACGTACAGGGAAACAGAATAATTACGACTCGACTCGACCGACTATGCTCTGATACCACTAATGTAACACCCTTCTAAAATACCCCAAATATTTAATTAAAATAGCAACATACCAATCAGAGTAATTATGCAATTAAGGGTGTCACACAATCATTTCACACCATTCACCATAATAACTGTCATGCTCTTTTATTAATTCAAAACATAAAGTATTTGCACAATACGCAGCGGATAGAAATCAAATCAATCATGCAGAACATGTAACACATTACATGTAAAATGGTTCACAACCAACAATAAAACATTTAAAACATCCCATCCCGATGTTACATCTACCAGAGCATGACCCACTAAGGAACTACACTAGACTCCAAGCACTAGCTCCTACTCAATCACTGCTCGTTACCTGAAACATAGTTGTAAGGGTGAGTTCCTCAATCGATATAATAAGCATTATAAAATATCATGTAATGCTAAGTAAATAACACATTAATCACCCTAATCATATCACACATTCGGTAACGGCAACCTCCACCCAACATCATAATCATGCTCAACATAAACATCAAAACACACGTATAATATTGGAACACATCCATTCATATTATACACAATACATACATTATGCAATGAGACTCCATGCATGCGGTACCGACTATTCGTGAACATATAGTTCAACCTCACCGATCAAATCCAGATACGGCTACCAAGCCCACTAGTCCCACTCATTTGAGACCTAGTGACTCACTCACTAATTCCTCACCATGGGAATTAGCTACCACCCCAAGGGCCATGCTATGCACGCTAATTCACCTAGCATGCAAACATCAACAACAGTCCATAATGACTAACTCACTAATTCCTCACCATGGGAATTAGCTATCACCATAAAGGCCACAATATGCATGCTAATTCACCTAGCAATGCAAAATCATCAACAATAATCCACAATGGACATATGCTCACACTCTAAGCCATAAACAATCCATTCACAATAGCATACATAACATATACATTCACAGCATTATGCATACCATCATACATCGTCAACACATGTATCAAAACATCATATCATGTCAAATAATTAATCACAGTATTAGCACACTCTACTAATACCTATACTGCTCAAAACAGCGGGAATTAATCCCTATTACATCACACGCCAATATAGGCCAAACACCAATTATGCACACATTATTCAAATATTAATTTTTCACCTTTCCAACAGTGTTAACCGGTTAACGCTCTGGGTTAACCGGTTAACGCAACACAGAACACGCTTTCTGGCAAAACTCAACAGTGTTAACCGGTTAACGCCCTGGGTTAACCGGTTAACGCAGACAGAACAGCAATATTTTCACAACTTACAACAGTGTTAACCGGTTAACGCCCTGGGTTAACCGGTTAACGCAAGCAAAACAGCAATACTCCACAATTCCTAACAGTGTTAACCGGTTAACACCCTGGGTTAACCGGTTAACGCAAGACAGAAAGCTGTTCCTGCGCTAACACGAAGCAGAATGCAGAATTCTCCGCATTTTCCGCCGTTGGAGGACTTCCGGACCTCCGATTCCAATTCCGTAAAAAGCTACACTTTCGGAAAATCACTACCCATCCAATTACAGATTCATTTACAGCTTTAACACAGTTTGTTCATCACAATTTTTCAGCATTCAACATCCTAATTAGGGTCAATTCAACGGTTTATCACTACCCATTACATGTTAACCCATAATACCCATTAAACGACGATAAACCCCCCTACCTGAGTTAATCCGGAGAATCTTTAAGCTTCAAGCTTTTCTCTTCTCCAACCTTCTTCCTCTTGCTTTGCCTCTTTTCAGCCGCTTCTCTGCTTTCACGTGAAAACTCTTTTTACCAAAATGGAACCCTTTTTCCTTATTTCCAACTTATATATATTTTCCAATAATTATTATTCCAATAATAATAATAATAATCCAATAATTCCAATTATTTAATTAAATTAATAAATATAATATTAACTTAAATTAAATAATTAGCTTATTTTTATCGGGGTGTTACACAAGGTGTGTTTGAATTGATCTCTAAGGGCCTGTATTTATAGCAATTGGGACTGATATTTGCACACTTGAAAAATTTCTAAATTTGGACATTTCATGCACAAGCTTGCATGGGCGTGTATAGGCCCATGAAGCAATCCAATTTGATCCACTTGCAACTGTTCTGAAGTTCAAATGAGGCTTGGATGTCAAGGCAATGTGAAATGGGATTTTTGGCATTTGGTTTCTTCCAATCATGCGGTCCTGTTAAAGCCATGTGTAGCCCGAGCAAACTTTATCCAAAATGCATGAACTTGGGTTCTTTAAAAAGCTTAGATCAAGGGGAACAAATTTGATGTTGGACACTTTTTCATTTGGAACTTATATCATGGTGAATTTTGAGGTGGAAGTTTGGAAATTTCAACATGTTGAAATTTTTTCTAAGTGTCAAGCCTTATATCTTAATATTCCACCTTGCTTAACTTTTTATGTGAGCTTCAAATGAGAAACGTGTATTCATAAAAGTTATAGCTCTTTCAAATACTTTCAAAATAGTAACCAATTTCATGCCATTTGGATTTAGAATGATAGAGTTATGCATTTTCGAAGTTGAGGAAAATCACTTGTTCAATGGTATAGGTCAAAAATGACCTATAATGTATCCTCATATCACATGCTCATAAAAGTTGAATTAGCTCTTACTCCAAACATAAAAGTTGAAGTAGACATATTGAATTTGATTGTGCATCTTGTAAATATTTCATATCATAAAAATGGAGCAAGTTATGGCCTTGGGATGTTGACTTTCAAATTAGGGTTTAGACAAAATGACCTATAATGTTTCAACATAGAAAATGATTTTCCAAGCAAAACTAGCTCTAGGTCTCAACATGAAAGTTGTTTGGAATGTCATTTAGAGTAACGATTTTCTTGGAATCATTTTAATATGGTGAAATTTCTAGGAGATAGGGTCTAGGGAGACCCAGTTTTGATCAGATGAATTCATCTAGCCAACCACCATCAACCAACTTGCTAAACTTCAATTCTATCGACTTTTTAGGCTCATGGTAGATCATATATACACAAGATGATGAATTTTGAACTGTCCCTTGAGAAATTTGATCAATTGGTGAGATAGCTTGTTGGAGAAGTTACTTAAGATACTTAGTTAAACTAGGGTTTCCAAGGCAAATCACCTTCAAACTCTTGAAGAAAACTTGATCAATGTAACATGTAGAGATCATTGGGACTCATATATGATGCTTTGAGACATTGTGGATCAATATTTGATGGTGCTCTTAGCCATGAGGGTCTTAAACCCTAGGTATGAACTTGATATATCAATGGTGATCATGCCTTACCTACAAAAGAGTTAGGCAAATACAAAGACATATTTTGGTATTTTGGTTAGTAAAATGATAATATACAAGTATGATACAATCACATGGTGCTTGGTGATCTCTCCCAAAATAAACCCAATGCGAGAGGGGTAAGGAGGATGCTAAGGTATGATCCCAATGCTAATGCATGTGATGAAATTGCATGAGGGATCTTAGGTTCAAAATTAGGGTCTTACAGCTGCCCCTATTTAAAGATATTCTAACTGAGGAGGTAAAGGTTAAAACCTTCGTGTCGACTCAGTAAAATGGGCTTAAATAAAAAGATATAGAAACAAATTTTGGTCCATAAGAGACCCCATGATGCATATGATATGTATGTTAAAAGCAAATTCTCTATGGGGAAATGTTGCCACACATGAAAAGAAATCAGAGAGACAAAGATCCGCAGGAGTATAATGCTTTCTGTGAGGAAAACTCACTGGGGAGATAGAGACTCTGGGGGGATAAAAAGTTACGTGTATGCCAGACTACGACTTAAGACTGATGGATGGGCTAGAGGAACTCCATAAAATGGAAAGACTCAGCCGGGGAAACAAAACATCTGCAGGGGATTACAAGTAGATCAGGATATACTGAAGTTCTTGAATCAATGCAGGGAAAAGCGATTTCACTAAGGAAAAGTGCACTCAACTCAACTGGGGAAGAAATAAACTTCAACACAGGAGGAGCAGAAATTTATTATCCACTACCTACTATTGGGTAAGGAGATAATAAAAGTCTGACAGAGAGGACATCTGTCATTAGTTAGGATGAACATATCAAGGATGACTTGCTGAGAACAGCCAGGAGGGAATACTCATTACCGGTTACTGTTTAAGATCAACCTTGCTGGGGAGAACTGCACAAATAGGATTTATAGCAGTTACTGGGAAGAAGACCAAAGATGAGAATATTTGTCATCGGTTAAGGTGAACATATCAAGGATAGACTCAAAGGAAAGAAAATTCGTCATCGGTTTAGATGAACATGTCAAGGATAGTCTTGCCTGGGAATTGTTAAGGAGGATACCCGTCATTGGTTAAGATGAACATATCAAGGATAAACCAACTGAACAAAAAGTAGGAATTACATCTATCGAATGCTGGATAGAATACCATAAAAGAGAAAATCCGTCACCGGTTAGGATGAACATATCAAGGATAGACTCTGTTGAGGAGTAAAATAGGAATTACATCTATCAGTTACTGGATAGAATACCATCAAAGAGAAAATCCGTCACCGGTTAGGATGAACATATCAAGGATAGACTCTGTTGAGGGGAAAGAAAATCAGGATTTACAACTACCGGTTACTGGGTAGAAGACCGCAAAGAGAAGGAAACCTGTCATCGGTTAAGATGAACATATCAAGCATTAACCCTCTGGGGAATAAAATAGGGATTACAACAACCTTTTTACTGGGTAGAATACCAAGGATGAGAATATCCATTATCGGTTAGGATGAACATATCAAGGATATGCTTCCTGGGGAAACGTGAAAATGAATCCGTTGGGGAGAAAAAGTTGCTCTTGCCGGGTATTGGGCAAAAGTGAAAAACATGAGAAAAATATTACCAGTTACTAGGTAATAGGCTCTCAGGGGATCAAAAGCATATATCTAGGTAAGATCTAGAAAGAAAAGGTCAATCAAGACTCAACCCAATGAGGATATAGCTCAAGGGGAGTAATTCCATCCAGGAAATCAATTGGGGAGGAAACTAAAACAATGATCATCCACGAGGAAATAACTCAGTGGGGAAGGGAGAAAAGTTAAAATATTTCTGCTTAAGGAGGCCGACACTTCCACCATTGAGAGGACAAACACAGAACTTGTATGGGGATAAAGTACCGCCATAATAAAGAATAAGAATCTCAGACAATGAATCAACAAATATGATTATGCAAAAATATGTAATCATGAAATTATATGAGTGTATATGTATATGTATATGTATATGTATGATGATTATGCTGACAAAACGATCGCAAAGGATACAAAGGTGTCGCAAAAATTTGAATCATCGGTCAATCCACAACAAAGGGATACAACTGCCAGAGAACAGGGAGATCAACATCCCAATGGCTCAACATTATCTGGGGAAGGAGGAGATCTGTTGAGGAAAGGAAATATTATCAAATCTGCAGGGAATTTTAGGTCAACACCATATCATATGGGAGACAACCATAAAGAGGATAAACACAAATAGCTACTCAGAAACCAGGAGGAAACTCTGATTGGGAGTGAGTCAGATGGCTATTGGAGGAGAAACCAACGCGATCTACTGGGGAAGTCGATCTTACTCTGCTGAAGATCAAAACAGAAAATCAACCCTACTGAGGAACACACAAACTCTGCCGGGGACTGAATCAACCAACTCAGCTGGGAAAAGTACAAAAGCTTCGTTGGGGATCAAACACTCCGCAGGGGAACTGGATCAACAAACTCGGCTAAGGATACTGGAAGGGTTATATGCTTGGGGAACCCATAGAGCTCTACACTTAAGACTTGTTGTTTTTTCGAAATGTTGTTGATATTGCTTTAAAACTACCTCTGAAAAAGTCTTGCTTATATATGTCTAAGAAAATGATTTTGATTAAAAATTTAAATTTTAAAAATGATCATAATAAAATTTAAAACTATTGGCTGAAATAAATAAGAGTAGAAAGATTTGGATAAAGGCTCAACTTTATTTAATAGAATGGTAGTCTGTAAATGACAAGACTCCATAGATCTTTACAAAGTTGAAAATGGTAATTTACATGGAAAAGGGGTACATTGAATACAATTGACCGCTAATCCTTCTACCATCTCTTGATGTTCGCTGTGCTTTTGACCGCCACTGGGGATAATGAATCACCGTCAACCCTTGTGCTCAACAAAGTTTCTCCAATACTGGACGATCAGTAGCATGCAGTTACTTGCCAAAATCCCTAATTTTTGCATAAACTACCCCAAGGTGGGGTACTCAATTTATCGGGATAAATTTTTCTGTTTTATGTCTCTAATTTTTGCCTGGATTATCCTTTCAGGTTTTCAATCCATCGAGACGCTCCCTTTTTGCCTAAGCCGCCCTTTCGGGTTTTCAACTTAGCGAGTTGTTCTTTTCTTTTTTTAGGCGAAGTATTTCTTGATTGCATCTGCATTCACAAGACGAGTGAACTCTTCACCATCCATAGGTTTAAGAATCAAAGCACCGTCTGAAAAGGCTCTCTTAACAACATATGGGCCTTCATAATTAGGAGTCAATTTGCCCCTAGAATCTGGTTTGAAAGATAAAATCTTCTTGAGCACAAGGTCACCTTCTCTGAATACACGAGGTCTGACCTTCTTATCAAAAGCTTTCTTCATCCTCTGCTGATATAACTGACCATGACACATGGCAGTTAATCTCTTCTCTTCAATCAAACTCATCTGATCATACCTAGTCTGACACCATTCAGCCTCAGTCAACTTGGCTTCCATGAGCACACGCAATGATGGAATCTCAACCTCTACGGGGAGCACTGCTTCCATACCATAAATAAGAGAGAAAGGGGTTGCCCCTGTTGAAGTGCGGTTGGATGTACGATATCCATGCAAAGAAAATGGGAGCATCTCATGTCAATCCTTATACGTCACAACCATCTTTTGAATAATATTCTTAATGTTTTGTTCGCGGCTTCAACGGCCCTATTCACCTTGGGTCTGTAGGGAGAAGAATTATGGTGTGCAATCTTGAAGTCTTTGCAAAGAGCTTCCACCATATTATTATTCAAGTTCGATCCATTATCAGTAATGATCTTACTTGGCACACCATAACGGCATATGATTTGATTCATGATAAACCTTACAACAACTTGCTTGGTTACATTCACATACGATGCCGCTTCAACCCATTTTGTGAAGTAGTCAATTGCCAGTAAAATGAAACGATGTCCATTCGAAGCTTTGGGCTCAATCATCCCAATCATGTCAATTCCCCACATGGAGAAAGGCCACGGGGAAGAGATAACATTCAATAGTGTCGGAGTAACATTAATCTTATTTATATATATTTGACACTTGTGGCATTTCTTCACAAACTTGCAACAGTCAGATTCCATTGTCATCCAATAGTAACATGCTCTCAACATCTTCTTTGCCATTGCATGTCCATTGGATTGAGTACCAAAGCAACCTTCATGCACTTCAGTCATCAACAAGTCTGCTTCATGTCTATCCACGCATCTGAGCAGAACCATGTTGAAGTTTCTCTTGTACAGTACATCACCATTCAAGTAGAAGTTGCCAGCTAATCTCCTCAAAGTCTTCTTATCTTTCAAAGATGCCCCATGGGGATAAATGTGACTTTGGAGGAAACATTGAATATCAAAATACCATGGCTTTTCATCTTTGACCTTTCAACAGCAAACACATGAGTTGGCCTATCAAGACACATCACAGTCAGATTGGGAACTTTATTCCAATACTTCACTACAATCATTGACACCAACGTTGCAAGAGCATCTGCCATATGATTCTCATCTCGAGGGATATGGTGAAACTCAACCTTTGTAAAAAAAGTTGAAATCCTCCTCGCATAATCTCCATACGATATTAAATCGGGTTGATTCGTCTCCCATTCACCTTTGATTTGATTTACAACCAAAGTTGAATCTCCATATACATCCAAATACTTGATTCTGAGATCGATGGCCTCTTCAAGCCCCATAATGCAAGCTTCATATTTTGCCATATTGTTTGTACACTTGAAAGTCAATCTAGCTGTAAATGGTAGATGCGTGCCTTGAGGAGTAATGATCACTGCCCCAATGCCATTTCCATATTGATTAACAGCTCCATCAAATACCATTCCCCAACGGGAACCAGGTTTTGGCCCTTCTTCAAGCAATGGTTCATCACAATCTTTCATTTTCAAGTACAAGATCTCTTCATCAGGAAAATCATACTGCACTGACTGATAACCTTCAATTGGTTGGTGAGCCAAATGGTCAGCCAAGATACTACCTTTGATTGCTTTCTGAGATTGGTATTCAATATCATACTCTAATAACAACATCTGCGCACGGGAAATTCTCCCAGTTAAAGCAGGCTTCTCAAATATATACTTAATTGGATCCATTTTGGATATCAACCAAGTGGTATGATTCAACATATACTGACGCAGACGCTTAGCAGCCCAAGCCAATGCGCAACAAGTCTTCTCTAGCATAGAATACCGAGTCTCACAGTCGGTGAACTTCTCACTGAGGTAGTAAATCGCGAATTCTTTCTTTCCAGTTTCATCTTGCTGACCTAGAACACAACTCATACTATCTTCAAGCACAGTTAAATACATGATCAATGATCTTCCTTCCACAGGCGGAGACAAAATCAGAGGCTCAAGCAGATATTCCTTGATACTGTCAAAAGCTTTCTAGAAGTCTTCGGTCCAATCACAAGACTGATCTTTCTGAAGAAGCTTGAATATAGGCGCACATGTGGCAGTCATGTGTGAAATGAATCTTGAGATATAATTCAAGCGGTCGAGAAAACCTCTGACTTGCTTCTCAGTTTTGGGCGCATGCATCTCTTGTATTGCTTTGACCTTGGCAGGATCAACCTCAATGCCTTTCTCGCTGACAATAATGAAGGAGAATTGCCATCCAAGGCGCAGCGGAATTTAAAAATTTCTCCATTTAGTGATCCTTACGAATGGGCATGATCAGTGATAGAATCGTTACCTCTTGTGGCGATTCAAACCTTTGGTGCAGATCTCTTGTAACGATCAAAACCTTGGATACAAATCCACAGAGCGATCACGAATGTTGAACGATGACAACGTCTCTACTCAGTCCACACGAACGGGTTCCTTCAATCTCAGTGCTAGCTGGTACGAATGAAGGGTTTGAGTGAGAGAGAGAGGGAAACGAAATTCCAAGTCTTCACTTGAGTCTCAGTTTCTGAGTGACAATGCTTTTACCCAAGGGTTCTATTTATAGAACCACTTGTGTGGGCTTCAAGCTAAAAAGCCCACTTAAGTGTATTTTGGCCCATATCTTATAATATGCCCAAAATCACTTAAGCGTGTGGTACCTTACCATATTTCATATTCCACTTAAGTGCACCGTACCTTACGGTGTTCCTTAGTTACTCTATCTCTCATCAATCCGTCCTTTGTGTGTGACCCTGTAGGTTTTCGCGACGTTGGCAATTATATTAAATCACACATTTAACATAATAAACAGTGAGCGGTATCTAGCAACACATCACTGCTACCCAAGACACGAAAATGTCATGTGATCTGACAAAACCTCTTGTGATAATAATTATGTGTATAATTACCCCTTTGCCCTTATGTCTATATTGAACACAAGGTATAGACCGTGTCATCCTTGTCCAGTTCAATATTGGGCCCATAGACATTTATCCTGTTACGCAGGATGGGCAAATTCCATCTAGGACACTCATGTCCCTCAGCATGCTTCGTGGAGTACCCATCAATTGTCTTTATGGTTATCCAGTTACGGACAATGTTGGATCAACAATAAAGCACTCGACTCTACATCTAGGATCCATAGTGGTTTCAGGTCGAAGAGTGGTATACACCATTATCACCATGAGAATAACTTATGACACTTTGCATAACTTTCTATATAGTATTCTCATAGCGGGTCAATCCGGTATAAATATTACTCTTAATATTCATACCTATGTTTAAGACTTGATAACTCTTTATCCATGATCCATGAGATGTGATCATCAGTCTACAAACATAATAGTCTTAATGCTTTAATGCTATCCCACTTCACAATAAAGCTCGACTACGGATACTTTAAGAATAGTGTCCTTATGTTTAATGTGATCTCATGATTAAGTCATACTTGATACATTAAACGGACTAGCTATTCTAGGGACTTTATTAATCAAACATAATAAAGAAAAACCTTTTATTAATTAATAAATAATTTGATACAAGTACCAAAAGTATTGGCCTCTAGGGCTTACACCAACAAATAAAGCCCAACAACTTACCAGAACAAACACCAAAAGTATACTTATTGGGATTCAAGCGGAGTTTATACTTCCTCAAATGCTGGAATAGCTTCAACAAATGCTTAACATGTTCCTCTTCATCAATTGATTTAGCAATATGTCATTGACATAAACTTCAATCTCTTAATGCATCATATCATGAAAAAGAGTAGTCATTGCTCTTTGGTAAGTTGCACCAGCATTCTTCAAACCGAAAGGCGTCACTCTATAACAGAATGTTCCCCAAGGTGTAATGAATATGGTCATCTCCATATCTTCGGGTGCCATCTTGATCTGATTATATCCAGAAAATCCATCCATCAACGAAAACACTTTGAATTTAGCCGTATTGTCTACCAACATATCAATGTGTGGCAAAGGGAAATCATCTTTTAGACTGGCTTTATTCAAATCTCTATAGTCAACACACATGCGGACTTTTCCATCTTTCTTTGGCACAGGCACAATATTGGCCACCCATTAAGGATACTCAGCGGTCACAAGGAAACCGAAATCAATCTGCTTCAGCACTTCTTCTATGATCTTCACTGCCATATCAGGATGCGTTCTCCTCAACTTCTGCTTGACTGGCGGGCATTTTGGCTTCAACGGTAATCTATGCTCCACGATTTCAGAATCCAAACCAGGCATGTCTTGATAGGACCAATCAAACACATCTGAATACTCTCGAAGAAGATCAATCAACCCCTTCTTAACATCTGGACACAGTCGAGATCCAATCTTGATTTCCTTCACATCATCCTTGGAACCCAAGTTGACTAACCCAAGTTGACTAACCCAAGACGAGATAATTCATCACTCATTCTTCATCACTTTCCTCCTCGGCCTCAAACACATGGAATTCAAAATTTGGAGAAGGAGGAGGATTAATGTATTTAATGGGGTTAGAAACCAACCTACATAATGAATTGATATTTTGATTTTAGAGAAGTGAATTTGTGACAAAATATTATGCAAATGGACAATTATATTGTTTATTTATGTTTTTTATGATTACCATTTTCAGAATAAAGCAAAAAGTTAAAATAAAACATCATAGATGTGGATGAATAGAATTAATTTTATTAATGATCAATTTAAAAATGCCCAAACAATGTTCACTTCTCCCTTAGGCATAGGAGAAGGATTTTTTTTTTAAAACATATAAAAGAAATTACTTAGATCGATGCAAAATAAAAGGAATATCAACAGCAGTCCAATTGTTGCAAGCCTTTCCATGCGTCACAAAATTGGTGTAGTCTTCCTCTTCGTCATCCTCTAGCACAGAAGCTAAGTGTTGTTCATTGCCATGAATGAACCTTCCTCTACGGAAGCTAAGTTGCATATCCTCGGACCTCAAAGTTAATGAACCTTGCTGAAAGCCCAGACCGGTTCTACCTTTGATGTCGGAGACCTCTACCATGCGCCCCCACTGATCAACATTGCCTTCTTCAACAATCTTCTTTGCATCTTTCAATGAGGACATAGGTGCCCCAACTCTTTTTTTAGCAGTAATAGATAAGGCTTGGAATGGAGTTCCAACCTCGTCCTTAGCTTCAACGTAAGAGAAAGATGACAAGTGGCTAACCAACAACGCCTTTTCCCCGCCAATAATAACAAGCTTTCCATTCTTTACAAATTTGAGCTTCTGATGCAATATGGAGGTAACAACTCCCGCCTCATGGACCCATGGCCTTCCCAACAAGCAACTGTAGGTTGGGTGGATATCCATTACCTGAAAAGTAATCTGAAAATCACCCGGACCTATCTTTATTGGAAGGTCCACTTCACCAATAACTGTTTTGCGTGAACCGTCAAAAGCTTTGATGATTACACCGCTATACCTCATGGGAGCTCCTTGATATGATAGCTTTGACAGAGTTGACTTTGGCAGCACATTTAGTGACGACCCGATGTCAACAAGCACATTAGACAAAGCATCATCTTTGCAATTCATAGAGATATGCAAAGCCAAGTTATGATTTCTACCCTCTTCAGGGAGTTCTTCATCACAGAAACTGAGATTGTTGCAGGCAGTGATGTTAGCCACAATATGATCGAATTGATCCACCGTAACATCATGTTCTACAAATGCTTGCTCAAGAACTTTTTGCAGTGCTTCTCTGTGCGCTTCTGAATTCATAAGCAGAGACAATACTAAAATTTTTGAGGGGGTTTGGAGCAGCTGTTCCACCATATTGAACTCTCTCTTTTTGATCGGACGAAGTACCTCATCATCATCATTAGCCTTCAAATTGCTGGATTCACCAGACTGGCCTTTTGAAGCACTAACCGGATCTACAGAAGGCACTTCATCTTTCTTACTGACAGTTGATTCTTCTTTATTATTTCGGAACACCGGCCCAAACACACGACCACTTCGGGTCACCTTGGAAAAATCAACAATGCTCACTACAGAGCTAGTCGTAGGCAACGGGACCTCTTGACCATCCTTCATCATTGTTGCATTGTACTGATACGGAACAACTTTATCAGATGAATACAAGACTAGACCCGCTAACCGTATGATTGTAGCAGGGTATTCGTTACCTTTAGATTTATTGACTAAATCAAAAGTAAAACATACAAGTCGAGTCGCCACCGCACTTCTATTTATCCAAAGGAAAGGTTAGAAAGCAGACAAAAACCGAGAAGTTTTATTGAGTCAAAAACTAATAAAAATGTCAGAGATCTGGGTAAGGGGGTTGGTTATGTGTTGGGAAGGTTTTAAGCACCCAAAACATCCTAGGTACTCCTAGGGAGCCCTTTTCACACTTGTTGTAAGGTTGGTATTTTTGTGAAAATTTGTTTGTGCAAACATGATTGGGGAGATGAGAAGAGAATATACAAGTTATTTACAATTTTTGTGTTTGAATGGATAAACCCATTGCCTACATACCATCTTAAAAAAGATTAGGATCAAAACCTCGTAGTTCGGGGTAAAAATCTCAAAACAAGTTGGTGAATGGATTGGTCTAAAAGCCTTAAGGTCTTTTGTTATCCAAGGGAGAAAACTTAACCTAAAACCACAAATCAACCATGTGAGGATAGCTTCCACATGCTAGTGAGGGGTTAACCCTATAATAAGCATGGAAGACTCATTGTCCATCACCAAGGATATAAGTGAGCATTATATCTTCCTCAAGGATAACTCAAACCTAATAGCTAAAGGTTATGAAAAGTTTTTTAATAAGAAAGTGGCCATTGAAACCACAAAACATTTGAATGAGTTATATTTACCAATGAAAAGTATTTACAAAATATGGTCAAAGTTGACTTAAAGATTCAATTCAAAATAAGTGTTATGAAAAGAAAGTTTGAAAATCAAAAGCATAATGCTTAGGTTTCTAATGTTTGAAAAAAATGTTAATTTTTGCACAAAAGTTTTGGCTTGGGTTAAAGTGGAGGGAAGAAGAAGAATGACTAAGGTCTTAATCATACAAGAGATAAAGGAGAAGAAACAAGACCACAAATGGAGTTCCTCTCTTGAGATCATATTGATGATCCAAGTAGCTCCCATCTTTTGGAATAAGCAAGCAAATAAGTGTATACTCAAGCAATCAATCAAGCAAGCAAAGCTCTTAGGAATCTTCAAATGGCACTTGTATCTCTCTCTTTTGAAGCACATGACAATGGTTCTTCAATTTTGGCTCAAATAGAAATCCCCTAGCACAAAAGCAAACACATCAAAAAGTTCCATGAAGCAAATTAAGAATGGACAAGAGTGAGTTTAGAGATTTGGTCCTTCTAATCCATCTTCAACATTAAGGCCTTTTTACTCCATTTTGCATAGGGAATATCCTAGAATCTAAATCCACTTGTCCATTTTTTGCATTTGGTCCACAACAATCAAAACAAAATACAAGCACAATAATATATACACAATTATGTGCTCAAGTGAGCAAAAGGCAAATTGCATTAGCATATACATGTGCTCAAATGAGCAAAGGGCAAAAGCAAATGAGTAATATGTACAAGAATAGTAAATTGCATAAATGTAAAGTGCAAGAATTAAATGTTAATGGTTAATGGTTAATGGTTAGTATAAGTGTGCCATAAGGCAATTTAGCGCTATGTTAAGCAATCATAATTGGACTTATGTAGAAGTCACAACTATCTGAGGCCGGTCAATAATAATGTAGGCAACAACACAAGTTAGAGATCTTGATTAGTGAATCAAGCTCCTACAACTTGCCATGCCAAAAAGAAGATGATAAATGATCTTTTATTGATTTAGGTTCTTTGCTTGATTAGGAAGCAACCTATCCTTAATGCAAAGTCATTCACTTGATCCATGATCAAGATGAATTAGATTTGAATCAGGAAGGTTAAACCTCTCATGTATCAAGGCTAACCACCAATCTTTAACTCATTGATCAAAAAAGAAAAAGAAGAAGATGAATAATAAAGTGCATTAATGGAAATGAAAATGAGATAATCAACAAGCATTGACCAAAGATAGAGGAGATCAAGGTCAAACAATAGTAAACAGAAGCAAAATGAAGATTAGAAGTCAAGAAACAAATAAAATATTTTTGGTATTTTTCAAAAGTAAAATAATACTTGAATTAAAATAATAAAGAAAGGTCAAACTTCAAACTCACTTCAAATCAACTTTGAAAAGTCCAAGTGAATTATCCTAAGTTCAACAAGGTCAAACAAAGTTTGACAAAAAATTTCAGCATTTTTAGAAGTCAAAAACTATTTTTTAATCAATTAAAAATGCATAAAAATAACCTAATTGAATTAAAATATCAAATAAATCTCAAATCAATTAATAAATTGATGAGAATATTTTTCATAGATCTATCATCATTCAAAGAGGTTGGAAAAATATTTTTGTATTTTTTGAATATCCAAAACTATTTTAAATGAATTAAAAATAACCAGAAAAGAGAAAAATTCCTAAAAAATATCAAATGATAAAATAAAAAATATTAAAAATCATTTTTAGAAACTAGAAATTAAAAGAAGAAGAATGCAATTGGTCTCACATTTTTTGGACCAATAATGAAGGAGATATGATTTTTTGAAATGAAAAGGAATTAAAGAAATAAAAAGAAAATTGAAATCAGAAAATAAAATTGCAAAAAACGTGGAGAGTTGGATGAAGCTCATTAGTTGAGCTGGCACATCACATGGCTCCTGAGCGCGCACCTACCAAACACGTGAGTCAATGCATCACACACAGCCATTCATCAAGTAATAACATTGAGTGGCTATGATTGAATCTGGAAAACAAATCACACGACTGTGATTCAATCCGGAGACTGCACGGTGGTGTACACCACCGTCTTCTCCGGCCAACTTCCGGCGCCGACCAAAAATTGCAGAGAATAAAAGTTCACCAAATGCCACGATCCAGGTGAAGGAGAATTGCCATCCAAGGCGCAGCGGGATTTACAAATTTCTCCATTTAGTGATCCTTACGAATGGGCATGATCAGTGATAGAATCGTTACCTCTTATGGCGATTCAAGCCTTTGGTGTAGATCTCTTGTAACGATCAAAACCTTGGATACAAATCCACGGAGCGATCACGAATGTTGAACGATGACAACGTCTCTACTCAGTCCAGACGAACGGGTTCCTTCAATCTCAGTGCTAGCTGGTACTGTAGGACCCCAATTTTGACCCTAAGATCCCTCGTGGCATCATAACATTTCATTTGCAAAGCCTCAAGGATCATAAGCATCTTGGTTCCCCTTGCCTTTGAGTGGGACCTCTTGTGAGTGGTTTGAGATCACCAAGTATGCTTGAGTTGTATATTATTGCTTTTGTCATCTTTATTCACTAACCAAAAGCACAAAAATATGTCACTAACATCTTTTGTTTGTAGCTTGACCAATCACAAGGTCAAAAGCTTCTAGGAGATCCTTTGTGCAAAGATATGACCAAAAGAAGATGAAAGCAAGCATGATAATGATTCCCAAATCTCTCACCCATCAAATATGCCTCCCTAGTATCTTAATTCATCATTTTGATCAAAGCAAGTCAAAGGGTTTGAGGTTTGTTCCTCAAGGAAACCCTAATTCATCTGATCATCCACAATGCCTTGTTAGTGAAGCAACCTCAGCCCATGGTCAAATACAATCAAGGGAAGTTCTTTAATTCCTAATTTCATGCATATTTGAACTTATTTGAGTGTCCTCAATCATCAATTCATCAAGATATGAGTTGTGGACTTGAGAAGTTGATCAGTCAATTCATCTGACTATTTTGAAATACACTGAGACATAACTTTTTATGTGTTGGTCAAATGGAGATGATCCAAAAAGAAAAAATGTTCTTGGGGACAATATGAACAACGTTCATGTTCATCAAAAATTTACTTCAAGCTTTTAAGGTCATCTCCCATTCCAAGACATTATAGGTCATTTTGACTGAAACCCTAATTTTGGGTCAACTTCCCAAGAACATAACTCATTCATTTTTTATGATTTTGAGGTGGGATCAAATGCATTGGAAAGATTAAGATGTCTAATTCAAATTTTATGTTGAACAAAATTTCAAAATCTCAAATAAAACACATTTGATAATGCAAAACATTATAGGTCACTTTGGACCAAATGCATTGAAAAGCAAAAAAGTCCAACTTCTAGTGCCCATAACGTCTTCATCAAAAATCCAAATGATGCAAAATTTAAGTCCATTTTTATTGTATTGAAGAGATATATAACTTTTATGTTTAAGGTGTTTCCATTTGAAGCTTGCATCATCAAAATAGAAGGGCTTGAAGTTGGTTCAATTTGACAAAATTCTCAAAGGCATGTTTTGCACTATGAACTTCATGGCCTGTTTTCATAAATTTCCACACTCCAAATGAGTTTTGGTCCAACATAACATTTGTTGCTTATGTTGAGACCTTTTCAACCATTACCCACATGCCTATGTTTCCATTTTTCAAAGGGCATTTTCGAAGAGATGAAGTTTTATGACCAATTATGCATTTCATGGTGAAACTTCATATGCAAGCAATTGGAGTGCAAACCACACGTCCAAACCTTCTCCAAATCATTTCAGCATCCATTTGCATTGGCTTTTGGTCCCTCCATGCGCCTGTACATGCCCATGCATGGAGGCCTTCAATTTTCATGCACACGAAATTCACCTTACTTTGCATCAGCTCCATCTATAAATAGACATGCTATGCTTCATAATTGAGGACCCTGAATCAATCTGAAATGCTGCAGAAATCTAAACCCAGCCACACCTAAAAGGAACTAGTTCACATTTTCTTCAATTTTTCAGATCTAAAATTCAACTGAATCTAGTTGAATCTTTAGATCTAAAGTTCATAGACCTTCATCATATGATCCATTGATCTTCTGTTTTGCCAAAAGAACCAAGAAAAGGAGCTCAGATCTTCACAATTCAAAGGTTTACTTCAACTGGTTTTTTCTTCGAAACTCCTTATTCCTTGACCTATTGAACTGGATATTGTGTTGTCTGAAGTCCTCTATGTAGAGGCATCATTGCTGTATGTTTAATTTTTAAAATCAAGCAAGTTCATGATGAACACCATCATGCTTCCATCTCTGATTTCTCCATTTATAGAAATCTAGAGTGGAAGTGAGTGGTACAGGAGTGATGTACATCACTTCTTCTTTCGAACGGTACCTAGATCGCCCATTTTGGTGGACATTTGCATCTCTGCAATTTTTGAGTCTCACCGGAGCTCGCCGGAGAAGACGGTGGTGTACACCACCGTCTCTTTTCCAGATCAATTGCGAGCCCTTGGATCTGATCTCCAGTTTGTATCCCAGCCTTTGGATCTTATGACGTTTAATAATTCCTTGTGTGACGCGTTTGACTGGAGACCACCATGAGCGCGCACATGTGGAGCGTTTGATCAGCCACGTCAATTAATGAGGCTTGATCAAACGCTCTTGGTTTTTTCTCCTTTTCTAATTTCTGATTTTATTTCTTTTATTTCCTTTATTTTCAAAAATTCATAACTTATTTATTCTTAATCCAAAAAATATGGGACCAATTGCACTCTTCTCCATTTAAATTCTAGTTTCTAAAAATGATTTTTAATATTTTTATCTTGTCATTTGATTTTTTTTGTGAATTTTCTCTTTTCTGGTTATTTTTAATTCATTTTAAATAGTTTTTAAAATTCAAAAAATACAAAAATATTTTTCTAATCTATTTGAATGATGATGAATCTATGAAAAATATTCTCATCAATATTTTAATTGATTTGAGATTTATTTGAGATTTTAGTTCAATTAGGTTATTTTTATTCATTTTTAATTGATTAAAAATAGTTTCTGACTTTTAAAAATGCTGAAATTTTTTGTCAAACTTTGTCTGACCTTGTTGAACTTAGGATAAATCACTTGGACCTTTTAAGGTTGATTTGATGTGATTTTGAAGTTTGACCTTTCTTTAATATTTTAATTCAAGTTTATTTTCAAATATTAAAAATGCCAAAAATATTTTGTTCATTTCTTGACTTCCAATCTTCATCTCACTTCTGATTTTGATTGTTTGACCATGATCCTCAATGTCATTGGTCAACACTTGTTGATTGGTACATGCTATTTCATTTAATGCACTTATTTCTTTTCATTATCCATCTTCTTCTTCTTCTTCTTCTTCTTCTTCTTCTTCTTTTCTTTTTGATCAATGAGTTGAAGGTTGATAAGTTAGCATTGATTGGGGAGACTTAATCTTCCTTGATTCAAATCTAATTCATCTTGATCAATTGATCAAGTGAATGGCTTTGCATTAAGGATAGGTTGTTTCCTAAATCATGCAAAAGGCTTAAACCAATACAAGATCAATTCTCTTTTTCTTTTGGCATGGCAAGTTGTTGGAACTTGGTTCACTAATCAAGACTTCTAACTTGTGTTGTTGCCTACATTATTATTGACCGGCCTCAGATAGTTGTGACTTCTACATAAGTCCAATTACGATTGCTTAACATAACGCTAAATTTGCCTTATGGCTCACTAACTACTAACACTAACTATTAACCATTAACATTTACTTTTTGCTCTTTACTTTATGCAATTTATCATCCTTGTACATATTATCCATTTGCTTTTCCTTTTGCTCATTGGAGCACATGTTTATGTTAATCCCATTTGCCTTTTGCTCACTTGAGCACATAATTGTGTATATATCTTTTGTGCTTGTGTTTGTTTGATTATTGTTGACCAAGTGCCAAGAAATGGACAAATGGACTTAGAATTTAGGACCTTTACCCAAGCTAATGGAGTTTATAGAGCAACTAGGCCTCATGCCTTTAGAGTGCTTAAATGTCAAAGAGCAACTAGGCCTCATGCCTTTAGAATGCTTAAAGCTTGAATATGAACATTAAAAGGGCTATATTCTAAACTCCCTCTTGTCCATTCTTTGATTGTTAATAGAACCTTTTGATGTGTGTGTTCTTGTGATAGGGATTCTAACATTCAGCCAAATTGAGGAACCATTGCCATGAGCTTCTAAGAGAGAGGGATCTTCCAAGAGTTCATTTGATTGTTGATTGCTTGAGTTTATGCTTATGTGATTGCTTATTCCAAAGGATGGGAGCTACTTGGATCATCAATATGATCTCAAGAGAGGAACTCCATGTGTGGTTTTGCTTCTGGTCCCTTACCTCTTGTATGCTTAGGATTTTAGCCATTCTTCTTCTTCCCTCCACTCTAACCCAAGCCAAAACTTTTGTGCAAACATTTAACACTTGTTTTCAACATTAGAAACCTAAGCCTTACGCTTTTGATTTTCAAACTATCTTTTTTTAATACTTATTTTGAATTAAACTTCTAAGTCAACTTTGACCATGTTTTGTACATACTTTTCATTGGTAAATATAACCCATTCAAATGTCTTTTTGTGGTTTCAATGGCCACTTTCTTAATCAAATTTTCCATAACCTTTAGCTATTAGGTTTGAGTTATCCTTGAGGTAGATGTAATTCTCACCTATATACTTAGTGATGGACAATGAGTCTTCCATGCTTATTATAGGGTTAACCCCTCACTAGCATGTTGAAGCTATCCTCACATGGTGGATTTGTGGTTTAGGGTTGAGTTTTCTCCCTTGGATAACAAAAGACCTTAAGGCTTTTGGACCAATCAATTCACCAACTCATTTTGAGATTTTTACCCCGAACTACGACGTTTTGATCCTAATCTTTTAAAGATGGTACGTAGGCAATGGGTTTATCCATCCAAACACAAAAAATGTAAATAAACTTGTATATTCTCTTCTCATCTCTTCAATCATGTTTGCACAAATAAATTTTCACAAAATACCAACCTTACAACAAGTATGAAAAGGGCTCCCTAGGAGTACCTAGGATGTTTTGGGTGCTTAAAACCTTCCCATTGCATAACCAACCCCCTTACCCCGATCTCTGACATTTTTACTAGTTTTTGATTCGATAAAACTTTTAGGTTTTTGTTCGCTTTCTAACCATTCCTTTGGATAAATAGAAGTGCGGTGGCGACTCGACTTGTATGGTTTACCTTAGATTTAGTAAATATCTCTAATGGTAACGAATACCCCGCTACAGAAAAGTGGCGACTCTGTTGGGGAATGATTTGCCTAGTGGGTTTCACCTACTTTTCATAATTGTTGTATTGTATTGTATATTGTTTTGTGACATATTTTTGTGCAATTTGGGATTACTGTATTGTATGTAATGATTGATTTGCTTGAATATTAATTCCTTGTATGCTTGGTGATCTTTGTGAGATGAGTTCTATACCCGAACTTGAGTGCACTTAGGATAGGAGAATGGCATAGTCTTGTTGACTTGTGTGGAGTTATTCCTTAGCAAGTTGACTTGCAAGTCCATTCACTTGGTGGAGGTTATGTTGGGATCAATAATGTCACACAAGTAGTTGTGGTTAGACATTACTCTTTCCAATATAGACCTTAGAAGCCAAGGACCTTAGTTTACCAAGCCCATCTTGGCCTATTCTTAGGATGTAGTGCGAAAGTCGTTCAAGTGTAAGATTTGATACGATTGTTACGCGATACTACACTCATAAGAGTCTCTCTTGAGAATATTTTTGGAATACGAGTAGTCGTTTCTCCGATAATATCCGAAAGATGGGATTATGACTATGGGAACCTCTTGTAGAACATGTTTGGCAGGTTAAACCCTAACACACTCCCTTTGGGTGGTTCTTAACCGAGACTCCATGCTCGTGACTTGCAACAAACCCGTGATTCATGGTTGATCTGTTCATGTATCCTTAATATCAATGGAACTTGGGTGTTGATAAGGTGTAAACCATAACCCACCAAAATGGATGATTGATATTAAGGATAATATGATCCATCCCATGACCTTTGTTTGGTGTGCTTTGCTTGATCCTTGAGTGTGTTTGTTGCGTTCATACATTCATGCACTCATTTGCATTCATATCATCAAAAAAATAAAGAAAATTTTCAAGGAACTTAAGAGGTCTATTTGCAAAATTTTCAGACATGGAAAGACAAAGAAAGAATACAAAGAAGTACAACTTTAGACAACCAGATTTGAAAGAACTAAGGAATTTGACATCCTATGTATTAGATCCCTTGGGTTTCAAGGCTCGTTTTGGGAAGCTT
The DNA here is from genome assembly GCF_024323335.1 of Lathyrus oleraceus. Lineage (NCBI taxonomy): Eukaryota > Viridiplantae > Streptophyta > Magnoliopsida > Fabales > Fabaceae > Lathyrus > Lathyrus oleraceus. The sequence continues at coordinate 131,706,187 of NC_066581.1, forward strand.
CTTCCTCTTCTGACTACTCAGGCTGATGAAGGATTGATGAGTGTATTGGTGCAGTTTTATGATCCTTTATACCGTTGCTTCACATTTTCGGATTTTCAGCTTTTGCCCACGCTTGAGGAGTATGCCTACCTTGTGGGTATACCTATTCTAGACCAGTTGCCGTTCAGTGGCTTGGAAAGTATTCCTACTTCTCGAGAGATAGCTGACATGTTGCATATAGATGAATCTCTGGTTGGTGCTCATATGACTACCAAAGGTGGAATTCAAGGTCTCCCTTCTAAGTTCCTCATTGCTCAAGCTACTATGTATGGGAATGCCATGAGTGAGGATGCCTTTGAAGCCATATTTGTACTTCTCATCTATGGGTTAGTGTTATTCCCCAACATCAACAAGTTTGTGGACGCGAACGCTATTAGGATTTTCTCTACTCTTAATCCCGTTCCGACTCTGTTGGGTGACACTTATTTTTCTTTGCATATGAGGAATGCAAAGGGTGGTGGTGCCATTGTGTGTTGTTTGCCTCTGCTGTTTCAGTGGTTTATTTCTCACTTACCACAGACGGTCGCCTTCAAGGAGAACAAGGGATGTCTACGGTGGTCCACGAGACTTATGTCTCTCACTAATGATGATATCTTTTGGTATAACCATGTGTATGATGGTGAGCAGATTATCGACTCTTGTGGTGAATTCTCCAATGTACCTCTTCTTGGTACATGTGGTGGGATTAGCTACAACCCCGTTTTGGCACGTCGTCAGCTTGGGTTCCCCCTAAAGGATAAACCCAATAACATTTTGTTAGAGGGTGTGTTCTTTCAGGAGGGTAAAGATCCCCAAGGCTTGAAGGCTAGGATGGTCCGCGCTTGGCGCAAGATTCATAGGAAAGGAAGGAAGGAGTTAGGTCTAAAGAACTGTGTCGTTTTGGAGCCTTACACTGCTTGGGTTAGAAGGAGCGCTTCTGAGTATCTCATGTCGTACGAGTATCCAAGACCTACGCCCTTGGTTATGGATGGGCCTTCAACCCTTCCTGACCAAGGAGTAAAGGAGTTGAGAGACGAAGACCGTTCACGTGCCTGGATCCGTGAACGAGAAGAGTTGCTTCAGCAGATTAAGGAGAAGGATGCTTTGATTGAGTTTCTCGAGCATCAGGTTATTGATGATCCTGATGATGCATGGACTTCTCTAGTTCCTCAGTCTTCTAGGTTCTGGAAGAGGAAGTACGATCGATTCACCAAGGAGAAGGTAGATATGGAGGCAGCCTATGAGGAGGAGGTTAGAGGCTTCGTGCATCTTATATTCCTGTATCCCGAGCTTTAGATGATTGTTTTTAGGGATCCATAGGATGATTATTTTCCTTTTTTTCTTGTATTTGGTTACCAATGTTGTACTCCTTTGGTGTGAAAATATATTTTCCAGATATTATTGATGAGATGTTTCCATATGTGGTAAAAATGTAATATTTCCCAAAATTTGCAAGTAGATTTCTAAAGTTCCTCTGAAATAAAAAACAAATCATATGCACAAGCATTGCATGCATCATGAGCATAAGCAGGTTTTGCTCCAGGCTTCTCGTCCTATGGTCTAACTCCGTGTTCTTCATTTATTTCAAAGACAAGCTGACTCACCGGTACTACACCAGAGCCAACTCTTCAAGACTGATGGATCATTTGGAACAAGAGAACCGCGAGCTGAAGGAGGAAGTAGCCAGATTGACTGCCCTGATGGAGTCATTCTTGGCCGCTCAGAGCCAGTCTTCTCCAACGCCATCAACTCCTCCCCAGAGGACGGTCATTTCTGAGATCGTAACTTCTACTGTGCCTGCTGCAACTGCTCACTTTGCACCATCCATGCTTGCCGGGTTCCCTTGGGGAATGCCCGCCAATTTTATGCCAGAAGGTTTTGCTCCTACTCTTGCTTCTCTGCCGGCATCTATCCCGGTCCTTTCAGTGCCACCTCCTGTCGTGCACACTTTACCAAGGGTCGAAGATACCATCTATCATTCTGAGCCATCTGAGGGCCCAGACGTTTATGAGAAGATGGATGACATGAAAGACCAATTCCTTGAGCTTCGCAAGGAGCTGAAGACTTTGAGGGGGTAAAACCTCTTTGGTAAGAGTGCTGCTGAGTTATGCCTTGTGCCAAAAGTGAAGATCCCTATCAAATTCAACGTGCCTAACTTTGAGAAGTATAAGGGAAACACATGCCCACTCAGCCATCTTGTGATGTATGCTCGCAAGATGTCAACGCAAACTGATAATGATCAACTGCTCATCCACTATTTCCAGGACAGTCTGTCCGGTGCCGCTCTCCGGTGGTACATGGGTTTGGAAAGTTCGAACATCCGATCTTTCAACGATCTTGGCGAGGCCTTCGTCAAGTAGTATAAATATAATATGGATATGGCTCTGGATAGGGACCAATTGAGGGCGATGTCCCAGAAAGAGAAAGAGACCTTCAAAGAATACGCCCAGAGGTGGCGCGAATTGGCAGCTCAGATAGTGCCACCCTTAGAGGAGAAAGAGATGACCAAGATCTTATTGAAGACCTTGAGCTCGTTCTATTACGAGAGAATGATAGCCAGTGCTCCCTCAGACTTCACCGAGATGGTGAATATGGGGATGAGATTGGAAGAAGGGATCCGAGAAGGACGATTAACTCGAGATGAGGGCTCTTCAACAAAGAGATATGGAAGCTTTGCAAAGAAGAAGGAGGGAGAGGCACACGCGGTGTCTGCCCATGTCAAAAGAAGACCCTCTGTGAAGAGGAAGATTGCTCGCCCAGTCAACAATCAGCATCAGGTGGCTCATATAGCACCTGCTTTCAGGGAAGCTCAACATTATCAGCAACCGCAAACTCAGCAATATCAGCAACAACAACAGCGTCCACAACAGCAGGCCTACCAGTCTCGAAATAACAACAACAATGCCAGCACCAGCTACGAGAGGAAGAGGGTCACCTTTGATCCAATTCCGATGACTTATGCTGAACTCTATCCATCGCTGATTGATAGAAAGTTAATCACTCCGCGAGACCCTCCCGCTGTACCTGTTAACCCCCAGTGGTGGTACAAGCCTGAGCTTCATTGTGTGTATCATTTCGGTGCTCCAGGACACGATGTAGAGAATTGTTATCCCTTGAAGACCAAGGTGCAAAACCTTGTGAGAAGTGGGATTTTGTTTTTCGAGGACGTAGGTCCGAATGTGAAGAAGAACTCATTGCCCGAGCATGGGAAGTCTGTTAATATGGTCCAGGGCTGTCCTGGAAAGTACAAGGTCAAATATGTTAGTCATATCCGGCAATCGCTGGTTGAGTTGCATTGCTTGCTATGTGACTATAGTCATTATGAACATGACCATGATAGATGTCGAGTCTGTTCTGTCAATCAGAGAGGGTGTCGCCAGGTGCGCAAAAATGTTCAAGAGATGTTGGGCGAGGGAGTCATTGAGATCCTTCAGAACATAAATGTTGACGAAGATGCTCCCGAAGTCAATGTAATTTCTCCAGTATTCCGGATACCTGAGCCTGTTGTCATCAAGTATGATAGTAGCAAGCAGAAGGTTTCTCCAGCTCTGACTATCAAGCCAGCCGGACCTGTACCGTACTCCTCCGAGAAGGCGGTTCCTTATCGCTACAATGCTGTAGCAGTGGAAAATGGAGAAGAGGTGTCTCTGCCCTCTTCATCTATCGTAAACATTGCTGATGTTAGCGGTTTGACCCGTAGCGGTCGTGTATTTTCATCTCCGTTGAAGCCTCAAGCTGATGCTCGAGGAAGTGTTGATGCTGATTTTGTTGCACGCCCGATTGGGAATGCTGTGAGCACTCCGAATCCGGCACTTGTTGTTAAGCCCTCCTCCACGTTGAGAAATCCTGCTTCTGTTGGCCCAAGTGGCAATACGAAAGAAGATTGTGATGAGATGCTGAGGCTCATCAAAAGAAGCGAGTACAACGTTGTAGACCAGCTTCTACAAACGCCATCCAAAATATCTGTGTTATCACTACTTTTGAATTCATAACCACACCAAGAAGCTCTGCAGAAGGTGTTGGATGTGGCGTACGTAGATCACGATGTCACGCTAGAGCAGTTTGATAACATTGTTGCAAATATCACCGCTTGTAACAATTTGAGTTTTTTTGACTCTGATCTCCCCGAGGAGGGAAGAGACCACAACTTGGCATTACATATATCTATGAGCTGCAAAGACGACGCCATGTCCAATGTGTTGGTGGACACTAGGTCATCATTGAATGTATTACCGAAGACCACTCTCGCGAAGTTGTCATATCAGGGGCCTCCCATGAGGCAGAGTGGAGTAGTTGTGAAGGCTTTCGATGGGTCTCGCAAAACTGTGATTGGTGAGGTTGATCTCCCAGTCAAAATCGGACCAAGTGATTTCCAGATTACCTTCCAGGTTATAGACATTCACCCATCGTATAGCTGTCTCTTAGGCAGACCATGGATTCACGAGGCTGGCGCCGTGACATCCACCCTACACCAGAAATTGAAATTTGTAAAGAATAAGAAGCTGGTGGTGGTAGGGGGAGAAAAGGCTCTCCTGGTTAGCCATTTGTATTTCTTCTCATATATAGATGCTGAGGATGAAGTTTGAACTCCCTTCCAAGCTTTATCTATTGCTGAGCCTGTTGAGAAGAGAACTCCCTCATTTGCTTCCTACAAAGATGCAAAGTTGGCCATTGAGCATGGTGCAACTGCTGGATTGGGGTAAATGATCAAGTTGGAAGACAACAAGTCCCGGGCTGGTATAGGCTATTCTTCTGGGGTCTTCGACAAGCAAGGTTTGTTCAAGAGTGGAGGATTCATCCACACCAGTCAAGGCGAAGAGGCTGCTGCCATTTTGGAAGAGGACAAAGAGGATTCTAGCAATTTCATTATCCCTGGAGGGATCTGCAATAATTGGGTCGCTGTGGATATTCCAACAATTATCCATAAGTCAAAGTAATGTTCATTGTGTTTGAAAACCCTTCTCCTATGCCAAAAGGAGAAGTGATGACATTGTTGGCGCATAAATACAATGATATTTTCATTCAATAAATTCATGTTAAATGTTTGTTTTTCCAATTATTTTCCCTTTTTGCTTTTTTTGCATGAAATTGGTGATCACATAAAACCCTAAAGATAAGAATAAAACCAATCTTTTCATCCGCATAATGATTTGCCTTGTTTTGAGTTCTAAAGTTGCTTTTATATCCAAAATCATTATGCACGTTGATCAAACCCATTGAACATAATGATCCAACACCATCTCCCAACTTTGAATTCCCTGTATTTGAGGCGGAAGAAGATGATGTTGAAGATATTCCTGACGAGATTACCCGTCTACTCGAGCACGAAGAAAAGATCATTCAGCCGCATCTTGAGAATCTGGAAACAGTCAACTTGGGGTCTACAGATTGTGTGCGAGAAGTAAAGATTGGGGCACTCCTGGAAGAGTCTGTTAAGAAGGGGTTGATTGAATTGCTACGAGAATATGTTGACGTCTTCGCTTGGTCATATGAAGATATGCCTGGTCTAGATACTGATATCGTGTAACATTTCCTACCTTTGAAGCCTGAGTGTGTGCCTGTGAAGCAAAAGCTCAGAAGAACTCATCCCGATATGGCAGTGAAGATCAAGGAGGAAGTTCAGAACCAAATTGATGCGGGGTTTCTGGTGACTTCTACATATCCTCAATGGGTGGCCAATATTGTGCCCATGCCTAAGAAAGATGGAAAAGTCCGGATGTGTGTGGACTATAGAGACTTGAATAAAGCTAGTCCGAAAGATGATTTCCCTCTACCACATATTGATATGTTGGTAGACAATACAACTAAATTCAAGGTCTTCTCATTTATGGACGGGTTTTCCGGATATAATCAGATTAAAATGGCACCCGAGGATATGGAGAAAACAACATTCATCACACCTTGGGGAACATTCTGTTATCGAGTGATGCCCTTCGGTTTGAAGAACGCCAGAGCCACGTATCAACGAGCTATGACTACCTTGTTTCATGATATGATGCATAAGGAGATCGAGGTATATGTTGATGATATGATTGCTAAGTCAAAAACGGAAGTTGAGCATGTAGAACTCCTATTGAAGCTTTTTCAGCGTTTGAGGAAGTATAAGCTTCGTCTGAATCCCAACAAGTGTACATTTGGAGTCCATTCCGGCAAGCTATTGGGCTTTATCGTTAGTGAAAGAGGTATTGACGTTGATCCTGCAAAGGTCAAAGCGATACAAGAGATGCCTGCGCCCAAAACTGAGATGCAAGTTCGAGGTTTTCTTGGCCGCTTGAATTACATTTCCAGATTCATATCCCACATGACTGCCACATATGCACCGATATTCAAGCTCCTTCGGAAAGATCAGTCCCATGATTGGACCGAGGATTGCCAGAAGGCTTTTGATAGTATTAAAGAGTATTTGTCTGAGCCTCCGATTCTGTCTCCGCCTATGGAAGGGAGACCATTGATCATGTATCTGATTGTTCTTGAAGACTCAATGGGTTGTATCCTTGGTCAACAAGATGAATCAGGAAAGAAAGAATATGTAATCTACTATTTGAGTAAGAAGTTCACTGATTGTGAGTCTCGATACTCAATGCTTGAGAAAACATGATGTGCTTTGGCTTGGGTTGCTAAGCGCTTACGTCAGTATATGATAAATCATACGACTTGGTTGATATCTAAAATGGATCCAATCAAGTACATTTTTGAGAAGCCTGCTTTAACAGGGAGGATTGCCCGTTGGCAGATGTTGTTATTTGAGTATGATATTGAGTATCGAGCTCGGAAGGCTATTAAAGGAAGTATTTTGGCTGACCACTTGGCACATCAGCCGATTGAAGATTATCAGTCCGTTTAGTATGACTTCCCAGATGAGGAGATTCTATATTTGAAAATGAAAGATTTTGATGAGCCTATGCTCGATGAAGGTCCAAAGCCTGGTTCCAGATGGAGTATGGTATTTGATGGCGCTGTAAATCAATATGGAAATGGTATTGGGGCAGTGATTATTACTCCTCAGGACACACATTTTCCTTTTACAGCAAGGCTTACTTTCAAATGCACGAATAATATGGCTGAGTATGAAGCCTGTATTATGGGATTGGAGGAATGCATTGATCTTAGGATCAAACACCTCGATGTTTATGGTGATTCAGCCCTCGTTGTTAATCAGATTAAGGGTGAATGGGAAACGAATCAGCCTGGCCTCATCCCATATAAAGATTATGCGAGGAGGATTTCAACATTCTTTACCGAGGTTGACTTCCATCATATTCCTTGAGATGAGAATCGGATGGCAGACGCTCTCGCTACACTTGCTTCAATGATTGTGGTCAGACTTTGGAATGAAGTTCCCAATATCACTGTGATGCGCTTGGATAGACCAGCTCATGTATTTGCAATTGAGGAAGTGAAAGATGATAAACTGTGGTATTATGATATCAAGTGTTTCCTTCAGAGCCAGATTTACCCACCTGGGGCATTTGTGAAAGATAAGAAGACTCTGAGGAGATTATCAGGAAGTTTCTACCTCAATGATGATGTGTTTTATAAGAGAAGTTTTGACATGGTGCTGCTCAGATGCGTGGATAGACACGAAGCAGACCTGTTGATGACTGAGGTCCATGAGGGTTCATTTGGTACTCATTCCAATGGACATGCCATGGCTAGAAAGATGTTGAGAGCAGGCTACTATTGGCTGACAATGGAGTATGACTGTTGCAAATATGTGAAGAAATGCCATACGTGTCAGATTTATGCGGATAAGATTCATATTCCTCTGACACTTCTGAATGTGATTTCGTCACCATGGCCCTTCTCCATGTGGGGAATCGACATGATTAGCATGATAGAGCCGAAAGCGTCCAATGGACACAGATTTATTCTCGTGGCAATTGATTACTTCACTAAGTGGGTTGAAGCGGCATCATATGCAAATGTGACCAGGCAGGTGGTTGTGAAGTTTATCAAGAATAAGCTCATATGCCGATATGGTGTGCCAGATAAGATCATTACTGATAATGGATCTAACTTGAACAACAAAATGATGAAAGAGCTGTGTAGCGAGTTCAAGATAGCACATCATAATTCTTCTCCTTATAGACCCAAGATGAATGGGGCTGTTGAAGTTGCTAATAAGAATATCAAGAGAATTATACAGAAGATGGTTGTCACGTATAAAGATTGGCATGAGATGCTGCCATTTGCTTTACATGGATATCGTACATCTGTCCGCACTTCAACAGGGGCAACCCCTTTCTCTCTCGTTTATGGCATGGAGGTTGTGCTCCCAGTAGAGGTGGAGATCCCGTCAATGAGAGTCTTTATGGAAGCCAAGTTGACTGATGTTGAATGGGTTCAGAGTCGTTATGACCAGTTGAATTTGATAGAAGAAAAGAGATTGACTGCCATGTGCCATGGTCAGTTATATCAGCAAAGGATGAAGAAAGCCTTTGATAAGAAGGTCAAGCCTCGTGTGTTCCGAGAAGGTGACCTTGTGCTCAAGAAAGTCTTGTCTTTTGCGCCCGATTCCAGGGGCAAGTGGACTCCAAACTATGAAGGTCCATATGTTGTTAAGAGTGCCTTTTCCGGCGGTGCTTTGATACTTACAACTATGGATGGGGAGGATTTCACTCGTCCTGTGAATTCAGATGCAGTCAAGAAATACTTCGTCTAAAAGTAAAAATAGAATAGCTAGCTAAGTTGAAAACCCGAAAGGGCGACTTAGGCAAAAATGAGCGTCTCGGTGGATTGAAAACCCGAAAGGGCGATCCAGGCAAAAATTAGAGACATATAAAAAAAATGAATATATGTATCCCGCTAGATTGAGTACCCCCCACCCTGGGGCAATCTAGGCAAAAAATAAGGATTTTGACAAGTAACTGCATCCTGACAAGACTTTGTCCTCCAACTGTCATCCGTCAGAGATTCTCGCTCATTCATCATTAACCAAAGCTTCAAATACATCGGATTCGAAATTGGTGGAGAAATGGTCATTATGTTCAATGTAGCCCTTTTCCAATATATATCACCAATTTCAAATTTTGAAAAAAATCTATGGAGTCTTGCCATTTGCAGACTATCATTCCATCAAATAAATTTGAGCCTTTATCCAATTATTTGCACTCGTATTTATTTCCATTTCAACAAATGTTTTGCATGTTTTAATTGAAAAATATCATTGTTTTAACTAAATCTTTCATAATTTGTTTTTAAACAAAGTGAACATTCACAATGATGAAGGGATACTGAGGATGTCTTCAGTGCTCTCCCAAATATGGTAAGATTCTTGACAGGGTAAGACATTTGTTCCTATCCCTGGCATGCTCATGTCCTCTTCCTCCGGAGCCTCTTGTAGCTTTTTCTCTCGAGCAAAGTGTTGGGAAAGATTATTCATCCCGCCTTCCTTCAGTAGAGTAGTGATTCTTCCTTCTCAGCAGATGTGATCTCTTTATTTGGGACAGTGTTTGATGACCCTTGGAAACTTCTGATTTGGTGGTTGTTCCCCACGGAGTTCCCTGATCTTCCCTGATAATTTCCCCAGTAGAGTGCTTCCATGGCGGATTTCATTTGTATGATGATCCTTGCCCCGGTTGGAGGGACTGAGGCTCGTACCCCTACGAAGATCTTTGTGGTCCTGGTTTTCTCTCTTGAGATGTAGTACCAGACTTTGTGTATTTATTCGTTGGACTTGTTTATGTTAGATATGTCTGTTTGTCAGCATTCATCATACATAAACCATACATATGCACATATTGATAACATTCATGTCGCATTTGTTTGACATATATCTTTGTTTATTATCCCTTGTTTGAGGGTGTTATGCTCCCCAAGCAGATGTTGATGGTTGATCTCTCCATATAGGGTCAGCCCCATAAGCAGAAAGTGTTCATCTTTCCTTCCATATTCCCCACTGAGTTATACCCTCGTGAATGATGGTTGCTTCTGTTTCCTTCCAACACATATATTGGGATGGAGTTCCTCATTGAGTTATATCCTCATAGGGACAAGTTTTGTTTCGGCATTGGCCTCTTTTGGTTGCTTCTTGCACCCCCATGTGGTGTAAATGAATGATTTCTCAGTAACCAGTAATTATTCATCTTATCCCCGGCGAAGTCTGTGGCCTTCTACCCTAATACCGGTGGTTATAAGTCCTATTTTTGTGGTTCTCTACCCTCATACAGGTAGTCGTAAACCCTATTGCTATCCCCTTGCAGAGTTAACCTTTTGCTCATCCTAACTGATGACGGTTACTTCTCCGTAGTTTTCTACCCAGTATCCGGTAGATGTAATCCCCTCCTTGACGGGTGTCATTATCCAATATTCGATGCTGATACTCCCTCATCTTTTGGATAATTGCTCTGATCAAGAAATTCATCCCCGGTAAGTCATCTCTCGTCTACCCTTTGTTATTGGTGACGATTGTTTCTCCCCTGGATTGGTCATCATTATATACCTAGTTTCGGTATCCCGATGCCTTTCTTTGTCAGTCGATTTATCCTTTATTAACCCAGTAACCGGTTGTGGATAATCTTCCATGCGAGTATATTATCTACGTTCTGACGGTAATAAATAATATATCTCATGCACTCTTTGGTCGAAGCCTTTTGTTCTTCCCCAGTCGAGTAAGATTCGTATCCCTTTTTTGGAATCAAATGTCCATCCTATAATAGAGTTTTGCTTTTAGCCCTCTTTTGGATGATGAGTGTCTTGGGAATATTCCCCAATTCACGCTTTGGTCGGTCACCTATTATATGCCCAGTAACTGGTATCCCTGGTGTTCCTTCCTCCCTGCTCCCTATTATGACTTTTTGTCCCTTGCGGAGTCAGATTTTCCTGAGCTGAAGTATACCTTTTTAGGTCTTCCTCAGATGATTTCGGATGTTTGATATCTCTCACCTTTATACCGGTCTTAGATATTCATTCCCCCAAGCATGTTGTTCCCTCACCCTTATACCGGTGTTCGGATCACATGTCTCTTCGAGCTTATTACCCAGTAACCGGTGATACCTCATCCTGTTGCTTCCCCAGAGGAGTTTTGTTTGGGTTTTTCCCCAGCGAAGTCCCTTAGTGGATTCTCCTAGCCTGAGTCCGGATTTTCATCCGAAGTATCCATTATGAATAACTTTTGTTGTATTGGCATATTCCCCAATACATGCGCCTTTGAGTCAGCTCGGGTCTTTCCATTGATTTTTGCTCTCTTTCTATCCCCATGAGAGTCCTCAGAGTCTCTGTCCCATGGAGTGAATTACTCATATGGATTATCAGTTTCTCCTGATTTCTTTTATTTCTTTGTGGACACATATCTCCACAGAGTATTACCTTTTGCATACATACATTTGCATCATGAGGTCTCTTAGGGACCAAAATTCGTCTCTCTGATATTATTTAAGCCCATTCTACCTCGTCGAGACGAAGATTTTAACCTTCACTTCTCTGGCTAGAATGACCTTAAATAGGGGCATCTGTAAGACCCCAATTTTGACCCTAAGATCCCTCATGGCATCATAACATTTCATTTGCAAAGCCTCAAGGATCATAAGCATCTTGGTTCCCCTTGCCTTTGAGTGGGACCTCTTGTGAGTGGTTTGAGATCACCAAGTATGCTTGAATTTTATATTATTGCTTTTCTCATATTTATTCACTAACCAAAAGCACAAAAATGTGTCACTAACATCTTTTGTTTGTAGCTTGAGCAATCACAAGGTCAAAAGCTTCTAGGAGATCCTTTGTGCAAAGATATGGCCAAAAGAAGATGAAAGCAAGCATGATAATGATTCCCAAAGCTCTCACCCATCAAATATGCCTCCCTAGTATCTCAATTCATCATTTTGATCAAAGCAAGTCAAAGGGTTTGAGGTTTGTTCCTCAAGGAAACCCTAATTCATTTGATCATCCATAATGCCTTGCTAGTGAAGCAACCTCAGCCCATGGTCAAATACAATCAAGGGAAGTTCTTTAATTCATCATTTCATGCATATTTGAACTTATTTGAGTGTCCTCAATCATCAATTTATCAAGATATGAGTTTCGGACTTGAGAAGTTGATCAGTTAATTCATCTAACTATTTTGAAATACACTGAGACCTAACTTTTTATGTGTTGGTCAAATGGAGATGATCCCAAAATAAAAAATGTTCTTGGGGACAATATGAACAACTTTCAGGTTCATAAAAAATTTATTTGAAGCTTTTAAGGTCATCTCCCATTCCAAGACATTATAGGTCATTTTGACTGAAACCCTAATTTTGGGTCAACTTCCCAAGAACATAACTCACTCATTTTTTATGATTTTGAGGTGGGATCAAATGAATTGGAAAGATTAATATGTCTAATTCAAATGTTATGTTCAATAAAATTTCAAAATCTCAAAGAAAACACATCTGATAATGCAAAACATTATAGGTCACTTTGGACCAAATGCATTGAAAAGCAAAAAAGTCCAACTTCTAGTGCCCATAACGTCTTCATAAAAAATCCAAATGATGCAAAATTTAAGTCCATTTTGATTTTTTTGAAGAGATCTACAAATTTGATGTTGAAGGTTTTTCCATTTGAAGCTTGCATCATCAAAACAGAAGGGCTTGAAGTTGGTTCAATTTGACAAAATTCTCAAAGGCATGTTTTGCACTATGAACTTCATGGCCTGTTTTCATAAATTTCCACACTCCAAATGAGTTTTGGTCCAACATAACATTTGTTGCTTATGTTGAGACCTTTTCAACCATTACCCACATGCCTATGTTTCCATTTTTCAAAGGGCATTTTCGAAGAGATGAAGTTTTATGACCAATTATGCATTTCATGGTGAAACTTCATATGCAAGCAATTGGAGTGCAAACCACACGTCCAAACCTTCTCCAAATCATTTCAGCATCCATTTGCATTGGCTTTTGGTCCCTCCATGCGCCTGTACAGGCCCATGCATGGAGGCCTTCAATTTTCATGCACACGAAATTCACCTTGTTTTGCATCAGCTCCATCTATAAATAGACATGCTATGCTTCATAATTGAGGACCCTGAATCAATCTCAAATGCTGCAGAAATCAAAACCTAGCCACACCTAAAAGGAACTAGTTCACATTTTCTTCAATTTTTCAGATCTAAAATTCAACTGAATCTGGTTGAATCTTTAGATCTAAAGTTCCTAGAGCTTCATCATATGATCCATTGATCTTCTGTTTTGCCAAAAGAACCAAGAAAAGGAGCTCAGATCTTCACAATTCAAAGGTTTACTTCAACTGGTTTTTTCTTCGAAACTCCTTATTCCTTGACCTATTGAACTGGATATTGTGTTGTCTGAAGTCCACTATGTAGAGGCATCATTGCTGTGTGTTTAATTTTTGAAATCAAGCAAGTTTATGATGAACACCATCATGCTTCCATCTCTGATTTCTCCATTTATAGGAATCTAGAGTGGAAGTGAGTGGTACAGGAGTGATGTACATCACTTCCTCTTTCGAACGGTACCTAGATCGCCCATTTTGGTGGACATTTGCATCTCTGCAATTTTTGAGTCTCACCGGAGCTCGCCGGAGAAGACGGTGGTGTACACCACCGTCTCTTTGCCAGATCAATTGTGAGCCCTTGGATCTGATCTCCAGTTTGTATCCCAGCCTTTGGATATTATGACTTTTAATAATGCATTGTGTGACGCGTTTGACTGGAGACCACCATGAGCACACACATGTGGAGCGTTTGATCAGCCACGTCAATTAATGAGGCTTGATCAGACGCTCCTAGTTTTTTCTCCTTTTCTAATTTCTGATTTTATTTCTTTTATTTTCAAAAATTCATAACTTCTTTATTCTTAATCCAAACAATATGGGACCAATTGCATTCTTTTCCATTTAAATTCTAGTTTCTAAAAATGATTTTTAATATTTTTTATCTTGTCATTTAATATTTTTTGTGAATTTTCTCTTTTCTGGTTATTTTTAATTCATTTTAAATAGTTTTTGATATTCAAAAAATACAAAAATATTTTCCTAACCTATTTGAATGATGATGGATCTATGAAAAATATTCTCATCAATTTTTTAATTGATTTGAGATTTTAGTTCAATTAGGTTATTTTTATTCATTTTTAATTGATTAAAAATAGTTTCTGACTTTTAAAAATGCTGAAATTTTTTGTCAAACTTTGTTTGACTTTGTTGAACTTAGGATAAATCACTTGGACCTTTTAAGGTTTATTTGATGTGATTTTGAAGTTTGACCTTTCTTTAATATTTTACTTCAAGTTTATTTTCAAATATTAAAAATGCCAAAAATATTTTGTTCATTTCTTGACTTCCAATCTTCATCTCACTTCTGTTTTTGATTGTTTGACCATGATCCTCAATGTCATTGGTCAACACTTGTTGATTGGTACATGCTATTTCATTTAATGCACTTATTTCTTTTCATTATCCATCTTCTTCTTCTTCTTCTTCTTCTTCTTCTTCTTCTTTTCTCTTTGATTAATGAGTTGAAGATTGATAAGTTAGCATTGATTGGGGAGACTTAATCTTCCTTGATTCAAATCTAATTCATCTTGATCAATTGATCAAGTGAATGGCTTTGCATTAAGGATAGGTTGTTTCCTAAATCATGCAAAAGGCTTAAACCAATACAAGATCAATTCTCTTTTTCTTTTGGCATGGCAAGTTGTTGGAACTTAGTTCACTAATCAAGACTTCTAACTTGTGTTGTTGCCTACATTATTATTGACCGACCTCAGATAGTTGTGACTTCTACATAAGTCCAACTACGATTGCTTAACATAGCGCTAAATTTGCCTTATGGCTCACTAACTACTAATACTAACTATTAACCATTAACATTTACTTTTTGCTCTTTACTTCATGCAATTTATCATCCTTGTACATATTATCCATTTTCTTTTCCTTTTGCTCATTGGAGCACATGTTTATGTTAATGCCATTTGCCTTTTGCTCACTTGAGCACATAATTGTGTATATATCTTTTGTGCTTGTGTTTGTTTGATTATTGTTGACCAAGTGCCAAGAAATGGACAAATGGACTTAGACATTAGGACCTTTACCTAAGCTAATGGAGTTTGAAGAGCAACTAGGCCTCATGCCTTTAGAGTGCTTAAATGTCAAAGAGCAACTAGGCCTCATGCCTTTAGAATGCTTAAAGCTTGAATATGAACATTGAAAGGGCTATATTCTAAACTCCCTCTTGTCCATTCTTTGATTGTAAATAGAACCTTTTGATGTGTGTGTTCTTATGATAGGGATTCCAACATTGAGCCAAATTGAGAACCATTGCCATGAGCTTCTAAGAGAGAGGGATCTTCCAAGAGTTCATTTGATTGTTGATTGCTTGAGTTTATGCTTATGTGATTGCTTATTCCAAAGGATGGGAGCTACTTGCATCATCAATATGATCTCAAGAGAGGAACTCCATGTGTGGATTTGCTTTTGGTCCCTTACCTCTTGCATGCTTAGGATTTTAGCCATTCTTCTTCTTCCCTCCACTCTAACCCAAGCCAAAACTTTTGTGCAAACATTTAACACTTGTTTTCAACATTAGAAACCTAAGCCTTATGCTTTTGATTTTCAAACTATCTTTTCTTAATACTTATTTTGAATTAAACTTCTAAGTCAACTTTGACCATGTTTTGTACATACTTTTCATTGGTAAATATAACCCATTCAAATGTCTTTTTGTGGTTTCAATGGCCACTTTCCTAATCAAATTTTCCATAACCTTTAGCTATTAGGTTTGAGTTATCCTTAAGGTAGATGTAATACTCACCTATATCCTTAGTGATGGACAATTTGTCTTCCATGCTTATTATAGGGTTAACCCCTCACTAGCATGTTGAAGCTATCCTCACATGGTGGATTTGTGGTTTAGGGTTGAGTTTTCTCCCTTGGATAACAAAAGACCTTAAGGCTTTTGGACCAATCAATTCACCAACTCATTTTGAGATTTTTACCCCAAACTACGAGGTTTTGATCCTAATCTTTTAAAGATGGTACGTAGGCAATGGGTTTATCCATCCAAACACAAAAAATGTAAATAAACTTGTATATTCTCTTCTCATATCTTCAATCATGTTTTCACAAATAAATTTTCACAAAATACCAACCTTACAACAAGTATGAAAAGGGCTCCTTAGGAGTACCTAGGATGTTTTGGGTGCTTAAAACCTTCCCATTGCATAACCAACCCCCTTACCCCGATCTCTGACATTTTTACTAGTTTTTGATTCGATAAAACTTTTAGGTTTTTGTTCGCTTTCTAACCATTCCTTTGGATAAATAGAAGTGCGGTGGAGACTCGACTTGTATGGTTTACCTTAGATTTAGTCAATATCTCTAATGGTAACGAATACCCCGCTACAGGTACGAATGAAGGCTTTGAGTGAGAGAGAGAGAGGGAAACGAAATTCCAAGTCTTCACTTGAGTTTTAGTCTGAGTGACAATGCTTCTACCCAAGGGTTCTATTTATAGAACCACTTGTGTGGGCTTCAAGCTAAAAAGCCCACTTAAGTGTATTTTGGCCTATATCTTATAATATGCCCAAAATCACTTAAACGTGTGGTACCTTACCATATTTCGTATTCCACTTAAGTGCACCGTACCTTACGGTGTTCCTTAGTTACTCTATCTCTCATCAATCCGTCCTTTGTGTGTGACCCTGTAGGTTTTCGCGACGTTGACAATTATATTAAATCATGCATTTAACATAATAAACAGTGAGCGGTATCTAGCAACACATCACTGCTACCCAAGTCACGAAAATGTCATGTGATTTGACAAATCCTTCTGTGATAATAATTATGTGTATAATTACCCCTTTTTCCCTTATGTCTATATTGAACACAAGGTATAGACCGTGTCATCTTTGTCCAGTTCAATATTGGGCCCATAGACATTTATCCTGTTACGCAGGATGGGCAAATTCCATCTAGGTCACTCATGTCCCTCAGCATGCTTCGTGGAGTACCCATCAACTGTCTTTATGGTTATCCAATTACGGATAATGTTGATCAACAATAAAGCACTCGACTCTACATCTAGGAACCATAGTGGTTTCAGGTCGAAGAGTGGTATACACCATTATCACCATGAGAATAACTTATGACACTTTGCATAACTTTCTATATATTATTCTCATAGCGGGTCAATCCGGTATAAATATTACTCTTAATATTCATACCTATGTTTAAGACTTGATAACTCTTTATCCATGATCCATGAGATGTGATCATCAGTCTACAAACATAATAGTCTTAATGCTTTAATGTTATCCCACTTCACAATAAAGCTCGACTACGGATACTTTAAGAATAGTGTCCTTATGTTTAATGTGATCTCATGATTAAGTCATACTTGATACATTAAACGGACTAGCTATTCTAGGGACTTTATTAATCAAACATAATAAAGAAAAAGCCTTTTATTAATTAATAAATAATTCGATACAAGTATCAAAAGTATTGGCCTCTAGGGCTTACACCAACACCAGGTACCAAATGAAAGCTGGGATGATGTACATCACCCCTGTACCAGCCAAATTCACTCTAGGCTTCCATAGAAAGAGGAATCAGAGCATGAATTTTGTGGTGTTCAACTGAAACTTGTTGGATTTTGAAAATTCAAAGCTCAAAATGATTGCCTCTATGGAGAGGACTTCAGACAACGCAACAACAACAAGAAACAAGCAATATACAAAGAGATTCGAAGTAAACAAATTCTGAAGTAAACCTTTGAAATGGAGAGCTTGAGACCACGATCTCTTGATGCTTAAGCTTGCAGTGTGTTCTATGGATCAAGGTGAGCAAGGCTTAGGAATTGTAGATCTAAAAATCAATCAAGGAAATTGAAGTTTAGATCTGAAAAATTTGAGAGAAAATGGTGAGTTCCTTTGAGTATGGTTGAGGAATGAATCGTGCAGCATGTAAGGCACCTTCAGGTTGTTGAAATGAGAAGCATTAGGCACTTATTTATAACAATGGATGGCTGATATGCATGAACAAAGCATTGCATGGATGGAAAGGGCCTCCATGCATGGGCCTGTACAGGCGCATGGAGGGCCCAATTCCATTTGGATTTGCAAGATGAACAATAGCAGATACAATTTGGACGTGCAGATGGTGTGTAATCAAATCATGCAATGCATTTTCAAATGGTTTCCAAAATTGTACCAACTTGTTCATCTCTTCGAAAATGGAATTTCCCAAATTGGAGCATAACCTTATGGGTAATGGTTGGAAAGATTTTTGAATGAGGATCATTTGTTATGTTGACCAAAACTTCATTTGACATTTGGAAATTGGTGAAAATTGATCATGAAGTGTAGGGTGCAAAACATGTACATGTGAAATTTTCAAAAATGGCCAAACTTCAAGCACTTCTGTTTCAATGATGCAAGCTCAAAATGACAAAACCTTCAACTTTAAAATTGTATATCTTTTCAAGACAATCAATTTGGACTTAACTTTTGCATCATTTGGATTTTTGATGAAGAAGTTATGGGCACTTGAAGTTGGAGTTTTTCACATTTCAATGCCTTTGGTCCAAAGTGACCTATAATGTTTTGCATTATAACATGTATTTATTTTAGGATTTTGAAAATTTGTTCAACATAAAAAATGAATTATGCATCTTAAACGTTCCAATGCATTTGATCCCACCTAAAAATCATGAAAAATGAAGGAGTTATGTCCTTGGGAAGTTGACCCAAAATTAGGGTTTCAGTCAAAATGACCTATAATGTTTTGAAATGGATGATTACCTTCCAAGCTTCAAGTCCATTTTTAATGAACATGAAAGTTGTTCATATGGTACTTAAGAACATTGTTTCTCTTGGGGTCATCTCCATTTGACAAACACATCAAAAGTTAGGTCTCAGTGTACTTCAAAATAGTTAGATGAATTGACTAATCAACTTCTCAAGTCCATGTCTCATATCTTAATGAATTAATGATTGAGGACACTCAAATAAGCTCAAATATGCATGAAATTATTAATGGAAGAATTTCCCTTGATTTCATTTGACCATAGGTTGAGGTTGCTTCATGAGCAAGGCACAATTGATGAACAAATGAATTAGGGTTTCCTTGGGAAACAAGCCTCAAACCCCTTGGTTTGCTTTGATTAAAATGATTAATTGAGATACTTGGGAGACATATTTGATGGATGAGAGCTTTGGGAACCATTTCCATGCTTGCTTTCGTCTTCACCTAGCCATATCAATGAGCACAGGGCCTTCTATGAGCCTTGAATCTAGTGACTGCTCAAGCTACACACAAAAGAAGTTAGTGACATATTTTTGTGCTTTTGGTTAGTAAACAAAATAAGAAAAGAAATAATATACAATTAAAGCATGCTTGGGGATCTCAAACCAACTCACAAAAGTTCCCACCCTAGGGTTAAGGAGCCAAGATGCTATGATCCTTGAAGCAACACAATGTGCAATGATATGATGCCATGAGGGATCTTAGGGTCAAAATTGGGGTCTTACAGATGCCCCTATTTAAGGTCATTCTAGCCGGAGAAGTGAAGGTTAAAATCTTCATCTCGACGAGGTAGAATGGGCTTAAATAATAACAAAGAGACGAATTTTGGTCCCTAAGAGACCTCATGATGTAAATGTATGTATGCAAAAGGTAATACTTTGTGGGGATATGTGTCCATAAAGAAGAAAAGAAATCAGGAGAAATTGACAATCCATATGAGTAATACACTCCAAGGGACAGAGACTCTAGGGACTTTTATGGGGATAGGAAAGGGAATAAAATGCGTGAGCAGGTCCCGACTTAAGACTTGCTGAGAGGCACGAGGGGAACTCCATGAAAATAAATCAATGGAAAGACTCGAGCTGACGCAACGATGCATGTATTGGGGAATATGCAAATACAGCAAAACCTATCCATAAAGGATACTTCAGATGAAAATCCGGAATCAGATGGGAAAAATCCACTAAGGGACTTCACTGGGGAATGTCCAACGAGGACTCATCTGAGAAAACAATAGAGTGAGGTATTACCGGTTACGGGGTATTAGGCTCAAGGAGACATGTGATCAAAACACCAGTATGAGGGTGAGAGAACAACACGCTCGGGGAGAATGAATATCTAAGACCGTTATAAGGGTGAGATACATCAAACATCCAAAATCATTTGAGGAAGACCTAAAAAGGTATACTTCGACTCAGGAAATCTGACTCCACAGGGGACAAAAGGTCATAATAGGGAGCAGAAGGAAGGAACACCAAGGATATCAGTTACTGGGCATATAATAGGTGACCAACCAAGAGTGAATTGGGGAATGTTTCCAAGACACTCATCATCCAAAGGGAGGGCTAAAAAAGAAAACTCGATTAAAGGATGGACATTCGGTTCCACAAGGAAATACGAATCTTACTCGACTGGGGAAGAACAAAAGACTTCGACCAAAGAGCGCATGAGATATATTATCTATTACCGTCAGAACGTAGATAATATACTCGTATGGAAGATTATCCATAACCGGTCACTGGGTTAATAAAGGATAAATCGACCGAAAGGAAAGGTCATCGGGATACTGAATACTAGGTATAAAACGATGGCCAATCAAAGGGAGAAACAATTGTTACCAATCAAAGGTAAAGGAAAGATGACTCGCTGGGTATAAACTGCTTTATCAGAGCAATTATCCAAGAGATATATCACCGGTTACTGGGAGATATACTTGAAAAGTGGAGGAATATCGATATCGAATATTGGATAAAGATAACCAACAAGGAGGGGATTACATCTACCAGATACTAGGTAGAAAACCACAGAAGAGTAAGCGTCATCGGTTAGGATGAACAAAATAAGGTTAACTCTGCAAGGGGATAAAATGGGGTTTACAACTACCGGTATGAGGGTAGAAAACCACAAAAATAGGACTTACAACTACCGGCTACTGGGTAGAAGGCCACAGACTCCGCCGGGGAAAAGATGGACAATTATTGGTTACTGAGCAATCATTCATCTAAACTACGGGGAACTGCAGGGGAAATAACAAGAGCAGTCAGTCTAGGAGCAAACTAGAGAGACACAATACAACAAGACTCAACCCAATGAGGATATAACTCAGGGGAGCAACTCCATCCCAATACATGTTTTGGGAGGAAACTGAAATAACAATCATCCACGAGGACACAACTCAGTGGGGAGTATGGAAGAAAGGATAGACACTTTCCGCCTATGGGGCTGACTCTATATGGAGAGATCAGACACAAACATCTACTTGGGGAAATATGTATCACCAAATAGCAGGAGCCAATAATCAAAGTTTATATATGGCAAAAATGTAAAACGAATATTTGAATGTCAAAATTATGCACGTATATGCGCGGTTTATGTATGATGAATGCTGATAAACAGACATATTTAACACGAACAGGTCCAAGAATCGATGGACAAACTTCTGGTACTACATCTCGAAAGAGAAAGCCAGGCCCATTGGAGAATATCCAATCTGATGGGGGCAACAGATGCCAGGGAAAACCAATCTCTACAGGGGAAGGAAAACCAGTCACAATTGTTGGGGAAAGGGTCAACACATCTTCCTCAGAAGTTCCAATGCCTAACTGTAATCAGGCAAAGTCTTGGCTGGGGAAGCTAACCACGGATAAAATCCGCCGTAGAAGCAACTCTACTGGGGAAATTATCAAAGAGAGAAATGAAACTCTATGGGGAATAACCACCAATCAAAAGTTCCAAAACCTACAAATTCCTTGCACTGCTGGAGAAATCATATCTACCGAGGAGAAAAGAACACTACTCTGCTGGGGATGGAAAGATAAACATCTTCATCAACCACTCTGCTCGGGAAGAAACAACAAACGGGCTATGATCAGACAATTCCACTAGGGAAACACTGTTGATGACTGAACCGGGGATTACCCGTAGGTAAATCTACTGGGGATACCTTGTTGGTGACCATACTGGGGAGTAAAAAGTGGGATCAACCCTGCTGAGGATGGTCGAGGAGAAAATATGCTTGAAATCAAAGTAGACAAGTCCACATGGGAAAGATACAATCCAAACTTGATGACAATTCCGCTTATGCTGGGGATTTTCTGCTCACTCTAGCGGAGAGATTTCTGACTTGAAGTGAGGGAAGACCAACTTCTTCGAAAAGATTAAGCATATTCAATTTATCAATCTATAAGGGATTTTAGGTCAATCCACGCAAGGGATGACAACTATATAATTGATAACACAAATGCCAAATTCAGCCTCACTAGGGAGCTAGGAGATTAGGACCAGACCCCCAAACTCTCTGGGGATTTGGTAATGCGTAAACTTCTTCTGCACTCGCGGAGGAGACAACCTGGAGGATAATGAAGATGATACAAGTATGCTGGGAATATGAACAAATGTCTTACCCCTTTGGATATCATACCATCCTTGGGAGAGCACTAGAGACGTCACAAGTATCCTTTTGTCATTGTGAATGTTCACTTTGTTTAAAAACAATTTATGAAAATTTTATATATTTAAAACAATGATATTTTTCAATTAAAACATGCAAAAAATTTGTTGAACAGAAACAAATAAGAGTGCCAAGAATTGGATAGAGGCTCAAATTCATTGGATGGAATGGTAGTTTGCATAGGGCAAGACTCCATGGATCTTTAGAAATTTGAAATTGGTTATATATATTGGAAAAGGGATACATTGAAAATAATGACCATTTCTCTACCAATTCTGAATCCAATGTATTTGAAGCTTCAGTTGACGATGACTGAGCGAGAACCTTTCATAGATAACAGTTGTAGAACAAAGTCTTGTCAGGATGCAGTTACTTGCCAAATCCCAAATTTTTGCCTAGATTGCCCCAGGGTGAGGCACTCAATCTAGCGGGATACATATTCATTTTTTATGTCTCTAACTTTTGCCTGGATCGCCCTTTCGGGTTTTCAATCCACCGAGACGCTCATTTTTGCCTAAGTCGCCCTTTCGGGTTTTCAACTTAGCGAGCTATTCTGTTTTTATTTTAGGCGAAGTATTTCTTGACTACATCTGAATTCACAGGACGAGTGAAATCCTACCCATCCATAGTTGTAAGTATCAAAGCACCGCCTAAAAAGGCTCTCTTAACAACATATGGACCTTCATAGTTTGGAGTCCACTTGCCCCTGGAATCGGGCGTGAAAGACAAAACTTTCTTGAGCACGAGGTCACCTTCTCGGAACACACGAGGCTTGACCTTCTTATCAAAGGCTTTCTTCATCCTCTGCTGATATAACTGACCATGGCACATGGCAGTCAATCTCTTCTTTTCTATCAAATTCAGTTGGTCATAACGAGTCTGAACCCATTCAGCATCAATCAACTTAGCTTCCATCAAGACTCTCATTGATGGGATCTCCACCTCTACTGGGAGCACAACCTCCATACCATAAACAAGGGAGAAAGGGGTTGCCCCTGTTGAAGTGAGGACAGATGTACGATATCCATGCAAAGCAAATGGCAGCATCTCATGCCAATCTTTGCACGTAACAACCATCTTTTGAATAATCTTCTTGATATTCTTATTAGCAGCTTCAACAACCCCATTCATCTTGGGTCTATAAGGAGAAGAATTATGGTGCACAATCTTGAACTTGCTACATAGCTCTTTCATCATCTTGTTGTTCAAGTTAGATCCATTATCAGTAATGATCTTGTATGGCACACCATAACAGCATATGAGTTGATTCTTGATAAACTTCACAACCACTTGCCTGGTCACGTTTGCGTATGATGCCGCTTCAACCCACTTGGTGAAATAATCAATTGCTATGAAAATAAATCTGTGACCGTTGGACCCTTTCGGCTCTATCATGCCAATCATGTCAATTCCCCACATGGAGAAAGGCCATGGTGATGAAATCATATTCAGAAGTGTCGGTGGAATATGAATCTTATCCGCATAGATCTGACACTTATGGCATTTCTTCACATATTTGCAGCAGTCAGACTCCATTGTCAGCCAATAGTAGCATCCTCTCTACATCTTCCTAGCCATGGCATGTCCATTGGAATGAGTACCAAATGAACCCTCATGGACCTCAGTCATTAACAGGTATGCTTCGTGTCTATCCACGCATCTGAGCAGAACCATGTCAAAATTCCTCTTATAAAGCACATCGCCATTGATGTAGAAACTGCCAGATAATCTTCTCAAAGTCTTTCTATCTTTCACAGATGCCCCAGGCGGATAAATCTGACTCTGAAGAAAAAACTTGATATCATAATACCATGGCTTATCATCCTTCACTTCTTCTACTGCAAATACATGAGCTGGTCTGTCTAAGCGCATCATAGTGATATTGGGAACCTCATTCCAGAGTCTCACAACGATCATCGAAGCAAGTGTAGCAAGTGCATCTGCCACCCGATTTTCATCTCGAGGAATATGATGGAAGTCAACCTCAGTAAAGAATGTTGAAATCCTCCTCGCATAGTCTCTATATGGGATGAGGCCAGGCTGATTCGTCTCCCATTCACCCTTAATATGATTAACAACAAGGGCCGAATCATCATAAACATCAAGATGCTTGATCCTAAGATCAATACACTCTTCCAATCCCATGATACAGGCCTCATATTCCACCATATTATTCATGGATTTGAAAGTTAGCCTTGCTGTAAAAGGAAAATGTGTGCCTTGGGGAGTAATAATTACTGCCCCAATACCATTTCCATACTGATTTACAGCGCCACCAAACACCATGCTCCATCGGGAACTAGGCTTTGGCCCTTCATCGAGCGTAGGCTCATCACAATCTTTCATTTTCAAATACAGAATCTCCTCATCTAGGAAGTCATACTGAACTGACTGATAATCCTCAATTGGTTGATGTGCCAAGTGGTCAGCCAAGATACTACCTTTAATAGCTTTCTGAGCTCGATACTCAATATCATACTCAGATAACAACATCTGCCAACGGGCAATCCTCCTAGTTAAAGCAGGCTTCTCAAAGATATACTTGATTGGATCCATTTTGGATATCAACCAAGTCGTATGATTCAACATATACTGGCGTAAGCGCTTAGCAGCCCAAGCCAAAGCACAACATGTTTTCTCAAGCATTGAGTATCGAGACTCACAATCAGTGAACTTCTTACTCAGGTAGTAGATAGTATACTCTTTCTTCCCTGATTCGTCTTGCTGACCAAGGACACAACCCATTGAGTCTTCAAGAACAGTCAAATACATAATCAAGGGTCTCCCTTCCACAAACGGAGACAGAATCGGAGGCTCGGACATATACTCTTTGATACTGTCGAAGGGTTTTTGGCAATCCTCGGTCCAATCATGACACTGATCTTTCCGGAGGAGCTTGAATATCGACGCACATGTGGCAGTCATGTGGGATATAAATCTGGAGATATAATTCAAGCGGCCAAGAAAACCTCGAACTTGCTTCTCAGTTTTGGGCGCAGGCATCTCTTGTAATGCTTTAACCTTTGCAGGATCAACTTCAATACCTCTTTCACTGACAATAAAGCCCAATAACTTGCCAGAACGGACTCCAAATGTACACTTGTTGGGATTCAGACGAAGCTTATACTTCCTCAAACGCTGAAAGAGCTTCAACAAGTGCTCTACATGTTCAACTTCCGTTCTTGACTTTCCAATCATATTATCAACGTATACCTCGATCTCCTTATGCATCATATCATGAAACAAGGTAGTCATAGCTCGTTGATACGTGGCTCCGGCGTTCTTCAAACCGAAGGGCATCACTCAATAACATAATATTCCCCAAGTTGTGATGAATGTTGTCTTCTCCATATCCTCGGGTGCCATCTTAATCTGGTTATATCCGGAAAATCCATCCATAAATGAGAAGACATTGAATTTAGTTGGATTAATCTACCAACATATCAATGTGTGGTAGAGGAAAATCATCTTTCGGACTAGCTTTATTCAAGTCTCTATAGTCCACACACATTCGGACTTTTCCATCTTTCTTAGGCATGGGCACAATATTGGCCACCCATTCAGGATATGTAGAAGTCACCAGAAACCCTGCATCAATTCGCTTCTGAACTTCTTCTTTAATCTTCACTGCCATGTCGGGATGAGTTCTTCTGAGCTTCTGCTTCACAGGAACACACTCAGGCTTCAAAGGCAGGAAATGTTGCACGATATCAGTATCTAGACCAGGCATGTCTTCATATGACCAGGCAAAGATGTTGACGTATTCTTGCAACAACTCAATCAACCCCTTCTTAACAGATTCTTCAAGGAGTGCCCCAATCTTCACTTCTCGCACACAATCTTCAGACCCCAAGCTGACTGTTTCCATATTCTCAAGATGTGGCTGAATGATCTTCTCTTCATGCTCAAGTAGACGGGTAATCTCGTCAGGAATCTCTTCAACATCATCTTCTTCCGCCTCAAATACAGGGAACTCAAAGTTGGGAGATGGTGTTGGATCATTATGTTCAATGGGTTTGATCAACCTGCATAATGATTTTGGATATAAAAGATTTTAGAATTCAAACAAGGCAAATCATTATGCAGATGAAAAGATTGATTTTAATCTATTTTTAAGGTTTTATGTGATCACCAATTTCATGCAAAAAGAAAAAAGTGAAAATAATTGGAAAAACAAACATTTAACATGAATTTATTGAATGAAAATATCATTGTATTTATGAGCCAACAATGTCATCACTTCTCCTTTTGGCATGGGAGAAGGGTTTTTAAACAAAATGAACATTACGTTGACTTATGGACAACTGTTGGAACATCAACAGCGACCCAATTATTGCAGACCCCTCCAGGGATGACAAAGTTGCCATAATCTTCCTCTACATCCTCTTCCATAATAGCAGCAGCTTCCTCGTCTTGGACGGCGTGGATGAACCCACCACTCTGAAACAACCCATGCTTATTGAAAGCGCCAGAAGAATACCATATGCCAGCCCGAGATTTGTTGTCTTCCAGCTTGATCGTTTGTCCTAAACCGGTAGTTGTGCCATGCTCAATGGCCAACGTAGCATCATTGTAGGACTCAAATGAAGAAGTTCCTTTCTTAGTATGCTCAGCAATAGATAAATTTTGGAACGGAATTCCAACTTCATCCTCAGCATCTATATAGGAAAAGGAAGATAGATGGCTAACCAGAAGAGCCTTCTCTCCCCTAGCACCACCAGCTTTTTGTTCTTGACAAATTTCAATTTCTGGTGTAGGGTGGATGTCACGGCGTCTGCCTCGTGAATCCATGGTCTTCCCAACAGACAACTATATGATGGGTGGATATCCATGACCTGAAAAGTGATCTGGAAATCACTTGGTCCAATCTTGACTGGGAGATCAACCTCACCAATCACCGTTTTGCGGGATCCATCAAAAGCTTTAACCACTACTCCACTCTGCCTCATGGGAGGCCCCTGGTATGACAATCTAACAAGAGTGGACTTTGGCAACACATTCAGTGATGATCCAGTGTCTACCAGCACATTAGACATGGCATCATCCTTGCAGCTCATAGATATGTGAAGTGCCAAATTGTGGTCTCTTCCCTCCTCAAGGAGATCAACATCACAAAAACTAAGATTGTTACAAGCGGTGATGTATGCAACAATACTATCAAATTGTTCTATTGTGACGTCATGGTCTACATACGCCACATCCAACACCTTCTGCAAAGCTTCACCGTGTGGTTCTGAATTCATAAGCAAAGATAGCACAAAGATCTTTGACGGTGTTTGTAGAAGCTGATCTACAACGTTGTACTCACTCCTCTTGATGAGCCTCAACATCTCATCACAGTCTTCTTTCATGGTTCCATTCTGGCCAGCAGAGACAGGAGTTCTTACAACGGTGGCAGGTTTACTAGCAACAAGTGCCAGATTCGGAGCAATAACAACATTCCCAACCGAGCGCACAACACAATCAGCAACGTCAGCCCTTCAGACGTCAGCCTGGGGTTTCGGCGGAGCCGAGAAAACACGACCACTACGGGTCAAGCCGCTGACATCGGCAATATTAACAACAGAAGTAGAGGGCAGGGGCACCTCCTTCCCATCTTCCAATGCCACAACATTGTAACGATAGGGGACAACTTTATTAGAAGAATATGGCACAGGGCCAGCTTGTTTGATTATCAAAGAGGGAGAAGCCTTCTGCTTGCTGCCATCATAACGGATGCCAACAGGCTCTGGGATCCGAAATACTGGAGATATCACATTGACTTCATCATCATCAACATCACGATTCTGAAGTATTTCAATTACACCTTCATCCAACATTTCTTGGATGTCTTTACGGACTTGGCGATATCCCCTTTGATTAACAGTGCAGACACGGCATCTGTCATGGTCGTGCTCATAATGATTGTATTCACACAACAGTCTGTGCATCTCGACCAAAGATTCTCGAATATGGCTGACATATTTGACCCTATATTTACCAGGGCAGCCCTGGACCATGTTGACAGCAGATTTCCCATGCTCGGGCAATGGGTTCTTCTTCACATTGAGACCTACGTCCTCGAAACACAAGATACCACTTCTCACAAGGTCTTGAACCTTGGTCTTCAGCGGGTAACAGTTTTCCACGTCATGTCCGGGGGCACCGGAATGATAAACACAGTGTAGCTCGGGCTTATACCACCACTGAGGATTGGTAGGTATAGCCAGTGGGTCGCGTGGAGTATTCAGCTTCCTCTCTATCAAAGAGGGATAAAGCTCTGCGTAGGTCATAGGAATAGGATCAAAGGTGACCCTCATCCTCTCATAGCTAGTACTAGTCTGATTGTTGTTTCGAGGGTGGTAGGCCTGCTGTTGAGGACGGTGTTGTTGTTGTTGATATTGTTGATGTTGTTGTTGCTGGTTATTATTGTGCTGATAGTGCTGATTATCTCTGAAAACAGGTGCTATGTGAGCCACCTGATGCTGATTACCGGCGGGATGCACGGTCTTCCTCCTTACTGAGGGTGTTCTTGGTTTAACATGGGAGGTCACAACATGTTCCTCACCATCTTTCTTCTTTCCAAGCGCCCCATATCGTTTGGCAGAAGAGCCTTCTTCTATGGTCAGGCGCCCTTCCCTGACTCCTTCCTCCAAACGCATCCCCATGTTCACCATCTCGATGAAATCAGAAGGAGCGTTGGCGATCATCCGCTCATAATAAAATGAGCTCAAGGTCTTGAGGAAGATCTTGGACATTTATTTCACTTCCAGCGGAGGCATAATCTGTGCAGCTAACTCTCGCCACCTCTAGGCTTACTCTTTGAAAGTTTCCTTGTCCTTCTAGGACATGGCTCTCAATTGATCCCTACCGGGAGCCATATCCATATTATACTTGTATTGCTTGACGAAAGCTTCGCCAAGGTCATTGAAGGATCGGATGTTCGCGCTGTCCAAGCCCAGATACCATCTCAGGGAAGCACCGGACAAACTGTCCTAGAAATAATGAATAAGGAGCTGATCATTGTCGGTCTGAGTCGACATCTTCCTTGCGTACATAACCAGGTGGCTGAGAGGGAAAGTATTTCCCTTGTACTTTTCAAAGTCAGGTACTTTGAACTTTACAGGGATTTTAACATTGGGAACTAGGCAGAGTTCATCAGCAGACTTGCCAAAGAGGTCCTTTCCTTTGAGAGTTTTGAGTTCCTTGCGGAGCTCAAGAAACTGATCATTCATAGCATCCATCTTTTCATAGACATCTAGGCCCTCAGACGGCTCAGAATGGTAGATGGTGTCGTCTACTCTTGGCATAGTATGCACGACAGGAGGTGGAGCGGTGAGGACCGGGCTAGATGCCGGCAAAGAAGCAAATATGGGGGCAAGACCCTCAGGAACAAAGTTCGCGGGCATCCCCCAGGGAAACCCGGCTGGCATAGCAGTTGCTGCAAAATGGGTGCTGGCACTGTTGAAGAGGCAATCTCAGAGATGACTGTCCTCTGGGGAGGAGTTGAAGGTGTCGGAGACAACTGGCTTTGGGCGGCCATGAAAGACTCCATCATGGCAGTCAATTTGGCCACTTCCTCCTTGAGTTCACGGTTCTCTTGCTCTAAGTGATCCATCAGTCTTAAAGTGTTGGCTCGAGTGTAGTACCGGTGAGTCAGCTTGTCTTCAAAATAAATGAAGAATACAGAGTTAGACCATTGAACAAGAAGCCTGGAGCAAAACCTGCTTATGCACATGATGCATGCAATGCTTGTGCATATGATTTATTTTTATCAGAGGAACTTTAGAGTCCTATTTACAAATATTTGGAAATATTAATCATTTAGACATATATGGAATAATCATATTAATAATATCTGGAAAAAATTTTACACCAAAGAAGTACAATCTTGGTAACCAAATATAATACAAGAGAGAAGGAAAATGAACATCCTATGGAACCCTAGAAACAGTCGTCCAAAGCTCTCGAGACCGAAAGATAAGCTGCACGAAGCCTCTTCACCTCTCTCTCATAGGCTGCCTCCATATCTGCCTTCTCTTTGGCGAGTCGATCGTACTTCCTCTTCCAAAACCTGGAAGACTGAGGAAGAAGACAAGTCACCACATCATCAGGCTCGTCGATAACTTGATGCTCAAGAAAATCTATCAATGCATCCTTATCTCTAAGCTGCTAAAGTAATTCCTCTCGTTCACGGATCCAAGCACGTGAACGGTCTTCGTCTCTCAACTCCTCTACTCCTTGGTCAGGGAGGGTTGAGGGGCCACCCACAACCAAAGGTGTAGGTATCGGATACTCATAAGGCATAAGGTACTCGGAAGCTCTCCTCCTCACCCACAAGGTATAAGGTTCCAAAGCAATACAGTTCTTCGGACCAAGCTCTTTCCTTCCCTTCCTATGGATCTTGCGCCAAGCGCGAACCATCTTGCCCTTCAAGCCTTTGGGATCTTTACCCTCCTGAAAGAATACACCCTCTAACAGAATGTTATTAGGTTTATCCTTTAGGTGGAACCCAAGCTGACGATGTGCCAAAATAGGGTTGTAGTTAATCCCACCACATGTACCAAGAAGAGGCACATTGGAGAATTCACCACAAGAGTTGATAATCTGCACACCATCATATACACGGTTGTACCAAAAGATATCATCATTAGTGAGACACATAAGTCTCGTGGACCACCGTAGACATCCTTTGTTCTCCTTGAAGGCGACCGTCTGCGGCAAGTGCAAAATAAACCACTTGTACAGCAAAGGCAAACAACACACAATGGTACCACCACCCTTTGCATTCCTCATATGCAAAGAAAAGTAAGTGTCACCCAACAAAGTCGGAACGGGATTAAGAGTAGAGAAAATCCTAATAGCGTTCACATCCACAAACTTGTCGATGTTAGGGAATAACACTAGCCCATAGATGAGAAGTACAAATATGGCCTCAAAGGCGTCCTCACTCATGGCCTTCCCATATAAAGTAGCTTGAGCGATGAGGAACTCGAAAGGGAGACCTTGAATTCCACCTTTGGTAGTCATATGAGCATCAACCAGAGATTCATCTATATGCAACATATCAGCTATCTCTTGAGAAGTAGGAACCCTCTCTAAGCCACTAAACGGCAACTGGTCTAGGATAGGTATACCCACAAGATGGGCATACCCCTCAAGCGTGGGCAAAAACTGGAAATCTGGAAATGTGAAGCAATGGTACAAGGGATCATAGAACTGCACCAATACACTCATCAAACCTTCGTCCACTTGAGTAGCCAGAATAGATAGAAGCTTCCCATGACGAGCCTTGAAATCCAAAGGATCTAATACATAGGATGTCAAATTCCTTAACTCTTTCAAGTCGGGTTGTCTGAAACTGTACTTCTTCGTATTCCTTCTTTGTCTATCCATGTCTGAAGATTTGCAAATAGACCTCTTAAGTTCCTTTAAATTTTTTCTCATTATTGATGATATGGATGCAAATGGGTGCATGAATGCATGGATGCAACAATCACACTCAAGAATCAAGCAAAGCACACCAGACAAAGGTCATGGGATGGATCAAGTCATCCTTAATATCAATCATCCATTTTGATGGTTTATGGTTTATACCTTATCGACACCCAAGTTCCATTGATATTAAGGATACAAGAACGGATCAACCATGAATCAAGGGTTTGTTTCAAGTCACGAGCATGGAGTCTCGGTTAGGAACCACCCAAAGGGAGTGTACTAGGGTTTAAACCTGCCAGAAATGTTCTACAAGAGGTTCCCATAGTCATCATCCCATCTTTCAGATATTATCGGATAAACGACTACTCGTATTCCAAAAATATTCTCAAGAGAGACTATCATGAGTGTAGTATCGCGTAACAATCGTATTAAGTCTTACACTTGAACGACCTTCGCACTACGTCCTAAAAAAAATACGCCTAGATGGGCTTGGTAAACTAAGGTCCTTGGCTTCTAAGGTCTATATTGGAAAGAGTAATGCCTAACCACGACTACTCGTGTGACATTATTGATCCCAATATGACCTCCACCAAGGGAATGGACTTGCAAGTCAACTTGCTAAGGAATAACTCCACACAAGTCAACAAGACTATGCCATTCTCCTATCCTAAGTGCATTCGAGTTCGGGTATAGAACTCATCTCACAAAGATCACCAAGCATACGAGCAATTAATATATCAAGAAATTCAATCATTACATACAATACAGTAATCCCAAATTGCACAAAAATATGTCACAAAATAATATACAATACAATACAACAAATATGAAAAGTAGGCAAAACCCACTAGGTTAATGTCCCCAGCAGAGTCGCCACTTTTCTGTAGCGGGGTATTCGTTACCTTTAGATTTATTGACTAAATCAAAATTAAACCATACAAGTCGAGTCGCCACCGCACTTCTATTTATCTAAAGGAAAGGTTAGCAAGTGAACAAAAACCGAGAAGTTTTATCGAATAAAAAACTAATAAAAATGTCAGAGATCTGGGTAAGGGGGTTGGTTATGCAATGGGAAGGTTTTAAGCACCCAAAACATCCTAGGTACTCCTAGGGAGCCCTTTTCACACTTGTTGTAAGGTTGGTATTTTTGTGAAAATTTGTTTGTGCAAACATGATTGGGGAGATGAGAAGAGAATATACAAGTTATTTATAATTTTTGTGTTTGAATGGATAAACCCACTACCTACGTACCATCTTAAAAAAGATTACGATCAAAACCTCGCAGTTCGGGGTAAAAATCTCAAAACAAGTTGGTGAATGGATTGGTCCAAAAGCCTTAAGGTCTTTTGTTATCCAAGGGAGAAAACTTAACCTAAAACCACAAATCCACCATGTGAGGATAGCTTCCACATGCTAGTGAGGAGTTAACCCTATAATAAGCATGGAAGACTCATTGTCCATCACTAAGGATATAGGTGAGCATTATATCTACCTTAAGGATAACTCAAACCTAATAGCTAAAGGTTATGAAAAGTTTTTTAATAAGAAAGTGGCCATTGAAACCACAAAACATTTGAATGAGTTATATTTACCAATGAAAAGTATTTAGAAAATATGGTCAAAGTTGACTTAAAGATTCAATTCAAAATAAGTGTTATGAAAAGAAAGTTTGAAAATCAAAAGCATAATGCTTAGGTTTCTAATGTTTGAAAACAAATGTTAATGTTTGCACAAAATTTTTGGCTTGGGTTAGAGTGGAGGGAATAAGAAGAATGGCTAAGGTCCTATTCATACAAGAGATAAAGGAGAAGAAACAAGACCACAAATGGAGTTCCTCTCTTGAGATCATATTGATGATCCAAGTAGCTCCCATCTTTTGGAATAAGCAAGCAAATAAGTGTATACTCAAGCAATCAATCAAGCAAGCAAAGCTCTTAGGAATCTTCCAATGGCACTTGTATCTCTCTCTTTTGAAGCACATGACAATGGTTCTTCAATTTTGGCTCAAATAGAAATCCCCTAGCACAAAAGCACACACATAAAAAAGTTCCATGAAGCAAATTAAGAATGGACAAGAGTGAGTTTAGAGATTTGGTCCTTCTAATCCATCTTCAACATTAAGGCCTTTTTACTCCATTTTGCATAGGGAATGTCCTAGAATCTAAATCCATTTGTCCATTTTTGCATTTGGTCCACAACAATAAAAACAAAATACAAGCACAATAATATATACATAATTATGTGCTCAAGTGAGCAAAAGGAAAATTGCATTAGCATAAACATGTGCTCAAATGAGCAAAGGGCAAAAGCAAATGAGTAATATGTACAAGAATAGTAAATTGCATAAGGCAATTTAGCGTTATGTTAAGCAATCGTAATTGGACTTATGTAGAAGTCCCAACTATCTGAGGCCGGTTAATAATAATGTAGGCAACAACACAAGTTAGAGATCTTGATTAGTGAATCAAGCTCCTACAACTTGCCATGCCAAAAAGAAGATGAGAAATAATCTTTTATTGATTTAGGTTCTTTGCTTGATTAGGAAGCAACCTATCCTTAATGCAAAGCCATTCACTTGATCCATGATCAAGATGAATTAGATTTGAATCAAGGAAGGTTAAACCTCCCATGTATCAAGGCTAACCACCAATCTTTAACTCATTGATCAAAAAAGAAAAAGAAGAAGAAGATGAATAATAAAGTGCATTAATGGAAATGAAAATGAGATAATCAACAAGCATTGACCAAAGATAGAGGAGATCAAGGTCAAACAATAGTAAACAGAAGCAAAATGAAGATTAGAAGTCAAGAAACAAATAAAATATTTTTGGTATTTTTCAAAAGTAAAATAATACTTGAATTAAAATAATAAAGAAAGGTCAAACTTCAAACTCACTTCAAATCAACTTTGAAAAGTCCAAGTGAATTATCCTAAGTTCAACAAGGTCAAACAAAGTTTGACAAAAAATTTCAGCATTTTTAGAAGTCAGAAACTATTTTTTAACCAATTAAAAATACATAAAAATAACCTAATTAAATTAAAATCTCAAATAAATCTCAAATCAATTATTAATTGATGAGAATATTTTTCATAGATCTATCATCATTCGAAGAGGTTGGAAAAATATTTTTGTATTTTTTGAATATCCAAAACTATTTTAAATGAATTAAGAATAACCAGAAAAGAGAAAAATTCCTAAAAAATATCAAATGATAAAATAAAAAATATTAAAAATCATTTTTAGAAACTAGAAATTAAAAGAAGAATAATGCAATTGGTCTAACATTTTTTGGACCAATAATGAAGGAGATGTGATTTTTTGAAATGAAAAGGAATTAAAGAAATAAAAAGAAAATTGAAATCAGAAAATAAAATTGCAAAAAACGTGGAGAGTTGGATGAAGCTCATTAGTTGAGTTGGCACATCACATGGCTCCTGAGCGCGCGCCTACCAAACACGTGAGTCAATGCATCACACACAACCATTAATCAAGTCATAACATTGAGTGGCTATGATTGAATCTGGAAAACAAATCACACGACTGTGATTCAATCTGGAGACTGGACGGTGGTGTACACCACCGTCTTCTCCGGCCAAAAATTGCAGAGAATAAAAGTTCACCAAATGCCACGATCAAGGTACCAAACGAAAGCTGGGGTGATGTACATCACCCCTGTACCAACCAAATTCACTCTAGGCTTCCATAGAAAGAGGAATCAGAGCTTGAATTTTGTGGTGTTATACTGAAACTTGTTGGATTTTGAAAATTCAAAGCTCAAAATGATTGCCTCTATGGAGAGGACTTCAGACAACACAACAACAACAAGAAACAAGCAATATACAAAGAGATTCGAAGAAAACAAATTCTGAAGTAAACCTCTGAAATGGAGAGCTTGAGAGCACGATCTTTTGATGCTTAAGCTTGCAGTGTGTTCTATGGATCAAGGTGAGCAAGGCTTAGGAACTGTAGATCTAAAAATCAATCAAGGAAATTGAAGTTTAAATTTGAAAAATTTGAGAGAAAATGGTGAGTTCCTTTGAGTATGGTTGAGGAATGAATCGTGCAGCATGTAAGGCGCCTTCAGGTTGTTGAAATGAGAAGCATTAGGCCTTTTTTATAGCAATGGATGGCTGATATGCATGAACAAAACATTGCATGGATGGAAAGGTCCTCCATGCATGGGCCTGTACAGGCGCATGGAGGGCCCAATTCTACTTGGATTTGCAAGCTGAACAATAGCAGATACAATTTGGGCGTGCAGATGGTGTGCAATCAAATCATGCAATGCATTTTCAAATGGTTTCCAAAATTGTACCAACTTGTTCATCTCTTCAAAAATGGCATTTCCCAAACTGAAGCATAACCTTATGGGTAATGGTTGGAAAGCTTTTTGCATGAGGATCATTTGTTATGTTTACCAAAACTTCATTTGACATTTGGAAATTGGTGAAAATTGATCATGAAGTGTAGGGTGCAAAACATGTACATGTGAAATTTTCAAAAATGGCCAAATTTCAAGCCCTTCTGTTTCAATGAAGCAAGCTCCAAATGACAAAATCTTCAACATAAAAATTGTAGATATTTTCATGAAAATAAATTTGGACTTAAATTTGGCATTATTTGGATTTTTTATGAAGAAGTTATGACCACTTGAAGTTGGATTTTTTCACATTTCAATGCCTTTGGTCCAAAGTGACCTATAATGTTTTGCATTATCACATGTATTTATTTTAGGACTTTGAAAATTTGTTCAACATAAAAAGTGAAGTAGACATCTTAAAATTTCCAATTCATTTGATCCCACCTAAAAATCATGAAAAATGAAGGAGTTATGTCCTTGGGAAGTTGACCCAAAATTAAGGTTTCAGTCAAAATGACTTATAATGTTTTGAAATGGATGATGACCTTCCAAACTTCAAGTCCATTTTCGAAGAACATGAAAGTTGTTCATATGGTTCTTAAGAACATTATTTCTCTTGGGGTCATCTCCATTTGACAAACACATCAAAAGTTAGGTCTCAGTGTACTTCAAAATAGTTAGATGAATTGACTAATCAACTTCTCAAGTCCATGTCTCATATCTTAATGAATTAATGATTTAGGACACTCAAATAATCTCAAATATGCATGAAATGATTAATGGAAGAACTTCCCTTGATTTCATTTTACCATAGGTTGAGGTTGCTTCATGAGCAAGGCACAGTTGATGAACAAATGAATTAGGGTTTCCTTGGGAAACAAGCCTCAAACCCCTTGGTTTGCTTTGATCAAAATGATGAATTGAGATACTTGGGAGGCATATTTGATGGATTAGAGCTTTGGGAACCATTGCCATGCTTGCTTTCATCTTCACCTAGCCATATCAATGAGCATAGGGCCTTCTATGAGCCTTGAATCTTGTGACTGCTCAAGCTACACACAAAAGATGTTAGTGACATATTTTTATGCTTTTGGTTAGTAAACAAAATAAGAAAAGTTATAATGTACAATTCAAGCATGCTTGGTGATCTCAAACCAACTCACAAAAGTTCCCACCCTAGGGTTAAGGAGCCAAGGTGCTATGATCCTTGAGGCAACGCAATGTGCAATGATATGATGCCATGAGGGATCTTAGGGTCAAAATTGGGGTCTTACAATGACCAACGAGGATACCGATCTATTGCTGACGCTATTACTATTACTACTGTCATATTGAATCACCACTCTCTCGGGATTCTTAAAATGGGCACTATCACATTCACATCGTCATCTACATGACGGGATTGAACAATTTGAATCATGCCTTCATCCATAAACCGTTGGATGTCCCTTTTCACAACCTCACAACCTCTCGGGTTGACACTGCAGATAGCACAACCATCATGGTCGTTCTCACAATCATTTACTATACAAATGTCCTTATGCATTTCCACTAAGGACCTCTGAATAAAACGAACATCAAACACTTTAAACTCCCCAAGACAACTGTCCACCATATTAACAAAAGAATTCCCATTAACAGGCAATGGATTTGCTTTCATGTTGGGTGCACGGTCCTCAAAGGACACCATTCCACTCTTTATCAGCTTTTGAACTTCGTACTTGCGTGGATAGGAGTTCTCAATGTCATATCCGGGTTCTCCTTGGTGAAAAGTGTTGATTCTAAGTGTTGGTAGCAATTTTGGTAAAACAAAGAGTGTTCACAAGATGTTATGTGTAATGTCTTAACATGAGATATCCTATGTACCTGTTGGAGTTCAAGAACATGTGCATGCAGGATTGTTTCAGAATGCCACATACAATGCCATGGCTTCTGATATTAGATGTACCTGCTGGAGCTTAAATGAAAGACATGTTCATGCAGGATTGTTTCAGATGACACACACAAGGACATGACATCTGATATGGTTGTACCTGCTGGAAGTTATAAAAGGAATTATTGGATTTTGCAGGATTTTTCTAGGATGTCAGACCCGATGTCATGACATCATGTACACAGAACATTCAGTATGAATGTCTGGTGTTTTGTGATTGCACAATTAATGGCAATCTTTGGATGATTGAAGATATGATTAGCTGGCACATTCAATCATGGATTACAACCAGATTTACTTATTTTCCAAGGAGATCTACACAGCTGTTATAAAAAGATTTGATTGGAAAATAGATTTAGGGTTTTCAAGATGTCCAAGCCCAGCTGAAAGCTTCTATAAAAAGGGACTTAGAAAACCTGTTTGTACACACAACCAATACTGAGCGAAATATAGAGAGAGAGCTAGGGCTTGTGTCTGTTTAGTCGTAAGACTTGTAGGTCATTCAAGTCATCTATTGATGATTGAATTGGACTGATTTGTGGTTGTAATTTGTCACTCTAAAGTTGTTAAGCAAGAGTGTGTGTCTTCTTGATCAAAGTTGTGAAGCAAGATCAAGAGTGTGTCTTCTTGATTGAAACTGTGAAGTAAAATCAAGAGTGTGTAATTGAAAAGTATTTTCTTTTCACAAGGGGTTGTTGTTTAAAATCACTGGTGTGTGATTGTAGGGAAGTGAGTGGGTTCTCATATCTAAGAGTGCTTAGGTAGAAATTGCACGGGTAGAGATTAGATGAGAAAGACTGTAACTTGTTGAAGTGTACGGAGAGTCTTTGAACTAATTCTATTTTAGTGAATTTCCTTCTTCCCTTGGTAGCCCCCAGACGTAGGTGAGTTGCACCGAACTGGGTTAACAATTGCTTGTGTCTCTTGCATTACTATTCTATATCTTTCTTCTGTTAGTGTAATTCAGATATTAGTGTCGTGACATTACATTCGACATCTCATATCTGATACCAGAATTTCAAAAAGCACAACGGAGTTCAGGCTTGCACCACCATGGAAGTGGTTCTGGAATTTGTGGAGGGTTTCTTGGTTGGAGTAGGTTCTTGAGAACCAAAGATGGGTATAGTTTAGCGTACATCATAGCAATCAGGTCAAAAGAGACCTTCTTCCTCTCAAAGTTTTGTTGATGGTGATTGTTGGTATTGTTGTTGTTCTAGGTGTTTGTTCGTTGTTGTGGTTGTTGTTGTTGACGTTGTTGTTGTTGAATTGGTACTTATTGATTATTCAAAAATACCAGAATTACTGAAGATACTTGATGATGGTGTTGACAGGATGGTTGATTCTTTCTGATATGAGGCCTCCTCTGCCTCCCACTAGAAATTTCATTAGCTTCGCTATCTTTTTTCTTCCCAAAACTGTTGCCATATCTCTTACTTGATGATGCTTCCTCCTTTGATAATCGTCCTTCTCGGACACCTTCCTCAAGCCTCATCGCCATATTTACCATTTCGGTAAAGTCACCAGGGGCACTGGCAATCATACATTCATAATAAAATGAACTCAGGGTCTTCAAAATATTTTTGTCATTTCTTTCTCCTCTAAAGGAGGAGTGATCCGAGCAGCCAATTCTCTCCACCTCTGCGCATACTCTTTGAATGTCTCTTTATCCTTTTGAGACATAGATCCCAGCTGGTCTCTATCAGGCTCCATATCCAGGCTATACTTATACTTCTTGACAAAAGCTTCTCCTAAATCGTTGAATGTGCAAATGCTTGCACTGTCCAACCCCATATACCAATGGAGCACAGCACCGGTCAAATTGTCTTGGAAGTAGTGTATCAACAGTTGATCATTATCAGTTTGGGTAGACATCTTGCGGGCATACATCACTAGATGACTGAGCGGACATGTGTTCCCTTTGTATTTTTCAAGGTCAGGCACTTTGAATTTCACCAGAATCTTCACATTTGGGACCAGACATAACTCAGCAATACTTTTCCCAAACAAATCCTTACCTCTCAACGTCTTCAATTCCTTGCGCAGCTCAAGAAACTGATCCTTCATCTCGTCCATTTTCTCATAAACATCTGGATCCTCAGACGGCTCGGAATGATAAATGGTGTCCTCCACACGAGGTAAGGTGTGCACAACGGGAGGTGGCACACTAAAGATGCTTGGGACATTCTCAAAACCACTCATGAAGGCACCTCTAGAGTGAAGATGTCTAGACTACAACTGCTCACTACCAAGTTTGAAAATTTAAGGATGAAAGAAGATGAAAATATTCATGAATTTCATATGAATATCCTTGAAATTGCTAATGCCTCAGGAGCCCTGGGTGAGAAGATGTCAGATGAAAAATTAGTGAGGAAAATACTCAGGTCACTCCCTAAGAGATTTGCCATGAAAGTGACAGCCATAGAAGAGTCTCAAGACATTTCCAATATGAGAGTTGATGAGCTAATTGGATCCCTTCAAACATTTGAGATGGGAATGTGTGATGGATCTGAAAAGAAAGACAAAAGCATAGCATTCAAGTCGAACATTGAGGAGGAAGAGGAGGAAGGTGGTCCAGATATTGATGAAGATCTGGAAGATGATGTAGCAATGTTGGGAAGACAGTTCAACAAGCTAGTGAAAAAGATGGATGAAAGATCTAAGGCTAATGTCAAGAACATCCCATCTGACATCAGTAAATCCAACAATATTGGAAGAAGAACAAGGTCAGATGAAAAGCCCAAAGAAGAAAAAGGAGTTCAGTGCCATGAATGTGATGGGTATGGACACATTAGAACTGAATGTGGAACCTACCTCAAGAAACAGAAGAGGAGTCTTGCTGCCACTTGGTCAGATGGAAGTGAAACAGAAGAATTTGCAAATCTTATGACTGCCTTGACTGGAAGATGGGATTCTGATGAAGACTCAAGTGATGGTGAAGTAACCTTTGAAGAGTTGGCCACTACCTACAGAAAGTTGTGTCTCAAAAGTGTAGAGTGGTGTAAACAGGTTGAAAGCCAGAAGAAGGAAATAACTCAACTTGAGAATGAGAAGGTAGAACACTTGGAAACCATCTCCAAATTAAAAGCAGAAGTAGTGGTTCTGAAGGCCAAGATAGATGAAAGTCAACAAGTTGAAAGCCAAAAGATAGTACAGCTGGAGAATGAGAAGGCAGACCATGTGGAAATCATCTCCAAGTTAAAAACTGAAGCTATGTTCTTGAATTCTAAACTAGAAGAGATGACCAAGTATGTAAGAATGTTAAAGAATGGATCTGACTCCCTAGACAAGATTCTCCAAACTGGAAAAATAATAGGAGACAAATCTGGCATTGGGTATAATGAATCTAAGCCTGAGTGGAGTTACACTAGTTGCAAACCTCAATCCAAACCTAAATGCAGCCATAGTAAAAGCAAACCTGTGATGTCACATCATATGTCACAACATCAGAAGAGAAGATAGCAGAAAGGGAAACACCAAAGATGGAGATGCCATTACTGTGGGAAATTTGGTCACCTGAAGCCCTTCTGCTATAAGTTGTATGGTTATCCTAGCCCTGTTCATCATCAGACTCACTATCAACCCAGACCCAAACAGCACATGCCTGTCAACAAGAAGCAATGGGTTCCTAAGACTAATGTTACAAGTCTAATAGCTCACATTCCCCTCAGAGTCTCAGCCAAAGAAGGGTGGTATTTTGATAGTGGATGTTCTAGACACATGATTGGAAAGAAAGACCTGATAACTGGACTTCATCCTCATGCCATAAGCTATGTAACCTTTGGTGATGGAGCAAAGGGTGAAATCAAGGGGATAGGCAAGCTTGATTGTCCTGGAGTGCCTAAACTTGACAAGGTCCTACTGGTTAAGGGCTTGACTGCAAATCTAATAAGCATCAGTCAACTATGTGACCAAGGTCTAAATGTTAACTTCACTAAAACTGAATGTCTGATTACCAACAAAGAAAGTGAAGTAATCATGGAAGGAGTCAGAACCAAAGACAACTTTTACATGTGGAACTCTCAAATTAGTTACTCCTCAAAATGTACCTTAGTCAAGGAGAAAGGGATGAAGATGATTATATCTGCTAGAGAAACTCCCAAATTGAAAGTCTGTGGGAAATGTCAGACAAGGATGTCACACCAGAAACTCAGACTTAACATCACTTCCAAAGGGTTGAAACTCCTCCATATGAAGTTGATGGGACCCATGCAGGTGGAAAGCCTTGGTGGAAAGAAGTTTGCAGTGGTGGATGATTTCTCCAGATACATCTGGACCAAAAACAAATCTGATGTGGTTGAAATCTTCAAAGATTATTGTCTGAAACCTCAAGGAGAAAAGCCCATGGTGGCTCAAACAGATGTGGATAATATTGGGTTTGGTAGAAGGTCGGATCAGATGGTAGAACATGTTGCTCGTCAAATGCAGTCTGAAGTTGGGAAGAGCTTTGT
The DNA here is from genome assembly GCF_024323335.1 of Lathyrus oleraceus. NCBI lineage: Eukaryota > Viridiplantae > Streptophyta > Magnoliopsida > Fabales > Fabaceae > Lathyrus > Lathyrus oleraceus. The sequence continues at coordinate 131,748,779 of NC_066581.1, forward strand.
TGGACTTGGGCTACAAGTCAAGCAGATAGAAGAGTCTATTTTTCTATCTCAAAGCAAATGTGCTAAGAACAATGTTAAGAAGATTGGCATGAAGAGTGCAAGGACTCCTGCTCCTACACATTCGAGAGTATTCAAAGATGAAAATGGTGTTTGTTCTATATATCAAGCTGAATACATAGCAGCTGGAAGTAGCTGTTCTCAACAGGGTTGGTTGAAACTAATGGTGACTGAACACAATGTCACACAAGATGTCAGGACAGTGTACTGTGACAACCTGAGTGCTATAACTATTTCCAAATATCCTGTTCAGCACAGCAGGACAAAGCACATTGATATTAGTCATCACTTTATTAGAGAGCTTATGGAAGAGAAAATCATAGCATTAGAGCATGTTACTACTGAAATGCAATTAGCTTACATATTTAGAAAAGCTTTGGATGCTAATCAGTTTGAATGTTTAAGAGGAAAATTGGGGATTTGTATTCATGATAATTTATAGCAATTAAAGTGGAAATTTGTTATACATAGGAGAGTTGCTGTAGAAATGGAGCTAGGGAAGGAGGCTGTAGAAATGAAGGAGGTTATGGAATTAATCAAGTTTGCTGGCTTGATGAAAACATTTAGTGCATTACCCCAATGTTTTGAAGGTTTAGTGGAGGAGTTTGTGGTGAATATCCCAGAGGATATTTTTGACAAGAATAACAAAGAACTCTGCAAGGTCTTTGTGAGAAGAAGGTGTGTAAGGTTCTCCTCAACTATAATGAATAAGTTCCTAGGGAAAGGAACAGAAGGAGCTGTTGAGTTAGAAGCCACAGACAAGGAAGTCTGTAGGATAATCACTGGTGGTCAAGTCAAAGGATGGCCAAGAAAGAAGCATGACACTGCTGAGAGAGTAATTGATTTGGAAGAAGAGAGTTCAGAAGAGGAAGATGACACCTTGGTTCATCACTTGAAACCAAGTGTTGCAAAGAAAATGAAAACCAAGAAAGACAAGACTGTGGCTAGAACTAGTAGGAAGGCTGCTGCTATAGGTCCTTCTAAATCATGGAGTAAAGTAGAGGTTCAGAAGAGGAAAATCAGAGAAAGCTTTGATTCTGAAGATGATGTCAAAGACGATGTCCTAGACATCTCACCTGCTAAAAGGAAAACTGTTAGAAAGTCTCCAGCTAAGGTTGCAGCTGTGCATTTGGACAACATTTCCCTCCATCTGGAAGATGGTAAAGCCAAGGAGTCAGATGCCCATACCTCAAGTGAGAGGTCTAATTCTCAAGATCAATCTAGTGGCAATTTTGAATCTGAAAGTGAAGAAGATGCTACCCCCTCAGACTAAGTTGTGGTGATGGTCCCCATGTTATGATGACATGTGTGCTGTTCTGGATGCTGTTATGACTGTTTTGGAAGCTTGGATGTTTTGTTTCTGTTGAAATGTTTGTATTTTGTGGCAGTCCTTACTGATGCCTTGATGTAAGATTTGGGCTCTTAATGAGTTCCATGGATTTCTCATTATCTCAGCTGTCACAGCTGTGTATGATGATGGTTTGTATCTCCTAACAATTATGTTTTAACATTTTTAATGTTATAACATCTGCTATGACATTCTCTGCTAGGCTAATTGACATTTATTTTGTCTAATTGGTCACCTTTGGTCAATTTTGACTAAAAAGGGGGAGAAGTGTTTATGTGGAGAGCTGCAGTAAAATATGTGGTTGTGGAGATCTGCAGTGCTGATGTAGCTAGCTAGGCTAAATAGGGACTTAGAATTATCATGAATACATCTGCAGTTCTATGATGTTCTGTTCTGAGATGTTGGAGGAGATGTCTGATGTAAGACAGAATGATGTTATGTTCTGTGATGGTGGAGGAGATGTCTAATGGTCTGTGCAAGCTCTGTGTTGTACAGGTGATGTTGAAGAAGATGTCAGAAGGAGGTTCTGAATGTTAACATGTTGAAGGAGATGTCAGAAGGAAATTCTAAATGTTAACATGTTGTAGCAGATGTCAGAATGACATTCTGGCTGGGACAGGTGTTGGAGTTACAATAGCTGTTATGTTCATGGAGGCTGTTTGTTGTGTGCACAGATTTAGGGGGAGAAGGAGTACCCTTGGTGCCTTTGTGTGTCTTACTAGTTGCATCCATAACTAGTAATTCTGATTGTTGCACAAATTTAGGAGGAGGAGAAGTACCCTTGTGCATGTGTGTATTACTAGTAGCCATAGCTAGTAATTGTTTTGCTTCTGCTGCTGATAAAACTACTATTAAGTTGTTTAACTGCTGATAGTTTACCTTGTGAACAAAAAGGACTAATATATATGTTTTAGCCAAAAATTTCCAAAGGGGGAGTTTGTTTATTCTAAGTGTTGGCAGCAATTTTGGTAAAACAAAGAGTGTTCACAAGATGTTATGTGTGATGTCTGAACATGAGATATCCTATGTACCTGCTGGAGTTCAAGAACATGTGCATGCATGATTGTTTCAGAATGCCACATACAATGCCATGGCTTCTGATATTAGATGTGCCTGCTGGAGCTTAAATGAAAGACATGTTCATGCAGGATTGTTTCAGATGACATACACAAGGACATGACATCTGATATGGCTGTACCTGCTGGAAGTTATAAAAGGAATTATTGGATTTTGCAGGATTTTTCCAGGATGTCAGATCCGATGTCATGACATCCTGTACACAGAACATTCAGTATGAATGAATGGTGTTTTGTGATTGCACAATTAATGGCAATCTTTGGATGATTGAAGATATGATTAGCTGGCGCATTCAATCATGGATTACAACCAGATTTACTTATTTTCCAAGGAGATCTACACAGCTGTTATAAAAAGATTTGATTGGAAAATAGATTTAGGGTTTTCAAGATGTCCAAGCCCAGCTGAAAGCTTCTATAAAAAGGGACTTAGAAAACCTGTTTGTACACACAACCAATACTGAGCGAAATATAGAGAGAGAGCTAGGGTTTGTGTCTGTTTAGTCGTAAGACTTGTAGTTTGTCACTCTAAAGCTGTTAAGCAAGAGCGTGTGTCTTCTTGATCAAAGTTATGAAGCAAGATCAAGAGTGTGTCTTCTTGATTGAAACTGTGAACTAAAATCAAGAGTGTGTAATTGAAAAGTATTTTCTTTTCACAAGGGATTGTTGTTTAAAATCACTGGTGTGTGATTGTAGGGAAGTGAGTGGGTTCTCATATCTAAGAGTGCTTAGGTAGAAATTGCACGGGTAGATATTAGGTGAGAAATACTGTAACTTGTTGAAGTGTACGGAGAGTCTTTGAACCAATTCTATTTTAGTGAAATTCCTTCCTGGCTTGGTAGCCCCCAGACGTAGGTGAGTTGCACCGAACTGGGTTAACAATTGATTGTGTCTCTTGCATTACTATTCTATATCTCTCTTCTGTTAGTGTAATTCAGATATTAGTGTCGTGACATTACATTCGACATCTCATATCTGATACCAAAATTTCAAAAAGCATAACGGAGTTCAGGCTTGCACCACCATGGAAGTGGTTCTCGAATTTGTGGAGGGTTTCTTGGTTGGAGTAGGTTCTTGAGAACCAAATATGGGTATAGTTCAGCGTACATCATAGGAATCAGGTCAAAAGAGACCTTCTTCCTCTCAAAGTTTTGTTGATGGTGATTGTTGGTATTGTTGTTGTTCTAGGTGTTTGTTCGTTGTTGTGGTTGTTGTTGTTGATGTTGTTGTTGTTGAATTGGTACTTATTGATTATTCGAAAATACCGGAATTACTGAAGATACTTGATGATGGTGTTGACAGGATGGTTGATTCTTTCTGATATGAGGCCTCTTATGCCTCCCACTATAAATTTCATTAGCTTCGCTTTCTTTTTTCTTCCCAAAACTGTTGCCATATCTCTTACTTGATGATGCTTCCTCCTTTGACAATCGTCCTTATCGGACACCTTCCTCAAGCCTCATCGCCATATTTACCATTTCGGTAAAGTCACCAGGGGCACTAGCAATCATACATTCATAATAAAATGAACTCAGGGTCTTCAAAATATTTTTGTCATTTCTTTCTCCTCTAAAGGAGGAGTGATCTGAGCAGCCAATTCTCTCCACCTCTGCGCATACTCTTTGAATGTCTCTTTATCCTTTTGAGACATAGATCTCAGCTGGTCTCTATCAGGCTCCATATCCATGTTATACTTATACTTCTTGACAAAAGCTTCTCCTAAATCGTTGAATGTGCAAATGCTTTCACTGTCCAACCTCATATACCAATGGAGCACAGCACCGGTCAAATTGTCTTGGAAGTAGTGTATCAACAGTTGATCATTGTCAGTTTGGGTAGACATCTTGCGGGCATACATCACTAGATGACTGAGCGGACATGTGTTCCCTTTGTATTTTTCAAAGTCAGGCACTTTGAATTTCACCAGAATCTTCACATTTGGCACCAGACATAACTCAGCAATACTTTTCCCAAACAAATCCTTACCTCTCAACGTCTTCAATTCCTTGCGCAGCTCAAGAAACTTATCCTTCATCTCGTCCATTTTCTCATAAACATCAGGACCCTCAGACGGCTCGGAATGATAAATGGTGTCCTCCACAAGAGGTAAGGTGTGCACAACGGGAGGTGGCACAGACATGATCGGGCTAGATGCCGGCATAGAAGCAAAAGTAGGCGCAAAGCCTTCAGGCATGAAGTTCGGCGGTATTCCCCACGGGAATCCGGCAGGCATAGCAGGCGAAAAATAGGCGGTAGCAGCGGGCATGGTAGAGGTAGCCACCTCTGAAATAACAGTCCTTTGAGGAGGAGGAGTTGTGGGCGTTGGAGAAGATTGACTCTAAGCAACCAACATTGAATCCATCATGGCAGTCAGTCGAGTGATCTCGTCCTTCAACTCTCTGTTCTCTTGATCAATATGTTCCATGATTCTCAGATGATTGGCGCGAGTGTTATATCGATGAGTCAGCTTGGGTGAAGCACAGAAGAAACACCAATGAGATGTCTAGCGAAAGAGAAACCTGCTTATGGAAATGATGCCTGAAATGTAATACTTGTTTGTTTATTTTTATTTTCAAGGAATTTACTATATCATTTACAAATATATATACTTAACAACAATTGCAACAATTTGATATGGCCATAAAAATCTCTTTTCATTTATATAATTGGAAGGATTACACTGAGTACAACTTCAGAAACCAAAAATAAAAAATATAAGAGAAAAGGAGACTAGTCATCCTAAGGATCCATAACAACAATGTCAGAAGATATGGCTGAAGGCGCGTACTTCCTTCGAATGTGTCGAATCTCGGTCTCGAAAAAAGCCTTCATCCGAGTCTTATCGAGGATAAGCTGATCAATGATCTTCTTCCAAGCAACGGAAGGCTGAGGCATGCTAGAAGATGAAACCTCCAGCTCTCTCTGTCTCTTTGTTACTCGGTCTTCAAGTAGCTCAATAAGTGCATCTTTGTCCTTAGACTCCAACTGTAACTCTTCATGCTTCTTGTTCAGAGCATGGAAACGCTCTTCCCACATGTCCTTCTCTTGCTTCATCTTGGTGAGTGCGTCTTCCAACTCCTCTACATCTTGGTTAGGGTGAGTTAATGGCTCAACCACAACCATAAACATAGGTCTCTCACAAGGATATGGCATCTTCAACTCCATAGCTCTCTTTCTCACCCAAAGCGTGTAAGCTTCCAAAGCTACACAATTGCACGGACCAAGCTCGAATCTTCATTTCTTATGCACATTATGCCAAGCATGCACAATCTTCTGCCTCAAATGTTGATACAAAAAACCTTCTAACAAATTGTTATTAGGTTTGTCTCTCAAGGGGAACCCAAGTTGACGACGAGCCAAAGCAGGGTTGTAGTTAATTCCTCATCATGTACTGATCACACTGAATCACACCGCGTTTTTGACTCGGATTTCACATGTTTATTAGGTCTTTATTATCATTTTGCTTGTGTTAGGCTCTCTTTTATGTTGTTTTCAAATAGTTAGCTCTTTCGGGACCTTTTTAGAAGAAATGAAGCAAAAAGACCAAAAATTAGGGTTTTTCGGCAAATATTATACACATGGCGTTATGCACGGCGACCGCTATAGGAGAAGTCATGACACATCAGCCCTCAACCAGGAGGAAACCACCATAATCCCATGAACTTTCCCATTCACACACATGGCGGGCGCCATGAAGGGGTGGCTGGCGCCACCTTTGCATTTCAGGTTCCCACTAAGGAGAAGTTGAAGGGCATCATGGTCTTTGCATGCTGCTGAGTTCCTCTATAAATAGGTCGTTCTAGTTCATTTCCAAAGGATCCAACTTAGTTTACAACACTAAGACTATATTATCATCTGTAAAAGCGGTAATCCGTCACATCTCGCACCGTAGTATAATTGAGTTGGAGCACTTTAATTTTGCGATCGTCTTTATCTTCAAAGTCAAAGTTTTATCTTCCTTGTACCAGATTTAAAGCCTCTGTTTGGAGAAGGTTCTAATTTAATCGCTTTTATTTATTTTACTTGTCATGCTTTACTTTATTTAATTACTTGTCATGCTTTACTTTATTTAATTTCTTGCCACGCTTTACTTTATTTAATTTCTTGTCATGCTTTACTTTATTTAATTCCTTGTCATTGTCTTTATTTTATTTAAGGTTCCCTCTATTATCTTTACTGCTCATTTTAATTTTTCTACACACTTTACTTGTTTTTCACGCCTTACATTCTAAACTTCTTTTCATCATGTTCAACATCGTTGGATTTGTTTGTGTTACCATGTCTGGATAAATCTTTCAAAGGTTAGAATGTAAGGATCGCGGTTAAAGAGATGTTTCACATATTGAATCTGTAGAAATGCTTTAAAGGTTGTTTTGATTTTTAATTCGAGTTTTCTGAAACAAACTTGGTTAGTTTTAACTACTCAAGGAGTGTGAAAGCATCCTGGCTTAGTTAACTAGGAATTTTTATCACTTTAAGGAAAAAAGACTTTTGAAACTGTTTTCGGACGCGTTGATAGATTTAAAATCAGGAAACTCCTTAGGTAAACTTTCCAAATCAAAATTACTTTTCAACTAAGTTTTTGAGTCTTATTTCTTAAAAATAAGTTTACTACTTTAGCGTTATGCACACCTTTTACAAGTGACAATAAAAGGCCTTAATTTAAGGGTAAACTCGGTTCTGAATACGCGAAAGCGGCACTTCCTGTTAAATGGATTATTTTCAAGAGTAGAAAATATTGCCCCATAAGTAGTTCTATTTAGACAATTGAAACATCGTTTAATTGACGTGAATTGCATTCAAGTCTATCTTTATCTGCACTGTATTTTCCTTTATTTACTGTTATTTTGTGACATCAATATCTCTTTTGTATCGCCTTAGATAAACATCGTAACAATAGAAATCGATAGATTGGCGATTTGGTCTCTGTGGGATCGATATTCTTTTGTATTACTCTGACGTGGTTCGTGCACTTGCGAATAGAGCGATCAAGTTTTTGGCACCGTTGCCGGGGACCAACTTCGTCAAATTCCGTACCCTGTCACTACACCGTCTAGACTAAGGAATTATTAGCCGGTAAATGCGAAGAACTCGTAGTACTGAAAATTTAGTAGATCCTTTAGCGGAACCCGAACGTTACACTCGTACACGCCTCTTACTCATCCGAATTAAGAAAGCTATGGCCGAGAATCGCGATTGGAGACCTCTTAAGGAATTTGCCCAACCCTCTGACGAGGAACCTAGTTCTAGTATAGTAAACCCCCTCATTCCTGCCAACAATTTCGAACTAAAACCATCTTTACTGCAATCAGTGCAACAAAACCAATTCGCGGGTCTCGCTACTGAGAACCGAAATCAACATTTAAAAGTCTTTATCCAACTGGCCAACACTTTTAAATCCAACAGTGCTTCACCTGATGCGATTCGTTTAAGATTATTTCCTTTCTCCCTCAGAGATAGAGCACGTTCATGGTTGGATTCACTTCCAGCTAACTCAATAACTACTTGGGAAGACCTTAGAAGAGTATTCCTTGCTAGATATTTCCCCTAGTAAGATTGTTGTTCTTCGAAACCAAATAACTAGATTTACTCAAAACCAAGGAGAATCACTTTTTGAAGCTTGGAAGAGATATAAAGAGCTATTAAGAGTTTGTCCATACCATGGCCTAGAACAATGGCTAATCGTTCATACCTTCTACAACGGACTCCATTATAACACAAAGATGTGAATCGACGCTGCCGCTGGTGATGCGTTGATGAATAAACCTTACCCTGAAGCTTGTAACCTAATTGAGGATATGGCCCAAAACCATCACCAATGGGGAACTGAACGAGCATCAGTAGAGAAAAAGGAGACCCAAGGTGGAATACATGAGATAAGCTCTATGGACATGATGCAGGTGAAAATGGACACTTTAGCCCTTAAGGTCGAACATATTTCTACAAACACTAACACCGCAGCGGTAGTCCATACAGAGTGTGAACTTTGTGGATCTAAAGGACACGAATTGACAAAATGTAACCTTTTGAACGACCTGAATACCGACCAAGTGAATTACGCCCAAGGTAACCCATTTTCAAACACTTACAACCTTGGATGGAAGAATCACCCAAATGTTTCCTATAAAAACCATAACTCTATCCAAAATTATGCACCTCAGAGACCACAAAGTTATCAAGCCCAAAAACCAAATCAACCTATGCAAGTTGTGCCCCAGAAGTCTAACCTTGAGAAGTTCATGGAGAATTTTATATTAGGCCAGACTCAGCAAAATAAAGAATTCCTAACCCAGAACATTCACGTAAACGAACTGATAACGCAATTAGGGATCAAGGTTGATCAGATAATCACTCACAACAAGATGCTTGAAACCCATATCTCACAGGTAGCACAAAACCAAACCCCACAAACTACACCTGGAGGATAATTCCCTAGACAACCTCAACTTAATCCTCGAGGGCAAGCTAACACTATCTCATTACAAAGTGGTACCACTTACGAAAGGCCTCATAACCCAGCAATGAGCGAGTCCAAAGCTTCTAAAGAGAATATACCTACAAACCAAGGAGTAGAACCAGTGGATACCGAAAAACAAACCGACCAAGAAGGAGAAGCCAAGGATAAAACTTAAAACCACCACCCCTGTACAAACCACCAATTCCATATCCGCAAAGACTTAAACAAACCAAAATCAATAACCAATACCAAAAGTTTATAAAAGTAATAGATAAGCTTCATGTAGAGAGTCCTTTAACCGAAGCCATCACCCAAATTCCATCTTACGCCAAATTTCTTAAAGACATCTTAACCAACAAGCGTAGGCTTGACGATCCCAAATCCTTGGAATGCAACTTTATTTCCGAGAATAAACTCGCTAAGAAGGAGAAAGACCCTGGGAGTTTTTCTATACCTTTCATTGTAAGGAGTCATGTGATCGACAAAGCTTTCATAGACTTAGGCGCTAGTGTGAGTTTAATGCCCTTAGCTGTGTGTAAAAGGTTAAACTTAGGAGAATTACAACCAACTAAGATGCCCCTCCAATTAGCCGATATATCTCTTAAGTATCCGGTAGGCATATTAGAAGACATCCCCGTTAGGATCGGTCAACTTTACATCCCGACAAACTTTATGGTCATGGATATCAAGGAAGACGATGATATCCCTATCCTTTTAGGTAGACCATTTTTTTCAACAGCCGGAGCTATAATAGATGTTAAAAGAGGAAAATTAACTTTCGAAGTAGGAGATGAGAAGATAGAGTTTATTCTTTCAAAGTTCCTGATGGCACCAATCATAGTAGACACATGTTACACGATTGATATCATAGATGAATGCATAAGGGAATTTGATTAAGAAGGACCTATGATCAAACCATTTTCAAACCCCAATGAAAAGGATGACGAGCTAGAGGAAACAAAACCTCACACTAACGAATGTTTGGATCTTACTCCAGCCCTTTCACCAAACTCTCAAAAACCAGCTCAAGAACTTAAGGAATTGCCCAAGAACCTAAGATATGAGTTTTTGGATAAAGAAATGAACCGCCCAGTAATAGTTAGTGCCACCTTAAACCAAGACGAGACAAACCGACTCTTGAATGTTTTAAGAAGATACCCTTCTGCCTTAGGATATAACGTCTCTGATTTAAAAGGTATAAGCCCATCCGTGTGTATGCACAGGATCTCGCTAGGGGAGGATTCAAAACCTTCTAGAGAGCATCAGAGAAGGATCAACCCTGTAATGAGTGAGGTGGTAAAGAAGGAAGTCCTTAAATTTCTAGAAGTTGGTATAATCTATCAAATCTCTGATAGTAAATGGGTAAGTCATGTACATGTGGTACCCAAAAATGTGTATAGACTATAAGAAACTCAATAAGGCAACTAGGAAAGACCGTTTCCCCCTTCCATTCATAGATCAAATGCTTGACTGTCTTGCCAAACACACTTACTTTTGTTATCTGGATGGATATTCTGGATTTTTCCAAATACCCATAAACCCCGAGGATCAAGAGAAAACAACCTTCACCTGTCCTTACGAAACGTTTGCTTACAGACGAATGCCCTTTGGACTCAGTAATGCGCCAGCTACTTTCCAAAGTTGTATGATGTCAATCTTCGCAGATTATCTCGACGGAACTATGAAAGTATTTATGGACGATTTCTCGGTATGTGGGTTCGACTTTGAGAATTGCCTCATTAATCTTGAAGAAATCCTAGAGAGATGCCACTTTATGGTTAAAGAAGGCATATTGTTAGGACATATAATATCTGAAAGAGGCATTGAGGTCGACAAAGCAAATATAGAAGTTATAGAAAACCTTAACCCTCCTAAGACAGTTAGAGAAGTCTGTAGTTTTCCTGGACACAACGGTTTCTATCGACGCTTCATCAAAGATTTCTTTAAAATAACAAAACCCCTGATCGGCCTTCTGATGAAAGACGTTCAATTCATTTTCAATGAAAAATGTATCGAAGCCTTTAATCATTTAAAACAAGCGGTAATTTCAGCACCCATTTTACAAACTCCGGATTGGACTCAACCCTTTGAAATAATGTGTGATGCTAGCGATTTCGCTATAGGAGTTGTTTTAGGACAAAGAAAATATAAGAAAATACATGTAATATATTACGCTAGTAGAACCCTAGATGCCGCTCAACTAAATTATACAACAACAGAGAAGGAACTCCTAGATGTAGTTTTCGCAATTGATAAATTTAGGTCTTATCTTGTCGGATCTAAGATTATAGTCTATACAAACCATGCAGCTATCCGTTACCTTCTAAGCAAAAAGGATGTGAAACCTAGGTTACTCAGATGGATCCTTTTGCTACAAGAGTTCGACTTAGATATTCGAGACAAAAAAGGTACAGAAAATGTAGTTGCTGACCACCTTTCCAGGCTAGAGCATTTGAAGCCAGACCGTTTACCTATAAATGATGATTTCACCTATGACAGATTGATAGCCAAGTTAGATATCATTCCCCTTGGACCTGATAGATACAACTTTGGGACAGTTTCAAAAATTAGCAGAGTACCATGGTACGCTGATTTTGTGAATTATCTAGCCGCTGATATCATACCACCTGACCTCAATTATCAACAAAAGAAGAAGTTCTTTAAAGACGTAAGACATTTCTATTGGGACGAACCACTCCTTTTCAAAAGAGGAACAAATAACATCTTTCGACGTTACGTCCCGGAAGAAGAAGTTAGAAATATCATAGAGCATTGTCACTCTTCACCTTATGGTGGACATTCAAGCACATCCAAGACATACGCTAAGATCCTTCAAGCTGGTCTTTATTGGCCAACACTATGGCATGATGTCCATACTTATATTGTCCAATGTGACCGGTGCCAGCACGCTGGAAAAATCTCAAGACACGACGAAATTCCTTTGAAGAACATCCAATAAGTGGAATTATTTAATGTTTGGGGTATTGATTTCATGGAACCTTTTCCATCTTCGATGGGAAACAAGTATATTTTGGTAGCCATCGACTATGTATCCAAATGGGTAGAAGTTATAGCCGCACCCACCAACGACACAAGAGTAGTCATCAAGATGTTTAAAAACAATATTTTCCCCAGATTTGGAGTGCCACGACTTGTCATAAGTGATGGTGGATCAAATTTTATATCCAGGATATTTGATAAACTCTTAAGAAAGTATGGAGTAAAACACATACTAGAAACACAATATCATCCCCAGACTAATGGTCAAATGGAAGTATCTAACAGATAGATTAAGCAAATCTTGGAAAAAACTGTTCCAATATACAGAAAAGATTGGTCTGAAAAGCTAACAGAAACATTGTGGGCTTACAAAACCGCTTACAAAACCCCTATTGGAACTACACCATACCAGTTAGTCTATGGAAAGTCATGCCACTTACCTTTTGAACTTAAGCACAAAGCATATTGGGTCATCAAGACCCTGAATTTGGATTACCTAGCATCTGGCGAGAAGCGAATCCTCGATATCCATAAATTGGAGGAACTCCGTCAAGACACTTACGAGAATGCCATTATATACAAAGAAAGAACCAAAGCATGGAATGACAAAAGGATTATGAAAAAGGACTTTAATATAGGCAACTCTGTTCTCCTTTTCAATTCCAAATTACGACTTTTTCCAGGTAAGTTGCGTTCGAGATGGACAGGCCCCTTTAAGGTTTCCAAAATCCTAAAATCTGGAGCAATTGAAATCTGGAACAATTCCTGTAATCCGTTTGTGGTAAATGGACAAAGACTGAAGCAATATCAAGGAGGTGACATCCCCACAGAATGCCCTGGCCATACTCTGGTCGACCCTCCGGTTCCTACCTCTGATATATAAAGTTTGAATCGTCAAGCTAACATCGTTAAACAAGCGCTGCATGGGAGGCAACCCATGATTTCTTTTCCCTTTACTTCACTTTTACTATTTCAATTTATATTTTCATATGTTATATATATATATATATATATATATTTATGTTTAGACTAACAGTTGCAATGTTTGCGATTTCAGGTGTCTTATGTTTTTAACCTATCTTTTCAGGATGGAGAATTTCGACACTATGCCAGTGATCTTTCGTGACCCAGCGCAGTGAGCAAGCACATCGGACTATCACTAAGTCCTTGCTTGTGATCACTAATGAGCAGCATCGCCAACGACAGGCTACTGAGCGTCACTTCACACTTATCGAAGCCAACCAGGGGTCTCTCTTAGGTCGCTCTAGGAAGCTGCAGGAAGGTCTTAGTACTCGTAGCAGGAGTCATCGACCCAGGCATCCTGACCACAACGGTGACGGTACCGATGATCAGCCATAGTTCTCTCTTTCAGGTTACTCCTACCCTATCTCATATCGAAACATTGGGGACAATGTTCGGTTTAAGTGTGGGAGGAGATTTTTATCGCTTTCCTTTATTTTCAGTATGTTTTATTTTCAGTATGTTTTGTGTGTTTTAGTTGTTTGCTTTTCTTTCAATAAAATAACATGTGTTTGACGAGTCATCTGTGTGGTGTATCCGTACTTCTCCCATTTCTTTAGCCTTACCAAAATTTTGTGAGCAAAAGAAAACAATGTATTTTTGAATAATCAGGCTATAAGACAGGTTTATGACAGGATGTAAAAGACTTGGGAAAACTTTTTCTAAAAATCGATATCGTCTTGACACCGTAGGCTTCATGATTATAAGAGTCGATCCCGATACCCCATATGTTGTGGCCCTAATTTTTGTTCCAAATAAGTCCTTAAGTAGTTTATCCTTGCAGTCAGCTCCGGCTTAAGAATTCTCTACGTAGGGGACTGATGAAAATAAGTGAATGATCATAAAAATTTCTGCTTTATCCTCTAGTTGTATGAAATTTCGGGCTAGGTGACTCTCACACGGTCATTTAACCCAGCAAAATAAAGAGGTTTGTGAAACATGCAGAAGAAAAATAAAAAATAAACATAATAATATGCCTATTGTTGGTTGGTTCAGAGGTATCTGGTGCTGGACTTGGTAGGTTGGATTACGATCCAATCCCCCACAACTACAATTGGGTTAAATAAAGGGGTTACACCAACTTATATACCAGAGCCCCGTGCTTAAGATCATAATCACTAACCGGTCACCTTACTAAGAGTATGTACGGATAATGGGCTTAATGTGATTGCACCTGAATGAAAAGGACTTGAAGAAGATGAAAATAAGGCTTAGGTATGGTGGTGTGATATGGATTGATTTGTATAGGAACGAAGCCTATGACCGCATTTGCGGGAAGTGTCACTACAATATCCTTAGTTTGATTCATTAGTACCTATCGATACATTCCTTGAATGAACTTATAAGCCTTTTTGCCTTGAAATAACTCTGCTTGATACGGTTTTTCTTGCATGAGCTATAAAGAGTTTTGCTTGAGAACAAGTGTCGCATCTCAAAAAATACGATTCCTCGCGATGGTCGCGGAAAAAAATTATGTTCGAACAGAGTCGCCACCGAACTTTATTTATCCCAATGAAGGAATAGGAAAATATCGATAAAACCTTTAGGAAATGGAATGATGGTCGTCGCAACCATATTCTTGTTCGGAAGTGGATTACGTAAGGGAAGGTATTAGCACCTCTTACGTCAGTTGTACTCAACGGGAACCTTTTAGTTCTAATTTGCGTTTTGAGTGTTAATTTATGTTTGTTTGTTATCTTTGGGTTTGAAAATAGAAATGGATGAGAACCTCATAAAGGGGAAGGGGAGGTTTTTTATTAGTGTGCTCGCGAAGATACAACAATCTCCTGCCTAGGTATCCTTATGGTATAATAAGGAAATCAGAGCATTCATAGTTCGGGGAACTACAATTGGTTGGGATCTTTTACCGAACAGCTGTTTAGATCGTGTTCTAAAGGCTAAACGTTGGCTTGTCTACTCTCGGCGGAGGCTTAAGCATTGGTTTGTTGTGCACATTAGAAAGGATTAAACAGTGTTCTTTCTGAAAAGAGTTTTGGTCACACGGGGGTGGCGAGTTGAATTAATATGTTGGGTGTTTTGTTTAATTAGTTTTAATCGTACGAGAGCGAGAACAGATATATTTGATGTGTTAAGATATTTTGTTGGATGACGATTACTCGGATAGTCGAGTAAGACAACTAGTATCCTAATAGTCGAGGAGAAGAATCAAAGGCTCTAGACCATTTCCCTTTTCATCCTTTATTATGAAAGGAGTTGTTAATAGTTAAGGTATTTTGAATGGATGACGATTACTCGGATAGCCGAGTAAGACAACTCGTATCCTAATAATCGGGAAAGGAATAGAAGACTCTAGACCGCTTTCTGTTTCATCTGAGTATTTATAAAAATAAGGTTGTATATGGTTGACGTATTTTAGAATGAACGACAAGTATTGAATGACTGATTAAAACAACTCATATCCAAGCATTTGAGAAGAGGAGTTGAAAGCTCAAAACCTTCTTCTTTTTAGTATATTTTATTAAGAAAAATGATTTGATTAAGTTGTATATTTGTGGAAAGATGACAATTGTTCGACTGACCGAGTAAGAGAACTCGTATTCAACCAATTGAGGAGAGAAGTTGAAGATTCAAAGTCATCTCCTTTTTCATTTCATTATTATGAAAGTGCTTTTATTTAATCGGGGTTTGTGCTTAAGTGGATTAGAGATGACGATTATTCGACTAACCGAGTAAAAGAGTTCGTAAATGAACGAGGAGAGGAGTTGAAGACTCAAAACCATCTCCTTTTTCATTTCTAAATGAAATAGTATTTAATAGTGATTGAGTATTTTAATTTAATTTTAATAAAGAACATTCGATGTTGGACCGAGGTTTTAAATTTGTATTTTGTGAATGAGTTGAATTTATTTAGTGAATAGTTCATCTACTCGATTAATTAATAACCGAATAGGTCTCATTGTAAGAAGGCCCAAGAGTAAGCCATGTGAGGTTAATGGCGATGCTTTAGAAGCGGTTGACTTACAAAGGCATTCAAAATGGGCTCGACTTTGAATCGAGAAGTTTAATTTGTTAAAAAAATGTTTTGAATTGATGGCATGGGAATGGTTTGTCTTAAATGTGTCACAACACACATATAAATTCAAACACTTATACAAATGGCTAAATAAATATTGACACACATAAACCTCATAAAATCCAAAAAAGTGAATAATTGTATAATTGAAATTACTAATGATAATGATAATAATAAAATATAATCAAACAATTTTAATTATTTTTTTAGAAATGATAATAGTAATTTAATTAATTTATAAAACTCTATTTAAATCAAGTAAAAAAAACTAAATAAAAATTAAAATAAAATAGTTTGGGCCTTGGGATAGAAACCAAGCGCAAACATAAACTGCCAAAAACTGGGCAGATGGGGGTTTATTAGAAAAAACGAGTATGGGCCCAGGTTGAATTGGCCCAAAACGAAATAAACAGGGCCCTTAAGGCCTGGTCAACTATGTTGACTTCGTGGGGGTGCCTGAGACCGTCAGATCAAGAAGTATGACTTGGTCTTTAGATCAGGCGATGGATAGGAGAAGGTACACTACCATACGGTGGGGGGATCCACACGGGATCCCCTAGTTAACTCAACAGTCAACCACGCGTGGCGTGTCCTTGGGGGGCCATTTGGCTTCCATGCATTAACTCTCACCACTATACAAAACCGTTTCTTGAGAGAGAGAGAGAGAGTGTTCATTTGGCACTCTCGTGTCTCTCTCCTCAACCATCACTCTCTCTTCTCTGCAATTTCAGACCTGAACCACGGCCGAAACTCACTGGAGAAGATTGTGGTGGCCGGCCAAATGTGGCGGCGCCGCCTTCTTCTCCGGCGACCCCCTACCCCAAGACCTAAACTTCCAAACACAAATCCCACCTTTTTTTGGCCGGAGAATCCAAATCTGGCCTTAGCTCTTCCTAAATCCTCTTCCTCCGACCGGATCGGCGTCCCTACCAAGACGGAGACTCAAATCTCCGTTCAACCCTCAAAATCAACCACGCCTCTCAACTGTTAATGGATTCGACACGGCGAGCGGTAAGAGAACTTTTAAAAACCCTAACCCTAATTTTAAATTTAAACCCAATAATCATTGTGATTTTAAGAAATTAACAAAGGGTTTTTTTTATTTATAGCAATGAACAAAACGGCGTATCAATTTCAAGCGAAGAAGGAGAGAAGAGGGCTACTTGGTTTGAGTTGCATCGCCGACGATTCCTCACGACTCATATAAGTTCTTCTTTTCCTTTAACTTTTCGCCTTCTTCTGTTTTTTTTCTGAACGCTTTAATCATTTAAAACAAGCGCTAATTTCAGCACCCATTTTACAAACTCCGGATTGGACTCAACCCTTTGAAATAATGTGTGATGCTAGCGATTTCGCTATAGGAGTTGTTTTAGGACAAAGAAAATATAAGAAAATACATGTAATATATTACGCTAGTAGAACCCTAGATGCCGCTCAACTAAATTATACAACAATAGAGAAGGAACTCCTAGCTGTAGTTTTCACAATTGATAAATTTAGGTCTTATCTTCTCGGATATAAGATTATAGTCTATACAAACCATGCAGCTATCCGTTACCTTCTAAGCAAAAAGGATGTGAAATCTAGGTTACTCAGATGGATCCTTTTGCTACAAGAGTTCGACTTAGATATTCGAGACAAAAAAGGAATAGAAAATGTAGTTGCTGACCACCTTTCCAGGCTAGAGCATTTGAAGTCAGACCGTTTACCTATAAATGATGATTTCACCTATGACAGATTGATAGCCAAGTTAGATATCATTCCCCTTGAACCTGATAGATACAACTTTGGGACAGTTTCAAAAATTAGCAGAGTACCATGGTACGCTGATTTTGTGAATTATCTAGCCACTGATATCATACCACCCGACCTCAATTATCAACAAAAGAAGAAGTTCTTTAAAGACGTAAGACATTTCTATTGGGACGAACCACTCCTTTTCAAAATAGGAACAAATAACATCTTTCGACGTTACGTCCCGGAAGAAGAAGTTAGAAATATCATAGAGCATTGTCACTCTTCACCTTATGGTGGACATTCAAGCACATCCAAGACATGCGCTAAGATCCTTCAAGCTGGTCTTTATTGGCCAACACTATGGCATGACGTCCATACTTATATTGTCCAATGTGACCGGTGCCAGCACGCTGGAAACATCTCAAGACGCGACGAAATGCCTTTGAAGAACATCCAATAAGTGGAATTATTTAATGTTTGGGGTATTGATTTCATGGAACCTTTTCCATCTTCGATGGGAAACAAGTATATTTTGGTAGCCGTCGACTATGTATCCAAATGGATAGAAGCTATAGCCGCACCCACCAACGACACAAGAGTAGTCATCAAGATGTTTAAAAACAATATTTTCCCCAGATTTGGAGTGCCACGACTTGTCATAAGTGATGGTGGATCACATTTTATATCCAGGATATTTGATAAACTCTTAAGAAAGTATGGAGTAAAATACATACTAGAAACACAATATCATCCCCAGACTAATGGTCAAGTGGAAGTATCTAACAGAGAGATTAAGCAAATCTTGGAAAAAACTGTTCCAATATCCAGAAAAGATTGGTCTGAAAAGCTAACATAAGCATTGTGGGCTTACAAAACCGCTTACAAAACCCCTATTGGAACTACACCATACCAGTTAGTCTATGGAAAGTCATGCCACTTACCTTCTGAACTTAAGCACAAAGCATATTGGGTCATCAAGACCCTGATTTTGGATTACCTAGCATCTGGCGAGAAGCGAATCCTCGATATCCATAAATTGGAGGAACTCCGTCAGAACACTTATGAGAATGCCATTATATACAAAGAAAGAACCAAAGCATGGCATGAGAAAAGGATTATGAAAAAGGACTTTAATATAGGCGACTCTGTTCTCCTTTTCAATTCCAGATTACGACTTTTTCCAGGTAAGCTGCGTTCGAGATGGACAGGCCCCTTTAAGGTTTCCAAAATCCTAAAATCTGGAGCAGTTGAAATTCGGAACAATTCCTGTAATCCGTTTGTGGTAAATGGACAAAGACTGAAGCAATATCAAGGAGGTGACATCCCCACAGAATTCCCAGGCCATAATCTGATCGACCCTCCGGTTCCTACCTCTGATATATAAATTTCGAATCGTCAAGCTAACGACGTTAAACAAGCGCTGCATGGGAGGCAACCCATGATTTCTTTTCCCTTTACTTCACTTTTACTATTTCAATTTATATTTTCATATGTTATATATATATATATATATATATATATATATATATATATATATATATATATATATATATATATATATATATATATATATATATATATATATATATATATATATATATATATATATTTATTTATGTTTAGACTAACAGTTGCAATGTTTGCGATTTCAGGTGTCTTATGTTTTTAACCTAACTTTTCAGGATGGAGAATTTCGACACTATGCTAGTGATCTTTCTTGACCCAGCGCAGTGAGCAAGCACATCGGACTATCACTAAGTCCTTGCTTGTGATCACTAATGAGCAGCATCGCCAACGACAGGCTACTGAGTGTCACTTCGCACTTATCGAAGCCAACCAGGGGTCTCTCTTAGGTCGCTCTAGGCAGCTGCAGGAAGGTCTTAGTATTCGTAGCAGGAGTCATCGACCCAGGCATCCTGACCAGGGCGGTGACGATACCGGTGATCAGCCATAGTTCTCTCTTTCAGGTTACTCCTACCCTATCTCATATCGAAACATTGGGGACAATGTTCGGTTTAAGTGTGGGAGGAGATTTTTATCGCTTTCCTTTATTTTCAGTTTGTTTTATTTTTAGAATGTTTTGTGTGTTTTAGTTGTTTGCTTTTCTTTCAATAAAATAACATGTGTTTGACGAGTCATCTGTGTGGTGTATCCGTACTTCTCCCATTTCTTTAGCCTTACCAAAATTTTGTGAGCAAAAGAAAACAGTGTATTTTTGAATAATCAGGCTATAAGAAAGGTTTATGACAGGATGTAAAAGACTTGGGAAAACTTTTTCTAAAAAACGATATCGTCTTGACACCGTAGGCTTCATGATTATAAGAGTCGATCCCGATACCCCATATGTTGTAGCCCTAATTTTTGTTCCAAATAAGTCCTTAAGTAGTTTATCCTTTCAGTCAGCTCCGACTTAAGAATTCTCTACGTAGGGGACCGATGAAAATAAGTGAATGATCATAAAAATTTCTGCTTTATCCTCTAGTTGTATGAAATTTCGGGCTAGGTGACTCTCACACGGTCATTTAACCCATCAAAATGAAGAGGTTTGCAAAACATGCAGAAGAAAAATAAAAAATAAATATAATAATATGCCTATTGTTGGTTGGTTCAGAGGTATCTGGTGCTGGACTTGGTAGGGTGGATTACGATCCAATCCCCCACAACTACAATTGGGTTAAATAAAGGGGTTACACCAACTTATGTACCAGAGCTTCGTGCTTAAGATCATAATCACTAACCGGTCACCTTACTACGAGTATGTACGGATAATGGGCTTAATGTGATTGCACCTGAATGAAAAGGACTTGAAGAAGATGAAAATAAGGCTTAGGTATGGTGGTGTGATATGGATTGATTTGTATAGGAACGAAGCCTATGACCGCATTTGCGGGAAGTGTCACTACAATATCCTTAGTTTGATTCATTAGTACCTATCGATACATTCCTTGAATGAACTTATAAGCCTTTTTGCCTTGAATTAACTCTGCTTGATACGGTTTTTCTTGCATGAGCTATAAAGAGTTTTGCTTGAGAACAAGTGTCGCATCTCAAAAAATACGATTCCTCGCGATGGTCGCGGAAAAAAATTATGTTCGAACAGAGTCGCCACCGAACTTTATTTATCCCAATGAAGGAATAGGAAAATATTGATAAAACCTTTAGGAAATGGAATGATGGTCGTCACAACCATATTCGGGTTCGGAAGTGGATTACGTAAGGGAAGGTATTAACACCCCTTACGTCAGTTGTATTCAACGGGAACCTTTTAGTTCTAATTTGCGTTTTGAGTGTTAATTTATGCTTGTTTGTTATCTTTGGGTTTGAAAATAGAAATTGATGAGAACCTCATAAAGGGGAAGGGGAGGTTTTTTATTAGTGTGCTCGCGAAGATACAACAATCTCCTGCCTAGGTATCCTTATGGTAAAATAAGGAAATCAGAGCATTCGTAGTTCGGGGAACTACGGTTGGTTGAGATCTTTTACTGAACAACTGTTTAGATCGTGTTCTAAAGGCTAAACTGTAGCCGGGTATTCGTTACCATTAGAGATATTGACTAAATCCAAGGTAAATCATAAAAGCCGAGTCGCCACCGCACTTATATTTATCCAAAGGAATGGTTAGAAAGCGAAAAAAACCTACAAGTTTTATCGAATCAAAAACTAGTAAAAATGTTGAAGATCTGGGTAAGGGGGTTGGTAATGCAATGGGAAGGTATTAGGCACCCAAACCATCCTAGGTACTCCTAGGGAGCCCTTCTCACATTTGTTGCAAAGGTTGTTGTTTTTTTTTTTGAAAATTTATTTGTGCAAACATGATTGAAGGGATGAGAAAAGCGTGTATGTTTATCTAATGTACTACTTACTAAAAGAAGGGTCAAAAGAAAATGACTCGCACGAATGTCGCATCCACTGCATACGTATCTCATCTGAATCTGAGAATCAGAGTCATCGTAGCTCGGCTACCTATGGGTTAAAGAGGAGTGTGCTCGCTAAGACATCGCGTCTTATGCCTACGTATCTCATCTGGGATGAAAATCAGAGCAAAACGTAGTTTAACAACCTACGGGGTAAGGGTTGTGTTTTGGGGTGAACGACGTTACTACGTAATCTACCGGATGCTCGACCTTTGGAGACTTACTCGCCTGTAGTAGAAGGAGATAACGTGTTCTTAGGAGAACAAAAATCAATGAGTTTGGGGTGTTTAGGGATGCTCATGCAAAAAGGCAGTCCTAGATGAAGGAACCGCGCTACCTTAAATGACATGCCACGAGAGGCTATACGAAACCTAAGAAATCGGTAACATGCGGGAAAAGTAAAGGGGTCGAGAGATCTACCGTACGGATAAAGATCCAAAGTAACAACAATTAGATAAATAAGAACCCAGAGATTCCCAAGCTAAATACCATCAAAGAAAGCGAGTCAGTACAGGTAATCGGAATAGACCTCCAGGTGGTACCCCACAAATAAAGTGGAACACCAAGCAAGCTATCCCTGCAAGAGTATGTGAGCCCTCACAAAAACTCAACAAACAGGTTAGAGTAATATGACGGAATTAGGAGAAAACAATGCCATAACAAACACAAAACAGGTTAGAGCAAACAGGATAGGGTAATTAAGAGTTACCCCCAAATCAAAATGTAACCACATGAATCATGCCATTAAAATTCAAAAAAAGCTCACAAAAAGCAACCAAGGGTAGAAGGCCTAAACCTCTTGTCAAACACATGCATCAAAAGGGTATCAAATTCATCCATAATACCTCATACATTCAGAGCATTCAAATTAAAAGCATAAAGTAATGGGAATAAGGCAAACCTGACTAGAGAGATCGAGTGAAATTGAATTGCCCGGTTGGGTTTGCAAAGCAATCTGAGGGTTTATATGAGAGGGAATTGGTTCTTTGCCGATGAGTTCCCTTCAGTCTCTGGAGGTTGCTCTGAACTCTGTTAGCTCTTCTCTCACTATCTTTTTCCTGCCAGGGTAATAGGAATAGAATGCATTTTTGTTTAACTGAAACTCTGAATTTATAACCTGATTTTTGTGGATCTGTGGGCTCAAATGAGAGAGACCCAAGTCCAAAAAATTTCTGTTATATTTTATTTATTTATTTCTTTTTTTTCTTTTTTCGTTTTTTTTTTTCGTTTTTCGTTCTTTTTTTTTTTTTAAACACGTGGGCTTCGCCTAGCAAGCATGATAGCTCATGAACAAACTTTTGCTCCTTCGAGATTAACGTTTTGACTGACGAATAGACCCCATTTGAACCTGTTGGAAGTATCTCAAGCCATTCCCTTGTGTTGACTGATCATCTAAATAGATCCCACAAAGTTTCTTGGATGATACTCAAGCTTCAAACAAAAGATGTTAGTGACACATTTTTGTGCTTTTGGTTAGTAAACAAAAGTAAGAGAAACAATGATATATAATTCAAGCATGCTTGGTGATCTCAGACCAATCACAAGGAGTCCCACCCAAAGGCAAAGGGAACCAAGATGCTAAAGATCCTTGAGGCAATGCAAATGCAATGTTATGATGCCATGAGGGATCTTTGATCGCTCGACTTTATGAGTCGAATTGAGGTACAAACTGCAAGTGCACAGTTCTATCGCGTAGTTTTAAAAGATATCGATCCCACAGGGACTTATGAATCGATATACCGTTATCTAAGGTTACTTCGTAAAGCTAAGGCAGGTAATACTTTGAATTTTGGGGGAAAAAAACTAAAATAGGATCTAAAGTTAATATCTAATAAGCGGATATCGGTACGTAATTCGTCGTAATTAGGGAATCAATTCTTTATTGGTTTCTTGGTTTTAAAAATAAATCTTTTCAGTTAACGCTATTGGTTAAAAGTTTTATCTCAAACTCTCGCTCTGTTGAATAAACTATGATTTTATATTAACGTAGCTGTCACTTATAGTCAAGTCAAAAACCACTTTTTGAAAACAATAGAATCCGTAGAAAATCTTTTTAAGAAAACACTAATCGTTTAAACACCCTTATCTCAAACTCTCGCTCTGTTGACTTAGGTTATATAATTAAATTCAAATGCTTAACTCTCGCCCTCACATTCAATCTTTAAAAATACTTTTTGAAAAAGGTTAGAATTTAATTAACTCTAAAAATTGCTCTCGCCCTGATCTAGAATTAATGTCCAATTTACACTGTCCAGTCAAAACATCAAACTCTCGCTCTATTGATTTTAACTTCTTTATGTCTTTTACTTTCGTACAAAAACTTTGTTATTAAACCTGTAAATTGAGACCGTATAAAGAGTGATTTTAATTTTAAACTTAAATAAACCAACTTAGTTTTGATTCCTTCATTCCGCTTACTTTACATACCGATACCTAAATAAATTAGCCAGACATGCTAAACAGACTTAAATAAATATCATGCATAAACAGACTCATCGCAGGCAAACAGTATAAATTAATAGTAAAAACAAGCATATATAAATTCAACAAATAAATATAGAACCTGAATAATTAAATAGCAGTCTTGAACACTCCACCACAGACCGGTTGGATTTGTTCTTGAGTTCTTCAATCAGGCAGAAAAATAAAACGAAGGAATAAAAAAAACTAGATTCTAACGTAAGGTTAGATCCGTTAAAAGGTACACAATAGTTCCCGGTGTAGAAACTATTGTGCGAAAAATTAATTAAGTGCTAAAAAAGAAAATAGAATTGCTAAAGAAACAAAATAACAATTATAAAAGAGGTACTATAAGGAATATGCTTAAGCTGTTGGAAAAAGAAAAAATGCAAAGAAAAACTAAAACTGGAAAACTGTCTGGGAGCGTGGAACCGAGGAAGGGTTTGCAAAGCTGGTATTTATATTGGCAATTTCCGTAACGGTCTTCAGAAGTAGTCCGCGTCGAAGGGTCTTCACGTAACGGAGGTATAGGCGTGGAAATAGGATTCAGCGTGCAAATAGGACTCAACGTCTCTGAAGGCAAAAATGTAGGGGAATGGTGTGACGTCCGTCACACCATGTGTGACGCTCGTCACAGGCATGTATACAGCGTGCCGCTCGTCACAGCCTCTGTGACGCTCGTCACAGGCACAACGCCTGTGCCTTCTTTGGGCTGGGCTTGGCTTTTGCTATTTGTTTCCAAAAACTTCTTTTTGCACCTCCTTTTCTTCCTTTTTTTACTTTTGCTTCAAATAGATACCTGAGATAAATAGAAAGGAAATACCGCGTAATATCTGATAAAATGAAATAAATTAAAGTAAATGATGATATAATTTAATTGAATTAAGTCCTAAAATGTGATATAATTTCATGTTATCAAACTCCCCCATACTTAGATCTTTGCTTGTCCTCAAGCAAAATACGGTATAGAACTTGTTTTAAAAATTTTATCCAGATGAAATTTCAAAACACACATCAATTCGTACTAGGTTGCATGTAAACCTTGTTTAGAAGTGACTTGAGTTTAATCTTGACATCGACAACCACCGTCACAACCTCAGATAATATCACCTTATGCAAACCAGTTCAAGTAATGCCATTATAGCTGTCCTAGCTCCTTTACTCTTATTTCACCCGTTTTCATTCTAGCGAAATCACATTAAGCCCTTTATCTTTTCGCGCACATAGTGGAGTAACCGGTTAGTGATTCTGATCCCCTTTCAGCTAGAAGTTCTGGTACATAAGTCGGATAACTTCGTTATTAAGTCCATTGCAAATTGCGGGGGATCGGACCGTAGTCCGCCCTACCAAGTTCAGTACCAGATACCTACTGAACCAACTCATAATGGATCTCTCGTATTATGCTTTTGTATGATCTGCAACTTTTAGATTAAATGATCTGGTAAGGATCACCTAACTTAATTAGTGCATTTCCTGATATGTATATATATATATATATATATATATATATATATATATATATTTTATGTTACTTTGGGAATCATTCACTTATATTCATCGGCTCTCCACGTAGTTTGCTATTAAGATGGTGCTGACTTCTCGTGGAAACTACTCGGGGTTACTATAAAACTAAAAGTTCAAGGGATTGGTATAATAGGTACTTATCCTGATCTAACATGTTGAGGTTCTTAGAGCGTTGTTATGGTAATAATTTTTGTCTTGATTTCACTCAAGTTTTATAAAATAAGCAACTTTTATACTTACTGGGTGTGTTAAATTTCTGTTATGGCTCAAGAAAATTGAGGGGAATAGATAATACGAAATTTTCACACTCGGGACTTGACTTAAAATAAATTATTCTTATTATATATATATATATATATATATATATATATATATATATATATATATATATATATATATTTATATATATATATTTATATATATATATATTTTTTATATAAGGGAAATAACAATGAAAAGAAATAACAATGAAAAGAAAGGTACATACTTGAAAAGGAAAATGGAGGATAGAAAGAACATGGTTTTCCCCCCCCATACTTGAATAAAACATAGTCCTCAATGTTTGAAGGAAAAGAAATGAAATACAAAAAAGAAAGGAAAAAAGAAAAGTTAAGGTTGCCTTCCGCCTCTTGTTCTTGGCCCTGGTGATCGCTGACGTAAGTCTAAGTTGTCGAACCTGCTAAACAACTCAGTGAACCGCTGATCGGTTATGGTATTCCTCTCTACCTGCTGTTGTTGCATTTGGCGCATCATTTGCATCATTTCGAGATTTTGTGCTTGCATACCATTAATAGCATCCATGATGTCGTCGTTGGTTGCAGGCCTTCTTTGTCGACGACGTCGGGAGGATGGGCCAGCTGCAGTATCGGAAGGGTTGAGCGGGACTGATTGTTGTTCAGGAGCGTTATCACCTTGCTCCATTTCTTCGAACTCGTCTGCAGACGGGTTTGTATGCGAAGGCTCGGTAGCTTCGGGAGCATTCAGATCATAGAGATGGCGGTTGGGATTGGTGACATCGGTTAGGGAAATGTTGGGGAGAACAACGCTTGGGACGGCCTGGTTATTCACCATAAGGTAGTATTTTCCGCCTATTCGGTTCTTTATTAGGCGGTTGGACCGACAGTAGCCTATATCCATAAATAGGGGAGGTAAAGATTCTAAAGTTTGGAGTCGGTCCCCTAGGTTTAAGCCAAGTGCTATGGTGGTTATTAATCCACCAATTACAAAAGGTTGACGGCCTCTAGCGCATAAGGTGCGGATATGATGAAATAGGAAGGAGGCGGCGTTTACCTTAGCTTGCGGTTCGAAAACGCATTCGAGGAAGAAGAGTTCCTTTGCGTTGACCTTGCTGTTGTTCGGTCTTCCAAAAACGGTGTTTTGTAGGATACGGATAAAGTACCGTATAGTTGGGTTATGTATATGGGAAACAAGGAGCTCTTCCCAGTTGTTGGCATCTACTCCGGATATTTTCCTAAAGAGGTCGAAAGCAGCAACTGTGCTCCAGTTTAGGTTTGGAGGGATTCTGGGGTAGACTTGACCTTCTGTGGGAAATTATCGCATGGTACTCAATTGGTTTTGGGTTAAGGAGTACTCGGTGTTGAACATACGGAAGGTTGCGGTACCGGTTAAGAATTCGTCCTCACCGGCTGGAGTGTTGTACGCGTATGAACTTAAGAATTCTAAGGTTAGGGATGGGTAGGTGGGTTGATTATGCGTACATAGAAAGGTTAGATCGGCAAGGCGGAGCATCCACTCGATACCTTGAAGTAATCCTAATTGTTGTAAACAAGTTGAATCAGGATACCTGGTAGAGATGACGCCTCGCTGTTGAAAGCGCTTGAATTGCTCCCTTTGATAGTTTTCATCTCCGGATCAGAAGATGATATTTCCGAAATTCTGATTTCCCGCCATACTGATGAATGAATTTAAAGGAGTAATAAAGGAAAGAAATGTATTTGATATTAGAGAGTGGATTGTGGTGAATGGAGGGGGGTTTTGATGGGTATTTATAGGAAAAGAATTTGGAAGTTGGAAAGGAGGTGGTTGAAAAGTGAATAGGTGTGGGTTAATGGGAATAAATGGGGTAGGTAAAAAGTGAAAGGGTGTAACGTTCGTCTCCAACGGCACTGTAATGTTCACCTAGTCAGAAAGGTGTTACGCTCGTCACAGGGGCGTGACGGTCGTAACAGGTACTTGGCATGCCGTCCGTCATAGATTGTGTGACGCTCGTCACACAGTCTTTTTGGCATGGCTTCAGCTAGCGTTCTTCAGAATAACGTGGTAATTTATTTTTATATTATTTTTTTTATTTTTTTTGCTCCAGATTATTTTATTTTGCTATCTAATTTTCTTGCACGTCATTCTACTTTGCACAATGATGCATAAATATATTGTTCTTTAATAAGTCATGTAGGCAACAACAGTAGAGAGCATAATAGATATTACATAATAAAATGAATAAATAGCTTCAATAAAATAATCATAATGTAACAATGGAGAAAAACAAAAAGTGCGAAAGAGAAACAAATACGAACATAATTTGAAATAACATTAAATAATTAATCTAACTTAAGACTAAATAACTAAGAAAAATAAATAAATTCTATCCATCTGCACGATCTCTGGCCGGAGGAGCAAAGGAGTTAACACGGTATAGCAACTCGTGAAACTGGTTTATCATACTGTTCATGTATCCCAGAAATTCGTGCCTCAAGCTAGTGAATTCTTCTCTGAGGGCATCTTGTTTTGACATCAAAGCTTCCATGGCAGTGTTATAATCAGTTCCGGGCATATGATGTCTAAGGTCGGGTATTGCCGATTCTTCGGTCTGAGCAGGTTGAGGAGGAGGATCAATATCATAATATCCAGATGGTGTCTGAGGATCTGATTTAGCATAAGGAATCTGGTCATCATAAATCTCATAGTCATCACAAATCTCATAGTCCTGGATGGATTCAGTGGATCTAGCAGGAGAGGGGGTTTCGTTCAGGTTGTAGAGCCAGTTGTTGCGGTTATGAACACTAGTCCTAGGATCGGGCATGGTGAATAGGCAAAGAACTTGGTTATCAATAATAAGCTCAAACTCATCAGACCCTAGGTTTGCTATAAACAAAGTGTTGAAGAGGAAGGGTATACTCATAGTAGTAATGCCACAAAAAGGGCTTAAGTCAAGCATAGGCTGACGTAATCCAATAGCATTACCTATCATAGTTATCAAACCGCCTATTCGAATTGGTGTTCGCTCATCTTGGATAAGGTGGTCCAAATTTGCTAACATAAAAGTGGCACCGTTTACTGGACGGTTCTGAGAAGCACAAAATATGATGAAGAGTTCATCACGTGAAACCGTGGTACTGTTTGGCTTCTTCCCAAATAAGGTGTGGGTTAGGATCTTATGGAAATAACGGAAGGCCGGGTTATGTATGTTTCCAGAGAGAAACTCATGTTCATAGGGATCGTCATTTCCAGTCAAGTTACCCCAAAAGTGTTCGAGTTCTCTATATTCGAAAAGTTCCTCTTGGCTCACTGTGAATGTGTCAAAGGATGTAGGGAAGCCTAAAAGGTTGGAAAAATCTTGAATATTAAATTGGTACTCCATGTTAAACATTCTGAACTGTATAAAACCTCTGCTTAGTCCTTTTCCATGGCTGGGTAGATAGATCAGAGAACTAAGGAATTCTAGAGTCAGTCTCCGGTAAGTGACAGATTGTCTACGGATAGGAGCGGTTTCCCACCCTATCTGATTCAGCAAATACAGGACACTTTGTCTTAGTCCAAGGGCAGTCATTGCCCAATCATCAGCATACAGGCTAGGTAGCATCTCTCTCGTGGCTAGTTCCTCAAACTTTTGTTTCTGAGCTGTTCCTCTGAATTTGATACCCGTACGATCAATATGTCCCATCAGGTTAGTGTTAGCTAGAGAAAAGAAAAACAAGAGTTTTAGTCAGGATTTGGCCGAATGCCGAAAGAAGAGAAAAGTTTTTAATAAATTAAAATAAATTAAGAATGAATACTAAACAGAAATTAAAAGAATAATTAAGGAAGAAATAGAAAAATAATAATAATAGAATAAGGAAATAATAAAATAATTGTGGGTTGTCTCCCACTAAGCGCTTTGTTTAATGTCGCAAGCTCGACATAAAAACAATCAATTATAATCTATAATTTCTGGAGGCATTTCGTCTAAATGCAAGACTTGCGAATCTTCATTGTTTTCTGTATAGTGATAATGTTTTAGACGTTGCCCGTTTACGGTAAATGGTTCCATAGATTTGCCTTTAATTTCTACTGCTCCACTGGGAAAAACATTGGTGATTTGAAAAGGACCTGACCATCTAGATCGTAGTTTTCCCAGAAATAACTTTAGTCTGGAGTTAAATAAAAGGACTCTATCGCCTTGTTTGAAGATTTTCCTCGATATTCGCTTGTCATGCCATTGTTTGGTTCTTTCTTTGTAGATTCTGGCATTTTCGTAAGCATCTCTTCTGAGTTCCTCTAATTCGCTTATATTAAGGATTCTCTTTTCACCGGCGACTTTATAGTTTAAATTTAGATTTTTAATATCCCAATAGGCTTTATGTTCTAATTCTACCGGGAGGTGACAGGATTTTCCATAAATTAGCTTAAATGGGGTTGTCCCTATGGGTGTTTTGTAAGCAGTTCGGTATGCCCATAAAGCTTCTGGTAATTTCAATGACCAGTCTTTCCTTGAAGTTGCGACTGTTTTTTCTAGTATATGTTTGATTTCTCTGTTAGATACTTCCACTTGCCCACTGGTTTGAGGGTGGTAAGGTGTCGCTACTCTATGTCTTACGCCATACTTAAGCAGTAGTTTTTCGAGTACTTTGGATATGAAATGCGATCCACCATCACTAACTACTATTCTTGGGACACCAAACCTTGGAAATATTATATTCTTAAAGAGTCTAATTACTACTCGTGTGTCGTTAGTTGGGGAAGCTATAGCTTCAATCCATTTTGATACGTAGTCAACTGCCACGAGTATGTATTTGTTGCCGAAAGAGGATGGAAAAGGTCCCATGAAGTCTATTCCCCACACGTCGAAAATCTCTACTTCCAAAACGCCCTTTTGTGGCATCTCGTCACGTCTAGATATGTTTCCTGTGCGTTGACATCTGTCACATTTCTTAATAGCTGCATGCACATCCTTCCATATACTTGGCCAATAAAAACCGGCTTGTAGGATTTTAGAGCAGGTCTTGGATGTACTTGCGTGTCCACCATAAGGAGCGGAGTGACAGTGTTGGATTATACTTTCTGCCTCTTCTTCGGGTATACACCAACGGAAAATACCATCGGGACCTCTTTTAAAAAGTAAGGGGTCATCCCAGTAATAATGTTTTATGTCGTAGAAGAATCGTTTCTTCTGTTGGTAGGATAAGGTAGATGGAACTATTCCGGCAGCTCAATAATTGACGAGGTCAGCGTACCACGGTGTAACAGATATTGCTAAGGTAGTTTCTACCTGTTTATCAGTGTTATTTTCTTCTAAAGTAGCTATAAGCTTATCGTACGAGAAATCATCGTTAATTGCTGTTCTTTCCAGTTCAAGGTTCTCAAGTCTAGAGAGGTGATCTGCTACTACGTTTTCAGTTCCTTTCTTGTCTTTGATTTCCAAATTGAACTCTTGTAGTAACAGGATCCACCTTAGGAGTCTAGGTTTTGCATCCTTTTTAGTTAAGAGGTATTTGATAGCAGCGTGATCAGTGTAGATGATTATTTTGGCTTCGACTAAGTAAGAACGAAATTTATCTAGCGCAAACACTACTGCTAGAAGTTCTTTCTCAGTTGTGGCGTAATTCATTTGTGCTTCATCTAGAGTTCTACTTGCGTAATATATAACATGAAGCTTTTTATCCTTTCGTTGTCCTAAAACAGCACCTACAGCGTAATCGCTGGCATCACACATTATTTCGAATGGTTCATTCCAATCTGGTGTCTGCATTATGGGTGCGGAGATCAGTGCTTGTTTAAGCGTTTGAAATGCTTCTAAACATTTATTGTCGAATATGAATTCATCATCTTTCATCAATAATCCGGTCAACGGTTTAGTTATTTTAGAGAAGTCTTTAATGAATCGTCGGTAAAAACCGGCATGTCCTAAGAAGCTTCGTACTTCTCTCACAGTCTTCAGAGGTTGAAGGTTTTCGATTACCTCTATTTTGGCCTTGTCTACTTCAATTCCTCTATTTGAGATTATGTGTCCTAAAACAATTCCTTCTTGTACCATAAAGTGGCATTTTTCCCAATTAAGTACTAGGTTTACTCTTACACATCGCTCTAGAACTTTCTCTAGGTTTTCAAGACATTCTTCAAAGCTTTGTCCGCATACGGAAAAGTCATCCATAAATACTTCCATGATGTTTTCTAGAAAATCGGCGAATATTGCCATCATGCATCTTTGGAAAGTTGCAGGAGCATTACACAAGCCAAACGACATTCGTCTATAAGCGAAGGTACCAAAAGGGCACGTGAACGTTGTCTTTTCTTGGTCATCAGGGTGAATTGGTATTTGAAAGAAACCTGAGTAACCGTGTAGATAGCAGAAATGTGAATGTTTTGCTAATCGTTCTAACATCTGGTCAATGAAGGGTAAAGGGAAATGATCTTTTCGGGTTGCTTTGTTTAGTTTCCTATAGTCAATGCACATTCTCCATCCCGATTCGATTCGTTTGGTTATAGTTTCTCCTTTTTCATTTTCAATGACTGTTATACCTCCTTTTTTTGGTACTACGTGTACAGGACTAACCCATTTGCTATCAGATATAGGATATATGATACCTGCCTCTAATAACTTGGTTATTTCCTTCTTCACTACCTCACTCAGGATCGGGTTTAGTCTTCTCTGGTGTTCCCTAGAAGTTTTACAGTCTTCTTCTAACATGATGCGGTGCATACAAATAGAAGGAATTATTCCTTTAAGATCGGTGATGTTGTAACCTAGTGCGGTTGGATATTTTCTTAAGATATGCAGGAGTTTTTCTGTTTCGAGCTTTCCTAGGTCAGCATTAACTATCACTGGTCGTTCAAGCTCTAAGTCTAGGAATTCATATCTCAGATTCTTGGGAAGTGTTTTCAGGTCTAAGGTTGGTTTCTTAAGGCATTGCGTAGGGTCCGGTGTTATTGCTAAACATTGGTTAAGTTTGTCTTCTACAAGATAGTCAGATGATTTGTCTTTTTCTAACTCCGTTTCTTTTATGCATTCATCGATGATATCCATGAAGTAACATGTATCTTCTATTGCAGGTGCTTTCAAAAATTGGGAAAGAATGAACTCAATTTTCTCTTCTCCTACTTCGAAAGTGAGTCGTCCTCGTTTTACGTCTATGATTGCACCGACAGTTGCTAAGAACGGTCTTCCCAGTATAATGGGTGTAACTTCATCTTCTCTAATATCCATAATTATAAAATCCGTTGGAATGTAGAATTGACCTATGCGCACTAGAACGTTTTCAAGAATTCCTACAGGATATTTTACGGAACGATCTGCTAGTTGCACAAACATTTTAGTTGGTCTTAATTCTCCCATTTCAAGTCTCTTGCATATGGATAAAGGCATAACACTAATACCGGCTCCTAAATCGCATAAGGCTTTGTCAATGACAAATTTTCCTATGTGACAGGGTATAGAGAAACTACCTGGGTCTTTAAGTTTAGGAGGCATATTCTGTATTATAGCGCTACATTCAGCAGTAAGTGTAACGGTTTCGCTATCTTCAAGTTTTCTTTTATTAGAAAGAATTTCTTTTAAAAACTTGGCATATGAGGGCATCTGCGTAATAGCTTCTGTAAACGGAATTGTGACGTTTAATTGTTTTAGTAGGTCGACAAATTTTTTAAATTGGCCCGCATCTTTGGTTTTAATAAGCCTTTGAGGGTAAGGGATAGGTGGTTTATAAGGTGGTGGAGGTACATAAGGTTCCTTCTTTTCTACGGTTTCCTTATTACTCTATGCCTTTTCCTTAGGTTCACTTTCCTCAATTGACCTTTTAGAGTTTTGGTTTTCTATCCTTGGGTCAGACGGTCCTTCCACTTCCGTTCCACTTCTCAGTATAATTGCATGAGCGTGGCTTCTTGGGTTAGGTTGGGGTTGGCCAGGAAATGTACCAGTTGGGGCAGTAGTAGGCGCTCGTTGTTGAGCTACTTGTGATATTTGCGTTTCCAGCATTTTGTTATTAGTAGCCAGGGCATCTACTTTACTTGCTAGTTGTTTAATTTGTTCGCCAGTGTGTACATTCTGGTTTAAGAAATCTTTATTGGTTTGCTGTTGAGAAGCTATAAAGTTTTCCATCATGATTTTCAAGTTGGATTTCCTAGGGGCGTTATTGTTAGATGTAGATGGGGTCGGCTTCTGATATCCCGAAGGTATAGCTGGGGCTTGATTTGGAGATTGTCTAGGTGCATATAGAGCATTATTACTCTTATATGAAAAATTGGGATGGTTCTTCCATAGTTTACTTGAGCATAGTTTACTTGCTCCGCTTGGATTCCTGTTAGGAGTTGACAATCTGCAGGAGTGTGACCTTGGATTCCACAGACTTCGCAATTCTGAGTTATTGCAACTACGGTGGCTGGAGGTGATACATTTAAACTTTCAATTTTCTGGACCAGAGCATCCACTTTTGCATTAACATGATCAAGGTTACTTATCTCGTACATGCCAGTTTTCGTTTGAGGTTTTTCCACCATTGTTCGTTCGGTTCCCCACTGATAGTGGTTTTGAGCCATGCTTTCGATAAGTTGGTAAGCGTCCGCATAAGGTTTGTTCATTAGTGCACCACCTGCGGCGACATCTATCGTGTTGTACAGGAGACCATTATAGAATGTATGAATTACTAACCAGTCTTCTAAACCATGATGTGGACAAAGTCTCATCATGTCTTTGTATCTTTCCCATGCTTCGAAAAGAGACTCGTTATCTTTCTGTTTAAATCCATTTATTTGGGCTCTTAACATAGCTGTTTTGCTTGGCGGAAAATATCGAGCAAGAAAAACTTTCTTCAACTCGTTCGATGTGGTGACTGAGTTGGAAGGAAGAGATTGAAGCCATCTTCTAGCGCTATCTCTTAGTGAGAAAGGAAAAAGACGAAGTCGAATTGCCTCTGAAGTGACACCATTAGCTTTAACAGTATCAGCGTATCGGACAAATACGGATAAATGAAGGTTAGGATCCTCGGTAGGATTCCCAGAGAATTGGTTCTGTTGCACTGCCTGCAACAGTGAAGGTTTGAGTTCAAAGTTGTTTGCTTCGATTGCGGGTGGAGCAATACTTGAATGAGGTTCATCTTGCGATGGAGCGGCGTAATCTCTAAGAGCACGAGCTGGTTCTGCCATCTCGGGTATCGAAGGGAAAATATTTTTGAAATCAGGAAGTTCTACAGGAGGGAGATTATTTGCAGCACGATATTCCCGAATTCGTCGTAAGACTCGGAGATATAGTTCGATATCGTTGATTCGTAAGTAGAACGGCTCGCCTTGTGAGCGAGTGCGTGGCATACAAATCAACGAAAGAAAGAAAAGAGAAAGAAAAGCCTTAGTCTCTACAGCGTAACAGGAGAGTTACGATATCGACTAAATAAAAGTCCCCGGCAACGGCGCCAAAAACTTGATCGCTCGACTTTATGAGTCGAATTGGGGTACAAACTGCAAGTGCACAGTTCTATCGCGTAGTTTTAAAAGATATCGATCCCACAGGGACTTATGAATCGATATACCGTTATCTAAGGTTACTTCGTAAAGCTAAGGCAAGTAATACTTTGATTTTTGGGGGAAAAAAAACTAAAATAGGATCTAAAGTTAATATCTAATAAGCGGATATCGGTACGTAATTCGTCGTAATTAGGGAATCAATTCTTTATTGGTTTCTTGGTTTTAAAAATAAATCTTTTCAGT
Source organism: Lathyrus oleraceus (assembly GCF_024323335.1). Taxonomy (NCBI): domain Eukaryota; kingdom Viridiplantae; phylum Streptophyta; class Magnoliopsida; order Fabales; family Fabaceae; genus Lathyrus; species Lathyrus oleraceus. Next base: position 131,784,318 of record NC_066581.1, read on the forward strand.
TAACGCTATTGGTTAAAAGTTTTATCTCAAACTCTCGCTCTGTTGAATAAACTATGATTTTATATTAACGTAGCTATCACTTATAGTCAAGTCAAAAACCACTTTTTGAAAATAATAGAATCCGTAGAAACTCTTTTTAAGAAAACACTAATCGTTTAAACACCCTTATCTCAAACTCTCGCTCTGTTGACTTAGGTTATATAATTAAATTCAAATGCTTAACTCTCGCCCTCACATTCAATCTTTAAAAATACTTTTTGAAAAAGGTTAGAATTTAATTAACTCTAAAAATTGCTCTCGCCCTGATCTAGAATTAATGTCCAATTTACACTGTCCAGTCAAAACCTCAAACTCTCGCTCTATTGATTTTAACTTCTTTATGTCTTTTACTTTCGTACAAAAACTTTGTTATTAAACCTGTAAATTGAGACCGTAAAAAGAGTGATTTTAATTTTAAACTTAAATAAACCAACTTAGTTTTGATTCCTTCATTCCGCTTACTTTACGTACCAATACCTAAATAAATTAGCCAGACATGCTAAACAGACTTAAATAAATATCATGCATAAACAGACTCATCGCAGGCAAACAGTATAAATTAATAGTAAAAACAAGCATATATAAATTCAACAAATAAATATAGAACCTGAATAATTAAATAACAGTCTTGAACACTCCACCACAGACCGGTTGGATTTGTTCTTGAGTTCTTCAATCAGGCAGAAAAATAAAACGAAGGAATAAAAAAAACTAGATTCTAACGTAAGGTTAGATCCGTTAAAAGGTACACAATAGTTCCCGGTGTAGAAACTATTGTGCGAAAAATTAATTAAGTGCTAGAAAAGAAAATAGAATTGCTAAAGAAACAATATAACAATTATAAAAGAGGTACTATAAGGAATATGCTTAAGCTGCTGGAAAAAGAAAAAATGCAAAGAAAAACTAAAACTGGAAAACTGTCTGGGAGCGTGGAACCGAGGAAGGGTTTGCAAAGCTGGTATTTATATTGGAACTTTCCGTAACGGTCTTCAGAAGTAGTCCGCGTCAAAGGGTCTTCACGTAACGGAGGTATAGGCGTGGAAATAGGATTCAGCGTGCAAATAGGACTCAACGTCTCTGAAGGCAAAAATGTAGGGGAATGGTGTGACGTCCGTCACACCATGTGTGACGCTCGTCACAGGCATGTATACAGCGTGCCGCTCGTCACAGCCTCTGTGACGCTCGTCACAGGCACAACGCCTGTGCCTTCTTTGGGCTGGGCTTTGCTTTTGCTATTTGTTTCCAAAAACTTCTTTTTGCACCTCCTTTTCTTCCTTTTTTTACTTTTGCTTCAAATAGATACCTGAGATAAATAGAAAGGAAATACCGCGTAATATCTGATAAAATGAAATAAATTAAAGTAAATGATGATATAATTTAATTGAATTAAGTCCTAAAATGTGATATAATTTCATGTTATCAATCTTAGGGTCAAAATTGGGGTCTTACAGATGCCCCTATTTAAGGTCATTCTAGCCGGAGAAGTGACGGTTAAAATCTTCATCTCGACGGGGTAGAATGGGCTGAAATAATAACAAAGAGACGAATTTTGGTCCCTAAGAGACCTCATGATGCAATTGTAGGTATGAAAAATGGTAGCACTCTGTGGAGATATGTGTCCATAAAAGCAAAGAAATCAGAAGCCACTGATAATCCATATGAGCAATTCAATCCATGGATCCAAGACCCTGGGGACTCTCCTGGGGATAGAAAAGGGATAAACATGCGCGAGCAGGTCACGACTCAAAGCTTGGGGAACAAAATTCCAAAGGGAAAAGATCCAATGGAAAGACTCGAGCTGACTCGAAGATGCATGTATTGGGGAATATGCCAATACAGCAAAAAACTATCCACAGCGGATACTTCGGATAAAATCCGGATGAAAACAATCCACTAAGGGACTTCGCTGGGGATGTCCACAAGGACACTCCTGGGGAAGCAGCGGGACGAGGTATTACCGGTTACTGGGTAATAAGCTCAAAGAGACATGTGATCTGAACGCCAGGTATGAGGGTGAGAGATACAACATGCTCAAGAAGAGATGAATATCCAAGACCGGTATAAGGGTGAGAGATATCAAAAGTTCAAAACGTCTGAGGAAAACCTAAAAGGTATACTTCAACTCAGGGATTCTAACTCCACAGGGGACAAAAACTCATAATAGGGAGCAGAGAGGAAGGAACACGAGGGATACCGGTTACTAGGCATATAATAGGTGACCAACCAAGGCGTGAATTGGGGAATATTCCCAAAACACTCATCATCCAAAAGAGGGCTAAAAGCAAACTCGATTACAGGATGGATATTCGACTCCACAAAGGGGATACGAATCTTACTTAACTGGGGAAGAACAAAAGGCTTCAGACCCGAGAGTGCATGAGATATACTATCTATTACCGTCAAAACATAGATAATATACTTGCATGGACGATTATCCACAACCGGTTACTGGGTTAATAAAGGATAAATCGACCGAAAAGAAAAGGCATCGGAATATAGAAACTAGGTATATAATGATGACCAATTCAGGGGAGAAACAATCGTTACCAACAACAATAAGGTAGACGAGAGATGACCCGCTGGGGATAAATTGCATAATCAGGGCAATTATCCAAGCGGATGAGGGGATATCATCACCGAATATTGGATGAAGATAACTGTCACCAATTAAAGATGAGCAAAAATAGTTACTCTGCAAAAAGGGAAGAGATGGGGTTTACAACTACCGGTATAAGGGTAGAGAAACACAGACTCTACCGGGGATAATAATTACTAATTATTGAGCAATTATTCATTTACCACGGGGAAACAGGAAAAGAGTCTCCAGAGATCGATCTAGAATCAAACTAGATAGGCACACCCAATCAAGACATGTCCCGGTGAGGATATAACTCAATGGGGAAAACCATCCCAGTATATGTGTTGGGAAGGAACAAAAACAATCAACATCCACGAGGATATAACCCGGTGGGGAATATGGAAGAAAGGATAGACGCTTTCTGCCTATGGAGCTGACTCTATATGGAGAGATCAGACACACACGTCTGCTTGGGGAAGTATATCACCAAATAGCAGGAGACAGCAAACAACGATATATGGCAAAGAATGCAACATGAATATCTGAATGTTATAATTATGCATGTATATGCGTGGTTTATGTATGTTGTATGCTGACAGACAGACATATCTAACACAACCAGGTCCAGGAATCAACCACCCGGTACTACATCTCAAGAGAGAAAGCCAAGTTTACCGGAGAGTATCCAATCTGTTGGGGATCAAAGATACCGGGAAGCAAAGTACTCTGCAGGGGATGAATCATCAATCATTCCAGTTGGGGACGAGAGTTATCACAGACAAGGTCCACCACACCAACAACTCTACTGGGGAATCTATCCGAGGAGATAAAGGATTTATCGGGATCAACCACCAAATACCGCTCTTGCCCAAAAAGATCCAAGCTGATGAGGAAGAAAGATTGCTACTCCGCTGAAGGGAAGAGAGGTGACTCTCAACAAGAAATCCACTTGGTAAGATAAACCACAAGGGGTTCCGGAGGGAGGAGATACAGTCATGCCAGGAATAAGGACAAAAATCTTACCCTGTTTGGGATCGTACCACCCTTGGGAGAGCACTGAGGATCTCCTAAGTATCCTTTCGTCATTATGAATGTTCACTTTGTTTAAAAACAAATTATGAAAAATTTGATCGTTTAAAACAATGATATTTTCTTAATCAAAACATGCAAAACATTTGTTGAATAGAAACAGATAAGAGTGCCAATAATTGGATAAAAGGCTCAAATTTATTTGATAGAATGGTAGTCTGCGAATGGCAAGACTCCATAGATCTTTACAAATTTGAAATTGGTGATATATATCGGAAGAGGGCTACATTGAACATAATGACCATTTCTCCACCAATTCTGAATCCGATGTATTTGAAGCTTCAGTTGATGATGACTGAGCGAGCATCTATGATGGATGACAGTTGTAGAACGAAGTCTTGTCGGGATACAATTACTTGCCAAATCCCTATTTTTTTTGCCTAGATTTCCCCAGGGTGAGGTACTCAATCTAGCGGGATACATATTCATTTTTTTGTCTCTAACTTTTGCCTGGACCGCCCTTTCGGGTTTTTAATCCACCGAGACGCTCATTTTTGCCTAAGCCGCCCTTTCGGGTTTTCAACTTAGCGAGCTATTCTATTTTTATTTTTTAGGTGAAGTATTTCTTGACTGCATCTGAATTCACAGGACGAGTGAAATCCTCCCCATCCATAGTTGTAAGTATCAAAGCACCGCCTGAAAAGGCTCTCTTAACAACATATGGACCTTCATAGTTTGGAGTCCACTTGCCCCTGGAATCGGGCGCGAAAGACAAGACTTTCTTGAGCACAAGGTCACCTTCTCGAAACACACGAGGCTTGACCTTCTTATCAAAAGCTTTCTTCATTCTTTGCTTATATAACTGACCATGGCACATAACCGTCAATCTCTTTTCTTCTATCAAATTCAGTTGGTCATAACGACTCTGAACCCATTCGGCATCAGTCAACTTGGCTTCCATCAAGACACGTAATGATGGGATCTCAACCTCCGATCTTGACTTAGCGATCATATCGTCAACGTACACCTCAATCTCTTTGTGCATCATATCATGAAACAAGGTGGTCATAGCTCGTTGATACGTGGCTCCGACGTTCTTCAAACCGAAGGGCATCACTCGATAACAGAATGTTCCCCAAGGTGTGATGAATGTTGTCTTCTTCATATCCTCGGGTGCCATTTTAATCTGATTATATCCAGAAAATCCATCCATAAATAAGAAGACTTTGAATTTAGTTGTATTGTCTACCAACATATTAATATCTGGTAGAGGGAAATCATCTTTCGGACTAGCTTTATTCAAGTCTCTATAGTCCACACACATCCGGACTTTTCCGTCTTTCTTAGGCACGGGCACAATATTGGCCACCCATTGAGGATATATAGAAGTCACCAGGAACCCCGCATCAATTTGCTTCTGAACTTCCTCTTTGATCTTCACTGCCATATCAGGATGAGTTCTTCTGAGCTTCTGCTTCACAGGCACGCATTCAGGTTTCAAGGGTAGGAAATGTTGCACAATTAAGTATCTAGACCAGGCTTGTCTTCATATGACCAGGCAAATACGTCAACATATTCTCGTAGCAACTTAATCAACCCCTTCTTAACAGATTCTTCCAGAAGTGCCCCAATCTTTACCTCTCATGCACAATCTTCAGACCCCAAGTTGACTGTTTCCAGATTCTCAAGATGCGGCTGAATGATCTTCCCTTCATGCTCAAGTAGCCGGGTGACCTCATCAGGAATCTCTTCATTATCATCTTCCTCTGCCTCAAATACAAGGAATTCAAAATTGGGAGATGGTGTTGGGTCATTATGTTCAATGGGTTTAGAAATCAACCTGCATAATTATTTTGGATATGAAAAGCTTTTAGAAATCAAACAAGGAAAATCATTATGCATATGAAAAAGATCGATTTTATTCTATTTTTTAGGGTTTTATGTGATCACCAATTTCATGCAAAAGCAAAAAGGGAAAATAAATGGAAAAACAAACATTTAACATGAATTTATTGAATGAAAATATCATTGTATTTATGCGCCATCAATGTCATCACTCCTCCTTTTGGCATGGGAGAAGGGTTTTTAAACAAAGTGATCATTACGTTGACTTGTGGATAACTGTAGGAATATCCACAGCGACCCAATTGTTGCAGACCCCACCAGGGATGATGAAGTTTCCAGAATCCTTTGTATCTTCTTCTAAAACGGCAGCAGCCTCCTCATCTAGACCAGTGTGGATGAAACCTCCACTCTTGAATAACCCTTGCTTGTTGAAAGTACCAAAAGAAAAACCTATGTCAGCCCGGGACTCGTTGTCTTCTAACTCAATGGTCAGCTTTGCATCTTTGCAGGAAGCAAATGAAGGAGTTCTCTTCTCAATAGGCTCAACAATAGATAACGCTTGGAAAGGAGTTCCAACTTCAACCTCAGCATCTATATAAGAGAAGGAAGACAAATGACTAACCAGGAGAGCCCTTTCTCCCCCTACCACCACCAGCTTCTTGTTTTTCACGAATTTCAATTTCTGGTGTAGGGTGGATGTCACGGCGCCTGCCTCGTGAATCCATGGTCTAAGTGATCCATCAATCTTGAAATATTGGCTCTAGTGTAGTACCGGTGAGTCAGCTTGTCTTCAAAATAAATGAAGGACACAGAGTTAGACCACAGGGCAAGGGACCGGAAACAAAACCTGCTTATGCATATGATGCATGCAATGCTTGTGCATATGATTTGTTTTTTATTTCAAAGGAACTTTAGAGTTTTATTTGCAAATTCGGGAAATATTAAGCATTTTATCACATATGGAAATATCTCATCAAATAATATCAGGGAAAAGAAGTGCAGCATCGTCAATCATATACAAGAGAAAAGGAAAATAATCATCTTATGAATCCCTAGAAACAATCATCTAAAGCTCGGGACACAGGAAGATAAGATGCGCGAAGCCTCTTCACCTCCCTCTCGTAGGCTGCCTCCATACCGGCCTTCTCTTTGGCGAGTCGATCATACCTCCTCTTCCGGAACTTAGAAGACTGAGGAAGTAGAGAAGTCCATACATCATCAGGGTCATCAATAACCTGATGCTCAAGAAACGCAATCAACGCATCCTTCTCCTTAATCTGCTGAAGCAACTCTTCACGTTCACGGATCCAAGCACGTGAACGGTCTTCGTCTCTCAACTCCTCTACTCCTTGATTAGGGAGGGTTGAAGGCCCAACCATAATCATAGGTGTAGGTCTCGGATACTCGTAAGGCATGAGATACTCAGACGCCCTCTTCCTAACCCAAACAGTGTAAGGCTCCAAAGCGATGCAATTCTTAGGACCCAACTCTTTCCTTCCTTTCCTATGAATCTTGCGCCAAGCGCGGACCATCCTAGCTTTCAAGCCTTGGGGATCTTTACCATCCTGAAAGAATACACCCTCTAACAGAATGTTATTGGGTTTATCCTTTAAGGGGAACCCAAGTTGTCGACGTGCCAAAACAGGGTTGTAGTTAATCCCACCACATGTACCAAGAAGAGGTACATTGGAGAATTCGCCACAAGAGTCAATAATCTGCACACCATCATACACACGGTTATACCAAGAGATATTATCATTAGTGAGAGACATAAGTCTCGTGAACCACCGTAGACATTCCTTGTTCTCCTTGAAAGCGACCGTCTGAGGTAAGTGAGAAATAAACCACTTATACAACAGAGGCAAACAACACACAATGGCGCCACCACCCTTTGCATTCCTCATATGCAAAGAGAAGTAGGTATCGCCCAACAGAGTCGGAACGGGATTAAGAGTAGAGAAAATCCTAATAGCGTTCACATCCACAAACTTGTCGATGTTGGGGAATAACACTAGCCCATAGATGAGAAGTACAAATATGTCCTCAAAGGCGTCCTCACTCATGGCCTTCCCATACATAGTGGCTTGAGCGATGAGGAACTCAGAAGGGAGACCTTGAATTCCACCTTTGGTAGTCATATGAGCACCAACCAGAGATTCATCTATGTGTAACATGTCTGCTATCTCTTGAGAAGTGGGAACCCTTTCCAAGCCACGGAACGGCAACTGATCCAGAACAGGTATACCCACAAGATAAGCATACTCCTCCAGTGTAGGCAAAAGCTGAAAATCCGGAAACATGAAGCAACGGTACAAAGGATCGTAAAACTGCACCAATAAACTCATCAATCCTTCATCCACCTGAGTAGTCAGAAGAGGAAGAAGCTTCCCAAAACGAGCTTTGAAACCCAAGGTATCTAATACATAAGATGTCAAATTCCTTAACTCTTTCAAGTCTGGTTGTCTGAAACTGTACTTCTTTGTATTCCTTCTTTGTCTTTCCATGTCTAAAAGTTTTGCAAATAAACCCCTTAAGTTCCTTGAAAATTTTCTTATTATTTTGATGATATGAATGCAAATGGGTGCATGAATGCATGAATGCAACAATCACACTCAAGGATCAAGCAAAGCACACCAAACAAAGGTCATGGGATGGATCATGTTATCCTTAATATCAACCATCCATTTTGGTGGATTATGGTTTACACCTTATCAACACCCAAGTTCCATTGATATTAAGGATACCTGAACGGATCAACCATGAATCAAGGGTTTGTTGTAAGTCACGAGCATGGAGTTTAGGTTAAGAACCACCCAAAGGGAGTGTACTAAGGTTTAAACCTGCCAAACATGTTCTACAAAAGGTTCCCATAGTCATCATCCCATCTTTTGGATATTATCGGAGGAACGAATACTCATATTCCAAAAATATTCTCAAGAGAGACTCTTATGAGTGTAGTATCGCGTAACAATCGTATCAAATCTTACACTTGAACGACTTTCGCACTACATCCTAAGAATAGGCCAAGATGGGCTTGGTAAACTAAGGTCCTTGGCTTCTAAGGTCTATATTGGAAAGAGTAATGTCTAACCACAACTTACTTGTGTGACATTATTGATCCCAACATAACCTCCACCAAGTGAATGGACTCGCAAGTCAACTTGCTAAGGAATAACTCCACACAAGTTGACAAGACTATGCCATTCTCCTATCCTAAGTGCACTCGAGTCCGGGTATAGAACTCATCTCACAAGGATCACCAAGCATACAAGGAATTAATATCAAGCAATTCAATCATTACATACAATACAGTAATCCCAAATTGCACAGAAATATGTCACAAAAAAAATATACAATACAATACAACAAATATGAAAAGTAGGCAAAACCCACTAAGATGTTTCGATCCCTAGCAGAGTCGTCACTTTTCTGTAGCGGGGTATTCGTTACCATTAGAGATATTGACTAAATCCAAGGTAAATCATATAAGTCGAGTCGCCACCGCACTTCTATTTATCCAAAGGAATGGTTAGAAAGCGAACAAAAACCTAAAAGTTTTATCGAATCAAAAACTAGTAAAAATGGCAGAGATCTGGGTAAGGGGGTTGGTTATGCAATGGGAAGGTATTAGGCACCCAAAGCATCCTAGGTACTCTTAGGGAGCCCTTTTCACATTTGTTGCAAAGGTTGTTATTTTTTTTTTTGAAAATTTATTTGTGCAAACATGATTGAAGGGATGAGAAAAGCGTGTATGTTTATCTAATGTACTACTTACTAAAAGAAGGGTCAAAAGAAAATGACTCGCACGGATGTCACATCCACTGCATACGTATCTCATCTGAATTTTAGAATCAGAGTCTTCGTAGCTCGGCTACCTATGGGTTAAAGAGGAGTGTGCTCGCTAAGACATCGCGTCTTATGCCCACGTATCTCATCTGGGATGAAAATCAGAGCAAAACGTAGTTCGACCACCTACGGGGTAAGGGTTGTGTTTTGGGGTGAACGACGTTACTACGCAATCTACCTGATGCTCGACCTTTGGAGACTTACTCGCATGTAGTAGAAGGAGATAACATGTTCTTAGGAGAAGAAAAATCAATGAGTTTGGGGTGTTTAGAGATGCTCATGCAAAAAGGCAGTCCTAGATGAAGGAACCGCGCTACCTTAAATGACATGCCACGAGAGGCTATACGAAACCTAAGAAATCGGTAACATACGGGAAAAGTAAAGGGGTCGAGAGATCTACCGTACGGATAAAGATCCTAAGTAACAGCAATTAGATAAATAAGAAACCCAGAGATTCCCAAGCTAAATACCATCAAATAAAGTGAGTCAGTACAGGTAATCGGAATAGACCTCCAGGTGGTACCCCACAAATAAAGTGGAACACCAAGCAAGCTATCCCTGCAAGAGTATGTGAGCCCTCACAAAAACTCAACAAACAGGTTAGAGTAATATGACGGAATCAGGAGAAAACAATTCCATAACAAACACAAAACAAGTTAGAGCAAACAGGATAGGGTAATCAAGAGTTGCCCCCCAATCAAAATGTAACCACATGAATCATGCCATTAAAATTCACAAAAAGCTCACAAAAAGCAACCAAGGGTAGGAGGCCTAAACCTCTTGTCAAACACATGCATCAAAAGGGTATCAAATTCACCCATAATACCTCATACATTCAGAGCATTTAAATTAAAAGCATAAAGTAATGGGAATAAGGCAAACCTGACTGGAGAGATCGAATGAAATTGAATTGCCCGGTTGGGTTTGCAAAGCAATCTGAGGGTTTATATGAGAGGGAATTGGTTCTTTGTCGATGAGTTCCCTTCAGCCTCTGGAGGTTGCTCTGAACTCTGTTAGCTCTTCTCTCACTATCTTTTTCCTGCCAGGGTAATAGGAATAGAATGCCCTTTTGTTTCACTGAAACTATGAATTTATAACCTGATTTTTGTGGACCTGTGGGCTCAAATGAGAGAGGCCCAAGTCCAAAAAATTTATGTTATATTTTATTTATTTATTTATTTATTTACTTTTTTTTTTCATTTCTTCTTTTTTTTTCGTTTTTTTTTCGTTTTTCGTTTTTTTTCTTTTCGTTTTTCGTTCTCTTTTTTTTTTTAAAACACGTGGGCTTCGCCTAGCGAGCATGACAGCTCATGAACAAACTTTTGCTCCTTCAAGATTAACGTTTTGACTGACGAATAGACCCCATTTGAACCTGTTGGAAGTATCTCAAGCCATTTCCTTGTGTTGACTGATCATCTAAATAGAACCCACAAAGTGTCTTGGATGATACTCAAGCTTCAAACAAAAGATGTTAGTGACACATTTTTGTGCTTTTGGTTAGTAAACAAAAGTAAGAGAAACAATGATGTATAATTCAAGCATGCTTGGTGATCTCAGACCAATCACAAGGAGTCCCACCCAAAGGCAAAGGGAACCAAGATGCTAAAGATCCTTGAGGCAATGCAAATGCAATGTTATGATGCCATGAGGGATCTTAGGGTCAAAATTGGGGTCTTACATAAACGTTAGCTTGTCTACTCTCGGCGGAGGCTTAAGCATTGGTTTGTTGTGCACATTAGAAAGGATTAAACAGTGTTCTTTCTGAAAAAAGTTTTGGTCACACGGGGGTGAAGAGTTGAATTAATATGTTGTGTGTTTTGTTTAATTGGTTTTGATCGTACGAGAGCGAGAACAGATATATTTGATGTGTTGAGATATTTTGTTAGATGACGATTACTCGGATAGTCGAGTAAGACAACTCGTATCCTAATAGTCGAGGAGAAGAATCGAAGGCTCTAGACCATTTCCCTTTTCATCCTTTATTATGAAAGGAGTTGATAATAGTTAAGGTATTTTGAATGGATGACGATTACTCGGATAGCCGAGTAAGACAACTCGTATCCTAATAATCGAGAAAGGAATAGAAGACTCTAGACCGCTTTCTGTTTCATCTGAGTATTTATAAAAATAAGGTTGTATATGGTTGACGTATTTTAGAATGAACGAAAAGTATTGAATGACTGATTAAAACAACTCATATCCAAGCATTTGAGAAGAGGAGTTGAAAGCTCAAAACCTTCTTCTTTTTCGTATAGTTTATTAAGAAAAATGATTTGATTAAGTTGTATGTTTGTGGAAAGATGACAATTGTTCGACTGACCGAGTAAGAGAACTCGTATTCAACCTCCTCTTAGAGCCAACATACATCCGTTCACTCTTCCTCAATTGGGTTTTTGACCTGCGAAGGAAGTGACAATTTAAGTCAAAAGTCCTTTCAATAAACACTTAAAAAATTGAAGGATAATGAATAATTGATCAGTTTAACACTTTGCCCAAAATGCCACAACGAATACCCAAAAATATAATGAATCCACAAAATCAAATCCCATGGAATCTGGGATAAGCTAAAGATATCCTGACAAATTATCTTGGAACTTAAAAATTCATCATGAAGAAGATAAGAACATATATACCCAGGGAAGAGAACATGAGAACAAAGAAAAAAAAAACAAATTTGTTCGACTGACCGAGTAAGAGAACTTGTATTCAACCAATTGAGTAGAGAAGTTGAAGATTCAAATGGTGACTTGATTTAAAACCAACACATACACGCTTAAAACCAACACATGAGTCTAAATATGGTGCCTTGATTTAAAACCAACACAATTTCAAATTTGGCACAAACGAGTCTAAATATGGTGACTTGATTTAAAACCAACACATACATGCTTAAAACACAAATTTCATTTAGGGACCTATGAAGGACTTTAAAATTTGGCACATATATTTGGGGATGTGAAAATGGGCTAATAACAAGTGATGATAAAAAAATTACTCATGGCTCTTAATACTTACTAATAAGCAAATGGACTTTGGATTAGTAATGTAAAAGAGATTTGAACTACGCTTTGGACTGGCAATATTAATTATGGACATGTTGATGGGAATAGACCTTTTTTAAAGCCAAAAGATCTTATTGATAAACCTAAATGGGCCTTGTTAACCAATAAGTCCCAAAATGCACATTCCATCCCATGCTTTAGTAACAACAATAAGAGACAAATGCAACAAATGTTTTCTTGAGTCATGTACAAGGATCTTAACATATGAAATGCTACTGAAAATTTGATGTCACTGAGAGTTTTATTTAGAATAATCGTGTGAGTATTGAATGTGTCTTTAGAAATGATGGGGAGTTTGGAGTAGCTTAGGGATGAGAAACCCTAAGATAGGGTTTATGCCTTATAACATCTGGTAGTGAATGCTGGTGAAAGATTTTTCTCACCCGGACAAAATTGGGGTATGACAGCTGCCCATATTTAATTACCTCAAACCGGAAAGTAAGAATGACAGCAGTCTTCGTGCATTTACGGTGGGAGATAATTAAATACAAAAAAGACCCAAATTTTGTCCTAGGAAATGCAAGGAAGAAAATACAAGAAGAAAATGCAGTGAGAAATAGTAAGAGACATTATCTTAAAGTAAAACGGAATAGCTAAGACTTTTTGGGAGTCGTTAGAACAATATCTTGGACGTCATAGTCGAGATATGTTAGTATTGGAATGACATCCCTAGCTAAATCTCAAGACTTTTCCAGGATGCTAGAGTAGTATTAAGAAAATCTGGCATGAGACTCTTCATATTGATGAAGCAACACCCCAACAGTAAAAATGAGATTCTCTGTAACGAGTCGAAACAACATCTTATCTGATAGAATTAAGATATTCCAGCAAGGGAAAAATACCTTAATTGAATCTAAGACTCTCTGAAGATATTAGAGCAGTATCTCTAAAAAAATCTGAAATGAGACTCTTCATATTGATGAAGCAGTATCTCAAACAGTAAAAATGAGATTCTCTGTATTGAGTCGAAACAGCATCTTATCTGATAGAATTAAGATATTCCAGCAAGGGAAAGATACCTTAATTGAATCTAAGACTCTCCGAGGATATTAGAGCAGTATCTCTAAAAAATCTGAAATGAGACTCTTCATATTGATGAAGTAGTATCTCAAATAGTAAAAATGAGATTCTCTGTATCGGGTCAAAGCAACATCTTATATGATAGAATTAAGATGTTCCAGCAAGGGAAAGATACCTTATTCGAATCTAAGACTCTTCGAGGATACTTAGAGCAGTATCTCTAAAAAATATGAAATGAGACTCTTCATATTGATGAAGCAGTATCTCAAATAGTAAAAATAAGATTCTCTGTATCGAGTCAAAACAACATCTTATATGATAGAATTAAGATGTTCCAGCAAGGGAAAGATACCTTAATCGACTCTAAGACTCTTCGAGGATACTTAGAGCAGTATCTCTAAAAAAATCTGAAATGAGACTCTTCATATTGATGAAGCAGTATCTCAAACAGAGAAATGAGATTCTTCAGATAAATGAAACAGTATCTCAAATATTCGTCTATTGGGGGATTTTTTTTAGAAAAGACTCCTTTTGGAGGAAATATGCTAGAAATGCTCTGCAGGGGAAAAGCTCATAAGAGACTTTTTAGGGTAACCTCTGCTTGGGGAGCAATGATAGCAAACAAAATGCTGGGAATATCATCATTAATCATGAAGTTGAAAAGAATGGCTTACTGGAGAAATGGTTCCACGAGCACATGCAAGATAATAACTTTATTTGGAAATGAGAAATGTCCAAGATATTCATGAATGACCCTGGATTTCTGATATTTTATCTGATTTTTGTATGAGGTTCCACTTTGGGTGGAAATACCATGCATGGGATGATGCATGAGACTTATGTAAGTATGCAATTGCTGGGGATATTTAGAATGTGTATGTATGAATGTGAATCATATGAGGCTATGCATATGTATGCCAATGATTGACATGATTATTTCTTTGTGAATTTTCCTATTTGGTAGGAAGGTTATGTATGTAATTGATGCGCATGGCGCATGTGATGTATGCGGGTATGCAAATGGGTAATTAGGATATGCCCTAGTTAAGGCATTTTTGCTTTGAGGAATGATGCCAATAGTGTGGATTTTTGTTATTGGGGTGACCAATGAAGATCAAGCTTTGATGCCCCACTAGGTGATTTGGGAATATATTTGGGGTTGCTCCAAGTCACTGAAGGGTTCAGACTTCTCAACACGCGATACTTCGATCACGATTTATTAACGTTTCTGCTGGAAATGCAATGGAGCCTTGCACCGGTTTGGCTATACCATGAGTACATTTATGAGAGGTGTGGATTAGTGGTTGAAAAGAACATAGGTGTCTGCAAATAGTCCTACACCTCTATGGAAAACGAGAACGAAACTAGAGACTAAGGGATTTGTCCGTTTACTGTTTCAAAAACAATTTTTATCACTTTGTTCAAAACATGTGTTTTATTTTCTCCAAAATTTTAAGAGTGATGTTTATCAAAAAGAAAGGTGCTTTGCAAACAAACAGATAAAATGCAAAAATGATTTGGGCATAACTTTTGTTGAGAAAATTTCTCTTTTATTGATTTGACCCTTAAATGGGCGATTGTACATAAAGATGAAATTCCTTAATGAGGTAATTGTTGTGTATAGAAACAAAATGGCAATAAAAAATTGAGTTTTTATTGAGTTTCCACACTGCTATGATCCTTATGTCTTTGATAGTCCAAGCACTTTGCTTTTGAAAAGTAAGGTAGATTGACTCTTTGTCTTCGAGGGATATGTTAGACACCTGAAAGTACAACAGTTTGCCTTGGAATTAATCCCTAACTTTTGCCTGGACCACCCTTTCAGGGTTTTGATCCACCGGGATACCCATTTTTGCTTGAGTCGCCCTTTCGGGTTTTCAACTCAGCGGGTCAAATCTTTTATCTTTATCCCTAGTTTTTGCCTGGATCGCCCTTTCGGGTTTTCAATCCACCAGGATAGCCATTTTTGCCTAAATCTCCCTTTCAGGTTTTCGATTTAGCGGCTTTTATTATTCCACTTTTTTAGGCGAAGTACTTTTTAACAGCATCAGTATTGGTGGGAAGTGGCAACTCATCACCGTCCATAGTTGCTAGGATTAGAGCGCCTCCGGAAAAGGCTCTAACCACCACAAATGAACCTTCATAATTTGGTGTCCATTTCCCTCTAGAGTCCTTGTGAATGGGCAAGATTTTCTTCAGCATCAAATCTCCTTCTTGAAACACCCTGGGACAAACTTTCTTGTTGAATGCCTTCTTAAAACGCCTTTGATAAAGTTGACCATGACCTAACGCTTTCAAGCGTTTTTCTTCAATAAGGTTGAGCTCGTCGTACCTTGATTGAACCCATTCCGCCTCGTCTAGCTTAGCCTCCATCAAGACTCTCATCGAGGGGATCTCCATTTCTATAGGGAGAACTGCTTTCATGCTGTATACCAAGGAATAAAGGGTTGCCCCTATTGAAGTTCGTACCGACATGCGATAGCCATGTAACGCAAAAGGCAACATCTCATGCCAATCCTTGTACGTGACAACCATTTTTTGGATGATTTTCTTGATATTTTTATTCACAGCTTCAACAACTCCATTCACCTTAGGTTGATAGGGTGATGAGTTGTGATGCTCAATCTTGAACGTTGTGTATAACTCGTCCATGGTCTTGTTGTTGAGATTGGATCCATTATCAATGATGATTTTGTTGGGAATCCCATACCGACATATGATGTTTTTTTTAAGAAACGGGCGACTATGTGCTTTATGACATTCGCATAAGATGCGACTTCCACCCATTTGGTAAAGTAATTTATGGCCACCAAGATAAATTTGTGTCCATTAGATGCTTTGCGCTTTATCATTCCAATCATGTCGATGCCCCACATAGAGAAAGGCCAAGGTGATGATATAACATTCAGCGGGGTAGGCGGTACATGTATTTTGTCAGCATAGATTTGGCATTTGTGGCATGCTCTGGTGTAATGATAACCGTCGGCTTCCATCGTTAACCAGTAGTAACCTTCCCTTAGGATTTTCTTTGCCATAGCGTGCCCATTTGCATGCGTACCGAATGACCCCTCGTGTATGTCCTTCATAAGCTGATTAGCTTTGTGTTTGTCCACACACCTCAACAAGACCATTTCATAGTTTTATTTGTACAATACCTCCCCATTCAAGAGGAACTTTGATGCCAACCTCCGGAGGGTCCTTTTGTCAAGGCTGGAAGCCTCTGCCAGATATTCCCGCTTCTCCAGATACTTTTTGATATCAAAGAACCAGGGTTTACCATCTGGCTCTTCGTTTGTCGTCAGGCAATGTGCAGGTTCATCAAAACACCTAATTTCAATGTGAGGCTGATGATTGGGCCATATTAATTTGTACATGGAAGCCAAAGTTTCTAAGGCATCTGCCATCTGATTCTCTTCTCGAGGAATATGAGAGAAAGTGATTTTGTCGAATTTTGGGAGTAGCTTCAGCACATAATCCCGGTATGGAATTAAGTTAGCATGTCTTGTTTCCCAATCACCTCTGATTTGATGTATCACTAGAGCGGAATCCTTGAATACTTCTAATATCTTGATCTTCAACTCAACAACTTCGTCCAATCCTAGTATGCAAGCTTCATACTCGGCCATGTTATTTGTGCAGGTAAAACAGAGCTTTGCGGTGAATGGTAGATGGAAATTCTTCGGAGACATCAACACTGCCCCAATTCCATGGCCTATTGCATTTGAGGCGCCATCGAACATGAGAGTCCAACCTACTTTTGGCTCAAGACTTTCCTCTAGTTCGGAGTCTTCAGCATCCTTAACAACCATGATGTTCTCATCTGGGAAGTCAAATTTCAAAGGTTGGTAATCCTCCAGCGGTTGGTGAGCAAGGTGGTCTGCTAATACGCTTCCTTTGATTGCCTTTTGCACAACATATTGAATATCGTATTCTGATAACAACATCTGCCTTCGGGAAATTCTACCAGTGAGAGCTGGTTTCTCGAATATGTACTTGATGGGATCCATTTTAGATACCAACCAAGTCGTGTGAGTTAGCATGTACTGCCTGAGACGCTTAGCGGCCCACACGAGTGCACAACAGGTCTTCTCGAGTAGTGAATATCTGGTCTCGCAATCATTAAATTTCTTGCTCAGATGATAGATGGCATGCCCTTTTCTACCAGTTTCATCTTGCTGTCCCAATACACAACCCATGGACTCGTCGAGCACGGTTAAATACATTATGAGAGGTCTCCCTTCTGCAGGGGGCATCAGAATCGGCGACTCTTGCAAGTATTCCTTGATTTGATCGAAGCCTATTTGGCAGTCATCATTCCACTCCACGCCTTGATTCTTCCTCAGAAGCTTGGATATAGGTTTACATATGGCAGTATGGTGAGAGATAAACCTGGAGATGTAATTTAGTCTCCCCAAGAAACCACGAACCTCCTTCTCAGTCCTTGGTGTAGGCATGTTCTGAATGGCTCGAACCTTGTCGGGATCTACTTCAATTCCTTTTTGGCTTACGATAAAGCCTAAAAGATTCCCGGATCGAACCCCAAATGTGCATTTGTTAGGATTAAGTCTCAACCTAAACTTCCTCAAACGAGCAAATAGTTTCACAGGTTAGTGATATGTTTTTCTTCTATCTGGGATTTGGCAATCATATCGTCAACGTACACCTCAATCTCTTCATGAATCATGTCGTGAAAGAGAGTCACCATGGCACGTTGATACGTTGCCCCAGCGTTCTTTAATCCAAACGACATTACTTTGTAACAAAATGTGCCCCAAGGGGTAATGAACATGGTCTTTTCCATGTCCTCGGGATCCATTTTAATTTGGTTGTATCCAGAGAAGCCATCCATAAAGGAAAATACGGAGAACTGAGTTGTGTTATCCACCAATACATCAATGTGAGGTAATGGGAAATCGTGTTTGGGACTGGCTCTATTTAAGTATCGGTAATCTACGCACATGCAGACTTTCCCATCTTTATTCGGTACCGGTACAATGTTGGCAACCCATTGTGGGTACTTGGCGACTTCCAGGAAACCAGCGTCAAACGCCTTTCTCACCTCTTCTCTGATCTTGAGAGCCATATCTGGTCAAGTTCTTCTTAGCTTTTGTTTGACAACAGAGCATTCTTCTTTAAGGGGAAGCTTGTGGGTTACGATATCGGTATCTAATTCGGGCATGTCTTAGTATGACCATGCAAACACGTCGTAATATTCGTGGAGGTGCTCTATTAATCTTGTCTTCGCTGCACCTTGAAGCGCGGCGCCTACCCTTACTTCTCTCTTTTCTGCTTCTGTTCCCAGATTGATAACTTCAACGTCCTCCTGGTATGGTTGAATAACCTTCTCTTCTTGTCTGAGTAATCTGGCGAACTCTTCAGGGAGTTCGCAATCTTCCCCCACTTTGTCTTCAGCTTGGTAGATTGGACAATCAAAATCATATTGGACCCTAGCAGTGTCGTTATCAATGGTCTCGATGGTGTTTCTGCATGTTATGATTTATGCAGTTTATTTAGAAAGTGCGTGCATAAAAATTGATGCCATTTTTGTAATAAAAAAACGAAAGGAAAGGAACAAAAATTTGGATGCAAATTGTCATTTCATTAATGATATAAAAACTCTTGAAAAAGATAAATGAGGCCCTGCAACACGCCACTGTGCCTTGGGCAAAGCACAGGGTTTTGTCTAAAATAATAAAATTACTTTTGAAAAATTTGGGGAACTTCCATAGTCTTCTAGTTTGTCAGCTCTTCATTAGGTGCGGCTTGTCGCATCCAGCTAGACACCCCCTCTTCATGATCTTCATCACTGGTCATCGCAACCTGTTTGACAAAAATGTGGCCAGCGCTGGTGAACGTTTCCTCAACAGAAGGAATCTTCTCTTTGTCATGTTGGTTACTGGCTTTATTTGATGACGGGTCATATCCCAGGCCAAACTTGTCTCGTTTCTCTTTCACTTCCACCACTTTGCACCAGTCTTGAGCATTTTCACTCTCCATAACAACCTTAGCTCCTTGCCACGAGGCCATGGATGGTCCTGATTTCGAGGTCTCCAATGTTTGTTGGATGGCCATCATATTTACCACTTCCAAGGATTGGAATGGTGTCTCAGTTATCTCTCCATCCACCTCGATATACCGAAAAGATGTCAAGTGGCTAACCAAGATATCCTCCTCCCCTCCAATCACAATCATCTTGTCATTTGTAATGAATTTTAGCTTTTGGTGTAGAGTGGAGGTGACAGCGCCTGTGGAGTGAATCCAGGGTCTCCCAATTAGGCAACTATAACCGGGATGTATGTCCATGACCTGGAACGTGATATTGAAAATAGTTGGACCTATCTTGGTTGGTAAGTCAACCTCTCCTATCACTGCTCGCCTTGAGCCATCAAATGCCTTTACGATTAGGGTGATGGGCTTCATACTTATCCCTTCCATTGGTAGCTTTATCAAAGTTGTCTTTGGCATGACGTTCAGCGAGGAACCTGTGTCTACTAATAACCTTGATAGTATCGTGTCTATACATTTCAGGGAGATATGTAGGGCCTTATTATGGTTCTTTCCCTCGATCGACAGTTCATCATCGTTAAAACCCAGGAAATTCCCAGTGGTCACACAAGTTATCACATCGTCAAACTGTTCTATCGTTATGTCCTTCGTGATATGTACAGCGCTTAATACTTTCAACAGCGAGTTCACGTGTGCTTCTGAGTTGAGCAACAAAGATAACATGGTGATTTTTGAAGGTGTTTGATTCAGCTGGTCCACCACTTTATAATCACTCTTCTTGATTATCCTCAGAAATTCCTCAGCCTCTTCACGAGTGACTGCAGCTTTAGGAGACAGGTGCATGTCTTGCATTTCTTGATTAGTGATAGGGATCTGGACAACAACTTCCTTCCCTTTAGCCTTTGTATAAGTATCAGCAGTTCTTAGCGCAAACACTCGGCCACTACGTTTCATTCCTGTCGGCCCCACAATCAAGGTGACGTTTGGCTCGTTGATCATTAAGGGTTGGTCTTCCTGCCCTTGCTTAAAAGCTCTGGGCTGGTATATCCATGGGACCGCCTTCTCATCTTCATACCCGAATGGTGCTGGAAACTCTATCACCAATGGGTTTATAGGTATTTCCATATTAACCTCATCATAAGGGATGTCCACCACGGCTATCTCTTCCCGGCGCTTGCTCTTGACACGGAAATTTATCTGTAACTCACCTTGATCCAACATTTGTTGTATAAAATTCCTCAACTTTTTATTGTTCTCTTCAGCAACTAGCTCCTCTGGGATTAGACTACTCTTCAGCAAATGTGCTCATATCCTGGTGATGGGGGTTTGAATCTCTTCAACCTTAAGGATCAATTTTCCTTGATCGTTCTCCTCAATGACACTGACGGAAGCATCCTTATGTGTCGGCATGGGATTGGTGTTCATGTTCGGGCGTCTCGGAGTGAAGGAGACAACCTTGGCTTCGATCAAGTCTTGTACCCGATTTTGAAATGCGAAGCAATTCTCCAAGGTATAACCAGGTGCCCCCATGTGAAACTCACAATGGGTGTTAGCATCGTATCCGGGTGGATATGGAAAAACAGCCAGTTTTAACTCCCTTAATGTCAGAAGGCCCTCCTTTTGCAGATATGGGAATATCTGGCTATAAGGTACTGGTAGAGGATCAAGTTGCCTTCTTGGAGGCCTTGGCTTGAATTGTCTTGGTGGCGCGGTGTTTTGTGTAAGAACAAAAATTGTTCTACAACAGATTCCATGATTTTGATGATAACAAAAGATGAAACCAAAGATGGCACCCTAACGAAAAGTTTCTAAGTGTGCAGGGTTCTAAGGAAAGAAGGAAGATATCTGATGACGTCATCAGATACAGAATCATATCAGATACAAATTATCAGAAGATCAGAAGCATCTGAAGTAGAAACACGCTCAAGAAGTTCTAACTCTGAGCAAAACATCAGAATATCAGAAGCATCTGAAGAAGAAGTGCACTCTAGAAGTTCTGACTCTGAACAACGGTATATCATTCCAGAAACTCTCAGCGTCATCTGAAGACATCATCAGAAGCTCCGAATCAACACAGGAAGATTCCAAGATTTCCAGAGTCACGCAGACTTTGATAATGGATTTCCTAATACAGAAAGAGTAACGTTAACTTCAAATTCAAATGGAAAGGAACTATTTTTGGAAAGAAGTTATTCGGGGAGACAAAGTTGTTTTGGCAAGAAACAACAGAAGTTATGGCATTAATTCCTATTCAAGACAAAATATCTGCCATCAATTTCAACGGTCCTTCACTTCTATATAAAGGACAGCAATCAACATTGAGAGGCGCGCAAGCTTACACTGAAACATTCTCTCTCTCTCTCTCTCAATATTTTCACAAAGCTTTTGCTTAGAACGTGAAACACTTTTGTTCTTACTGTTGTAATATTTGCTTATCTTAGAAGCACTCTAGATTACATTGTATTTTATCTATTGGTTTATTTCCTCAAGTGACTCTGCGCAGTCTGTATACTTGAGAGGACTAAGAGATCTTTCTCTTAGACGTTGGTTGTAAAGAATCTTTCAAGATTAGTGGATTAAGTCCTTGTTGAAGGCGAAATCACCTTGGCCGGGTGGACTGGAGTAGCTTTGTGTTATAAGCGAACTAGTATAAATTCCTTGTGTGGTCTTTATTTTGAAAAGCGCTTATTTTCCAAACAATTCAAACCCCCCTTTCTTGTTTTTCTCACCTTCATTTTGTTGTTGATGATGTTGTTGATGTTGTGGTTGATACACTTGTTGTTGCTGCATTGGCTATTGATAAGGTATGGGTACCACGGCGGCGACTTTCCATATGAAGCATGTTACTTCCCCTTCTAGCCTCTGGATATAGCGTTCGTGTCACCTTCTCTTTTCTTCGGGAAGCCTCCAGAATACTTTTTCGGTGTGCTAGGGGCTGCCACAGCTCCTGGAATCTTTCCATCCCTCAACCTTTTTTCTATGCGATCTCCGATTGTGACTAGATGTGCGAAGCCGGACGCTGCACTACTCACTAATCTATCAAAGAATGGGTCCTTTAGCGTGTCCACAAATATTCCGGTCATTTATTTTTCAGACAATGGTGGCTTTACCTGAGCAGCCAACTCTCTCCACTGCTGGGCGTATTCTTTAAATGACTCATTTCCTTTCATGGACATCCCTTGTAACTGCATTCGGTCAGGTGCCATATATAAGTTATATTTTTATTGACGGAGAAATGCGTCAGCCAAATCTTCCCAACTTTGAATTCGTCCTTGCTCTAAGTTCATGTACCATCTTAGGGATGCTCCACTTAGACTGTCTTGGAAACAGTGTATAAGCAGTTTGTCGTTTTCAGTATGAGCAACCATTTTCCTGAAGTACATTACTAGGTGACTTCTTGGGCAAGTCCGTCCTTTGTATTTCTCGAAATCAAGAGTTTTAAATTTAGCCGGGATGACCAAATTTGATACCAAACGCATGTTCATGGCAGAGGCGCCGAAGATATTATTCCCCTCTATAGCTTTGATTTTCTTTTCCAAGGTACGAAGCCTATCTGCAGCAGGATCTAGAAGAATCTTAGGCTTTGGTTGATCAGGCACATAGAAAGCATCGTACGGGTCATCTCCAATTTCGAATCCATGATGAGTAGACGCATCAGAAGGCTCTGCACAATACCTATCTCCTTTTCCTCCTACCGGTATATGAAGTAGTCTTTTCTTGGTGGGGACGAAACTCTCGTCTTGGGGGTCCAAACTTGGTGTGCTGTCATTCCTTTTTACCCTAGCTTCTTCATCCATAATCCTTTCAATTTTGGGCAATTACGAGCATTGTCTCCAACAGCTGATCCATTTTCTCTTGGATCGTATTGATGTTTGTCCTCATGGTAACTTGATTAGCCTTCACTTTCTCTAACGTCATCTTATAGTTGCTTCGTGTCTCGTATCGTTGTTGATTAGTCAGTGTGGTTGGATAAAGGGTAAAAAGGTTGGGTAAGTTTTTATGAAGCGTGATGCATAATGAAGATGCGAATGTCATGCGTATTTTATTTTCAGGGAATAGTTCGAGTTTCATTAGTTGTTAGTAATTCGAAGAAATAAGAAATACTTAGAATAGAAATAATGGAGTAATTTTTAAACGTCATTCATTCAAGTACATAACATAGGGGTCCAAAGGCCATAGTTCAATTTGTTAAAGGAACAAAATATAAGACATAGGAAAATTAAACTGCAGGCTTTCTGGCTTGGAGCTCTTCTAGTTCTTCCTTGAATCTTTTTAACAACCCTCTACATAGCAGAATGAAACTGATTATGGTTGGAGGAGTGCTATCCTCTTTTAACTCTTCAACTGCGTCTCTTAACTTCCATGGTAATTCTTTAGCCGCCTAATTACAGAACCCCACTAGCCTATTGAGCTTTGCACGGAACTTACCCCTATCTCCTTGTAAGAAGTCTATGGTCTTCTTAAAGGATTCATAATCTTCAATCACATACTCTCGCTCCTTCAACCATATGGAGTTTTCTTGGTGTAATGACTCTAGCTGGTTCTTCCAATAGCTAGCAGACTCTTTTGCGTCTCTTACTTCTCGACACTTCTCCTCCCATATCATGGGTGAAACCTTAGAAGCTTCGGTGGCTATATTCTTGAGTCGGCGTTCTTGATCTGCTTCAACCTTTGCATGACGAACAGAAATGGTGAGTTCTTTTATCTGAGCCCCAAGTGTATCTCTTATAGTCTTGTTTTCCTTCGCGGCCAGATGCCACCAATGTTCATTATCTTGACATTCTTTCCGGGCTCGTCGTAATTGACCCTTAAGAGTATCTAGACAATGGTCAGCTTGTTCTAGTCCCACTTTGATCTTTTTTCTCTTATGCTCCTCTTTGTTGAACTTTTCCACATGTGCTTGAAGTTGTGCATCCTTTCTCTCAAGCTCCCACTTCATGGTGTTTTTCTCATTGATGATTTGTTGGAGTTTTATCTTCAACTCTTCATTCTCTTTTTCTAGCTTTACCATGGTGGTCTTGAGTTCCTCCACTTCTTCAATAGGGACATGGGTGAGCTTAGGTTCAGGAAGAGGTACAGGTGTATGAATGATGAATGGCATTTTGATTATCTCTACCCTTTCCTTTACCCAGTGAAAATATGGTTCTTTTGTAATCCCATTTGCTCTCCCCAAATCAGCTCTCCCTTTTTGATTGACATTCTTCCAAGCCTCTTTGATTCGTTGGAACAATCTAGGATTCTCAACCCCAAAGTCAAGCAACAAGAAATCTTCCAAAGACCTTGCTTCTGGAGGGCCTTCCATTGGGTAGCCAAGCTGTCTTAGTGATAGAACCGGGTTAGAATTTACGCACCCTTGAGTTCCAATAAGTGGTAGATTAGGGAAATCTCCACAAGTGAATATGATGTCCATGTTGATGTATTCTTTGGAATACTAAGAAAGATCTTCGGATCGGAGTGATCCCAATCTCTGAGGCCGACTAACATCTGTCTGTTAAACCCAAGCTCCTGTCTTTGGAAGATGTTCTAGAAACCACTGATATAATAAAGGAGCACAACAAGCAATCATTCCTTTCTTCTTAGTGTACCTATGGCTCATGTAATAGTAAACATCAGCTACAACATGCTAGCTGGCCTGAGGATAGGCCTGTTTTCGGAGAGGGGGCAGGTGTTGGTGCTTCTGGTGTTGATGGTTCTGGTGGCGCTGATGATGCTAATGACGATGATGATGATGCTGATGATGATGATGGCTCCGGTTCTGAGGCCGGTAGTGAAGAGAATTCTGAGTCCTATGAGGACTAAGTTTTTTTATGTTATGTTTTATTTTCTTGTATTTTCAGATATTTGGTATTTTGGTTATGTACTTTTTGGGGTGTTTTGTCCCCCACACACATTTTAACATTTTGAAGTGATGGTTGTTGTTTATGTTTTAAATTATTGTGTTTGGTTTGAATTTCTTTTGTTTAATAAATTTTTGGTTGTTGAGGGTCAAACCTTCTAAATTAGTTGCTCCTCAGAGAAGTATCCAATGAAGGTGCATCCGAGCTTGGATGGCGATGATAAAAATAAACAAACGAATAATGCCAAGGTACTTGGTTACCTCCGGTTAGAATTTTAGAATGCATTAAGAACTTTACTCTTTCCATAATTGAATATTATTCTTTTTGCAACATAATTGAATGAATGATTCACCTAGGGCTTAGAACCACAAATTGTGAGGAAACCTCCATTGTACACTAAAATGCTGGATTCTAATAAACTGTGTTGATTCATTTGATTCATGCTTTATCTTTTATTATTGTGAATTTGTGGAAGCAATTAGAAATGATCAAGGCGCTTGTTTTCTTTCGAGCACAACCAGTTCCAAATACAACTTACCCGTGAGTAGGGAGTATTCGTGAACCCCTTTGAGCTTAAACAGTTGAATCTCAGCTTGAAATAAGGCGAGACGTCAAAATCTTTTTTCTTGAAACCCTGAAATTTTTTATAATTGTTCTTTTGCCGTAAAAAGTCAAGAGCATTCACTTGGGGTGAGTAAAAGATAAGTTGGGGAGAACGAAAATGAGAATCAGTAGGTGCCATAACTCTTGAATAACCGAGCAAGCATTGAAAACAAAATTAGAAAAGAGAAACATCTGTTTTGTGAATACGATGTGAAAAGAAAAAGAAAAAAAAAGAAAATGAAAATGAATGCTTGCTTGGAAGAAAAATAGTGAAAAACAAAATTGAGTTATGAAATAGGAGTTGTGAAGGTTTCAAATGAGAAACAAGTAGAACGAAGTTGAGATGTGTGAATAGCTTTTACAGTGAATGTCTCTTTTGCGTCGACAAGTTCGTTTTCAATGGCCTTAGATATGACCCTTGTTTGTAAACCTGACCAAGCTACAACCGAAAAAGACCTTAGTGATCTTCGTGCTTCCGCATTTTCATTTATAATTGTAGACATTGTATGAATTGAATTGACTTTTGCATTGTTTGTTGGAGAGTGAAATTGTCCCCGCGGTTGCAAACGCGTAATTTCTTCAATCCTTATTCGAAGAGGAGAGATAGGGTGATTCATTCAGGATAACATTGTTGTGGATTGATACATGTTTTGCATTTCTATAAGGCTTTAGTTCTTGTGTATTGTGTTATTCTAACCATTGGGAACTTGTGTCTGGTTGATTCTCTTGTGTTTGAGCCATTTTATCCGATTTCGGAGAAATCTTTTTCTTTAAGCAAATCCTCTTGTCCTTCAAGAGGCATACTTTGCTTGAGGGCAAGCAAGAATCTAGTTGGGGAGAGTTGTTAGATGCCCAAGTTTGCTTATTTGAGCTATCAAATGTGGGCATCTTTCACTCCTTTTTGTCGAAAAAGTGTTCGAAACCGCCCTTGCTTTTGTTGATTTGCAATACTATGTGAAATGATCTTGGTACCTTTAATTTGTGTGTTATTGTGCAGGAATTAGGCATGAAAGAGTAGAAAACTAAGGCACAAGAAAGATGGCAAATGACCAAAAGAAAGAAAGCAAACATAAGCAAGCTCGCTAGGCGAGTGAGGTAGCGAAGTACTCGCTAGGCGAGCACGCAGCGAGATGCCAGCGAACACTCCCAGACTTGGACAGAACCAAAAAAGATCAAAACTCGCTAGGCGAGCATCCAGCGAGCAGGTAGCGAACAATTCTAGTAGCAAAAACATCAAGACTCGCTGGAGCGAATGAGAGAAGCGAGGGCTTCGCCTAGAGAAGGATTGTTTGCCTAGCGAACAAATCCAAACTTGTCTAGAATGATTCCTCTGGACGCAGGCTCTTCTGGTGACTTATTTTGGGGCTCGCTAGGCGAACCATTCTGCTCGCCTAGCGAGCATGACAAGTCAGCAACCATTTCTATAAGTAGTATGGGCTACTTTTTGGAACACTTCTTCATCTTATCTTTTATCATCTTTTTACTTGTTTTTTGGCTGGAGGTGATTTTTGTGCCCTAAAACCCCCATTTCTCATTCTTCTTCTTCTCTTGACAATATTTTACAAAAAGAAGGTGGATTCCCATCCAATCTAGATTCTTCGACTCGGATGTTGATCAACCTTCTTCCGAAACTTTTTGTTCAAGCTACCATGAAAATGAGTAGCTAAGTCTTTCATTTTGTCAAGGTTAGATGTAGATGATCATAAGCTTTGTATGTATATGGGTTGATCTTCATTTGTAAACTCTTTGATGATGAATGTATGGTGAAAACCTTGTTTTATTGATAACTCTTTGTGTTGGTTTATGATTGAAAGGTGTTTTGCAACTCTTGACCTAGATTTTCATCCATCCTTGTTCTTTAGCTAGAGATAGTATTGAATGAGTTTGTTCACTAAAAAGTTAAACCTAAAAGTTGTCATTTTGATAGATTGTGTGAGAAATCAACAATGGATCAAAATGGGAAAAACCACAATGTGTGTTAGAAATAAACACATTGGGAGGACTTTGTGAATGTGTTTATCATCTAATGGAGTTTATGAGTTTTCTTTGATCGAACATATGCATGCAAAGTGATCGTCGAACCCTAATTTTGACAATCTTTCTCAAATCGTAAAACCAAAACTTTTACCGCAATTTCTTACTTTTTATGCAAGCTACCGTAACCGAAAACTAAAACCCCCTTGTTACTATAAGTTAAGAACTTAACAACTGTCGAACGGCGACAATATCACATAATCCTTGTGGAGACGATAACAAATCCCGATACTCTATCCCTGTACCAACAAAATGGCGCTGTTGCCGGGGATTGTGAATTGATATTGCGAGCATCGCAATAGTTGCTGAATTTTTAACTTCTGAATTTTTGACTTGTGCTTATTAATTTGTTTGGTTTAGTTGCAGCTTTCGTTTTATGCGAGGGCAGGTTCCTGAGGACCAACTTCTTTTTGATCCCGAGATCGAAAGAACCGCAAGGAGACTGAATAGCAGAACGAGACGAAGGAGGCAACAAGCTAGACAACGACAAGAATAAGGAGAAGGTTCTTCTACAACACACCCACCACCTTTCACACCTATCATGGATCCACCACCACCACCGCCCGCTTCCACACCATGTGTCAACAGTCCGAGGAATACAACTCAGTTTGCCAACCACGCGGGAAGGCAAGCCGAGATGAAGACGGGAACTCTTAACTTGCTATGCGGAAGTCCATTCACCGGAATAGACCATGAAGACCCCTTTGCTTTTCTCACCAAATTTTACGAGATAGCATTGGCAGCTGGAGTTGATCAAGCTCAAGAGCTACCGTTGTTCAAAAGACTATTTCCTCATGCTTTGCTCGGCAAAGCCAAAGATTGGTACTTGGATCAAACACCTGCAGTCATGACGGATTGGAACGTGTTGGAAGAGAAGTTCATTGAAAGATTTTTCTCCCACAACCGGTTCATGGAATTCAAAACGGCTATCTCCGTGTTTTCGCAAGGAGCCAACGAATCATTGAATGAGGCATGGGAAAGATTTAAATCCATGCTTCGAAAGTGCAAAGGGCATGGTTTTGACGAATTGACGCAAATCCACATTTTCAAGAATGGCCTTCAACCTAATTGTAAGACTTTATTGTATGCTACCTCGGGTGGTTCTTTGTTGTCTAAAAGCGCCGACGAAGCTACTAATATCATTAACCGTATGGCTCTAAATGACCTCCAAAGTCAAAGTAGAGGCAACACTTTGAAGAAACCGGGAGTGCTTGAACTTGGGACAAACGATGCTATTCTTGCCTAAAATAAACTCATTTCACAACAAGTTGAACTCTTAACTCAACAAATAAAAGAGTTGAGAGAGCCTTCAAAAGCTAAACAAATAGCTTGTTATGAGCTTTGCAAGGGTGATCATGACACCGAGTTTTGTCCACCTCCCGGGTTAGAAGAGGTGAATTACATGGGGAACCAACGAGACTACCAACCGAGGCAACAACAACAACAACCGTATCAACATCCTCAAAATCAATAACAACACTTTCAAGGGAATCAAGGGTTCCAACCAAGGGCTAACTATCACCATAACCAAGGTTATGGGGGTGGTACTTCTAGCCGTCAAAATCCTTACCAACCTCAACAACCGCCTGTAAGACCCCAATTTTGACCCTAAGATCCCTCATGACATCATAACATTGCATTTGCATAGCCTCAAGGATCATGAGAATCTTGGTTCCCTTTGCCTTTGGGTGGGACTCCTTGTGATTGGTTTGAGATCACCAAGCATGCTTGAATTATACATCATTGTTTCTCTTACTTTTGTTTACTAAAAAAAAAACGAAAAAAAAGAAGAGAAAAACGAAGAAAAATATATATATATATATATATATATATATATATATATATATATATATATATATATATATATATATATATATATATATATATATATATATATATAAATAAATAAAATATAACAAAAAAATTTTTTTGGACTTGGGCCTCTCTCATTTGAGCCCACAGGTCCACAAAAACCAGGTTATAAATTCAGAGTTTCAGTGAAACAAAAGGAGGCCATTCCTATTACCCTGGCAGGAAAAAGAAAGTGAGAGAAGAGCTGATAGAGTTCAGAGCAACCTCCAGAGGCAAACCCTCAGATTGCTCTGCAAACCCAGCGGTGCAATTCAATTTCATTCGATCTCTCCAATCAGATTTGCCCTATATCCATCATTTTTATGCCTTCAATTTGAATTTTCTGAATATATGAGGTATTATGGGTGAATTTGATACCCTTTTGATGCATGTGTTTGACAGGAGGTTTAAGCCTCCTACCCTTGGTTGCTTTTTGTGAGTTTTTTTGTTGTGAATTTTAATGGCATGATTCATGTGGTTACATTTTGATTTGCGGGCAACTCTTGATTACCCTATCTTGTTTCTCTAACCTGTTTGTTGAGTTTTTTGCGAGGGCTCACATGACTCTTGCAGAGATGGCCCGGTGTTCCACTTTATTTGTGGGATACCCCCTGGAGGTTTATTCCGATTACCTGTGCTTAATGGCTTGAGATATTTGTTTGTGACTGCTTATTCCAAAGGATGGGAGCTACTTGGATCATCAATATGATCTCAAGAGGGGAACTCCCAATGTGGTTTTATTTTCTTTTCCCTTATCTCTTGTATGTTTAGGAATTTAACCCTTTTTTTTCTCTCCATTCTAACCCAAGCCAAAACTTTTTGTGCAAACAATAACTTTTGTTTTCAACATTAGAAACCTAAGCCTTATGCTTTTGATTTTCAAACTTATTTTTCATAACACTTATTTTGAATTGAACCTTTTAATCCACTTTAACCATATTTTTGTAAATACTTTTAATTGGTAAATATAACCCATTCAAATACTTTTTGTGGTTTCAATGGCCACCTTCTTAATCAAACCCTTTTTTTATAACCATTAGCTATTAGGTTTGAATTATCCTTGAGGTAGATATAATACTCACCTTTATCCTTAGTGATGGACAATGAGTCTTCCATGATTATTATAGGGTCAACCCCTCACTAGCATGTTGAAGCTATCCTCACATGGTGGATTTGTGGTTTTAGGTTGAGTTTTCTCCCTTTGATAACAAAAGACCTTAAGGTTTTTGGACCAATCAATTCACCAACTTTTTTTTGAATTTTTTTACCCCGAACTACGAGGTTTTGATCCTAATCCTTTTTTAAGATGGTACGTAGGCAATGGGTTCATCCATTCAAACACAAAATGTAAATAAATTTGTATATTCTTTTCTCATCCCTTCAATCATTTTTGCACAAATAAATTTTCACAAAAAA
Source organism: Lathyrus oleraceus (assembly GCF_024323335.1). NCBI lineage: Eukaryota > Viridiplantae > Streptophyta > Magnoliopsida > Fabales > Fabaceae > Lathyrus > Lathyrus oleraceus. Next base: position 131,815,484 of record NC_066581.1, read on the forward strand.
AAAAAACAAAAACCTTACAACAAATGTGAAAAGGGCTCCCTAGGAGTACCTAGGATGTTTTGGGTGCCTAACACCTTCCCATTGCATAACCAACCCCCTTACCCAGATCTCTGACATTTTTACTAGTTTTTGATTCGATAAAACTTTTAGGTTTTTGTTCGCTTTCTAACCATTTCTTTGGATAAATAGAAGTGCGGTGGCGACTCGACTTGTATGATTTACCTTGGATTTAGTCAATATCTCTAATGGTAACGAATACCCCGCTACAGAAAAATGGCGACTCTGCTGGGGAGAAATATCCTAGTGGGTTTTGCCTATTTTTCATATTTGTTGTATTGTATTGTATATTTTTTTTGTGACATATTTTTGTGCAATTTGGGATTACTGTATTGTATGTAATGATTGAATTGTTTGAATATTAATTCCTTGTATGCTTAGTGATCTTTGTGAGATGAGTTCTATTCCCGAACTCGAGTGCACTTAGGATAGGAAAATGGCATAGTCTTATCGACTTGTATGGAGTTATTCCTTAGCAAGTTGACTTGCAAGCCCATTCAGTTGGTGGAGGTCATGTTGGGATCGATAATGTCACACAAGTAGTTGCGGTTAGACATTACTTTTTCCAATATAGACCTTAGAAGCCAAGGACCTTAGTTTACCAAACCCATCTTGGCCTATTCGTAGGATGTAGTGCGAAAGTCGTTCAAGTGTAAGATTTGATACGATTGTTACGCAATACTACACTCATAAGAGTCTCTCTTGAGAATATTTTTGGAATACGAGTAGTCGTTTCTCCGATAATATCCAAAAGATGGGATGATGACTATGGGAACCTTTTGTAGAACATGTTTGGCAGGTTTAAACCCTAGTACACTCCCTTTCGGGTGGTTCTTAACCTAACTCCATGCTCGTGACTTACAACAAACCCTTGATTCATGGTTGATCCGTTCAGGTATCCTTAATATCAATGGAACTTGGGTGTTGATAAGGTGTAAACCATAATCCACCAAAATGGATGGTTGATATTAAGGATAACATGATTCATCCCATGACCTTTGTTTGGTGTGCTTTGCTTGATCCTTGAGTGTGATTGTTGCATTCATGCATTCATGCACCCATTTGCATTCATATCATCAAAATAATAAGAAAATTTTCAAGGAACTTAAGGGGTTTATTTGCAAAATTTCCAGACATGGAAAGACAAAGAAGGAATACAAAGAAGTACAGTTTCAGACAACCAGACTTGAAAGAGTTAAGGAATCTGACATCCTATGTATTAGATCCTTTGGGTTTCAAAGCTCGTTTTGGGAAGCTTCTTCGTCTTCTGACCACTCAGGTGGATGAAGGATTGGTGAGTGTATTGGTGTAGTTTTACGATCCTTTGTACCGTTGCTTCACGTTTCCGGATTTTCAGCTTTTGCCTACCCTTGAGGAGTATGCTTATCTTGTGGGTATACCTATTCTGGATCAGGTGTCGTTCAGTGGCTTGGAGAGTATTCCTACTTCACAAGAGATAGCTGACATGTTACACATAGATGAATCTTTGGTTGGTGCTCATATGAATACCAAAGGTGGAATTCAAGGTCTCCCTTCGGAGTTCCTCATTGCTCAAGCTACTATATATGGGAAGGCCATGAGTGAGGATGCCTTTGAAGCCATATTTGTACTTCTCATCTATGGATTGGTATTGTTCCCCAACATCGACAAGTTTGTGGATGTGAACACTATTAGGATCTTCTCTACTCTTAATCTCGTTCCGGCTCTGTTGGGCGATACCTATTTCTCTTTGCATATGAGGAATGCAAAGTGTGGTGGCGTTATTGTGTGATGTTTGCCTCTGTTGTATAAGTGGTTTATTTCTCACTTACCGTAGACGGTCGCCTTCAAGGAGAATAAGGGATGTCTACGGTGGTCCACGAGACTCATGTCTCTCACTAATGATGATATCTCTTGGTATAACCGTGTGTATGATGGTGTGTAGATTATTGACTCTTGTGGCGAATTCTCCAATGTACCTCTTCTTGGTACATGTGGTGGTATTAACTACAATCCTGTTTTGGCACGTCGACAGCTTGGGTTCCCCTTAAAGGATAAACCCAACAACATTCTGTTAAAGGGTGTATTCTTTCAGGATGGTAAAGATCCCCAAGGCTTGAAAGCTAGGATGGTCCGCGCTTGGCGCAAGATTCATAAGAAAGGAAGGAAGGAGTTGGGTCCTAAAAATTGCATCGCTTTGGAGCCTTACACTGCTTGGGTTAGAAAGAGGGCTTTTGAGTATCTCATGCCTTACGAGTATCCGAGACCTACACCTTTGGTTATGGCTGGGCCTTCAACCCTCCCTAGCCAAGGAGTAGAGGAGTTGAGAGACGAAGACCGTTCACGTGCCTGGATCTGTGAACGTGAAGAGTTGCTTCAGAAGATTAAGGAGAAGGATGCGTTGATTGAGTTTCTTGAGCATCAGGTTATTGATGACTCTGATGATGTATGGACTTCTCTACTTCCTCAGTCTTCTAAGTTCTGGAAGAGGAAGTATGATCAACTCGCCAAAGAGAAGGCCGATATGGAGGCAGCCTACGAGAGGGAGGTGAAGAGGCTTCGCGCATCTTATCTTCCTGTGTCCCGAGCATTAGATGATTGTTTCTAGGGATCCATAAGACGATTATTTTCCTTTCCTCTTGTACATGATTGACAATGTTGCACTTCTTTTCCCTGATATTATTTGATGAGATATTTCCATATGTGATAAAATGCTTAATATTTCCAGAATTTGCAAATAAAACTCTAAAGTTCCTTTGAAATAAAAAACAAATCATATGCACAAGCATTGCATGCATCATATGCATAAGCAGGTTTTGTTTCCGGTCCCTTGCCCTGTGGTCTAACTCTGTGTCCTTCATTTATTTTGAAGATAAGCTGACTCACCGGTACTACACTATAGCCAATATTTCAAGACTAATGGATCACTTAGAGCATGAAAACCGCGAATTGTGATTGGGGAAGTTGATCTCCCAATCAAGATCGGACCAAGTGATTTTCAGATTACCTTCTAGGTTATGGACATTCACCCATCGTATAGTTGTCTCTTAGGCAGACCATGGATTCACGAGGCAGGCGCCGTGACGTCCACCCTACACCAGAAACTGAAATTTGTGAAGAATAAGAAGCTGGTGGTGGTAGGGGGAGAAAGGGCTCTCCTGGTTAGCCATTTGTCTTCCTTCTCTTATATAGATGCTGAGGTTGAAATTGGAACTCCTTTCCAAGCTTTATCTATAGCTGAGCCTATTGAGAAGAGAACTCCTTCATTTGCTTCCTACAAAGATGCAAAGTTGGCCATTGAGCGTGGTGCAACCACTGGTTTAGGAAAAATGATTGAGTTAGAAGACAACGAGTCCCGGGCTGGCATAGGTTTTTCTTCTGGTACTTTCAACAAGCAAGGGTTATTCAAGAGTGGAGGTTTCATCCACACTGGTCTAGATGAGGAGGTTCCTGCCGTTTTAGAAGAAGGTACAGAGGATTCTGGCAATTTCATCATCCCTGGAGGGGTCTGCAACAATTGGGTCGCTGTGGATATTCCAACAGTTGTCCATAAGTCAACGTAATGATCACTTTGTTTAAAAACCATTCTCCCATGCCAAAAGGAGGAGTGATGACATTGATGGCGCATAAGTACAATGATATTTTCTTTCAATAAATTCATGTTAAATATTTGTTTTTCCCATTTATTTTCCCTTTTTGTTTTTGCATGAAATTGGTGATCACATCAAACCCTAAAAAATAAAATAAAATCAATCTTTGCATCTGCATAATGATTTACCTTGTTTGAATTCTAAAGCTTTTCATATCCTAAAATCATTATGCAGGTTGATTTCTAAACCCATTGAACATAATGACCCAACACCATCTCCCAATTTTGAATTCCCTATATTTGAGGTGGAAGAAGATGATGTTGAAGAGATTCCTGATGAGATCACCCGGCTACTTGAGCATGAAGAGAAGATCATTCAGCCGCATCTTGAGAATCTAGAAACAGTCAACTTGGGGTCTGAGGATTGTGTGCGAGAGGTAAAAATTGGGGCACTTATGGAAGAATCTGTTAAGAAGGGTTTGATTAAGTTGCTACGAGAATATGTTGACGTCTTTGCCTGGTCATTTGAAGACATGCCTGGTCTAGATACTGATATTATGCAACATTTCCTACCTTTAAAGCCTGAGTGCGTGCCTGTGAAGCAGAAACTCAGAAGAACTCATCCTGATATGGCAGTGAAGATCAAAGAGGAAGTTCAAAAGCAAATTGATGCGGGGTTCCTGGTGACTTCTATATACCCTCAATGGGTGGCCAATATTGTGCCCGTGCCTAAGAAAGATGGAAAAGTCCGGATGTATGTGGACTATAGAGACTTGAATAAAGCTAGTCCGAAAGATGATTTCCCTCTACCACATATTGATATGTTGGTAGATAATACAGCTAAATTCAATATCTTCTCGTTTATGGATGGATTTTCCGGATATAATCAGATTAAAATGGCACCTGAGGATATGGAGAAGACAACATTCATCACACCTTGGGGAACATTCTGTTATCGAGTGATGCCCTTCGGTTTGAAGAACTCCGGAGCCACGTATCAACGAGCTATGACTACCTTGTTCCACGACATGATGCATAAGGAGATTGAGGCATACGTTGACGATAATATCGCTAAGTCAAGATCGAAAGATGTACTCCCTGTAGAGGTGGAGATCCCATCAATGAGAGTCTTGATGGAAGCCAAGTTGACTGAGGCTGAATGGGTTCAGAGTCGTTATGACCAGCTAAACTTGATTGAAGAAAAGAGATTGACTGTCATGTGCCATGGTCAGTTATATCAGCAGAGAATGAAGAAAGCTTTTGATAAGAAGGTCAAGCCTCGTGTGTTCCGAGAAGGTGACCTTGTGCTCAAGAAAGTCTTGTCTTTCGCGCCCGATTCTAGGGGCAAGTGGACTCCAAACTATGAGGGTCCGTATGTTGTTAAGAGAGCCTTTTCAGGCGGTGCTTCGATACTTACAACTATGGATGGGGAGGATTTCACTCGTCCTGTGAATTCAGATGCAGTAAAGAAATACTTCGCCTAAAATAATAATAATAATAATAATAAAAAACTGAATAGCTCGCTAAGTTGAAAACTCGAAAGGGCGACTTAGGCAAAAATGAGCGTCTCGGTGGATTGAAAACCCGAAAGGGCGGTCCAGGCAAAAGTTAGAGACACAAAAAAATATATAATAATGATATATGTATCCCGCTAGATTGAGTACCTCATCCTGGGGCAATCTAGGCAAAAATTAGGGATTTGGCAAGTAACTGCATTTTGACAAGACTTTGTTCTACAACTGTCGTCTGTCAGAGATCCTTGCTCATTATCAGCCAAAGCTTCAAATACATCGGATTCAGAATTGGTGGAGAAATGGTCATTATGTTCAATGTAGCCCTTTTCCAATATATATCACCAATTTCAAATTTGTAAAGATCTATGGAGTCTTGCCATTCGCAGACTACCATTCTATCAAATAAATTTGAGCCTTTTATCCAATTATTGGCACTCTTATCTGTTTCTATTCAACAAATGTTTTGCATGTTTTGATTAAGAAAATATCATTGTTTTAAACGATCAAATTTTTTTATAATTTGTTTTTAAACAAAGTGAACATTCACAATGACGAAAGGATACTTAGGAGATCCTCAGTGCTCTCTCAAGGGTGGTACGATCCCCAACAGGGTAAGACATTTGTCCATATTCCTGGCGTGACTGTATCTCCTCCCTCCGGAACCCCTTGTGGTTTATCCTACCAAGTGGATTGCTTGTTGAGAGTCACCTCTCTTCCCTTCAGCAGATTAGCAATATTTCTTCCTCAGTAGCTTGGATCTCTTTGGGCAAGAGCGGTATTTGGTGGTTGATCCCGATAAATCCTTTATCTCCTCGGATAGATTCCCCAGCAGAGTTGTTCGTGTGGTGGACCTTGTCTGTGATAACTCTCGTCCCCAACTGGAATGATTGATGATTCATCCCTTGCAGAGTTCTTTGCTTCCTGGTATCACTGATCCCCAGCAGATTGGATACTCTCCGGTGAATTTGGCTTTCTCTCTTGAGAAGTAGTACCGGGTGGTTGATTCCTGGACCTGGTTGTGTTAGATATGTCTTTCTGTCAGCGTACATCATACATAAACCACGCATATTCATGCATAATTATAAATTCAGGTATTCATGTTGCATTCTTTGCCATATACCGTTGTTTGCTGTCTCCTGCTATTGGGTGATATACTTACCCAAGCAGACGTGTGTGTCTGATCTCTCCATATAAAGTCAGCTCCATAAGCAGAAAGCGTCTATCCTTTCTTCCATATTCCCCACGGGTCATATCCTCGTGGATGTTGATTGTTTTTGTTCCTTCCCAACACATATACTGGGATGGTTTTCCCCATTAAATTATATCCTCACCGGGACAAGTCTTGATTTGGTGTGCCTATCTAGTTTGATCCTAGATCGGTCTCTTGAGACTCTTTTCCTGTTTCCCCGTGGAAAATGAATAATCGCTCAATAATTAGTAATTATTATCCCGGCGGAGTCTGTGGTTCTCTACCCTCATACTGGTAGTTGTAAGTCATATTTCTGTGGTCTACTACCCAGTAACCGGTAGTTGTAAACCCCATTTTGTCCCCGTGCAGAGTTAAACCTTGATTGTTGTTCATCCTAACCGATGACGGGTACTCTCTTTTGTGGTTCTCTAACCTCATACCGGTAGATGTAATTCCCTCCTTGTTGGTTATCTTTATACAAAATTCGATATTGACATTCCTTAATTTTTTAGTATACCACCCAGTAACCGGTGATATATCTCTTGGATAATTGCCCTGATTACGCAATTTATCCCCAGCGGGTCATCTCTCGTCTACCTTATTGTTGTTGGTAACGATTGTTTCTCCCCTGAATTGGTCATCATTATATACCTAGTTTCTATATTCCGATGCCTTTTCTTTTCGGTCGATTTATCCTTTATTAACCCAGTAACCGGTTGTGGATAATCGTCCATGCGAGTATATTATCTACGTTCTGACGGTAATAGATAGTATATCTCATGCACTCTTTGGTCGAAGCTTTTGTTCTTCCCCAGTCGAGTAAGATTTGTACCCCCTTACAGAGTCGAATATCCATCCTATCGTCGAGTTTTCTTTTTTCCCTCTTTTTGGATGATGAATGTTTTGGGAATATTCCCCAATTCATGCCTTGATTGGTCATCATTATATACCTAGTTTCGGTATCCCGATGCCTTTTCTTTTCGGTCGATTTATCCTTTATTAACCCAGTAACCGATTGTGAATAATCGTCCATACGAGTATATTATCTACATTCTGACGGTGATAGATAGTATATCTCATGCACTCTTTGGTCGAAGCTTTTGTTCTTCCCCAGTCGAGTAAGATTCGTACCCCCTTACGGAGTCGAATATCCATCCTATCGTCGAGTTTGCTTTTAGCCCTCTTTTGGATGATGAGTGTTTTGGGAATATTCCCCAATTCACGCCTTGGTTGGTCACCTATTATATGCCCAGTAACCGGTATCCCTGGTGTTCCCTCCTCTCTGCTCCCTATTATAACTTTGTGTCCTCTGTGGAGTCAGGTTTTCCTGAGTTGAGATATACCTTTTTAGGTCTTCCTCAGATGATGATTTGGTTGATTGATATCTCTCACCCTTATACCGGTCTTAGATATTCATCCTTCCCGAGCATGTTGTATCTCACCGTCATACCGGCGATCAGATCACATGTCTCCTTGAGCTTATTACCCAGTAATCGGTAATACCTCGTCCCGCTGCTTCCCCAGGAGTGTCCTTTTAGGCATCCCCAGCGAAGTCCCTTAGTGGATTGTTTTCATCCGGATTTTTATCCGAAGTATCCGTTGTGGATAGTTTTTGCTGTATTGGCATATTCCCCAATACATGCTCCTTTGAGTCAGCTCGGGTCTTTCCATTGGATATTTTCCCTTTGGAATTCTGTTCCCCAAGCGTTGAGTCGTGACCTGCTCACGCATTTTATTCCCTCTTCTATCCCCATAAGAGTCCCCAGAGTCTCTGTCCCATTGAGTGTATTTCTCATATGGATTGTCAGTTTCTCCGGATGTCTTTTCTTCTTTGTGGACACATATCCCCACAGAGTTCTTACTATTTGCATACATACATTTGCATCATGAGGTCTCTTAGGGACCAAAATTTGTCTCTTTGTTATTATTTAAGCTCATTCTACCTCGTCGAGACGAAGATTTTAACATACACTTCTCCGGCTAGAATGACCTTAAGTAGGGGCATCTGTAAGACCCCAATTTTGACCCTAAGATCCCTCATGGCAACATAACATTGCATTTGCATATCCTCAAGGATCATGAGCATCTTGGTTCCCTTTGCCTTTGGGTGGGACTCCTTGGGATTGGTTTGAGATCACCAAGCATGCTTGAATTATACATCATTGTTTCTATTACTTTTGTTTACTAATATATATATATATATATATATATATATATATATATATATATATATATATATATATATATATATATATATATATATATATAAATAAATAAATAAATAAAATATATAAAAAAAAATTGGACTTGGGCCTCTCTCATTTCAGCCCACAGGTCCACAAAAACTAGGTTATAAATTCAGAGTTTCAGTGAAACAAAAGGAGGCCATTCCTATTACCCTGGCAGGAAAAAGAAAGTGAGAGAAGAGCTGACAGAGTTCAGAGCAACCTCCAGAGGCAAACCCTCAGATTGCTCTGCAAACCCAGTGGTGCAATTCAATTTCATTCGATCTCTCCAATTAGGTTTGCCCTATATCCATGATCTTTATGCCTTCAATTTGAATTTTCTGAATATATGAGGTATTATGGGTGAATTTAATACCCTTTTGATGCATGTGTTTGACAGGAGGTTTAAGCCTCCTACCCTTGGTTGTTTTTTGTGAGTTTTTTTTTGTGAATTTTAATGGCATGATTCATGTGGTTACATTTTGATTTGGGGGCAACTCTTGATTACCCTATCTTGTTTCTCTAACATATTTGTTGAGTTTTTTGTGAGGGCTCACATGACTTTGGAAGAGATGGTCCGGTGTTCCACTTTATTTGTGGGATACCCCCTGGAGGTTTATTTTGATTACCTGTGCTTAATGGCTTGAGATATTTGTTTGTGACTGCTTATTCCAAAGGATGGGAGCTAATTGGATCATCAATATGATCTCAAGAGGGGAACTCCCAATGTGGTTTTATTTTCTTTTCCCTTATCTCTTGTATGTTTAGGAATTTAACCCTTTTTTGTTTCTCCCCATTCTAACCCAAGCCAAAACTTTTTGTGCAAACAATAACTTTTGTTTTCAACATTAGAAACCTAAGGCTTATGCTTTTGATTTTCAAACTTATTTTTCATAACACTTATTTTGAATTGAACCTTTTAATCCACTTTAACCATATTTTTGTAAATACTTTTAATTGGTAAATATAACCCATTCAAATACTTTTTGTGGTTTCAATGGCCACCTTCTTAATCAAACCCTTTTTTTATAACCATTAGCTATTAGGTTTGAATTATCCTTGAGGTAGATATAATACTCACCTTTATCCTTAGTGATGGACAATGAGTCTTCCATGCTTATTATAGGGTTAACCCCTCACTAGCATGTTGAAGCTATCCTCACATGGTGGATTTATGGTTTTAGGTTGAGTTTTCTCCCTTTGATAACAAAAGACCTTAAGGTTTTTGGACCAATCAATTCACCAACTTTTTTTTGAATTTTTTTACCCCGAACTACGAGGTTTTGATCCTAATCCTTTTTTAAGATGGTACGTAGGCAATGGGTTCATCCATTCAAACACAAAATGTAAATAAATTTGTATATTCTTTTCTCATCCCTTCAATCATGTTTGCACAAATAAATTTTCACAAAAAAAAAATAACAACCTTACAACAAATATGAAAAGGGCTCCCTAGGAGTACCTATGATTTTTTGGGTGCCTAACACCTTCCCATTGCATAACCAACCCCCTTACCCAGATCTCTTACATTTTTACTAGTTTTTGATTCGATAAAACTTTTAGGTTTTTGTTCGCTTTCTAACCATTCTTTTGGATAAATAGAAGTGCGGTGGCGGCTCGACTTGTATGATTTACCTTGGATTTAGTCAATATCTCTAATGGTAACGAATACCCCGCTACACCGCCGGTCGTGACTTCAAAGTTAGAAGAGACATTGACACAATTTATGCAATTGTCGATGGCTAATCAAAAGAGCAACGATGCGGCAATCAAAAATCTCGAAACTCAAGTCGGTCAACTTGATAAACAACTAGCGGAACAACAACCCGGACCATCTTTTTCGGCGAACATGCAAACGAATCCAAAAGAGCATTGTAAAGCAATAACGACGAGAAGTGGAAGGGAGTTGATTAGTGAGAGTGAAAAAAGAGAGGATGAGAAAAAAGATGAGGAGAAAAAAATAGAGGATAGCATTGATGTTGAATTTGGGGAGTGGAGTGAGGAAGAAGTTGAAAAGAATGAAAAAAATGGTGAAGTAGAAAATAAAGAAAGTGTGGAAGTTGAAAAAAATAAGAGTGATGAAGTGAAGGTGGAGGGAGTAAAAAATAAAAGAGAGAGGAATTCTAGAGTTTCTAAAGGAAAGGAGGTAGTGGGCGCTACTCCAATCCAAAACCTTTTGTATCCACATGCTCCATCTAAGAGGGAGAATGAACGGCATTATGCCCGGTTCATGGATATATTCAAACAACTTCAAGTGAACATTCCGTTTGCCGAAGCATTGGAGCAAATGCCTAAATATGCGAAATTCATGAAAGACATACTTACTAAAAAGCGGAGGTACACGGAACCTGAGACAATTGTCCTAGATGCTAGTTGTAGTGCAATCATTCAACGGATGCTTCCGGGAAAAGAGGTTGACCCGGGACGAGTTACTTTGCCGATTACAATTAGTGATGTCTATGTCGGAAAAGGGCTAATTGATTTGGGGTCAGACATTAATCTAATACCATTGTCTATTGTGAAGAGGCTTGGCAACATTGAAATGAAGGCCATCCGGATGACTTTGCAATTGGCCGATAAGTCGACTACCCATCCTCATGGGTTAGCCCAAGATGTATTGGTCAAAGTTGACAAATTCTTCTTCCCAGTTGATTTCATTGTGATTGATATGGAAGAGGATGATGATGCTCCGCTTATTCTTGGCCGACCATTCATGAAAACCGCACGCATGATGATTGACGTTGACGACGGTTTGATGAAAGTAAGGGTCCAAAATGAAGAAGTTACTTTTGATCTATTCGAAGCCATGCAGCATTCAAAGGATAGTCGTGATAGCTTTCGCATTGATGTGATCGAAGAGGCAACTTTGAAGTTTCTAAACATATTCATGAGATATCTCCTATGGAGTTAGCTCTTGATGACTCCTTTGAAGTTTTCACAATTGAAGAAGAGCAAGCTCTTGATGAATGCCTAAGGGAACTTGATAGTCTAAAAGAGTTACATCTGTGGGAAGTTGAGGAGGAATTATTGAAGAAGGAGGTAAATGAAGAAAAATCGCCGATTGAATTGAAAATGTTACCTTCTAATTTGAAGTATGCATTCCTCGACAAGACCGAAGCAAAGCCGGTTATCATAAGCAATCTTTTGTCAAAGAATGAAGAAGCCCGTTTGATCAATGTTTTGAAAAAGAATCAAGAAGCCATGGGTTGGACTCTTTCCGATCTCAAAGGAATTAGTCCTTCCTATTGCATGCACAAGATCTTAATGGAAGAGGACTTTAAGCTGGTAGCTCAACCGCAACGCCGCTTAAATCCTACTATGAAGGAAGTTGTTAGAAAGGAGGTTGTTAAGTTGTTGGATGCGGGAATGATTTACCCGATTTCGGATAGCCCATGGGTTAGTCCTGTACATGTGGTTCCGAAGAAAGGTGGCATTACCGTGATTCAAAATGAAAAGGATGAGTTGATCCCGACAAAAGTGGCAACAGGGTGGCGTATGTGCATTGATTATAGGCGGTTGAATACCGCAACTCGAAAAGATCACTTTCCACTCCCGTTCATGGATCAAATGCTAGAAAGACTTTCTGGGCAACAATACTATTGTTTCTTAGATTGCTATTCCGGGTATAACCAAATTGCGGTTGACCCGGCCGATCATGAAAAGACGGCTTTCACATGTCCTTTTGGAATTTTCGTATACCGTAAAATGCCCTTTGGGTTGTGCAATGCACCGGTGACTTTCCAAAGATGTGTGCAAGCTATTTTTGCCGACCTTATCAAGAAAACAATGGAAGTCTTGGAATGATCTCAAGGGGCAAAGATTCATCTATCCCTTCAAATAGTGGTTTGTTCTTCATAGGAATCCTAACAAGACGCTCGAATTCTTCCAACGTTGGTGCTAGCTGGAAGTCTTGGAATGTGAAGCATCTTAAAGGTAGGTCATAGAATTGGGCCAAAGTGACTAAAGTTGTATAGTCCACTCGTTAGTTGAGAATGCTGAGTAGATTGCCATAATTTTTCCCAAAGTTGATTCTGTATACCGGGTGCATCTGAGAGACCAGGTCACGTAAGCTCCTTAGATCGGGATCTTTGAACTTGAAAGAGTAAATGTTTCTTTTGCTTGATTCCATGCTTCTTGAATTCCTGCAACTTATGACACTCAGATTCCTTGGAAATAAAATAATATGAATGTTATGATGCTATGCATGCCACAGGTAGGTCAACATACGGGCAGTGAGAGTGGGTATCCTTGGTTACTAAACAAAACCCTTTTGGGAGGATGCTAAAGTTAAAAGGTTCCCAAAGTCATCAATTACTATTTAGGAAATTTATTGTCATGACGAAAGCTCATCCGCCAATAACATCCCCAAAAGAGTCTTTTCTGGGTGAGGCCTTCTTATGGTCCCAAAGAGGAAGACTCTTAGTGGGTCCATACTACACAACTCTCGAGTCCAAGGTTCTAATAAGGTTCTTAGAGTCATAGATCGAGGTTGGAAATACTACTGTAAGATAGTAATACGCCCAAGGGATCTCATCTAATTGGGGCTTTCATATTAACCTAATAAGTCTGGGACTTTTCAGGTAAATACTACATAACTACCGGATATAATGGATTAAGAGGTCCCTAGAGTCATTGATCCAACTTGAGAATACTATCGTCGTGACGAAAACTCATCGGGCAATAATATCTCAAGAGAATCTCCTCTAGGCGGGGTCTTCGTATCTTCCTAACAAGGAAGACTCCTTGTGGGCGTCCACTACGCAACCACCAACTTAATCTTATGGTTTTTCTCAAACTCAGGTGGAGAGCCTATCTCACAAAGTATCACCAACCAGAGAACCCCAATAATACATAGCCAATAAAAACACCAAACAATAATTATGATAGCACAATAATAGCCGAATAAATAACAAATAAACAAAATTAACACACAATACATCAACTGAACTAAATTAGGCTTCACTCTCTTTTGCTTGGAGCTAGTCCCCAGCAGAGTCGCCATCTGTCGCATCTCGAAAAATACGATTCCTCGCGATGGTCGCGGAAAAAAATTATGTTCGAACAGAGTCGCCACCGAACTTTATTTATCCCAATGAAGGAATAGGAAAATATCGATAAAACCTTTAGGAAATGGAATGATGGTCGTCTCAACCATATTTGGGTTCGGGAGTGGATTACGTAAGGGGAAGGTATTAGCACCCCTTACGTCCGTTGTACTCAACGGGAACCTTTTAGTACTAATTTGCGTTTTGAGTGTTAATTTATGCTTGTTTGTTATCTTTGGGTTTGAAAATAGAAATGGATGAGAACCTCATAAAGGGGAAGGGAAGGTTTTTTATTAGTGTGCTCGCGAAGATACAACAATCTCCTGCCTACGTATCCTTATGGTATAATAAGGAAATCAGAGCATTCGTAGTTCGGGGAACTACGGTTGGTTAGTGTCTTTTATCGAACAACTGTTTAGATCATGTTCTAAAGGCTAAACGTTGGCTTCTCTACTCTCGGCGGAGGCTTAAGCATTGATTTGTTGTGCGTATTAGAAAGGATTAAACAATGTTCTTTCTGAAAAGAGTTTTGGTCACACGGGGGTGACGAGTTGAATTAATATGTTGGGTGTTTTGTTTGATTGGTTTTGATCGTACGAGAGCGAGAATAGATATATTTGATGTGTTGAGATATTTTGTTGGATGACGATTACTCGGATAGTCGAGTAAGACAACTCGTATCCTAATAGTCGAGGAGAGGAATCGAAGGCTCTAGACCATCTCCCTTTTCATCCTTTATTATGAAATGAGTTGATAATAGTTAAGGTATTTTAAATGAATGACGATTACTCAGATAGCCGAGTAAGACAACTTGTGTCCTAATAATCGGGAAAGGAATAGAAGACTCTAGATCGCTTTCTGTTTCATCTGAGTATTTATAAAAATAAGGTTGTATATGGTTGACGTATTTTAGAATGAACGACAAGTACTTAAATGACTGAGTAAAACAACTCATATCCAAGCATTTGAGAAGAGGAGTTGAAAGCTCAAAACCTTCTCCTTTTTCGTATAGTTTGTTAAGAAAATGATTTGATTAAGTTGTATGTTTGTGGAAAGATGACAATTGTTCGACTGTCCGAGTAAGAGAACTCGTATTCAACCAATTGAGGAGAGAAGTTGAAGATTCAAAGTCATCTCCTTTTTCATTTCATTATTATGAAAGTGCTTTGATTTAATCACGGTTTGTGCTTAAGTGGATTAGAGATGACGATTATTCAACTAACCGAGTAAAAGAATTCGTAAATAATCGAGGAGAGGAGTTGAAAACTCAAAACCATCTCCTTTTTCATTTCTAAATGAAATATTATTTAATAGTGATTAATTATTTTAATTTAACTTTAATAAAGAACATTCGATGTTGGACCGAGGTTTTAAATTTGTATTTTGTGAATGAGATGAATTTATTTAGTGAATAGTTCATCTACTCGATTAATTAATAACCGAATAGGTCTCATTGTAAGAAGGCCCAAGAGTAACCCATGTGAGGTTGATGGTGATGCTTTAGAAGCGATCGACTTACAAAGGCATTCAAAATGGGCTCGACTTTGAATCGAGAAGTTTAATTTGTTAAAAAATGGTTTGAATTGATGGCATGCGAATGGTTTGTCTTAAATGTATCACAACACACATATAAAGTCAAACACTTATACAAATGGCTAAATAAATATTGACACACATAAACCTCATAAAATCCAAAAAAGTGAATAATTGTATAATTGAAATAACTAATGATAATGATAATAATAATAATAATAATAATAGATAATCAAACAATTTTAATTATTTTTTTAGAAATGATAATAGTAATTTAATTAATTTATAAAACTCTATTTAAATCAAGTAAAAAAAACTAAATAAAAATTAAAATAAAACAGTTTGGGCCTTGGGATAGAAACCAAGCCCAAACATAAACTGCCAAAAACTGAGCAGATGGGGGTTTATTAGAAAAAACGAGTATGGGCTCAGGTTGAACTGGCCCAAAACGAAACAAACAGGGCCCTTAAGGCCTGGTCAACTATGTTGACTTCGTGGGGGTGCTTGAGACCGTCAGATCAAGAAGTCTGACTTGGTATGTAGATCAGGCGATGGATAGGAGAAGGT
This sequence comes from Lathyrus oleraceus, assembly GCF_024323335.1. Taxonomy (NCBI): domain Eukaryota; kingdom Viridiplantae; phylum Streptophyta; class Magnoliopsida; order Fabales; family Fabaceae; genus Lathyrus; species Lathyrus oleraceus. The sequence goes on from NC_066581.1 coordinate 131,831,182, forward strand.
ACACTACCATACGGTGGAGGGATCCACACGGGATCCCCTGGTTGTCTCAGCAGTCAACCACGTGTGGCGTGTCCTGGGGAGGCCATTTGGCTTCCATGCATTAACTCTTACCACTATACAAAACCGTTTCTTGAGAGAGAGTGAGAGTTCATTTGGCACTCTCGTGTCTCTCTCCTCAACCATCACTCTCTCTTGCTCTGCAATTTCCTACTTGAACCACGGCTGAAACTCCCTGGAGAAGACGGTGGTGGCCGGCCAACCGTGGCGGCGCCGCCTTCTTCTCCGGCGACCCCCTACCCCAAGACCTAAACTTCCAAACACAAACCCCACCTTTTTTTGGTCGGAGAATCCAAATTCGGCCTTAGCTCTTCCTAAATCCTCTTCCTCCGACCGGATCGGCGTCCCTACCAAGACGGAGACTTAAATCTCCGTTCAACCCTCAAAATCAACCACACCTCTCAACTGTTAATGGATTCGACACGGCGAGCGATATGAAAACTTTTAAAAACCCTAACCCTAATTTTAAATTAAAACCCAACAATCATTGTGATTTTAAGAAATTAACAAAGGGTTTTTGTTTTATTTACAATAATGAACAAAACGGCGTATGAATTTCAAGTGAAGAAGGAGAGAAGAGGGCTACTTGGTTTGAGTTGCATCACCGGTGATTCGTCACAGCTCAAATAAGTTCTTCTTTTCCTTTAACTTTTCGTCTTCTTCTGGTTTTTTATTCTGAACACTTTGCGTTGAATGAAAAAAATTGTTTTTTTTCTCTGCTCTCATGTTCTGTTCCCTGGGTATATATGTTCTTATCTTCTTCATAATGAATTTTTAAGTTCCAAGATAGTTTGTCAGGATATCTTTTGCTTATCCTAGATTCCATGGGATTTGATTTTGTGGATTCATTATATTTCTGGGTATTCGTTGTGGAATTTTGGGCAAAGTATTAAACTGATTAATTATTCATTATCCTTCAGTTTTTTGAGTGTTTATTGAAAGGACTTTTGACTTAAATTGTCACTTCCTTCGCAGGTCAAAAACTCAATTGAGGAAGAGTGAACGGATGCCTGTTGGCTCTAAGAGGAGGTTGGAATTTTAGAGTGCTTTGGCTTAAAAGATGGTTTTGGCCGTTGGTTCTTCAAAGGCTTTGTTTTCAATCTGTTGGATTTGCAGCAGCTTTGTTCATTCAGTTTTAAATATTAAGATGTAACATTTGAACTTTTTAGGACAAATGTATTTAGCTTTTGGACTATTTGTAACATTCTGAGATTTAGAAATTGTTTATGTAATTAATCTTTTTTAAACATTCAAATCTTATTTTTAATATCCATTTGGAAACTTGTTTGGGCCATACTAAATACATGAATGGACATTTAACTTGGTTACCCTTAGCATATTACTATCAACAAAATGAAAACGTAACAAAATGTCTAAAATGAAACATGTCACAAGTATTGTAATTTCAACTTTAATCACAAAACCAACACATACACATACATATGGTGACTTGATTTAAAACCAACACATACATGCTTAAAACCAACACATGAGTCTAAATGTGTGCCTTGATTTAAAACCAGCACAATTTCAACTTTGGCATAAATGAGTCTAAATATGGTGACTTGATTTAAAACCAACACATACATGCTTAAAACACAAATTTAATTTAGGGACCTACGAAGGACTTTAAAATTTGGCACATATATTTGGGGATGTGAAAATGGGATAATAACAAGTGATGATAAAAAAAAATACTCATGGCTTTTAATACTTACTAATAAGTAAATGAACTTTGGATTAGTAATGTAAAAGAGATTTGAACCACACTTTGGACTGGCAATATTAATAATGGACATGTTGATGGGAATAAGCCTTTTTTAAAGCCAAAAGATCTTATGGATAAACCAAAATGGGCCTTGTTAACCAATAAATCCCAAAATGCACATTACATCCCATGCTTTAGTAACAACAATAAGAGACAAATGCAACAAATGTTTTCTTGAGTCATGTACAAGGATCTTAACAGATGAAATGCTACTGAAAATTTGATGTCACTGAGAGTTTTATTTCGAATAATCATGTGAGTATTGAATGTGTCTTTAGAAATGATGGGGAGTTTGGAGTAGGTTAGGGCTGAGAAACCCTAATATAGAGTTTATGCCTTATAACATCTGGTAGTGAATGCTGGTGAAAGATTTTTCTCACCCGGACAAAATTGGGGTATGACAACAAGCAAAGGTTTAAGTGTGGGAGAATTTGATCACACTGAATCACACCGCGTTTTTGACTCGGATTTCACATGTTTATTAGGTCTTTATTATCATTTTGCTTGTGTTATGCTCTCTTTTATGTTATTTTCAGATATTTAGCTCTTTCGGGACCTTTTTAGAAGAAACGAAGCAAAAAGACCAAAAATTAGGGTTTTTCGGCAAATATTGTACACATGGCCTTATGCATGGTGGCCGCTATAGGAGAAGCCATGACACATCAACCCTCAACCAGGAGGAAACCACCACGATCCCATGAACTTTCCCATTCACACACATGGCGGGCGCCACCTTTGCATTTCACATTCCTAATAAGGAGAAGTTGAAGGGCATCATGGTCTTTGTATGCTGCTGAGTTCCTCTATAAATAGGTCGTTCTAGTTCATTTCCAAAGGGTCCAAATTAGTTTACAACACTAAGACTATATTATCATCTGTAAAATTTGTAATCCGTCACATCGAGGGGTTATCGCACCGTAGTGTAATTGAGTTGGAGCACTTTGATTTTGATGTCGTCTTTATCTTCAAAGTCAAAGGTTTATCTTCCTTGTACTAGATTTAAAGCCTCCGTTTGGAGCAGGTTCTAATTTAATCGCTTTTATTTATTTTACTTGTCATGCTTTACTTTATTTAATTACTTGTCATGCTTTACTTTATTTAATTTATTGTCATGCTTTACTTTATTTAATTCCTTGTCATTGTCTTTATTTTATTTAAACTTCCCGCCATTATCTTTACTGCTCGTTTTAATTGTTCTACACGCTTTACTTGTTTTTCACGCCTTACATTCTAAACTTCTTTTCATCATGTTCAACATCGTTGTATTTGTTTGTATTACCATGTCTGGCTAAATCTTTCAAAGGTTAGAATGTAAGGATCGCGGTTAAAGAGATGTTTCACATATTGAATCTGTAGAAATGCTCTAAAGGCTGTTTTGATTTTTAATTCGAGTTTTCTGAAACAAACTTGGTTAGTTTTAACTACTCAAGGAGTGCGAAAGCATCCTGGCTTAGTTAACTAGGAATTTTTATCACTTTAAGGAAAAACGAATTTTGAAACAGTTTTCGGACGCGTTGATAGATTTAAAATCAAGAAACTCCTTAGGTAAACTTTCCAAATTAAAATTACTTTTCAACTAATTTTTTGATTCTTATTTCTTAAAAATAAGTTTACTACTTTAGCGTTCTGTGCACCTTTTATAAGTGACAATAAAAGACCTTAATTTAAGGGTAAACTCGGTTCTGAATACGCAAAAGCGACAGTTCCTGTTAAATGGATTCTTTTCAAGAGTAGAAAATATTGCCCCATAAGTAGTTCTATTTAGACAATTGAAACATCGTTTAACTGACGTGAATTGCATTCAAGTCTATCTTTATCTGCACTGTATTTTCCTTTATTTACTGTTATTTTGCGACATCAATATCTCTTTTGTACCGCCTTAGATAAACATGGTAACAATAGAAATCGATAGATTGACGGTTTGGTCTCTGTGGGATCGATATTATTTTATATTACTCTGACGTGATTCGTGCACTTGTGAATAAAGCGATCATGTACCAATTAGAGGCACATTAGAGAATTCACCACAACAATCAATAATCTCCAAACTACTCAAAGAAGGATCATACCAAACTATATCATCATTAGTGAGAGACATAAGTGTCTGAGACCACCGTAGACATTATTTGTTCTCCACAAAAGCAGGTGTCTGAGGCAAGTGCGAAATAAACCACTTGTACAGAAGAGGAATGCAACAGACAATAGTCCCACCACCCTTAGAATTCCTTAGATACAAAGAGAAATACATATCACCCAACAAAGTAGGCACATGATTCCTAACCAAGAAGATTCTAATGGCGTTAACATCAACAAAACCATCAATGTTAGGGAACAAAGTTAATCCATAGATGAGCAACACAAAGATAGCTTCAAAAGCATCCATAATACCGGCTTGAGCAAAGGAGGTAGCTTCCTTGATGAGGAAATCAGATGGCAACCCAAATAAACCTCCTTTCTTCACCCAATGAGCCTTTATCTCATACTTCTTCAAGTGAAGAGCTTCAGCAATAAGATGAGATCTGGGAATCTCCTCCAATCCACTAAAAGGCACCCTACTAGAAACAGGTATCCCCAAGAGATGGGCATACTCCTCCAATGTAGGCACAAGCTGATAACCCAGAAAAGTGAAGCAACGATAGAGAGGGTCATAAAACTGTACCAATACACTCAGAAGTCCTTCAACCACATCAACAGACAAGACAGACAATAGCTTCCCATGATGTTGTTTGAAGTCCAAGGGATCTAATACAAAAGATATTAGCTTCCTTAACTCTTTCAAGTCGGGACATCTGAAACTGTACTTCTTAGTGTTCCTTCGTCCATAATCCATGGTCTGAAAATATTTGCAAATAATACCTCAGTTCCTTGAAATTTTCGTGTGATGAATGTTATGATGTGCATTAGTTCATGAATGCAACAATCACAAATAATGGATCACACACAAGGCAAACAAATAAAGGTCAAGGGATGAATAAAGTCATTGTCAAGATCAATCATCCATTTTGGTGGATTACGGTTTTCACCTTATCAACACCCAAGTTCCATTGATATTGACAAGACTTGATTGGATCAACCAAGAATCAAGGGTTTGTTGTAAGTCACGAGCATGGAGTCTGGGTACGAACCATCCCAAAGGAGTGAACTGAGGATAAAACCTGTAGATCATGTTCTAAAAAGTTCCCAGAGTCTTAATTCCATCTATCGGATATTATAGGTTAAGATGACTGACTCATTGACCCATAATATTCTCAAGAGAAACTCGTCTGAGTGTAGTATCGTGTAACAACTGTTATCAAGTCTACATTTGAACAGTCTCCTCACTACGTCCTAAATAGGCCAAGAGGGGGTAAATGTTCTACGGTCCTCAGCTTCTCGGACCCAAATTAGAGATAGTAATGCCTAACCACAAATACTCGTGTGACATTTCCAAATCCAAAAGGGTCTCCACTGAACAAATGGATCTCAAGCCAACTTTTTAAGGACTACTCCACATAAGTCGAACATGACTATACCATCCTCTTATCTTAATTACACTAAAGTTCGGGTTAGAACTTATCTCACCACTCAGAGATCACCAAGCACAACAAGCAGATTATATCACACGGATAAATATTCACAGATCACTTATATACAATTATATACACACAAAAAGTAGGCTAAACCTACTGGAGACTACTCCCCATCAGAGTTGCCACTTAATTTATGTAGTGGTAAATTTGTGATCATCAAGCTATGGATTAACAAGACATCAAATAACAAGAGTCGTCGCCGCGCTTTTATTGTTTCCAAGGGACAAGTACGAACAAAACCCAAAAGTAAGAAGTTTTCAAATCAAAACTAATAAAATGTCAAATATCACAGGTAAGGGGGTTGGTTACACAGATGGAAGGTGTTAGCACCCAAAGTGTCCTAGGTACTCCTAGGGAGCCCTTTTTGTGATGTTAGCAACCAAATAGAATGGGGGATGGGAAAAGAATTCATTAATTATATTTTTGTGTTTGACAAGACCTTCAGACTTGTGCCTACGTACCAACATAAAAAATGAGGGATCAAAACCTCGTAGTTCATGATACAAATTTCAAAGTGGATGCATTGTTTTTTTACAAAAATTAAGTTTGAAAGGCACAAAGGCCTAAAAAATGGTTTGAATGAGTTAGTTCTTTTTGTTTTTTTTTTAAAGTTTAGGTCAAGTATAATTAAGTCTATTTACAAGTTTGATTAAGAAAAGAAGTTTGAAAATGCAATGGCATAAGGCCAAATTTTCTAGTTTGCAAAGTGGTCAAAGTTTAGAATAAAACTAGTTCAAGCAAAGCAGAATTTTTAAAAGGAGGGAGATATTTTGAAATTAAAGAAGTGGGGAGGAGATGAAGAGACTAATCCTAAGCACAAAATTAAAAGTTAAGAGTTGAAAAGATCTGACCGATGGGTAGCAATTCAATAGACAAGAATGTCATATAGAAACCCAAATTCCCTTGGACATTTAGAATCAAGCAACCCACATTCCATATTAGATCAATCTTGAAGAGCAAGGCATCAAAAAAAGATAGCCACATCTAAGCTTAGCCACTCCATGATCTTCTTCAAATTATCCCATGTAGCAGATGAATTCCACAAGTCATAGGTTCAGAATAACATCTTCATAATGATCATGTTCCAGATGAACTCAAAGGGATCTTCAAAGATGTATCAGATGAAGTTTCAAATTGCAAGCACTTGGTTTCATAAAAGTTTTCATTGGCCAAGTCCTTTAGCATAGGAATGTTGCCTAAATTCTAAGTCCATTTGGTCCAAGATCAAGTCAACAGTCCACACAAACGTTTTTTAAGGTTTTTGTTGTTATTATGTACATTAGTGGTCAAAGGCCACGCAAATAAACAAAATATACATAAACAAGATATATCACACAATATGGTCCAAGTGGGCAAAGTGAAAATGGCATTAACATAAACAATTAGAATGACATGAATAATGGCAAATGAATATAGGCTTGAAATTAAATGGCATTAAAGTAAATGGCTTGAAATTAAATGTTAGTTGTTAATGAGTTAGAAGTTAGTATTGTTTTGCTTTTGCTTTTTTTGTTTTAAGTCATTCTTTGGAGAACACTCAACCCACTTATCACAAGCATGGATCCTTGAGCCAAGACATTTTCCAAAGGAAGGAAAAAAGGTCAGTTTCCACACAATACCATGAAAGAGGGGAGACTTACAATCTCACTAACTAGAATGCTATGTCTTTTGTGTCAAAAATTTAGCGTTATGTTAAGCAATCGTAATTGGACTTATGTAGAAGTCACAACTATTTGAGGTCGGGCAATAGAATTTTGGTGTTAAAGCATGTTAGAGACATAGTATAATGGACTATGCTCATGAAACATACCACACACAAAAAAGAATATACAAAAGAGGTGGCCTAATCTCATTCATACTTATGTTGATTTTGCAATCAACTAGCCTTAGGATTTAGAGACATCATAGGTCAAATGAAGTTGATGCATAAAGAAGGGGAATTAGATGAAGAGGGAGGGGGATAGATCATAACTCAAATTGGTCAAAGGAGGACTTTTACCAAATTAATATGATTCATTCATTTTGGGAGATGGAATGTACATTCCATCAATCCCCTAAATTCAATGATATTAACATAGTAAAGTCAAATCAACCTTGACAAGGCCCAAAAACACAAGTCAAACTTACACAAACCATCACAGGAGGTCAACACAATTATTTGGCATTTATTCAATTTAAAAATACTAAAATAATGCATTTAAATTAAATATGGTTTGTCAAATTCCTAAAACCTCATCAAAATACCAAAGAAATGGCCATGAGATTTATCATAGGTTAAACAAGGTCAAAGGACCTTGGAGAAAATTTTTTAGAATTTTTAGAGACTTAAAAGTATTTTTAAACAATTAAAAATATTCACAAAATCAATTAAATCATGAAAAATATTAATAATGATCCAAAAAATAATTTTAATTAAAAAATATGAAAGAGGAATTTATTTAAAATTTTATGGTGAAACTCTCATATTTTTTGGATCAATATTAAAATTAATATGAATTAATGAAAATCAAATAAAATAAAATGAAAATAAAAAAACAAAAAAAAACGTGAGCCACTTGATCACCCTCATTAATTGAGGTGGCATATAAAGTGGCTAGAAACATGCGTTGCATGGTGGAACTTAGTCAGCGCGCTATACGCGTGGTAATCAAAACCAACGCCTAAGATTAAAACAATTCAAATGGATCCTATGGTCCGGAGACGTGCCAACACACCGCCGGAGTTAGAGATTCGGTCTTCTTCTCCGGTGGACCTCACCGGACTGGTCCACCCTCAACCATCACCAAAATAAAAAAGGAGGGCATGATCTGAAAGAAAAAAATGGCGTTGAATTTCTACTAACTCCATATATATAAAAAGATATGAGGAGTTGAATTTTGAGGTGTGACAACTGAGTTACTTCCATTTGACCTCAAAGCAACTCAATCTTCTTGCCTACATTGGTAGGACTTCAGACAACCAAAGATCCAAGACAATTGATGAGAATTGAGTGACAATCGAAGAGAAGAAGATTTCTGAAGTTTACCTTCAATGTTGTGCAGAAATGGATCTTGCTTGCTTCAACCTTGATCTGATCACACTTGAGAAGCTTGCAGGAGAGGTTTGGCAATGGTACAAAGCTTTGGATCCTGGAGTTTTTGAATCTCCAAATAGTGAGATTCAAACTCAATTTTCAAGTTGAAAATTCTCAGGTTTTCCTTTGAATTGTGAGGGTTTCAATTGGGGGGAAAAGTTGGCGCGCAAGGTGTCTTTGAATTGAGCTCCAAGGTCCTGTATTTATAGCAATTGGGACTGATATTTGCACACTTGAAAAATTGCTAAATTTGTACATTTCATGCACAAGCTTGCATGGGCGTGTACAGGCCCATGAAGCAATCCAATTTGATCCACTTGCAACTGTTCGGAAGTTCTAATGAGGCTTGGATGTCAATGCAATGCGAAATGGGATTTTTGGCATTTGATTTCTTCCAATCATGTAGTCTTGTTAAAGCCATGCGCAACCCTAGCAAACTTTATCCAAAATGCATGAACTTGGGTTCTTTGGAAAGCTTAGATCAAGGGGAACAACTTTGATGTTGGATACTTTTTCATTTAGAACTTGGATCATGGTGAATTTTGAGGTGGAAGTTTGGATATTTCAAGATGTTGAAATTTTTTCTAAGTGTCAAGCCATATATCTCAATATTCCACCTTGCTTAACTTTTAATGTGAGCTTCAAATGAGAAACATGTATTTATCAAAGTTGTATCTATTTCAAATACCTTCAAAATGGTCACCAATTTCATGCCATTTGGATTTATAATGATAGAGTTATGCATTTTTGAAGTTGAGGAAAATCACTTGTTTAATGGGATAGGTCAAAAATGACCTATAATGTATCCTCATATCACATGCTCATAAAGTTGAATTATCTCTTACTCCAAACATAAAAGATGAAGTAGACATCTTGAATTTGATTGTGCAACTTTGAAATATTTCATCTCATAAAAATTGAGCAAGTTATGTCATTGGGAAGTTGACTTTTAAATTAGGGTTTAGACAAAATGACCTATAATGTTTTAACACAGAAAATTATTTTCCAAGCAAAACTAGCTCTAGGTCTCAACATGAAAGTTGTTTGGAATGTCATTTAGAGTAACGTTTCATAGGGAGACCCAGTTTTGATCAGATGAATTCATCTGGCCAACAACCATCAACCAACTTGCTAAACTTCAATTCTCTTGACTTTTTAGGCTCATGGTAGATCATATATGCACCAGATGATGAATTTTGAAGTGTCCCTTGATAAATTTGATCAATTGGTGAGCTAGCTTGTTGGAGAAGTTACTTAGGATACCCAGTTAAACTAGGGTTTCCAAGGCAAATCACCTCCAAATTCTTGAAGAAAACTTTATCAATATAACATGTAGAGATCATTAGGACTCATATATATGATGCTTTGAGACATTGTAGATTAATATTTGATGGTGCTCTTAGCCATGACGGTCTTAAACCCTAGGTGTGAACTTGGTAGATCAATGGTGATCATGCCTTACCTATAAAAGATTTAGGCAAATAGAAAGACATATTTTGGTATTTTGGTTAGTAAAATCATAATATACAAGTATGATACAATCACATGGTCCTTGGTGATCTCTCCCAAAACAAACCTAATGAGAGAGGGGTAAGGAGGATGGCAAGGTATGATCCCAATGCTAATGCATATGATGAAATTGCATGAGGGATCTTAGGGTCAAAATTGGGGTCTTACAGCTATTATCATCAAGTTTTACCTTACTCTTCTTCGACGAGTCGAAATATGCTAACAACACTTTTCGACCAGTTATGTGATTCGAGCAACCCGAGTCGAGGAACCGGATCTTGGAGTCGACATGGTTATCTACAACTACAACCATAACCATTATATCATAAGAATTATCTTAATCTTGGCATGCAAGGTTTTCTCCTTCTTCCTTGTCTTTTGTCACTCCCTTTTCTTTATTGAACCAATAATTCTTGGCCACGTGACCCCACTTTTCACAGTTATAGCAGTGCATACCATTTTTATCTTTTATTTTCTGATAGGAGTTTCCTTCTCCTCTTTTCGAGGATGAGAAGCGTTATCATCGACCTTATGCTTTTGAGGGTTTTACCAAGACCTCTTACTCTGATTCTTGTCTCATTTACCTTTGAACTCGTGGAACCACCATGCTTCTTCCAAGCCCGAGCCTGCAATGCTTGTATTGAATCTTGAACCCCTTTACTTTCGACAATCCTAATCTCATGCGCCTCCAACGAACTAACCAAATCTTCCAATTTCATGGTTTCAAGATTATTGGATTCTTGAATAGCTACGATAACATGATCAAAGTGAGAGATCACATATGCATTACCTTTTCAACTAGTATCTTATCAGTTAGGGTTTCACCATAACCCTTCATGAGACGGATGATATTATGCACCTTCGACACATAGCCTACAATCTTTTCATCTTATCCCATTTGTAGCAATTTATATTATCGTCGTAAATTATGCAATTTGACAACTTTGACATTCTCACCTCCTTCATAGTACTTGACAATAATATCACATGCCTCCTTCGCATATTTATCATGAGATATCTTGTTGAAATTCTTCGAATCATCCGCCAATTGAACTCAACATGTAACCTTGCAATCATTCTCCTTGGCCTCCTTGTCCGCGACTCTCTAAGCATCAATTGCATTCTCAACAAGCTCATGGACACCCTTACTAACCATTTCAAGGGTTTCATTAAATCCAAACAGAGATTGCATATGTTTTCTCCATCGGATCCAATTCTTGCCATCAAGAATTGGAAGAGAATTCAGAATGTCATTAGTACCATTCATCTTTGTAGCGATTGATTGACAACTCACGATCACCGACGTGTGATTCTTGAAAACATGACCAAGAATCTAACCGGAGCTCTAGATACCAATTTGTTAGTGCGTGAGGTACTTTTAGTGTGTAGAGAAAGAAAGAGAGAATAAGGAAATAAGAATTAATAGTATTGAAGAGTGATGTGTTGCAAAACTGAATTACAAAGTATTTATTTATATATACACCTAAGTGACTTGACTACTATATAATAAGAATCAAAGATTGTGCAGTGTGTGTCTTGATTCTGAGTAATTGAGCTTCAATTTATAGAGAATTCAAGTGATAATTGCACACTCCTTCAAGTTTCCAAAATTGGCAAAATGATGTAAGCAATCTGCATGGGCGCGCATAGGCCCATCAAATGATTGTTCAAAAGTTCATAATGAAGTTCAGATGCATTGGAAGTGGATTGGATTGCAAGGCAATTGGGCATTGTTGTTTGAAGTTTTATCCATGACACATGATACCAGCTTGTTTAAGCCATGCGCAGCCTATGCATTTCTCATCCAAAATGCATGAATTTTAGCTCTTTGGAAAGGTGAGATCAAGAGGAACAAGTTTGATGTTAAACACATTTTAATTTGGAGCTTGGAACTTGGATATATTGGAGGTGGAAGTTTGGAAAAATTTGACATATTGAAAAATTTCTAAGTGTCAAGCCATATGTCTCAATATTCCACCTTGCTTAACTTTTTATGGGAGCTTCAAATGAGAAAAGTGTTTTCATAAAAGTTGTAGCTCTCTCAAAGACCTTCAAAATGGTAAACAATTTCATGTCATTTGGATTAGAAATGATAGAGTTATGCATTTTTGAAGTTTGGCAAAATCACTTGATCAATGGTATAGGTCAAAAGTGACCTATAATGTAGTCTCATATCACATGTGCAAATAAGTTGAATTGGCTCCCACTCCAAACATCAAAGTTGAATTAGACACATTGAATATGATTGTTCAACTTGTAAATCTTTCATATCATAAAAATTGAGCAAGTTATGGCCTTGGAAAGTTGACTTTCAAATTAGGGTTTAGACAAAATGACCTATAATGTTTCAACATAGAAAATAATTTTCCAAGCAAACCTAGCTCTAGGTCTCAACATTAAAGTTGTTTATAATGTCACGTAGAGTAAGTTTTCTCTTGGAATAATTTTCATATGGTGAAAATTGTAGGAGATAGGGTCTAGGGAGACCCAGTTTTGATCAAATGAATTCATTTGGCCAACCACCATCAACCAACTTGCTAATTTCCAATTCTCTTGACTTTCTCGGCTCATGGTAGATAATATATGCATAAGATGATGAAATTTGAAGTGTCCCTTGAGAAATTTTATCAATTGGTGAGATGGCTTGTTGGAGAAGTTACTCAAGATACCCAGTCAAACTAGGGTTTCCAAGGCAAATCACCCTCAAACTCTTGAAGCAAACTTGATCAATATAACATGTAGAAGCAATTGGGACTCATATATGATGCTCATAACCATTCTTGAATCAATTCTTGATGGTGCTCTTCGTTCATGAGGGTCTCAAACCCTAGATGTGATTAATGAATCAAGGAAATCATGTCCCTTACCTACAAGAGAGTTAGACAACTACAAAGACATATTTTTTGGTATTTTGGTTAGTGAAATAATAAAACACAAGTATGATATAATCACAAAGTGCTTGGTGATCTCTCCCAAAACAAACCCAATGAAAAGGGGTAAGGAGGATGCCAAGGTATGATCCCAATGCTAATACTTGTGATGAAATGCATGAGGGATCTTTGGGTCAAAATTAGGGTCTTACAGCTGCCCTTATTTAAGGAAATTCTAACTTAGGAGGTGAAGGTTAAAATCTTCGGCGCGACTCAGTAGAATGGGCTTAAATAACAACGTAGAGAAACAAATTTTGGTCCCTAAGAGACCTCATGATGCATATGATATGGATGCAAAAGTTAATGCTCTGTGGGGAAATATTGCCATAGAGGAAAAGAAATCAGAGAGACCAAAGATCCACAGGAGTATAATGCATTCCATAAGGAAACCTCACTGGGGAGACAGAGACTCTGGGGGATAAAAGGAGTTATGCGTAGGCCAGGCTACGACTTAAAACTACTGGGGGACTTGAGGGGATCCATGTAAAATGGAAAGACTCAGCCGGGGAAACAAATATCTGTAGGGAAAAATGATTTCACTAAGGAAATGCGCACTCGACTCGACTGGGGAGAAAATAAAATTTCAACACAGGAGGAGAAAACATCTATTATCTACTACCTGTTAATGGGTAAGGAGATAATAAAGGTCCGACAGAGAGAACATCCATCATCGGTTAGGATGAACATATCAAGGGTGACTCGCTGAGGAAAAGGCCACGAGGGAGTACTTCATTATCGGTTACTGGGTAAGAATAGCCTTGTTGAGGGAAACTGTAGAAAATAGGATTTATAACTACCAGTTACTGGGCAGAAGACCAAAGGGTGAGAGTATCCATCATCGGTTAAGATGAACATATCAAGGATAAACTCAACAGGGAAGAAAATTCGTCACCGGTTAAGATGAACATATTAAGGATAAACTTGCCTGGGGATGTCAAGGAGGATACCCGTCACCGGTTAGGATGAACATATCAAAGATATACCAACTGAACAACAAAAGGGGAATTACATCTATCGAAAATTGGATAGAAAACCATCGGAGAGGGAACCCTTCATCGGTTATGATGAACATATCAAGGATTAAACTCTGCGAGAGGACAAAGTAGGATTTAAAACTACCGGTTACTGGGTAGAAGACCAAACAAAGAGAAAATTCATCATCGGTTAAGATGAACATATCAAGGATTGACTTTGAAAGGGGAGAAAATAGGGATTACATCTATCAGTTACTTGATAGAATACCAAAGAAGAGAAAATCTGTCACTGGTTAAAGTGAACATATCAAGGATAGACTCCGCTAAAGGGGGACAATAGAATTTACAACTACCGGTTACTGGGTAGAAGACCAATCAAGTAAAAGAAAACTTGTCATCGATTAAGATGAACATATCAAGGATTAACTCTCTGGGGAAACAAAATAGGGATTACAACTACCGGTTACTGGGTAGAATACCAAAGAAGAGAATATCTGTCACTGGTTAAAGTGAGCATATCAAGGATAGACTCCTGCGGGGAAAAGAAAGATATCCGTCACCTGGTTAAGATGAACATATCAAGGATATACTTCCGGAGACTCCACTGAGGAAAAAAATGGGTACTTTTGTCGGGTATTGGGCAAGCAGTAACAAACCACAAACTAAGAAGAGTATTACCAGTTACTGGGTAATAGACTCTTGGTGGACCAAAAATATTTATCTAGGTAAGAGCTAGAAAGAACAGTCAATCAAGACTCAACCCAATGAGGACATAACTCAAGGGGAGCAATTTCATCCGGAAAATTTGCCGGAGAGGAAACTGAAATAACAATCATCCACGAGGAATCAAACTTAGTGGGGAAACAGAGAAAGGTTAAAGTCTTTTCTGCTTACGGGCTGACACTCTACACTTGAACGAGGACAGACACCAAATTTGGTATGGGGATAAAGTACCTCCATAACAGAGAATGAAAATCTCAAACCAATCAAATATGAAGATACAGGATATGCAAATCATGAATTTATATGAATGTATATGTATATGTATATATGGTGATTATGCTGACAAAACGATCACGAAGAATACAGAGGTGTCGCAAAGAAATTGAACCACCGGTACAATCCTCGGTCAATCCACAAAAAATCATGGAGACAAACTTCTGGAGAACAGAGAGTTCAACATCCCAAAAGCTCAAACCCTAGTTGGGGAAGGAGGAGATCTATCGAGGAGAAAACACATCCAATCGTAGGGAAATTTAGGTCAACACCATAAAAATGGGAGACAACCCTACTGGGGAAGAATCAAAAAGCTGCTCAAAAACCAAGAAGAGACTCTGACTGGGAGCAAAGGTACGAAGATTGGTGGAGATACCAAAGTGATCTACCGGGGAGAGATCAAACATCTTCTGATGACGATCTTCCTACTGAAGAAATACGAACTCCGCTGGGAAGGTCGAAACTCTGTTGGGGACAAGGACACGCCGCTGGGGATCTGAATCAATCAACTCAGCTGGGGAACAGAAAAGAAATTCCACTGGTGTATCAAACACTCCACCGGGGAACTGAATCCGCTAGCTAAGGATAACAACACTCTACGGAGGACATGAATCAACACTGATGCCTAGAGATATCCGAAGAGTTACTGCTTGGGAAACCTCGGATGCTTCACACTTAAGAACTTGCTTCTTACTGAAATGCTGTTAATATTACTGTTACTTGCTTTGGAAAAGTTTTTGCTTTTATATATTTAAGAAATTTTGATTTTGATTTAAAATTTTATTTCAAAATGATCATAATAAAAATTTAAAACTATTGGCTGAAGTAAATAAGAGTAGAAACAATTGGATAAAAGCTCAATTTTACTTATAGGATGGTAGTCTATAAATGACAAGACTCCATAGATTTTACGAAGTTGAAAATGGTAATTTACATGGAAAAGGGCTACATTGAATACAAATGATCCTTAATCCCTCTACCAAATCTTGATATCCACTGTGTTTTTGACCGCTGCTGAAGAAGAACTGATGTCGACCCTTGTGCTCAAACAAGTCTTCAAAAAAAATTACTAAAGATCAGCAGAATGCAGTTACTTTCCATAATCCCTAATTTTTGCATAAGTTTCCCCAAGATAGGGTACTCAACTTATCGGGAAATTCTTTTCTGTTTTTATGTCTCTAATTTTTGCCTGGATCGTCCTTTCGGGTTTTCAATCCACCGAGACGCTCTTTTTTGCCTAAGCCGCCTATTCCGGTTTTCAACTTAGCGAGTTGTTCTTTTATTTTTTATGCGAAGTATTTCTTGACTGCATCTGTGTTCATAGGACGAGTGAACTCTTCACCATCCATAGTTGTAAGAATCAATGCACCTCCTGAAAAGGCTCTCTTAACAACATATGGGCCTTCATAATTAGGAGTCCATTTTCCTCTGGAATCTGGCTTGAACGACAAAATCTTCTTGAGCACAAGGTCACCTTCTCTGAACACACGAGGTTTGACCTTCTTATCAAAAGCTTTCTTCGTCCTCTGCTGGTATAATTGACCATGACACATGGCAGTCAACCTCTTCTCTTCAATCAAATTCAACTGGTCGAACCTGGTTTGACACCATTCAGCTTCAGTCAACTTGGCTTCCATGAGCACACGCAATGAAGGAATCTCAACCTCTACGGGGAGCACTACTTCCATACCATAAACAAGAGAGAAAGGGGTTGCCCCTATTGAAGTGCGGACGGATGTACGATACCCATGCAACGTAAATGGGAGCATCTCATTCCAATCCTTGTACGTAACAACCATCTTCTGGATAATCTTCTTGATATTCTTATTTGCAGCCTCAACAGCCCCATTCATCTTGGGTCTATAGGGAGAAGAATTATGGTGTGCAATCTTGAAGTCTTTGCAAAGTGCTTTCACCGTATTGTTATTCAAGTTCGATCCATTATCAGTAATGATCTTACTTGGCACACCATAACGGCATATAATCTGATTCATGATAAACCTTACAACAACTTGCTTGGTTACATTTGCATACGATGCCGCTTCAACCCATTTTGTGAAATAGTCAATTGCCACCAAAATGAAACGATGTCCATTCGAAGCTTTGGGCTCAATCATCCCAATCATATCAATTCCCCACATGGAGAAGGGCCATAGGGAAGAGATAACATTCAATAGTGTTGGAGGAACATGAATCTTATCAGCATAGATTTGACACTTGTGGCATTTCTTCACAAACTTGCAACAATCAGATTCCATTGTCAGCCAATAGTAACCTGCTCGCAACATCTTCTTCGCCATTGCATGTCCATTGGAATGAGTACCAAAGGATCCTTCATGCACTTCGGTCATCAACAAGTCTGCTTCGTGTCTATCCACGCATCTGAGCAAAACCATGTCGAAGTTTCTCTTGTACAGTATATCACCATTCAAGTAGAAATTACCGACTAATCTTCTCAAAGTCTTCTTATCTTTCAAAGATGCCCCAGGTGGGTAGATCTGACTTTGGAGGAAACATTTGATGTCGTAATACCACGGTTTCTCGTCTTTGATCTCTTCAACAACGAACACATGAGTTGGCCTATCAAGACGCATCACAGATAAATTGGGAACTTCATTCCAATACTTCACTATAATCATTGATGCCAACGTTGCAAGAGCGTCCGTCATCCGGTTTTCATCTCGAGGGATATGATGAAACTCAACCTTTATAAAGAAAGTTGAAATCCTCCTCGCATAATCTCTATATGGTATCAAACTGGGTTGATTTGTCTCTCGTTCTCCTTTGATCTGATTCACTACCAAAGCTGAATCACTAAAGACATCCAAATATTTGATTCTGACATTCATGGCCTCTTCGAGCCCCATAATGCAAGCTTCATATTCTGCCATGTTGTTTGTACACTTGAAAGTCAATCTAGCTTTAAATGGTAGATGTGTGTCTTGAGGAGCAATAATCACTGCCCCAATGTCGTTTCCATATTGATTAACAGCTCCATCAAATACCATGCCCAAACGGGAACTAGGTTCGGGCCCTTCTTCTAGCAATGGTTCATCACAATCTTTCATTTTCAAGTACAAAATCTCTTCAACAGAAAAATCATACTGCACTGACTGGTAATCTTCAATTGGTTGGTGAGTCAAATGGTCAGCCAAGATACTACCTTTGATTGCTTTTTGAGATCGGTATTCAATATCATACTCTGATAACAACATCTGCCAACGGGCAATTCTACCAGTTAAAGCAGGCTTCTCAAACATATACTTGATTGGATCCATTTTGGATATCAACCAAGTGGTATGATTCAACATATACTGACACAGACGCTTAACAGCCCAAGCTAATGCGCAACAAGTCTTCTTAAGCATAGAATACCGAGTCTCACAATCGGTGAACTTCTTACTGAGGTAATAAATTGCAAATTCTTTCTTCTCAGTCTCCTTTTGCTGACCAAGAACATAACCCATACTATCTTCTAGCACAGTCAAATACATGATCAACGGTCTTCCTTCAACAAGTGGAGACAAAATCGGAGGTTCAAGCAAATATTCCTTGATACTGTTGAAAGCTTTCTGGCAGTCTTCGGTCCAATCACAAGACTGATCTTTCCGAAGAAGCTTGAATATAGGTGCACATGTGGCAGTCATGTGGGAAATGAATCTGGAAATATAATTCAAGCAGCCGAGAAAACCTCTGACTTGCTTCTCATTTTTGGGCGCAAACATCTCTTGTATTGCTTTGACCTTGGCAGGATCAACTTCAATACCTTTCTCGTTGACAATAAAGCCCAAGAACTTACCAGAACGAATACCAAACGTACACTTATTGGGATTCAAGCGGAGTTTATATTTCCTCAATCGCTGGAATAGCTTCAACAAATGCTTAACATGTTCCTATTCACCAATTGATTTAGAAATCATGTCATCAACATAAACTTCAATCTCTTTATGCATCATATCATGAAAAAGAGTAGTCATTGCTCTCTGGTAAGTTGCACCAGCATTCTTTAAACCGAAAGGCATCACTCTATAACAGAATGTTCCCCAGGGTGTAATGAATGTGGTCTTCTCCATATCCTCGGGTGCCATCTTAATCTGGTTATATTCGGAAAATCCATCCATGAACGAAAAGACTTTGAATTTAGCAGTATTGTCTACCAACATATCAATGTGTGGCAGAGGGAAATCATCTTTCGGACTGGCTTTATTCAAATCTCTATAGTCGACGCACATGCGGACTTTTCCATCTTTCTTCGGCACGGGCATAATATTGGCCACCCATTGCGGATACTCAGCAGTTACAAGGAAACCGACATCAATCTGCTTCTGAACTTCCTCTTTGATCTTCACAGCCATATCAGGATGCGTTCTTCTCAACTTCTGCTTGACTGGAGGGCATTTTGGCTTCAACGGCAATCTGTGCTCCACAATATCAGAATCCAACCCATGCATGTCTTGATAGGACCAAGCAAACACATCTGAATACTCTTGAAGAAGATCAATCAACCCTTTCTTAGCATCTGGACACAATCGAGACCCAATCTTGACTTCCTTCACATCATCTTGGGAACCCAAGTTGACAAGCTCAATCTACTCTTCAAATGGCTGAATAACCTTCTCATCTTGCTCAACAAGACGAGACAATTCATCACTGACTTCTTCGTCACTTTCCTCCTCGGCCTCAAACACATGGAATTCAAAATTTGGAGAAGAAGAAGGATCATTGTATTCAATGGGGTTAGGAACTAACCTGCATAATGATTTGATATTTTGATTTTAGAGAAGTGAATTTGTGACCAAATATTATGCAGATGGACAATTATATTGTTTATTTATGTTTTTTCTGATTACCATTTTCAGAAATAAACAAAAAGTAAAAAAAAACATCAAAGATGTGGATGAATAGAATTAATTTTATTGATGATCAATTTAAAATTCCCAAACAATGTTCACTTCTCCCTTAGGCATAGGAGAATGATTTTTAAAATATAAAAATCAATTACTTAGATCGATGCAAAATAACAGGAATATCAACAGCAGTCCAATTGTTGCATGTCTGTCCATGCGTCACAAAGTTGGTGCAGTCTTCCTCTTCATTATCCTCTAGCACAGCAGCTAAGTGTTGTTCATTCTCACGAATGAACCCTCCGCTACAAAAACTGAGTTGCATCTTTTCTGATCTAACGGTTGACGAGCCCTCTGGAACCCCAAACCAGTTCTTCCTTTGTTCTCGGCGACCTCTACCATGCGCCCCCACTGATCAACAGGACCTTCTTCAACGATCTTCTGTGCATCTTTCAGAGAAGACATAGGTGCCCCAACTCTCTTCTCACCAGTAATAGACAAGGCTGGGAACGGTGTCCCAACCTCATCCTCAGCTTCCACATATGAAAAAGATGACATATGGCTGACCAACAATGCTTTCTCACCTCCCACAATCACCAACTTGCCATTCTTGACGAATTTGAGCTTCTGGTGCAAAGTGGAAGTAACAGTCCCTGCTTCATGAATCTATGGCCTTCCCAATAAACAACTATAGGCCGGGCGAATATCCATTACCTGGAAAGTAATTTGAAAATCACTCGGACCTATCTTGACTGGAAGGTCCACTTCTCCAATGACAGTCTTGCGTGAGCCATCAAAGGCTTTGACAATTACTCCACTGTACCTCATGGGAGCTCCTTGATAAGATAACTTTGACAATGTTGACTATGGAAGTACGTTGAGTGATGACCCAGTATTAACTAGCACGTTTGACAAAGCATCTTCTTTGCAATTCATCGAGATATACAAAGCCAGATTATGATTTCTTCCCTCTTCAGGGAGTTCTTCATCACAAAAACTCAAATTTTTGCATGAAGTGATGGTAGCTACAATATGATCAAATTGAGCCACAGTAACATCTTGCTCCACGTAGGCCTATTCGAGAACTCTCTGGAGTGCTTCTCTGTGCGCTTCGGAATTTAAAAGTAGAGACAACACGGAAATCTTAGAGGGAGTCTGAAGCAACTGCTCAACCACGTTGAATTCACTCCTCTTGATCAATCGGAGTACCTCATTATCATCACTATTGGCTTTCAAATTGCTGGATTCACCAGACTTATCTCTTGAACAACCAACATGATCTACACTAGGCACCTCCGCCTTCTTACCAACAATCAATTCTTCCTTACTCTCTGGGACAACTGGCCCAAAAACTCGACCACTGCGGGTCACCTTCGTAACATCTGCAATGCTTACTACTGAACTGGTTGTAGGCAACGAGACCTCTTGACCTTTCTCAATCATCGTAGCATTGTATTGATACGGTACAACTTTATCAGATGCATACGGGACTAGGCCCGCCAACTGTATAACCAACGGCGAAACTGATCTATTGCTGACGTTCTTGCTACTATCATACTGCATCACCAACCGCTCCGGTTGCTTGAAAACGGGAACAATGACATTAACATCATCATCTTTATGACGGGATTGACAAATCTGGATCATGCCTTCATCCATCAGACACTGGATGTCCCTTTTCACAATAATGCACCCCCTTGGGTTCACACTACAAATATCACAACCTTCATGATCATGTTCACATTCACTCACCATACAAATGTCTTTGTGTATCTACACCAAGGATCCACGAATGAAACGCACATCAAAAACTTTATATTCACTTGGACAGCCGTCCACCATATTCACTGAGGTGTTCCCATGAGCGGGCAAGGGATTAGCTTTCACATTAGGTGCGCGGTCTTCAAAAGACACCATGCCACTCTTCATAAGCTTTTGCACCTCATATTTCAACGGATAGCAGTTCTCAATATCATGCCCAGGTGCACCCTGGTGAAAAGCACAGCGAAGTTCAGGTTTATACCACCATGGAAGTGGTTCTGGGATCTGTGGCGGATTCCTCGGTTGAATCAAATTCTTGAGGACTAAAGATGGGTACAACTCGGCATATGACATAGGAATCGGGTCAAAAGAGACCTTCTTCCTCTCAAAATTCTGTTGCTGGTGATGATTGTTGTTGGAATTGTTGTTGTTGTAGGTGTTTGTTCTTTGTTGCGGTTGTTGGTGTTGACGTTGATTTTGATACTGATGTTGTTGTTGTTGAATTGGTATTGTTGACTGATTCGAGAACACTGTAATAATAGAAGATACTTGATGATGATGTTGACGGGGTGGTAAATTCCTTGTTGCTAGAGGCCTCCTTTGCCTCCCATTGCTTACTGCATTTGTTTCATTTTCCTTCCTCTTGCTAAAATTTCTCCCATACTTCTTGCTAGTTGACGTCTCTTCCTTCGACAATCGTCCTTCACGGACCCCCTCTTCAAGTCTCATCCCCATATTTACCATTTCAGTAAAATCACTGGGGGCACTGGCGATCATACGTTCATAATAAAATGAACTCAGGGTTTTGAGAAAGATTTTTGTCATCTCCTTCTCCTCTAAAGGAGGAGTAATCTGGGCAGCCAACTCCCTCCAACGTTGGGCGTGCTCTTTGAATGTCTCCTTGTCTTTCTGAGACGTGGACCTCAGCTGGTCCCTATCTGGCGTCATATCCACGTTATATTTGTACTGTTTCACAAAAGCCTCGCCTAGATCATTGAAAGTGGGGATGCTTGCACTATCTAGCCCCATATACCAACGGAGCGCAGCACCTGTAAGGCTATCCTGGAAATAGTGAACTAGTAGTTGATCATTATCTGTCTGGGTTTACATCTTGCGGGCATACATCACAAGATGACTGAGCGAACAAGAGTTTCCCTTATACTTCTCAAAGTCAGGCACTTTGAATTTGACTGGGATTTTTTATTGGGCACTAAGCACAGTTCAACAGCACTCTTCCCAAATAGATCGTTGCCTCTTAGCGTTTTCAGTTCCTTGCGCAGCTCAAGGAATTGATCCTTCATCTCATCCATCTTTTCATAGACGTTCGGGCCCTCAGATGGCTCGGAATGATAGATGGTGTCTTCTACTCGCGGAAAAGTGTGCACAACGGGAGGTGGCACAAACATGATCGGGCTAGATTCCGGCATGGAAGCAAAGGTGGAAGCGAAACCTTCTGGCACAAAATTCGGAGGCATTCCCCAAGGGAATCCAGCAGGCAGATTCAGAGCGAAGTGGGCGGTGGCAGCAGGCACTGTAGAGGTAACCACTTCAGAAATGAAAGTCCTCGCGGGAGGAGTTGCAGGGGTTGGAGAAGCTTGGCTCTGGGCAGCAAGAACTGACTCCATCATGGCAGTCAGCGGGGCAATCTCCTCTTTCAAGTCTCGGTTCTCTTGCTCAAGGTGTTCCATGATCTTTGAATGATTGGCTTGAGTGTTGTACCAGCGAGTCAGCTTGGCTAAAGCACAGAAGAACACTGATCAGACATCTGGCAAAAACCTGCTTACGCAAATGATGCGTGAAATGCAATGCTTGATTATTTTTATTTTCAAGGAACTTACTATATCATTTGCAAATATATATATTTAAGTGGCAAATTTCAATAATTTGATATGACCAAAAATCTCTTTTTATTTACACAAATTGGAAGGATTACACTGAGTACAATTTCAGAAACCAAAATAAAAGATACAAGTGAAAAGGAGACTAGTCATCCTAAGGATCCCTAACAACAATGTCAGAAGATCTGGCTAAAGGCACATACTTCCTTCGAATGCGACAAATCTCGGTCTCAAAAGAAGCCTTCATCTGGGTCTTCTCGAGGACAAGCTGGTCAACAATCTTCTTCCAAGCAACGGAAAGATGAGGCATGCTAGAAGATGAAACCTCTGGCTCTCTCTGTCTCTTCGTCACTCAGTCTTCCAGTAGCTCAATCAGTGCATCTTTGTCCTTAGACTCCAATAGCAACTCTTCATGCTTCTTGCTCAAAGCATAGAAACGCTCTTCCCACATATCCTTCTCTTGCTTCATCTTGATGAGCGCGTCTTCCAACTCCTCTACATCTTGGTTAGAGAGACATAAGTCTCTGAGACCACCTTAGACATTGTTTGTTCTCCACAAAAGCAGGCGTCTGAGGCAAGTGCGAAATAAACCACTTGTACAAAAGAGGAGTACAACAGACAATCGTTCCACCACCCTTAGAATTCCTTAGATGCAAAGAGAAATACATATCAACCAACAAAGTAGGCACAAGATTCCCAATCAAGAAAAGTCTAATGGCGTTAACATCAACAAAACTGTCAATGTTAGGGAACAAAGCTAATCCATAGATGAGCAAAACAAAGATAGCTTCAAAAGCGTCCACACTACCAGCTTGAGCAAAAGTGGTAGCTTCCTTGATGAGGAAAACAGATGACAACCCAAATAATCCTCCTTTCTTCACCCAATGAGCCTCTATCTCAGACTTCTTCAAGTGAAGAGCTTCAGTAATAATACTAGATCGGGGAATCTCCTTCAATCCACTAAAAGGCACTCTGCTAGAAACAAGTATCCCCAAAAGAAGAGAATACTCCTCCAAGGTAGGCACTAGCTGAAAATCTGGGAAAGTGAAACAATGGTAGAGAGGATCATAGAACTGTACCAATACACTCATCAATCCTTCCACTACATCAGCAAACAAGATGGACAGAAGCTTCCCATGACGTTGTTTGAAGTCTAAGGGATCTAATACAAAAGATGCTAGCTTCCTTAACTCTTTCAAGTCGGGACATCTGAAACTGTACTTCTTAGTGTTCCTTCGTCCATAATCCATGGTCTGAAAATATTTGCAAATGACACCTTAGTTCCTTGAAATTTCGTGTGATGAATGTTATAGTGCGCATGAAATGCATGAATGCAACAATCACAAGTAAGGGATCACATACAAGGAAAACAAAGGTCAAGGGATGAATCAAGTCATTGCCAAGATCAATCATCCATTTTGGTGGATTATGGTTTTCACCTTATCAACACCCAAGTTCCATTGATATTAACAAGACTTGATTGGATCAACCAAGAATCAAGGGTTTGTTGCAAGTCACGAGCATGGAGTCTGGGTAAGAACCATCCCAAAGGAGTGAACTAACGATAAAACATGTAGATCATGTTCTAAAAAGTTCCCAGAGTCTTAATTCTATCTATCGGATATTACAGGTTAAGATGACTGACTCATCGACCCATAATATTCTCAAGAGAAACTCGTCTGAGTGTAGTATCGCGTAACAACTGTTATGAAGTCTACACCTGAACAGTTTCCGCACTACGTCCTAAATAGGCCAAGATAGGTTAGGTGCTCTAAGGTCCTCAACTTCTCAGGCCCAATTAGAAATAGTAATGCCTAACCATAAATACTTGTGTGACATTTCCAAATCCAAAGGAGTCTCCACTGAGCAGATGGATCTCAAGCCAACTTGTTAAGGACTACTCCACACAAGTCGAACATGACTATACCATCCTCATATCTTAATTGCACTCAAGTTCGGGTTAGAACTTATCTCACCACTTAGATATCACCAAGCAGAACAAGTAGATTATATCACACATACATATATACAAACATCACATATATACAAATATATTCACACAAAAAGTAGGCTAAACCCACTGGAGACTACTCCCCAGCAGAGTCGCCACTTAATTTTTGTAGCGGGAAATTCATGATCATTAAGCTATTGACAAGCTAAAGATCAAATAACAAGAGTCGCCACCACGATTTTATTGTTTCCAATGGAAAAGGGAAAAAATGCGAATAAAACCCAAATAGTAAGAAGTTTTCAAATAAAAACTAATAAAAATCAGAGATCACAGGTAAGGGGGTTGGTTACACAGAGGGAAGGTGTTAGCACCCAAAGTGTCATAGGTACTCCTAGGGATCCCTTTTTGTGTGTATATGTATTTTGTACAAAGTGATGTTTACAAACAAATAGAATGGGGGGATGAGAAAAGAATTGATTAATTATATTTTTGTGTTTGGTAAGACCTTCGGTCTCGTGCCTACGTACCAACATATAAAGGAGGGATCAAAACCTCGTAGTTCGTGCTATAAATTTCAAAATGAGTGTGTTGGTTTTAGCAAAATTTGATTTGGAAAGGCACAAAGGCCTGAAAATGGTTTGAATGAGTTAGTTCTTTTTGGCTTTTTTGAAAGTTTAAGTCAAGTATAGTTAAGTTCATTTACAAGTTTAATTTAAGAAAATAAGTTTGAAAATGCAATGGCATAAGGCCAAAGTTTCTACCTTTTGCAAAAGTGGTCTGAGTTTAGAAAAAAAAGGTTCACACAAAGAAGGTTTTGAAAATGGAGGGAGATATTTTGAAATTAAAGAAATGGGGAGAAGATGAAGAGATTACCCTAGATACAAGAAATTTAAAAGTTTAAAGTTGAAAAGATCTGACCAAATGGGAGCAATCCAATAGACAAGTATGTCAATAGAAACCCAGAATTCCCTTGGACTTTTTAGAATCAAGCAACATACAAATGCACAATTATATCAATATTGAAGAGCAAAGACATCAAATAAAGATGGCCTCATCCAAGCTTATCCACTTCAATGATCTTCTTCAAAATGGTCTATGTAGCAGATGAAATCCACAAGTCACAGGTTCAAAATAACAACTTCACAATGATCATGTTGTAGATGAATCTGGAGAGATCTTGAATGATGTGTCAGATAAATTCCAACTTGCAAGTTCTTGGTCTTTCAACAAATTGGCATTGGCCAAGTGCATTAGCAAAGGAATGTTGCCTAAGTTCTAAGTCCAATTGGGGAGATCAAAAAACAGTCCACTCAAAAGTCTTTTAGGGTTTTTGTTATTATTATGTGCATTAATGGTCAAAGACCAATCAAACAAACAAAGCAACAAAGTATATCACACAATATGGTCCAAGTGGACAAAGTGAAAATTGCATAAACATAAACAATTACCATGGAAGAGGGGAGACTTACAATCACACTAACAAGAATGCTTATGCCTTTTACGTCACAAATTTAGCGCTATGTTAAGCAATCGTAATTGGACTTATGTAGAAGTCATAACTATTTGAGGTCGGGCAATAAACTTTTGGTGTTAATGCATGTTGGAGACATAGTATTAAGAACTATGCTCATTAAACATACCACACACAAAAAATATGCAAAGGTGTGGCCTAATCTCATCCATACTCATGTTAATCTTTCAATCAACTAGCATTAGGACTTTGAGATATCATTGGCCAATTGAAAATGAATGGATGAAGAAGGGGAATTAGATGAAGAGGGAAAGGGATGAATGAGATCACAAATTGGTCAAAGGAAGACTTTTACCAAATTAATATTATTCATTCATTTTGGGAGATGGAATGTATATTCCATCAATCCCCTAAATCCAATAATATTAATTTGACAAAGTCAAATCAACCTTGACCAAGGCCCAACAACAAATGAGAAACTCAAATAAGTCAATCCAAATGGTCAACACAATTAAAATGACATTTATTCAATTAAAAGTATTAAAATAATGCATTAAATTCAAATATGTTTTGTCCAAATCCTAAAATCACATCAAAACACCAAATAAATGGCCATGTGATTTATCATAGGTCAAACAAGGTCAAAAGACCTTAGATAAAAAAATCTCATAATTTTTAGACACTTAAAAATATTTTTAAACAATTAAAAACAAATGAAAAATCAATTAATTCATGAAAAATATTAATAATGATCCAAAAAATAATTTTAATTCAGAATATGAAATAGAAAAATATTTTGAAATTTTTGGTGAAAGTCCCATATTTTTTGGATCAATATTGAATTTAACATGAATTATTGAAGAAAATGAAATAAAAAGGAAAATCAGAAATTGCAAAAATACGTGGACCATCAGATCTCCCTCATTAATTGAACATAGGAGCTGGATCACACGGTTTAGACCTTAAACACATCATCACCGGAGCCAGAGCTTCGGTTGTCTTCTCCGGTGAGCCTCGCCGGACTGGTCATCGTCAACCATCACCAAAATTTCAAACAGGGACATGATTTTAAAGAGAAAACATCAATGAGCACGAATATCACTTCCATTTCTTCCAATTCTAACTATATAGAGAGATATGTGGAATAGAAAAATGAGGTTCATGATCTGAGTTGCTTCGATTCATCATCAAAACAACTCAAACACCTTGCCTACATTGGTAGGACTTCAGCCAACACAATAATCAAGAGAACTGAGCAAGAAACAAGGAGAATCGAAGAGATCAAATTTTCTGCAAAATACCTTCAATGGAGGTATGAGCTTGCTAGATCTTGATTTGAATCGTACTTTGCTTCACTCAATTGCTTGCAGAAGAGGAATGGAATGGCTTAGAATCAAAGGACTCCTGGAGAATTGAATTCCAAAATAGTGGAGATTCAAGCTCAAATTCAAAATAATTTCTCAGGTTTATCCTCTTGGTATGAAGGGTTTTCTGTGGGGAATCAAAGCTTGCACAGTGTATGTCTTGATTCTGAGTAATTGAGCTTCAATTTATAGAGACTTCAAGTGATAATTGATCAGTCACCATTTATGCTAGGTATTTCACTATTTAACCGTAAATAAGTCAGGTAAACTGCGTAAACTGAAGCATTTTTAGTTAGATATAAGCTCAATTCTATAATATGAAGTGTGTTGTTACTTAGGAATTTCTTGAGGATATTTTACACTTTTGGGTATGTTAGCAGGTTAAAAACTAGTCTGGAAGCTTAGGGAATCAAACGTCAGATGCGAAATTAAGCCCGAGCAAGAAAACAGAAGAAAAGATCAATTCTTGGAGAACTTGCTGTCCATACGCGTATGGCCTTACATGATACGCGTATGGACCTTCCCAGTACGCGTAGCATACGCAAATGACCAGAGGGGTTGAAAATCAAGCAAAAAGACAAGCTTCTGGTGATACGCGTACCAAACTGGTGATACGCGTACCAGACTGGGCAATACGCGTACCAGACTGGGCAATACGCGTATCAGAGACTGTCTTACGTGCAATACGCGTACCAGACTAGGCAATACGCGTATGAGACTGGGCAATATGCGTATCAAGCCCAGAATCAGGAAAAGCCCAACTGAATAGCTATTTAGAGGGGAGAAAACGATTTTTCAAGGGTTGGACGATTTGGAGAGAAAAAAGACGCGTTTTGAGAGCTGGAGACTCTACGATTATCAAAGGATTCATATGTTCAAGAGTTTTCCGATGATTGAAGATTGATTCCTCACGAAATTCTGTAATGACAACAATGTTAATCTTTGTTTTTATTTCGATTATGAGTAGCTAAACCCCCCATTGCTAGGGGGGTGACCCTGATTCTGAATGTGACAGATTTTATGTTTATGAATGCATTGACTATTTCTTCTTTTCCATTGATTTGTTCTTATTACCGTTCTTTATGATTTATTCGTCGGACCAACGAATGATGATTAATATGAATAGTTTAAGCTGGACAGCGATTATTCATTGATCTGGATAAGAACTTTGGATAGTAAAACTAACCTAGGACTAGGGATTTTCTATCTGACCGGTAATTCTTGATATTTGAATGCTTGAGTATGAACTTAATTATTTATGGACATAGTGATGAGGTTACATAATCAAAGGTCTGTTCACTGAGGACTTAGGAATAGATACCCTTGAGGACCGGAATTAATTTGACAGGAATAATGTCTAAGCCTTCATAAATTATATCTGTTACAGGAAGTTTCATTCACCGAACCCTAGCAATCTTCTCTCATTTGTATCTCGTTCAACCTTTTTACTTGTTTTATTTATTTGCAATTGGTAGTATAATTACTCACAACACAAAAACCAAAGGCTTTTGTCTAATTGAAACAATCTATAAACTCTGTATCGTCAAGCAGTCCTTGAGATCGACAAACGGGGAATTTCCCTTTTATTACTACAGTGAGAAAAATAGTACACTTGCTATTTTCCCATCAATAATTGCACACTCCTTCAAGTTTCCAAAATTGGCAAAATGATGTAAGCAAGCTGCATGGGCGTGCATAGGCCCATCAAATGATTGTTCAAAAGTCCATAATGAAGTTCAAATGCATTGGAAGTGGATTGGATTGCAAGGCAATTGAGCATAGTTGTTTGAAGTTTGATCCATGACACATGATACCAGCTTGTTTAAGCCATGCGCAGCCTATGTATTTCTCATCCAAAATGCATGAATTTTAGCTCTTTGGAAAGGTGAGATCAAGAGGAACAAGTTTGATGTTAAACACATTTTAATTTGGAGCTTGGAAGTTAGAGATATTGGAGGTGGAAGTTTGGAAAATTTTGACATATTGAAAATTTTCTAAGTGTCAAGCCATATGTCTCAATATTCCACCTTGCTTAACTTTTTATGGGAGCTTCAAATGAGAAAAGTGTTTTCATAAAAGTTGTATCTCTCTGAAAGACCTTCAAAATGGTCAACAATTTCATGTCATTTGGATTTGAAATGATAGAGTTATGCATTTTTGAAGTTTGGCAAAATCACTTGATCAATGGTATAGGTCAAAAGTGACCTATAATGTAGCCTCATATCACATGTGCAAAGAAGCTGAATTTACTCCCACTCTAAACATAAAAGTTGAAGTAGACACATTGAACTTAATTGTGCAACTTGGAAATCTTTCATATCATAAAAA
This sequence comes from Lathyrus oleraceus, assembly GCF_024323335.1. Lineage (NCBI taxonomy): Eukaryota > Viridiplantae > Streptophyta > Magnoliopsida > Fabales > Fabaceae > Lathyrus > Lathyrus oleraceus. Next base: position 131,861,615 of record NC_066581.1, read on the forward strand.
TTGAGCAAGTTATGGCCTTGGGAAGTTGACTTTCAAATTAGGGTTTAGACAAAATGACCTATAATGTTTCAACATAGAAAATTATTTTCCAAGCAAAACTAGCTCTAGGTCTCAACATGAAAATAGTTTATAATGTCATTTAGAGTAGGTTTACTCTTGGAATAATTTTCATATGGTGAAAATTGTAGGAGATAGGGTCTAGGGAGACCCAATTTTGATCAGATGAATTCATCTGGCCAACCACCATCAACCAACTTGCTAATTTCCAATTCTCTTGACTTTCTTGGCTCATGGTAGATCATATATGCATAAGATGATTAAATTTGAAGTGTACCTTGAGAAATTTGATCAATTGGTGAGATGGCTTGTTGGAGAAGTTACTCAAGATACCCAGTCAAACTAGGGTTTCCAAGGCAAATCACCCTCAAACTCTTGAAGCAAACTTGATCAATATAACATGTAGAAGCAATTGGGACTCATATATGATGCTCATAACCATTCTTAAATCAATTCTTGATGGTGCTCTTTGTTCATGAGGGTCTCAAACCTTAGATGTGATCAATGAATCAAGGAAATCATGTCCCTTACCTACAAGAGAGTTAGACAACTACAAAGACATATTTTTTGGTATTTTGGTTAGTGAAATAATAAATGACAAGTATGATATAATCACAAAGTGCTTGATGATCTCTTCCAAAACAAATCCAATGAAAAGGGGTAAGGATGATGCCAAGGTATGATCCTAATGTTAATGCTTGTGATGAAATGCATGAGGGATCTTATGGTCAAAAGTGGGGTATTACAATCGTCAATATAAAGTTTAATGAAATAGTAATCTCTTGAATGGTATCATTGTGTTGCTTTGATATATTTATTTCTTGTGCTTTATTGCCACATATTAATTTCTTTGTCTATGTTGGGTCATGAGGAAGAGCATCAACATTTGGTGTTTAGGATGATTTTTTTTCATATATATATGATTTAGTGTTTAGGATGATTTTTTTTCCAAAAATAATAGAAATTGATTTTTTTTCAATTCGTAAAAACAAAAATGATTTTTCCCCAAAATAATAAAAAATATTTTTTTCGAAAACTAAAAAAACTGATTTTTTTCGATAAATACAATAACCAAGTTTTTTTTCGAAAATAAAATAGAACAATTTTTTCAAAAATATAAAAAATCATTTTTTTTGGAAACAAAAATTATTTTTTTCAATAATAAAAAAAGTTTTTTTCGAAAATAATAAAAAAAGTTTTTTTTCAAAAATAAAAAAAAATAATGTTTTTTTCAAAAGAAAGTATTATTTTTTAATATTATTTTTATAAAACTAAAAAATATCAATTTTTATTTTTGAAAACATAAAAGAAAAGAATTCTATCAAAAATATCCTTTTTATAAATAATATTTTAAAAAGATAATAGATATATTGAAATTAATTTTTTGGATGATCAAATGGGTTGTATCATTAATCGATTGATTGGATTGAATATTTTTAAAGAAGTTTTTGTGAATTGTTAGTGTACTAATAGAATATTTTAATTCACTGTTAACACTTCAGTCCATATTCATTCAATCCTTATCACACCTAATAAAAATCAATCTCACATAACAATGTTATGAATAAGACAATCAAACTTAATCCATCCATGAAGTACTAAATTATACAATGATATCATATTTTAGCTTGTACAAGAGTTTCCTTTTAAATAATATTTTAGCTGAAACCAGATAGACGACTTAATACATACATAGGCCTACTGCAAATGATAAAATATAACTTTTAAATAATAAAGTAATAGAAAGAAAACGATAGAAAAACAAAGGTTGGTGTTAAAAGAACAATAACATAGAATTAAATTATTTTTCTGTCTTGCAATTCATCCAAAAGAATTGTGTTTATGAATATATGTTGGAACAAAATTGGTTTATCACATATTCCTTAGGTTTTAATGATAGTATAGTATTTAAAGAACAATTGAGTATACTAATGTTTGTTCAAGTGTGAAGGATAATAGACTAAAATTTCATGAATAATCCAAGTATTGGTTCTGACTATGAACATCTTAAGAGAAGCTTAAAGACCAAAATATGATGGATCAGAAGCTGAAGACCGGGTTCTAAAGAAGTCGAATTCTGAAGAAGTCAATGTCTGAAGATAAGAGTCTAAAGAAGTCAACTTTTGAAGATCAGACTTTGTAGAAGTCTTCCTCTGTTGATCAGAACCTAAATATTAGTCAAAGTTCAAGGACCAAGGTGACTCTGATAGGTCATTGTCTACCTTTGAGCCTACTTTGTCTTCTTCTTATCATGCGAAGACCTAAGCTTTTTCTTTATAGAGTCAGCTAGGATGTAACTGATAACTCCTCATGCAGCAAAGGAATGTCATACAAGCTTTCAACGAAATTAACCATTTGAAGAAACATATCAACGTCTCTATTCCAGCTTCTCAAGGACTCTCTTGTGCTGGATCTTCAACAACCCTTTTTCTTCTCTATATAAGAAGCTGAAGACTTGAAGAAAAGGAACCAACAAAATATTGACATTCAAGTGTAGTTACTCTGTCAAAACATAAAAAAGAACCAACGAACTATTTGACGTTTCTTGCTTATGTGCTTGAGCATAAAAGGCTCTTGTTTATGCGCTTGAGTATTGAAAGTATCTTTCTTATGTGCTAGAGCATATAAGTCTTTTACTTTGTGTTTAAGCATTTGAAAGTCTCTTGCTTGTGTGCTTGAGAAAATTGTAATCTTGTATGATTATAATGAAAATCTCTTGTAAATATAAGGGGCTGGATTACTCTCAAGTGGTGAGAGGAACCATGATAATTCTGTGTGTCTCACTTCTTTCTTACATTACTTATATGTTGTCTACCTCTGATTGATTGAAATTATATACTTTGTGTTTAGAATTTGACTAAGAATTTAAAAAGAAAGCAAAAGTCAACACAATTTGACCCCCCTTCTTGTGTTTTTCTCATCTTCAGTATGGAACGGTTGTAAATGAGTTAGGTTAATGGTACTACTAAGTGAACGAATCCTTTTTATAATTAAAACTTAGATCGAGATAAAATGCATGAGATTGTAAATAAAGATAAATAATAACAATATAAATAATTATTTTGAAGAGCATAGTGAGAAGCTCTGCCTTCTCACTAGAAATCTTACGGCCAAATACCTAATTTCATATAGTGTTCAAGCCAAATCCCTAACTTCTCTTCCTGGAAAACCATTGCTTTCATGACCATTCCATTCATCCATATGAAATTTTTGAACATGTTACTCTAAAACTCTATGGACCCTTCAACTCTCTTCCTAAAAATTGATGCTCCTCATGAGTAAGCAAATATTTCACATGTTCAAGCTGCAATCGTTGCTCAGAAGAAATCCTTTGTCCAAGCACTAAATGGGGTTTATGAAATTCCTCTATTGTAGTTACCACAAGCTATCATTGAAGAGTTGTAAAATGTTGAACAAGACTCAACAAAAATCAGTGTTTGTTCAAAAGGCAAACTGTGATTCCAGAAAAGAAAATATGGTCGTGAATGAAAATCAAGTTCCCTCTGAAGAGGTTTGCCCAGAAATGGTTCAACATGTCCCTCATGTAGAATCTCCTCAACCTCTCCATAATCCCCTCAACTTCATATCTGAACCTTCATAGGAAGCCAATTTCCAAATTTTTGTCTTCGGGGAAGAAACTCAAAATACTAATGATGTTGTTCATTTAGATGATGAAGGAGATAATGTAATAATATTAGACATAAATTTTCTCAAGAACTCTTGGGCGGCCTTAGCATATGGGGAAGGGGAAGATGAAGACAATCAAGATATAATTCACAAAAGTAGAAATGGTGTCTTCACCATGGTAGATTCTAATCTCAAGAAGAAGAAGCGACCTCCGAATTCCAACTAGAAATATGGTACTAGGTCCCAATCAGGCCTAAAAAACTTACCTTATGAAGAGCCTATATTTGAACATTAGAGGTATAACTAATGCTCATTCAAGATTAACTCTAAAAGATTACTCAGTATTCACAAATCTAATTTTATTTTTATTACCTAACCGAAAATTACCTGTGACAAGCTCCCTTGCAACGGTTTCTTAGGCTTGGTTACAAATTCTTTGCCTCCAACAAAACTCTAGTATTTTATTTGTTGTTTTTGTTGTTTAGATATCAATCCAATCATTCTTGATTGCACAAATCAATTTATGGCTTTTATCTTCTTTGTGGAAAATAAGCTCTTGGCCTCGGTTGCGGTTTATGCCTATGTAATTCCCCAACTTATAATTAGCACATTCTAATTGTTTATTCATGTTATTATGTATTATATTAGATTTTGTTGTTTTCCGAACATATGGGTAATTAGTAATTTGCTAAATTACTAGGGGTCTAAGATTGAGAGATGATGAAATAGTATTATTTGAATTATTACTTAATTATTTGGTAGTAAAATAAAATAATAGGAAGTGGAGAATTCAAATTAAATAATTATTTAATTTAAATTATTATTTAATTGATTAACTAAGATAATGAGTTATTTTTGTGAATAATGGAGAGTAAAAGGTAGAAGGAGAGATAATTGGAGTTATTTGGGAAAAAATGTGATTTTGAAAAATAAGGTCATATAAATACTAAAAAGTGGGGAGAAATCAGGTAAGAATCCAATCTAACAGTACGTGAAAGAAGGCAGAGAGAGTTCTGGGAAAAAGCGAAGGTTTGAAAGTAGGAATTCAAGAAACTTCAAGGATAACCAACCTTACGGCAAATCTGAGGTAGGGGGTTGTCTACTCTTGGGTGATTTCAGGCTTGCAGGATAGTGAGAGTTCCTTACCCTCCTATCAGCGTCTTAGGGATTCTTATGAGTTTCCCTTATTTACAATTTATGTGATGAATGAGCTATGTGTTTTCTTGACTACTGTGAATTATGTTGATTTGTGTGTTTTTACGTGTTTTCTCTAAGACCCTAATAGTGGATTTTGGATAAATCCCCTCAGATCTCTATAAGTTATTGTTAAATGTGATAACTATGTATTGTGATGATCAACTTCTTCATTGTTTTGGTTTTTGTTGAGTTGGGATTTTGCCCCTAGGGATTTGAACGACTCTGTTAGGGTCTTTTTATTCCTCAAATGTGTGATATCGAGGACTCTGACTTGTTTTGCCTAATTTTTCTGAGTCGATTAGTTTTTTGGAATTTTTTCCAAAATTAAAACACCTTAATTTTTAAGTTGTTTAATGGAAAGTCACTTTTTGGCAAAAACTTCAAATTGGAAAAACATTTTTTAAATGATACTTTTTGGAAAAATCGGAGAAAATCGATCGAGGGGATTTCGGAGGCGGGCAATAGAGTCGTGTAGTGGTGGAGGCAACGACGACGTTGGCCGGCGAATGCAGCCATGCAGCAGAGGTGGTCTGCGCGGCAAGGCAGAGGATGGGGAGCCACGCGATGCTCCCATAGCAGCGGCGACAACAGAGAAGGTTGCATGATGATGATGTTTTCCGAGGTTTTGAACATTCCCTGGAGTTTTTGGAGTTCAGGAGTCCTTCAGTGGGATTTTGGAGATCTTGTGACATTAGAGTTCTTTTGGTGACCTTAAGATCACTTTTGAGTAAATTGAGAAAATTGCTTGTCATTACCCTATTGATGGTCCGACACAATAATAATAATGAGTTTTAGAGAGTTATTATGGATATTGAGAGTTTTTTAGAAAATAATAAGTTTTTGAGAAAATATAAGTCCTTCGAACTTTTTGAGTTGTTTTGAGCAAATTAATGAGTTGGGAATATTTGGTAATAACATAATTTTATCTTTTGAGATGAAATAATTAATTTTTTTGGAAATATAATTTTGATTTTAGTAATATGGAGAGAGATTACAGTGATGACCTTGATTGTCATTTTGAGTATAGTAATCCAGAGAAGGATTGCAGTGAGGCATGTGATTAGCAACTTATATGTTCAAGAGTGAAACCTTTTTTAGGATGTTTGAGACTTGTATTTTGTTATGATTTTGAGATGATTATGATGTTGCATGTTTGTGTTGTTTAGAATCACGTATTCATTTATTTTGGAGATAGGCAGGACTTCGGTCCAGTGATGGTATGGTTCAGAGAGGGACTATGGAGATCTCACGTCTAGAGAGGGACACAGTTCAGAGATGAATAAGAGACATGAGAATATTAGTAACATATCTCTTATGTCAGTGATTTTGGTATCAGTGCATTTGAGAAGGAGATGGTTGCATTGCATTGCATCTGCATTATGATTTGTTTAATTTTGTTTTTGAGTATGATTGATAATATAGTTATGTTTGCTATTACTGTCATGTCTTGCTGAATTTTACTATTAACATTTAATAGATGTATTCTCACCCCTTGTTTATGTAGTGGCATCTGTGCTTCTCGGGAGTACATCCAATCATGTACAGGAGTAGTCGTTGACTTAGGGGATTGCGTTGATGCCTCATTTAGCTTTTATCATTGGGTCTTAGAGGAGTCGCTCTGATATGTAGCATTGGGGATGGGATGTTTATGGTCATTTGTGTTATGTTTTTTTTATGTTGGGGTTGATGTTGAGACATTATGTCGGACTCGTTAATTTTCACTACTTATTTTACATGACTATTTGGTATTTGAGGTTTCTATGCTATGGTGAAGCATGTGTGACACTCTATTATGTGATTTTTTTGAACTATTTTATTGAATGTCAAGTCGGGGATTATGGCTTTACATAGTGGTATCAGAACATATCGGTCTGTTCAAACAGGCTTTTGTGCTTTTATTGTTTCCCGGTGTACGACATGCATGGGAACGCTGTCGATACAAATGTTTCTTCTAATAGTTATTTGTTGCTGTAACAAAGAAATGGATGGAATAAATGATCGCGTTATTGTTGATGCCTTGACAATCTTTGCTCAAGTGTTACAAACTCAGCAGAATCCACATGTTGAAGGTGCTGAATCCCGTGGACTTGGCATGCTTTTGAGAAATAAGCCACCAACCTTCAAAGGAAGGCATGATCCAGAAGGTGCACATGTTTGGTTGCAAGAGATCAAGAAAATATTTTGAGTGATGACATCTGCTTATATGTTGTTAGAAGAAGAAAGGTATTGGTAGGATAATGCTAGCCAGAGGTTTGAGGCTAATGGCACAATGATTACTTGGGCTGTTTTCAATGGAGCATTCTTGTTAAAATATTTTCCAACTGATGTGCATAGCAAGAAAGAGGTGGGATTCCTTGAACTTAAGCATGTGAATATGTCTGTTGCAGATTATGCTGCCAAGTTTGAAGAATTGTCTAGGTTTTGCACTCACTATAACGGGTCGGAGGCTGAAAATCCTAAGTGTATTAAATTTGAGAATGGACTTCACCCAGAGATTAAGTCATTTATTGGGTATCTGGAATTCCGTTAGTTCTCTGTGCTGGTTACAAGTGTCGTGTTTACCATAAAGACAATCGTGCTAGATCTTCTCATTATAAAAGCATCTCTGATAGAAGAAGTGGTAATCAAAATCGTGGGAAGCCTTATGTTATTAAGAAGAAGAAGAATAGTGGAAAGAGTCAAAGTGTGGGAGGTGCTCCTACTCCTCACAAGTGTTTCAAATGTGAAGTTCTTGGTTATCATGTTTCAGAGTGTTCTACATTGATATGCTTCAAGGGTGGAAAGGCGGGGCATAAGGATAATGAATGCAAGAGTGTTATGGTAAATTATTTCAACTGTGGAGAGACTAGTCATATTAGTACATAGTATTAGAAGCCTAAGAAGACTCAATATATGAAATATGGTGGGAAAGTGTTTTCTCTCAGTGGTGTAGAGGCCTCCAAATCTGATACTCTGGTTTGAGGTACTTATTTTATTAATAACATTCCTTTAATTACTATCATTAAAACTAGTGCAACATATTCCTTTATATCTACTGGTTTTGTGAAGAGATTAGGTCTTGTGGTGTATGTTATGAATGTCAACATGGATATCGATACTCTAGTGAATGGGTCGGTAACTACTTATGTAATTTGTTTGAGGTGTTCTTTAACAATATATGGTAGGAAATTTGGCATTGACTTAGTTTTCTTACCATTGAGTCAACTTGATGTTATCTTGGGTATGAACTAGTTAGATTTCAATCATATGTATATCAACTGCTATAATAAGACAATATTGTTTCCTAAATTTGTAGAAGATAAAAGTCCATAGTTTATTTGTGCGAGACAAGTTAAAGAATTACTGAAAGATGAAGCTCAGGTGTTTGCGATGTTTGATTCCTTGCAAATTGAGGGTAATGGGACGTTGGAGGATCTTTCTGTAGTGTGTGAATTTCTAGATGTGTTCCCTGATGATATTACTTATTTACCACCATTGAAAGAAGTTGAATTCTCCATAGATTTGGTACCCGATACTAGACCTGTGTTGATGACACCTTATAGAATGTCTCTAGCAGAGCTGAGTGAGATGAAGACTTAACTTGAAGATCTACTTGATAAGAAATTTATCAGACCAAGTGTGTCACTGTGGGGAGCTCCTATGTTGTTAGTGAAGAAAAAGGATGACAATATGAGATTATGTGTTGATAATCGTCAGTTGAATAAGGTCTCCATCAAGAATAAGTATCCTTTTCCAAGTATTGACGACCTTATGGATCAGTTAAAGGGTGCATGTGTTTTCAGTAAGATCGACTTGAGATCGGATTATCACCAAATTCGAGTGAAGGATGAAGATATCCCGATGACTGTGTTTAGGACACGATACAATCACTATAAGTACTCGATGATGTCATTCGGTGTGTCTAATGCTCTTGGTGTGTTTATGGAGTACATGAATATGATCTTCCACCCCTATTTAGATCAGTTCATAGTGGTGTTTATTAATGACATTCTTATGTATTCTAAATAAGATGAAGACGACATCTTCGTACTGTACTACATGTGTTGAAAGAGAAGAATTTGTATGCCAAGTTATCAAAATGTGAGTTCTATTTACGAGAGGTGAGTTTTCCGGGCCATGTGATTCTAGTGGCGGTATAGTTGTGGACCCTGCTAAGATAGATGAAGTGTTGCAATGGAAGGCACCAAACTCAGTTACAGAGAGTCAAAAGTTGGATGTAGTCATGGTGATCGTCTGTCATCAACTAATGAAGACAAATATTTTATAGTCGATGAGAATGGGATCCTTAAGTTTTGGGATAGAGTTTGTGTACGCGATGTGCCATAACTTAAGAAGATTATTTTAGAGGAGAGTCACCGAAGAGGTTTGAGTAATCATCCTGGAGCTACCAAAATCTACCAGGATCTTAAGAAAATGTTTTGATGGCCAGGAATGAAGAGATGCGTTGCCCAACTCATTTATTCATGTTTCACTTGTCAGAAGTCAAAGATTGAACACCATAAGTCGTCTGGACTAATGCAACCATTGGATATTCGTGAATGGAAATGGGATAGTATATCAATGGATTTGGTGGCTAGGTTACTGAATACTCAGATGGGGTTTGATTAGATCTAGGTGATTGTGGATAGGTTGACTAAACCAGCACACTTCATTCCGATTAAGATCATTTTTCCAATGTAGAAGCTAGATGAGATTTGTATTGTTGTGATTGTAAAGCTTCATGGTATACCATTCATTATTGTGTCAGGTAGAGATCTGAGGTTCACCTCCTGGTTTTGGGAGAGCTTACAAGGAGCTTTATATACTAAGCTGAAGTTAAGTTCTTCTTATCATCCACAAATTGATGGTCAAATTGAGAGGATTCTTCAGTCTTTGGAAGATCTTTTGAGGGTTCATGTCTTAGAGTAGGGAGGTTCTTGGGACGATTTTCTACCATTGATTGAGTTCACTTATAATAACAACTATCATTCGAGTATTGGGATGGTACTATTTGAAGTGTTGTATGGGAGGAGGTGTAAGACTCCTCTGTGCTTGTATGAGTCTAGAAAGAGCGTTGTTTTTGGATCAGAGATTGTTCAACAGACTATAGAGAAAGTGAAGGTGATCCAAGAGAAGACGAAGGCAATTCATAGTAGGCAGAAGAACTATCACGATAAGTAGAGGAAGGCCCTTAATATTTGGAAAGGAGATCATGTGTTTCAGAGGGTCACACTTATGACCAGAGGTAGGAGGGCTCTGAAGTCTAAGAAGCTTACTCCCCTTTTTATTGGTCTTTATCAGATTTCTTAGAGGATTGGATTTGTTGCTTATACGATGGGCATGCCACCGTCTCTTCCTATTATGTATAATTTTTTCCATGTGTCTTAGCTTCGGAAGTATATTCCAGATCTGTCGCATATCATTTAGATGGAGGATGTCCAAGTGAGAGAGAATCTAACTATGAAAGAATTGCCTATCAGGATCGAGGATCGAGAGGTGAAACAGTTTAGAGGGAAGTTGATATCCTTAGTTAAGGTGGTATGGGGGGACCTGCTAGAGGAAGTCTGACTTGGGAGCTGGAGAGCCGTATGAGGGACTCCTATTCGAATTTGTTCTCGTCGGGTAATTTTCGAGGATAATTTTTTTAAGCGGGGGAGAGTTGTAACACCCCAACTTATAATTAGCACATTTTAATTGTTTATTCGCGTTATTATGGATTATATTAAATTTGGTTATTTTCAGAGCGTATGGATAATTTGGTAATTTGCTAAATTATCGGGGGTCTGAGATTGAGAACTGATGAAATAATATATTTGAATTATTACTTAATTATTTGATAGTAAAATAAAATAATAGAAAATGGAGAATTCAAATTAAATAATTATTTAATTGAATATTTATTTAATTTGAGTATTTATTTGATTTAAATAATTATTTAATTGATTAACTAAGAGAATGAGTTATTTTTGTGAATAAAAAAGAGTAAGAGGTAGAAGTAGATAGAATTAAAGTTAATTGGCAAAATTGTGATTTTAAAAAATAAGGCCATATAAATACTAAAAAGTGGGGATAAATTAGGTTAGGCTCCAATCTGATAGTACGTGAAAAAAGGCAGAGAGTTATGTGAAAAAAGTGAAGGTTTTGGAGCAGGGATCCAAGAAACCTCTAGGAGAACCAACCTAACGTCCAATCCGAGGTAAGGGGTGGAATTGTCTACTCTTGGGTGATTTTAGGCTTGTAGGATAGTGAAGGTTTCTTACCCTCCTATCAGTACCTTAGAGATTGTTATGAGTTTCCCTTATTTTCCCTTTTTGTGATTGTAGCGGTAAATTCATGACCATCAAGCTATGGATAAACTTAACATCAATAAAACCAGAGTCACCACTGTGCTTTTATTGTTTCCAAAGGAAAAGAGAAAAGTAGAACAAAACCCAGAGATAAGAAGTTTTCAAATCAAAACTTAAAATGCTAGAGATTACAGGTAAGGGGGTTGGTTACACAGAGGGAAGGTGTTAGCACCTATAAGACCCCAATTTTGTCCCTAAGATCCCTCATGGCATCATAACATTGCATTTGCAAGGCCTCAAGGATCATGAGCATCTTGGTTCCCTTTGTCTTTGGGTGAGACCTCTTGTGAGTGGTTTGAGATCACCAAGCATGCATGAGTTGTATATTATTGCTTTTCTCATCTTTATTCACTAACCAAAAGCACAAAAATATGTCACTAACATCAAATATGCAAAGATATGAGCAATCACAAGGTCAAGAAGTTCCTAGGAGATCCTTTGTGCAAAGATATGGTTAAGAGAGGATGAAAGCAAGCATGGTAATGGTTCCCAAAGCTCTCATCCATCAAATATGCCTCCCTAGTATCTCAATTCATCATTTTGATCAAAGCAAGTCAAAGGGTTTGAAGTTTGTTTCTCAAGGAAACCCTAAGTTCATCTGATCACCAAGTATGCCTTGCTCATGAAGCAACCTCAGCCCATGATCAAATACAATCAAGGTAAGTTCTTTAATTCATCATTTCATTCATATTTGAACTTATTTGAGTATCCTCAATCATCAATTCATCAAGATATGAGTTGTGGACTTGAGAAGTTGATTAGTCAATCCATATGGCTATTTTGAAGTGCATTGAGACCTAACGTTTTATGTGTTGGTCAAATGGAGATGATCCCAAAATAAAAAAAGTTCTTAAGGACAATTCGAACAACTTTTATGTTCATCAAAAATTGATTTGAAGCTTGGAAGATCATCTCCCATTCCAAGACATTATAGGTCATTTTGACTGAAACCCAAATTTTGGGTCAACTTCCCAAGAACATAACTCATTCATTTTTTATGATTTTGAGGTGGGGTCAAATGAATTGGAAATCTTAAGATGTCTACTTCAAATGTTATGTTGAACAAAATTTCAAAATCTCAAAATAAATACATGTGATAATGCAAAACATTATAGGTCACTTTGGACCAAATGCATTGAAAGGCAAAAAAGTCCAACTTCAAGTGCCCATAACTTCTTCATAAAAAATCCAAATGATGCAAAATTTAAGTCCATTTTGATTTTCTTGAAACGATATACAACTTTGAAGTTGGAGGTTTTTCCATTTGAGGCCTGCATCATCAAAACAGAAGGGCTTGAAGTTGGACCAATTTGGCAAAATTCTCAAAGGCATGTTTTGCACTATGAACTTCATGGCCTGTTTTCATAAATTTATACACTCCAAATGAGTTTTTGGCCAACATAGAATTTGTTCCTTATGTCAAGACCTTTCTAACCATTACCCACATGCCTATGTTTCTATTTTTCAAGTGGCATTTTCGAAGAAGAGAAGTTTTCGGTTCAATTATGCATAACACATCAAAACTCCATGCACAAGCCAATTCATTCGAAACTACACGTCCAAATCAATTTGGTTGATGTTCAGAACTCATTTGCAATTGCTCTTGGGCCTCACATGCGCCTGTATAGGCCCATGCATGGAGGACCCAAGCTCATGCACACACGGATTTCTCATTGCTTGCATCATGCTTGGCTATAAATAGAAGCTCCATTCCTCTTCAAAAACCAACCTGAAGGCGCCTGAAACCCTGCTGAATTGCTTCCTCAACCTCTCACTAAAGGAACAATCTCAATTTTCTCTCAAATTTCAGATCTGAATTTTGATCTCCTCAATTGAAATTCTAGATCTAAAGTTCATAGACCTCCCTCATATGATCCATTGAACTTCTGTTTGGCTAAAGAAAGCAAGGAAGATAGCTCAAAGCTCCACAGTTCAAAGGTGATCCTCAACTGGTTTTTTCTTCGAAACTCATTAATCTTTGATCCATTTGCTTGGCTATTGTGTTGTCTGAAGTCCTCTTCATAGAGGCAATTGTTTTGAATGCTCAATTGTTGAAATCCATGAAGTTCAGTATGAACACCATGATTTTCTCTCTCTGATTTCTCTCTCTATGAGGATCTAGAGGAGAAACCAATGGTACAGGGGTGATGTACATCACCCCAGCTTTCCAATGATATGAGGATCGTCCCTTTTGGTTGAGATTTTATGACCTGCAATTTCTGGACTTCGCCGGAGCTCGCCGGAGAAGACGGTGGCTTTGGCCACCGTCCCTTTGCCAGATGGATTGTGGACCGTGTGATGGCATCTCCAGATCTAATCTCAGCAGTCCATTGTTATGACTTTTAATAATGCTTTGTGTGACGCGTTGACTGAAGCCTACCATGAGCGCGCGCATGTGGAGCGTTTGATCAGCCACGTCAATTAATGAGGCTTGATCAAACGCTCCTGGTTTTTTTTATTTTCTAAATTTCTGATTTTATTTCTTTTATTTCCATTATTTTCAAAAATTCATAACTTCTTTATTTTTAATCCAAAAAATATGGGACCAATTGCATTCTTCTCCATTTTAATTCTAGTTTCTTAAAATGGTTTTTAATATTTTTTTATCTTGTCATTTGATATTTTTTTGTAAATTTTCTCTTTTCTGATTATTTTTAATTCATTTTAAATAGTTTTTTATATTCAAAAAATACAAAAATATTTTCCTAACCTATTTGAATGATGATGGATCTATGAAAAATATTCTCATCAATTTTTTAATTGATTTGAGATTTATTTGAGATTTTAGTTCAATTAGGTTATTTTTACTCATTTTTAATTGATTAGAAATAGTTTCTGACTTTTAAAAATACTGAATTTTTTTGTCAAACTTTGTTTGACCTTGTTGAACTTGGGATAAATCACTTGGACCTTTCAAGGTTGATTTGAAGTGATTTTGAAGTTTGACCTTTCTTTATTATTTTAATTCAAGTTTATTTTAAATATTAAAAAATGCCAAAAATATTTTGTTCATTTCTTGACTTCCAATCTTCATCTCACTTCTGTTTTTGATTGTTTGACCATGATCCTCAATGTCATTGGTCAACACTTGTTGATTGGTACATTTTATTTCATTTAATGCACTTTATTCTTTCCTTTTCCATTTTCCATTATTCATCTCCTTCTTCTTCTTTCTTCTTTTTGATCAATGAGTTGAAGGTTGATAAGTTAGCATTGATTAGGGAGACATAATCTTCCTTGATTCAAACCTAATTCATCTTGATCAATTGATCAAATAAATGGCTTTGCATTAAGGATAGGTTGTTTCCTAAACCATGCAAAAGACTTAAACCAATACAAGATCATTTCCCATTTTCTTTTTGGCATGGCAAGTTATTGGAACTTGGTTCACTAATCAAGACTTCTAACTTGTGTTGTTGCCTACATTATTATTGACCGGCCTCAGATAGTTGTGACTTCTACATAAGTCCAATTACGATTGCTTAACATAGCGCTAAATTTGCCTTATGGCACACTAACTACTAACATTAACTATTAACCATTAACATTTACTTTTTGCTCTTTACTTTATGCAATTTACTATTCTTGTACATATTATTCATTTGCTTTTTCCTTTGCTCACTTGAGCACATGTTTATGTTAATGTTATTTGCTCTTTGCTCACTTGAACACATAATTGTATATATACCTTTTGTGCTTGTGTTTGTTTGATTGTTGTTGACCAAATGCAAAGAATTGGACAAAATGGACTTAGACTTTAGGACCTTTACCCAAGCTAATGGAGTTTGAAGAGCAACTAGGCCTCATGCCTTTAGAGTGCTTAAATGTCAAAGAGCAACTAGGCCTCATGCCTTTAGAATGCTTAAAGCTTGAAGATGAACATTGAAAGGACCATATTCTAAACACTCTCTTCTCCATTCTTTGATTGTTAATAGAACCTTTTGATGTGTGTATTCTTGTGCTAGGGATTCCCATATTGAGCCAAATTGAGGAACCATTACCATGAGCTTCTAAGAGAGAGGGATCCAAGATACATTGAGGAACTTTCCAATAGCTTCATTTGATTGTTGATTGCTTGAGTTTGCCATTAATGTGATTGCTTATTCCAAAAGATGAGAGCTACTTGGATCATCAATATGATCTCAAGAGAGGAACTCCATTTGTGGTTTTGTTTCTTTATCCCTCACCTCTTGTATGCTTAGGACTTTAGCCTTTATTCTTCTTCTCTCCACTCTAACCCAAGCCAAAACTTGTGTGCAAACATTTAACAATTGTCTTCAACATTAGAAACCTAAGCCTTATGCTTTTGATTTTCAAACTTTCTTTCCTTAATACTTATTTGAATTGAACTTCTAAGTCAACTTTGACCATTTTGTCCATACTTTTCATTGGTAAACACAACCCATTCAAATGTCTTTTTGTGGTTTCAATGGCCATTTTCCTAATCAAATTTTCCATAACCTTTAGCTATTAGGTTTGAGTTATCCTTGAGGTAGATGTAATACTCACCTATATCCTTAGTGATGGACAATGAGTCTTCCATGCTTATTATAGGGTTAACCCCTCACTAGCATGTTGAAGTTATCCTCACATGGGGGATTTGTGGTTTTTGGGTTGAGTTTTCTCCCTTGGATAACAAAAGACCTTAAGGCTTTTGGACCAATCAATTCACCAACTCATTTTGAGATTTTTACCCTGAACTACGAGGTTTTGATCCTAATCTTTTTTAAGATGGTACGTAGGCAATGGGTTTATCCATCCAAACACAAAATGTAAATAACTTGTATATTCTCTTCTCATCTCTTCAATCATGTTTGCACAAACAAATTTTCACAAAACACCAACCTTGCAACAAATGTGAAAAGGGCTCCCTAGGAGTACCTAGGATGTTTTGGGTGCCTAACACCTTCCCATAGCATAACCAACCCCCTTACCCAGATCTCTGACATTTTTACTAGTTTTTGATTCGATAAAACTTTTAGGTTTTTGTTCGCTTTCTAACCATTCCTTTGGATAAATAGAAGTGCGGTGGCGACTCGACTTGTATGATTTACCTTGGATTTAATCAATATCTCTAATGGTAACGAATACCCCGCTACAGCACCCAAAGTGTCTTAGGTACACCTAGGGAGCCCTTTTTTATGTGTGCATATGTTTTTGGTATAAACAATGTTTGATAAAATTGAGTGGTGGGATGAGAAAAGAATTCATTATTATATTTTTGTGTTTGACAAGACCTTCGGTCTCGTGCCTATGTACCAACATAAAAATGAGGGATCAAAATCTCGTAGTTCATGGTAAAAATTTCAAATAACTTGGTGAATTACTTTTAACAAAAATTAATAAGAAAAGGCACAAAGGGCCAAAATTTTGAATGGAGTTGTTAGTTCTTTTTGTCTTTTGAAATTTAACTAAATATAGTTAAGTTTATTTACAAATTTGATTTAAGAAAGAGTTTGAAAATTCAATGGCATAAAGTCAAAGTTTCTAATCATTAAAACATGTTTAAGTTTGAAATCACAAGCAAATAAAGTTTTGAAAAGGAGGAGAGATTTTGAAATTTAAGAAGTGGGAGGAGATGAAGAGGCTAACCTAAGTAAGAATTTAAAAGTTAAGAATTTAAAAGTTAAGAGTTTAAAAGATTTGACCAATGGGATGCAATCCAACAGACAAGAATGTCATATAGAAACCCATTTTCCTTTGGACTTTAATCAAGCAATAATCAATAAGCAATGAGCAATATCTAGACATCATGAAGATCCAAATAAAGATAGTCACATCCAAGCAAGCATTCCAATAGCTAGCAGTCTTCATTTTCTTCCAATGTACCAGATAAAATATTCCTTGATCAACTTAGAAACAAAACATCAGACACAAGATCAAAATAACAATTAAGTACAAAGACAGAGTAGCAGATCAATCCCAGAAATTCTCAAGTCTTGCATCAGATGAAGGCACAGTTCAAAATAGCCCAGTCTCAAGATGTTGGCATTGTCCAAGTCCTTTTAGCACATGGAATGTTGCCTAATCCTAAATCCAAAAGTTCATATCAAGTTCAACAGTCCATCAGATGTTTTTTAGGGTTTTTGTTGTTATTAGGTATTTTAAGGTTCTAGGACCACAAACAAAATCAAAACACACAAACAATATATACAATCACAAGATATGGTTCGAATGAGCAAAATGAAAAGGACATAAACTTAAACAAGTTATATGAAATGTAAATGGCAATGAATGATAAAGGACTAAAATTTAAATTGCGTAATAGTAAAGGACTTGAAAGTAAAGTAATATTAATAAGAGTTAGTCAAAAGTTAGTGGTGATTTGTAATTGATTAAGTCATTCTTTGGAGAATACTCAACCATTCATTCACAAGTATGAATCCTTAAACCATGACATCTTCCATGAGAAGGGCTCTAACTTAGACAATTTAACAAGTATGCCACTAGCTCTCATGAAAAGAAAAAAGTTCAAGTCTCCATACAATACCATGAAGAATGGGAGACTTACAATATCACTTACTAGAATGATATGCCTTAAGGGTCAAATTTAGCTCTATTTTAAGCAATTGTAATTTGACTTATATAGAAGTCACAACTATCTGAGGTCAGGCAATAAAAATATAGGTGCTAATGCATGTTAGATATTTGGTATGAAGAACCAATCTCCTAAAACATACCACACACTAAAAGAAAAATCAAAAGGGAGGGACCTATCTCAGTCATACTTTTATTGATTCATCTGACACAAGGTCATTGATGAATCAATTAGCCTTTGGATATTAAAGATTTCATTGGTCAAATGAGGGAATGGGAAAGAATAGGGATGAAAATGAAAAGGGAGGGAAAAATAGAAATGCAAATTGATCATGGAAGGAATTTCTTCAAATCAAAATCATCCATTCATTTTGGGAGATGAAATATACATTTCATTAATCCCCTAAATCCAATGGTTTCGATCCAACAAAAGTCAAATCAACCTTGACCAATGCCCAAACAGAAAGTCAAACATCACAAGACCATAAAAATGGCTCAACAATATTTTTAAACATTTAATCAATTAAAAATAAATTTAAAAATGAATTAAAATACCTTTTAATTTGGTCAAAACCTAAAATCCCTTCAAAACACCAAATAAATGGCCAAGGGATTTATCCTAGGTCAAACAAGGTCAAAGGACCTTAGACAAAAAATTTCACTATTTTTAAAAAGTTAGAAGTATTTTTAAACAATTAAAAATATGCACAAAAACATTTAATTCATGAAAAATACCAAAATAATCCAAAAAATAATTTTAATTCAGAATATGGAAAAGAAAAGTATTTGAATTTTTGGTAAAAGTCCCATATTTTTTGGATTAAAAATGAAATTTCTATGAATTAAATGAAATAAGAGTAATTAAAAGAAAATCAGAAATTATGAAAAATCAGGGGCCATTAGATCTCCCTCATTAATTGAGGTAGCAGATCTGATGGCCAAGCGCGAGTTTCCATCAAACGCCTTAGTCAACACGTGTACACGCGTAGTATTCAAAAGCAAGGGCCAAAATTAGAACGTGGATTCATGATTAAATGGTCTGGGAAATGCCAACACACCATCGGAGCCCTAGCTCCAGTCATCTTCTCCGGTGGACCTCACCTGACTGGTCTACCATAACCCATCACCAAAATAAAAAGTAAGGACACGATTTTGAAGGAAAAATGCTCAAGAGCACGAATCTGACCTCCATTTCTTCCAATTCCAAGTATATTGAAAGATAAATGGATTTGAAATTTGAGGTTCATGATCTGAGTTGCTTCGATTTGACCTAAAAGCAACTCAATCTTGTTGCCTACGTTGGTAGGACTTCAGCCAACCAAAAATCAAAGACAATGGTGAAGAATTGAGAGAGAATTGAAGAGAAAAAGTTTGACAAATTTCACCTTCTGTTTGCAGTAATGAAACTTGATTTGGATCTCAATTGGCTTGGGCTTGCTTCCACTTGATTGCAGAAGGTGAATTGATAGCTTAAATGGCTTGGATTCTTGGAGTTTCAACTTCAAAACAGAAGTGAAATTGAAACTCAATTCTCAATTGAAAACCTTAAAGATTATCATCTAATGGTGGCGGGAAGGTTGCAGGAGAAAAGCTTGGTCAAGGTGTCCCCAATTTTGAGCATGAGGCAATGTATTTATAGGCTTGGCAATTGATTTCCACACACTTCCATAATTTTTCCAAAAATAGCAATTCTCATATGCACGCTTGTATGGGCGTGTGATAGGCCCATAAAATGATGTAATCTGGTCCAAAAATGATTATGAGTGATGTTGAAAGTGTGACATGAATCCATGCATTTGAAATTGAGAAGTGATCATGAGATTCATCCAAATGGAACCATGAAGAGTAACCCTGCACAAGTCATTCAAACCTTGTCAAAATGAAGTGATTTTGGACTTTTTGGAAAGGTGAGATCAAGGGGAACAACTTCATGTTGAACACTTTTCCATTTGAATCTTGGATCATGGTGAATTTTGAGGTGGAAGTTTGGGAAATCAAACATAATTAAAATTTTCCTAAGTCCTAAGTCAAATGTTCACTTCTTCCACCTTGAATAACTTTTGCTATGAGCTTCAAATGGAAATAGTTCCTTCATCAAAGTTGTATATCTTTTGAACCTATTTAATTGGTCACAAAGTTTACCATATTTGGATTTGGCATGAAGGAGTTATGCATTTTAGAAGTTGAGGAAAATATCTTGTTCAATGGTAATGACCCAAAATAACCTATAATGTTTCCTCTTGGAACATGCCCTTGCAAGTTGAATTTGAAGTTTCTAAAAGAATAAAAGTTGGAAAGGACATCTTGAAATTGATCATGAAACTTGTATGGCCTTCATATCATAAAAATTGAGCAAGTTATGGTCCTTTGAAGTTGACCTCCTAACTAGGGCACAAACAAAATGACCTATAATCTTTTACCATAAAAAATGACTTTCCAAGCAAAACTAGCTCTTGACCTAAAAATGAAAGTTGTTCGTAATGTCATAAGTAATAAGTTTTATCATGTAATAATTTTCATATGACAAAAATTGTAGGAGATAGGGTCTAGGGAACCTCAGTTTTGGCCAGTTGACTTTCTCTGGCAAACCTCTTTGAACCATCTTGCAAACTTGAAGTTACTTTGCTCTTTGGGACTCATGGAGGATCATATATGCATAATATGATGTAATATGAAGTATCCCTTGAAATATTTGATCAATTGGTGAAGAAACTTACTGAGGAAGTCACACAAGATACCTAGATGAATTAGGGCTTCCAAGGCAAACAAGCTTCAAACTCTTGATGAATTCTTGATCTTTATGATAAATGAAGATCATGCGGATCCATAAATAATGTCTAGAAATAATGTGAACCATATCTTGATTAATTTCCTTGCACTAGGGGTCTCAAACCCTAATTGTGAGCTTGATGAGGCCTTGGTGGATGCACACACTACCTACAAAAGAAACAAAGCTATACATAGACATATTTTTTGGCATTTTGGTTAGTAAATAATGAAAAAATAAAGTATGATACAATCAAATATGCTTGGTGATATCTCCCAATGCAAACCCAATGAATAAGGGGTGAGGAGGATGCCAAGGTGTGATCCCAAATCCAATGCATATGATGAGATAAGATGCGGGATCTTAGGGTCAAAATTGGGGTCTTAAAGTGATGAATAAGCTATGTGTGTGTCTTGACTATTGTGAATTATGTTGGTTTATGTGTTTGCTTTGAGACCCTAATAGGGGATTTGGGATAAATCCCCTTAGGTCTCTATAAGTTATTGTTGAATGTGATAACTATGTATTGTGATGATCTGCTTCTTCGTTGCTTTGGTTTCTGTTGAGTTTGGACTTTCCCCCCAAGGATTTGAATGACTTTGTTTGGGTTGTTTGATTCCCCAAATGTGTGATAATGAGGAATCTGACCCGTTTTCAAATTTTTTATTTTTCGTACTTTTCGACAAAATAATAATAATGAGTTTTTGAGATTTCTTTTGAGAAAATATGAATATTTGAGAGTTTTTGAGAAAATAATAGATTTTTGAGAAACTATGGATCTTAAGGACTTTTTGAGTTATTTTAAGCAATTTGATGAGTTTAGAATATTTGGTAATAACATACCATTACCTATTGAGATGAAATATTTAAATTTTTTTGAAAATATAATTTTTAGTATAGTAATCCAGAGAGAGAATACAATGAGGAATGTGATTGGCAACTTATAGGTTCAAGAGTTGAACCTTTTTTAAGATGTTTGAGACTTGTGTTTTGTTATGATTTTGAGATGATGATGATGTTGCATGTTTGTGTTGTTTAGAATCATGCATTCATTTATTTCAAAGTTAGGTAGGACTTCGATCCAGTAATAGTCTTGTCCAGAGAGTGACTATGGCGATCTCACGTCCAATGATGCACACGGTTCAGAGTGGAGTTGGAGACATGGGAATATTAATAACATACCTCTAATCCTAGTGATTTTAGTAGCTCAAGCATTTGGGAACGAGATGGTGGTATTTCATTGCATCTACATTATGTTTTGTTTGATTTTGTTTTGTGTGGATTGATAATATCGTTATGTTTGCTATTACTATCATGTTTTGCTGAATTTCACCATTAACATTTGTTAGATGTATTCTCACCCCGTGTTTGTTGTTGTGGCATATGTGCTCCTCGGGAGTACATGAAATCAGGTACATGAGTATTCGCTAATTTAGGGGATGGCTTCGATTCCCCATTTAGCTTTTATCTTGGGTCTTAGAGGATTCACTATGATATGTAGCACTAGGGATGATATGTCTTCTTCATTTGCGTTATGTTTTATTTTTATGTTGGAGTTGATGTTGAAACTTTATGTCAGACTCGTTTAATTTTTGCTACTTATTTTACATGACTATTTGGTATTTGAGGTTTTTATGCTTTGGTGAAGCATGTGTGACACTCTATTATGTGTTTTTCATTTGAACTATTTTATTAAACATCGAGTCGGAGATTAGGGTGTTAGTAACCAATCTTTATAGGAGAAAAAAATATTTGGGAGGACCCTCAGTCCCTCCAAATCAATCATCATCTTCCTTGGAATTTCATCAGAGACTTCAATGCTATCATAGAAACACATGAACACATAGAAAGAAACTCCATTGCTAAAATTATAATACTACATTTCCAGGTTTGGTCCAATTCTAATAAGCTCATTCATATTCCTACAAAAGGTTTTTTTTACACTTGGTCAAACAAGTGATCTCATTCTTTTTTCATTGAAAGAAGACTCAATATATGTTTAATTTCTAATCAATCTTGGTTGGATTCGTGTACTATCACCTCTATTTCTACTCTCACTAAGTTGAGCTCATATCACTTCCCCATTCTTCTAGAATTCCATGTCATTCCTCATAAAATGGTGTCCCAATTTAGATTTTTAAAGACTTGGACTTTGCATAAGAATTGTAAATCTTTGATTAAGTCCTATTGGAATGATAAGGTTATTGGATATCCTATGTTTGTTCTTTGCAAGAAGCTTCAAATGTTCAAAAGAATTTTAAGAAATTGGAATCATTCCTCCTTCGGAAATATTACTCACAATGTCAAATTGGCTGAACAAAATTTAGATCGGATTCAAGCTCAAACTTAGATTTCGGGCAGGGACGATAATATTAAGAGGCTAGAGTTTGAGGCTCGGGATAGGTTATCTCTTGCTCTTGACATGGAAGAATGTTTTTGGAGAGAAAAAAACTAGAATTAAGTGGCATCTTGAGGGTATCGGAATACGACTTTCTTCCATTGCATTTCTAAAATCAGGAATTCTTTCAAGCCTATAACTATCCTTAAATATGGAGAGGAGATTTATACTGAGTCAAACCAAATTTCCTACCACACTGTGAACTTCTTTCAGAATATTTTTGCTTCTAAAGTTTCTGTGTTGCATGACTTATCCATTGTTGAACACTATATTCCTAGATTGGTGGATGACAGAATGAATGCTCCTCTCACCATGCTACCCTCCCTGGAATAAATTATTGTTGTTGTGTTTTCTCTTAACAGTGATAGTGTGCATGAGCCATATAGTTTTGGGGCATCCTTTTTTCATTTCTATTGGGATATCATCAAGCAAGATGTTTCAGAGGCGGTGGTTCAATTCTTCCCCTCGAGTTGGATTCTCCCTAGCTTCAACTCGAATACTTTAGTTCTCATTATGAAAAGTACTAATGCAAACTCTCTAGATAAATTTTGTCCTATTATGCTATCCAATTTCAAGTTCAAAATAAATTACAAAATTATTGCGGATAGACTTGCTCCCTTTATGCCTCATCTTGTCTCTCTTGAACAACAAGGTTTCATTAAGGGAAAGAATATTAACGACTGCATTGGACTGGCTTCGAAGGCTTTTAATTTACTTGATTCTAAATTCTAGTGCGGTAAAGTTGCTTTGAAGGTGGATACCACTAAAGCTTTTTGGCACTTTAAGGTGATTGTTTCTTCCGAAAGTTCTCCACCAGTTTGGTTTTAACTCTACTTTCTGTTAGTGGATAAATAGTATTATGCGTTCTTCCTGGCACTCTATTTCTGTCAACGGTTCACTTCACGGTTACTTCCAATATACTAAAGGGGTCCATCAAGGATACCCTCTATCTCCTTTATTATTTTTCCTAGCGGAAGATGTGCTCAATAAGAATATTCTGAAGATGGTGAACACTGGTTCTCTTGATTTGATCATTGGTCCTAAGAAAATCAAGGTTCCTTTTCATATTTTCTATGTTGATGATGTTTTCATTTCTGCAAAGGTAAGATCTCTAATATAGGTTATTTCGTTTATGTCTTCAGAGAGTATTCTTTGGCTTCTAGACAAGTTGTTAATTGTGGAAAATTTTCTATCTATGGAGGGGTTATGTCGAATTCTATACTTAATATTCTATCAGCTTTATTCAGTTTCAGCATAGGCACCACTCCTTTTAATTATCTTGGGGTGCCCTTTTTTAAAGGAAATCCTAAAGCTAAATATCTTCAACTGATATCCGACAAAGTCATCAACAAGCTTTCATCATGGAAAGGTTCGTTGTTATCTTTTGTCGGCAGAGCCGAGCTTGTTAAATCTACCATTCAAAGTATGCTCATACATTTCATGTCGATATATGTATGGCCAATTACTCTTGTTACAAATTTGGAGAGAGTTGCTCAAAATTTTATTTGCAGTGGTGATTCTTCTAAGAGTAACTCTATCACAGTAGCCTGGAAAAACATTTTTCATACCAATCTCTAAAGGTGGTTTAGGCCTTAGATCGTTTGTTGCACTAAATGAGGCCACCAATCTAAATCTTGGTTGGGACCTTTTCAATTTGGAGGAACCTTGGGTAGTTCTTCTTCGAATTCGGGTTTTGAGGAAGAACAAAACCATAAAGCATCACACTTTCTCCTCAATTTGGTCTAGTGTCAAGAATGAGACTTTGTTGATTAGTGTCAATTCTTCTTGGATCCTCGGAAATGGAGAATCTATTAGATTTTGGTATGATAATTGGTGTGGTGCCCCTTTGATCTTGGACATGGAGAACCAGGTCGTTGTTGTCGACCTTCGCGTAAGCTCATTCATCATTGATCATAAATGGGATTTCTCGAGCAACAATCATGATATCCTCGATTCTCTCCAAGTCATAATTCGTAATTATCACATTTCTTTTGATCTTCGTGGGGATAAAAGATTTGGAAGCATTCTCTTTCGGGCGAGCTCATGCTAAAACCTACTTATGATTTTAAAAGAAATTCGGGTGTATGTAATGATTGGTGGTATTGGATCTGAAATCCATTTCTCTCTCAAAAATCGTTTTTGGTTTAGAGGTTGTTACTCAACAAGATTTCGACTAATGACCAATTAAAGATAAAAAACTTTTCTTTTCCTTCTTAATGCAGTCTCTTCAATTTGGCTGAAGAAAATGCTTCACATCTTTTCTTTGAATGTATCTATGGTGCACATCTTTGGAATTGGTTATGCAAAGCTTTGAAGATTAACAATCAGATTCATGTCTGGGAGGACGTCTAGAACATTTGTAATAGAGCCTGGTCTGATCAATGTAAGTTAATATATAATGTTGCCTTTATCCATCTGTTAAATTTTGTTTGGATTGCTCGAAACAATGTCAGATTCAAAGAGAAATTCATCACTAGTTCTTCTTCTATTTCTTTTATTTTATCGGCTTGTTCTAAGGCAGGAAATAATTACAAAGCTTCTTCCTGTATCAATATTAATGATTTTGAGATGCTCAAATATTTCAAAGTCAGAATTCAGCCTCCTAATGCTCCTCAAATTCGGGAAGTTATTTGGAAGCCACCTCCGCGTAATTGGTTTAAGATCAATCGTGATAGAGTGTCTTTAGGAAATCCGGGTCCCTCTACTTGCGGTGGTATTTTTCAGAGATTATGACGGTCACTTTCATGGATTTTATACTCACTTGTTGGGAGT
This sequence comes from Lathyrus oleraceus, assembly GCF_024323335.1. NCBI lineage: Eukaryota > Viridiplantae > Streptophyta > Magnoliopsida > Fabales > Fabaceae > Lathyrus > Lathyrus oleraceus. The sequence goes on from NC_066581.1 coordinate 131,887,296, forward strand.
ATCGAACTCTCTGGTGTTATGTCAGCAGTTGAGTTTGCTAATGAGAATAATTGACAGAATTTATGGTCAAAATTGGATTCTATAGTTGTGGTTCAAGCTTTTAAGCCCCCCGTTCAAAGTGCTTGACAAATTCGAACCATATGGATTAATTGTTTAAATATCATTGCTAACATTTCTTTTGTGGTCTCTCACATCTATATATCTATATAGTAGGGAATAATTGCGCCGACTCTCTTGTTAACATAGATATTTCAGTTACAAGTTCTATTAATTTCAGATACCTATTTCCTAAGGGTATATTATTTAAAGAATCGTTTTGGTTTGTCTTTCTTTAGATTCGTTTCTTTTCAAAAGGATTTTGATATAATCACAATGAGGATAAAATTGCAAATGCAAGCTGTGTTATTGTTAGAAAAATCAAATGTTGGTTATCTTTCGAGCTTTGAAACTCAAAGGACTATGAAACGTAAAGTCATTATGAGCATTAAACAGGGGTCCAAATTCCAAAACACTCTAACATGATATCACTAGAAGATACATTCTCAACATCAAACAATGATGTCATCCAATGGATCGATGATGGCGTTAGAATATTAAAGAATACAAATGTCAGCATTTTATATTATATTATGCCTGAAGGGTAGGTGACCTCCATGCTCAAATAAAATAAAGGAGTTAAAGGAGGAAGTTATTTATAACTACTTTGTTATAAGATGAATCATGGAAATTTGATGGATAGATGGTTCATCAAATTTTAAATTTGAATATAATATTTAAATTAAAAAATATGATTGAGTCTTTTTTAATTTTATAAAATTAATTTGTAAGTTTAACATTGTTTTCACTTATAATTTATATTATATATTATTTGATTTTGGGTTCTCTTAACAAATTTTTTGACATGCAATATAGTTTCTTAATTCTTTACACAGAAACCTTTTCACCCTTTAATTTGATAAAATTTTCTTACCATTTTTTACTTTCTTGAAAACAAAATAGAAACAAATTAATGGTATAATACAATTTTTATATATTTCATCTTTATTGATTATTATAATTACAATACAGATATTCAATATCATTTATTCATATATTGTGGTTTCTTTGTTCAACACCGGTTGTCCTTTTAATGGAATGTCCTCCACATTAAGACTAACTTCTCTATTTATGTATTTTTTAATAGAAATTTAGAATTTCTCTTTAGGTTTGAATTCTTGTTTGCAAAAACCCTCAATTTCGACTTTTTTTTTTCTTTCTCAATCAATATAAAATAGTAAAAATATCTTGTTTTATTAAAAACGAGATTTATTCGATTTAGATTTAATTATTAGGTGGATATTATATATTATATACAAGAAAAAAAATTCTTTCTCATTCCCAAAAATTAATGTGGAAATTATTTTAATTTTCACAAAATGTAATTAGTTCTTGTATATTCTACCAAATAGTTAATGGTATTATTGAATTACAACTACAAGATAATTAAAGTCATGAAAGTGCTTTATAGTTAAAGAAACTATTTATTGGATTCTCATTCTATTAATTAATTATAAGTTAAATAAGAAAATTTTAATAAATAGCTTTTTATGCTTTTCAAAAATGCATTATTTTATGAACTTTGTAATTCAGTATAATTCTTTTTTATAGTATAATTATGTTGGATTAGATAGATTCATTATGATTATTAAAAATATAAATAGTGGGCAAATAATTCTGAAATGGTTAAGAAAGTGTAGTTTGAGATTTTTAGATAAAAATTTGAAATTATCTTATCTATATTAAGAAAACATTACTATGTTTTACTGAATTTATTGCAAATTAGCTAAAAATCTTTTAGTATTAGTAGTAGATTAGCCAACAAATATTTTGGTAGATAATTTGTTATCCAATCCATAATACCATAAGTTTGAGTTTAAATCACTTGGGAGAAATGTTTTTTCCCCAAAGATAGCTAAAAATTACTTGTATTTTTGTTGGTTTATAAATTAAGATTTTCTTTATTGTGTGATTAATGAGTGTTAGTTACAAAAATAATTTAGGAAACAAAGATAATCAAAGCATTCTCGAATTAAAAACTTTCAGGGCTATTTTTCCTTTATATTTTATAAATAGAAATCCAGCCATGGGAAATGTAACTTCTCCCTAAACGTTTTTGCATTTTCATACCTGCCATATTTATCATGCTTTCATGCATAAACAATACCTTCATGCATAATCACCCACAGAATCATGCATAGCTTTCTTCACTTGCATTTTCATTGAAATATAGTGAAATGTTCATTGTTGCATTCAGAATTCTATCCTTCTTATTCATGCTTTACGCTCTTCTTTGTTAAAATAATATTTGAAGATCTTCATTCGGTTACACCAGCATTAATCAACATCATGCATTATATATTTACATAAACATGCATGATACACTTCTTTAAACATCTCTAATCTCAAACCATTAAAAAAATCGCGGCCTTTAAAATTTTCAGGTTTTGACCTCCCCAAATTGATTTGTGCCATTTTTATAAAATGTGTCACACTATTTTTTGCGTAGATTTTTCGAAAAGTTGGTATTTTTTCAAACATTAATTTGCGGACGTTTTTAGGGCCCGTGAAATGAGATAGAAACTTCTTCATTGATTATCTTAGATGAATACAAGATACTTATATAGTAAGGTCTTAGGAGTAACATAATTATGATAGACTGGCTTTATACAACCACATCCTCTAACAACTTGAAACTATCATAACTACTTAACCAACTACTTCTAGCTACTTTTCTAATTAATTGACTTAAGTAACAAGTTAGCTTAAATAACTTGTTCCTGGTGTAATATCTCCCCACAAGTTGGAGGTTTTTGGCATTTAACTTGAAGATCATTTAGAAGGTAGACCAATCATTGTAGTTCACAAGTGGCAGTTGCAAGGGCATGATACGTAGTTTCAGATGAAAAGAGAATTATCTAAATTAGCTTGATGAAATTGATGTTCAGTTAGGATGGATGTGAGCTTCTCATACCATTTTCGACTTGCTTGCTTAAGGCCGTATAGGGACTTGATAAGTTCGCACACTTGATTGGGTTTGGTGCGACCCTGGTGGTAGAGTCATATATACATCTTCCTTCAAATATCCATACAAAAATGCATTATTGACATCTAATTGGTGAATGAAATAATTGTTATTAGTTGTTAATGCAATAACCATTCCAATTGTGGTCATTTTTTCTACAAGAGAGTAGGTTTCGAAATAGTTTAGACCTTTAATTTGGTTGTACCATTTTGCCACTAACCGGGACTTGAATCTCTCAATTGTGCCATCTACATGAAACTTGATTTTGAATATCCACCTACATCCAATTGGCTTGATATTTGGTGGTGAATCAACAATTTCCGAAGTGCTTGCTCATTCAAGAGCTGATAATTCAACTTGCATTTCTTGGTTCCAACATTCAAATTTTCTAACGTCAACATATGTCTTTGGTTCATGAAGGGTATTGATGGACATGATAAGTTGATTGAATATGGGAGACAATGAATAATAATACAAGTAATTGGAAATAAGTTAATCATTACCTGATGATGATTGATTGAGTTGGTTGGTAAATGATCTGCACAAGTAGTCCTTGAGGTAAGATGGAGGTTGCTTGGTTCTTGTCAAGTGTTTGATATCAGGAATGGTGTGATTGGAAAGTTTTGGATTGTCGGGAGGTGTTACAATGATTGGAAATTGGTCATCAATATCATCATCAAGTAAGGATTGTAGAGGTGGAATATGTTGGATATGTGACTCCACACACAAGATGGGGTGAATTGTGGGGATTTAAAAAACGATTGTTTAAAAACAAATTATTTTCATTTTTAGAGTTTAAAATCATTTTGAATAAAACATTTGAAAATAGTAGTGTAAAACCAAACGAAATAAAGTATGCTGAAAATAAAAAGATAATGGAAGAGAGAAGACATCATAATCTATAGACGTTTTGGCAAATGAAGTGATCTACTCCTCTCCCAAAGACCTAATATTGAAAGTATCCACTAGTCCTTACAAGGTTTTAGTAGGTTGAGCTTACGAACCCCCTTACACAAGGAAAATGAAGTTTCAAGCTAACTTGCAACAAAACAATGAACAACGGACTGGAGCGACCAATCTTTCTTCCAAACACGAACTTGAAATGATTAGTCCCCAAGATAAAGTGAGATTTTCTACGGACTTATCTAGAACCAAAGGTAGAATTTTTAACGTGGTATCCTCTACACCGAGCTAGCGTTTTACACGAGCTATCGTTGAATCTGATTGAGATTTTAAACTAGGCTAATCTTGAATCAATGTGAAGCTTTTACATTGGTTGAGCTCATAAACCAAGTTGAGGTTTTACACTGGGCTAATCTCAAACCAAGTAGAGCTTTTACACAGACTCAACTCTTGAACCGAACTAGAGTCTTAAAAACTAAATCCCCCAAAAAATCTTTTAATGAGTTTAGATTTGAACTCAAAAAAACACTCTCTTAATGAAAAAAAATATTCAACTGAGAGAAAAATACCCTTTGGTAAATTTATAATATCACCCTTTCCAAAACAAAATTTTCCTCACCAAACCCAAGAACTTTCTCGAAGCACAATGACTAAATTATAGAGAAAGTAGAAAAATATTTTTAGAGCGAGAGACTGAGGAGAGTGAGAATGCTCTCTTTTCTGGATGTGAAAATTTGAAGGGAAAGATCTATATTTATAGGCTAGAGGTTGGCACGAAAAAGGAAAAAATTGATGGGCCAAATTAATGTCTTAATCGATTGGGTCCTCAAGCCAATCTATTAAGTGAGTAAAATAGTCGATTGGAAAACCCCATTTTGAAAAGTTTTGATAGAGAGTCGTTATCAGTAATAAAGACATTTTCTTAATCGATTAAGGACACAATTTGAACTTACCAAATCTATTTGGGATATGTTCCAATATATTAGATAGTTAAAAAATTGTTCAAATCATTTTGTCAACTCCTGACTCAACTAGCACGACTCCAATATATTTTCAGGTTGTTTTTCTTTAAGAAATAGATGTTTTTTTTTGTATGTTTGTGTTTGTGTGTGTGTGTGTGTGTGTGATTTATCCATACTACTTTACGAGAATTCCTTTTTTTTTACAAAATACTAATCACTCAGACGCGACTGGATAATTTTTCACACTTTCTCTCTTTCACACTTTGCCAAATATACCAATCACATAAGAACTTGCTTGAATTTTCTTGTAGGTGAGGCTTGAGATGTCTTTAGTTGAATGCCATCATATGATGATAGAGATCATAAAATCCTTAGTTCATCAGATTGATTTGGAGGAAGAACTTTGAACAAAAGTTCTTATGGATCTTTGATCGCTTGACATAATGCTTGCATCTTCACAAGTTGTCATCAGTGGAACCAAGTTGTCATCATCAAAATAAAAATATGATAGTCGTCTTAAGCTTTGATCACTTCTTAAATATCATGCAAAACATGATTCCAAAAAATATTGGTGTCACATGGTGTTGGTGATTTTGTATTGGTGATAAGAAGTTAAATTGACGTAGTCACATGATTGATGGGAGACTGATTTTTGTGTTGGTCAATGTTGTGATTTTGGTATACATTCCAATTTTGTAATGGGAAATTTGTTACTGGAATGGTATGGGATTATGTGTTCATAGAATGTATGTCTTTAGATAAATAATTCTTTGGTGTATAGGTCAAGGAGAACACTTCCTTTGAAGCATGCCTTGTATCCCAAGAAAGTTATTTTTCTAGCTATAATGTCTAGTTTAGTTCTGTGGAATCGAATGGTAGGGCATAGACAAGGTCAGCCAAAGACCTAGAATTCATTAATGTCAGGTTACTTATCATATAAATTTTGGTAAGGAGATTTTTTTTTAAGTAATGGTGTGGTAATTCTATTAAGGAAAAAAACTACGTGTTGAAGGGCATTATTTACCATTAATGTTTTGAAAGTTTTATTACACTATTATAAATAATACGTTTTATGACAAAGTTTTCACCTCAAGCAATAAATAATCGAGGTATAATTCATGGACGTGTCATGTTTTTTTTAAATACCATTTATTCTCTTGGTTGGAATAGATGACCGAGGGGAAAACTAATTCAGAGGACATGCTTCAAATTCCAACAACTAAAACTTATGTTTTTATTTCTTTAAAAGTGACATCTTCCTTTTTATTTTATTTTTTATTTTAAAATGAAATGATCTATTCCTTCAGTTACACTACTAACCGAGGGGTTTGATACCCAAATTTAATTATAAAAGCATTCGTTCATTAAGTTTTTCCCTAAACCTAACTCATCTACAACTGCTCCAAACTCGTAAACATCATTCTTTGGGAAGGATTGCAACACTGAAAAATCTTCAAATTTTCTTAATTAGTTAAGAAACCTTTCATGGTTGTGTGTTGTTGTTCTTACATACACGCATTGGAGAAAATAATTTTACCAAGCTTGAACAAAACATTTTTTCTGTTCTTTCAATCTATCTCACATAATGGTATTGTTAATGTTGTGGTTGTTGTTGTTCCTGCTACTGTTGTTGTTGTTGTTATTGTCGTTGTTATTTATGTAATTGTTTTTTGTTATTGTTGTTGTTGCTGCTATCGTTGTTGTTGTCTTTGTTGTTGTTGTTGTTTTCATCCTTGTTTTAATTGTTATTGTCGTCGCTTTTGTCGTCATTATTCTCGTTGTTGTCATCGTTATCATCATTGTTGTCATTGTTATTGTCGTCGTCGTTGTCATTATTGTTGTCGTTGTTGTCTTCGTTTTTGTTGTTGTCGTTGTTGATGTCTTCTTCATCGTTGTTGTTGTCATTGTTATTGTCGTTGTTGTTATTATCGTTGTTATTGTTGTTATTGTTGTCATTGTTATTCTTGCTACTGTTGTTGTTGTTGTTTACACCTCTAGCCAAGATCATTGATATATTTTGAAATAACTTCCCAATATTGTCAATCAAATAAATCATTCTATAATTTATTGCTTTCTTTAGCTGACAACATTGAGAAATTTATTCCTAATCATACTGATAATATATTGCAATAAATGTTATTGTTTCACAAAACAAGTATATGAAAATTTTGTTTTGAGTATAGTCATTTGTTTGAGTATTGCAACAACAAATAAATTGACAAATGGTAAACAATTGAAAAAGGAAACAATACATGTTACTTTCAATTTTTTTCATTCATCGATTTTTTTTGCAATAGAAGTAATCTATTACCTTAGTGGATTTAGACACCGAGGGGGAAAAGTCCCTATATTATTTCATTTTTAATTTTAAAATAAAAAACCTTTTACCTCGGTTTTACTTAAGAACCGAGGGGAAAATTCACTCAGTTTTATCTAAATGAATCTTTGTCATCCCTTTATAAAGTAACAAGAATCAAGATATTGCCAATACATTATTCCATAAGAAACGTTCTACACCACAACTATATATCTTAGACAATGTATTGTGAAACTTAAACATTGATAATGAAAGCATTTGAATTGAAAACAGTAAAACTCAAAGAAGCTTAGAAACAATCTTTGTAATGAATTGCAAGAGCATAAAATATTTGGTGCAAGGTTGGGGTTCTTACATAATCTCTTATCTTTTAACTTTTAACTGAATATTTATTTATTTATCTAACATTTATTTATTTATTTTATATCATAAACAAATGCTAACAAAAATCATTGAACTTGAAAAAAAAAAGCATTGTTCTTCTCCAAGATTAACACTGATGATGATAATTGGATTCAAAATTCGTCAAATTTTTTTACTTGTAGATTGAAACAAAAACAATTTAATTTTTTTTTATATTTTAATAAAACAAAGGATATATATATATATATATATATATATATATATATATATATATATATATATCCCCTCTGGTATTTAAAAAATTGAGAGGTAAAGTAGAGTGTTTTCAAAAAAATACGAATACGCAGTTATTGGAGATCGAATACACTACCAATTCCACATTTTTTTCTCGGTTGCAGATTGGCCAAAGGGAAAAGTGGCGACTTTCCATGATAGCCTTCGTTAAGTTGCCCATAAAACCGAGGTAATAATTCTTTTCCAGCCGAGGTAAAAATAAGTTATTTATAGTACTGTTAGTACAAGAATTCTCTACATATTTTGAGGATATGCTGGTATTTTGTCCCCACTCTTCTATTTTATTATGGAGTTTCAACACAAGATCTTGGTGATGGATGCCCTCAAAATTGTAAAACTGGGGAAAAAGGAACTCATGGGTATTGTCAGTTCTAACAACCTTTGTTTTTGTGTTGTATTTTTTTCAAGCGTTGTTACGAAGGATTATACATAATTAGCAACTTCATCCTTGGATTTTATGAGGATAATCTAAGTGAACCTACTATGATCATCAATGATGATGAGGAAATATTATGGTTATGAAGAGATTGAATTGAGAGAGGCCCCAAAATATCAAAGTGTAAGAACTCATATTTAGATTTAACATGTGAATTATTGGTTTTAAAAGGCAGTTGCTTTCGCTTGGAAAAATAGAAAATATCACAAAAACTTATTTTATTATGAGTAATAATTGGATACAAATGAGACATGTATGTTACCCTATTTCTAGATAAATGGCATATCCTAAAGTGCCAAAGAGATGACGAAGGAATTGAAAGGTTACATTGAGATACATAAATTGTGTTTACATTCTTCAAAGAGTGAGGGATATGAAAGTTGGTTTGGTCAATATGTTTGTGTTCCATCTTTAATTGGTACAACCCATTTAGTTATTCAACCAAATAAATCATCTTCAAATTCTTCATATCCTGTCTATAACACAAGTTTTTTGTGAATTGGACAGTAAAAGCTAGCGATGAACATGATTTTGAAACAAAAATTAACTTTAATCTAAAGTGAGGTGAATACAAAACATTGGTGATGTATAAATTAGGTAAAAACTAAACATTACCAGCATGGGTAACCTGATTTGAGTTGCCATTTGGAAGATGAATTTTTTTAGGATTTATTATATAAAATGATTCAAAACAAAATCTAGAAAAACAAATATGGGCATTGGCTTCAAATCAAGAAGCCACACATTGGACTTGTTACTTACATAACAAGTAATGATAATATGAATACCTTAATGTTGATGCTCATCTGAAGAAGGACCACAATGAGATGAAATATAGGTGTTTAGTTGATTGAGTCTTGAACCAAAATATTAACTTATTGAAGGAAATGAATTAGCTTATTGAAGCAAACAGACAAGTTGGTCATACTTTTCTTGAGTTAGACCGAAAATATTGGATTCTTGCTGATTTGAATCTGAAGTAAAATTAGGTTGTTGAGATTCAATAGTGGTGTTATTATATGTGTTAACAGATGAAAGAGGTTTGTTCATATGAGGATAGTCATATTTTTTGTAACAAAAATCAGCAGTGTGACCATACTTAGGTCAATGAGTGAAATGTCTGGAATTGTTCTTGCCATTTCCTCTGTAGTTAATTCCTCTGTATCGACCATAACCTTTCTTAGCATCATAAGAATTGGTGAGAATGGGATTGTCAACCACATGTGTAAGAGTGCAATTTCTTTCTTCTTGAGCTACTAAGGAATACACCTAGTTGAAGGCACTTCCCTATGCAGGAACTTTTGCAAATATAACACTACATATTCCCTCAAGCACAAGGCCTTTGGTAGAAGATGATGTGTTTAAATCACGGATTATGAGAGTATCAAGAGAACCGATAATTTCTCTCGTGAGGTCTTAGCTATGCTGGAAAATCCGGGTTCTTTAACCATAACGATGTGTAATCCGATTGAAGAGACATTAAGTCCCTCAGAGAGAGTTTAGTCAGTCTGGAGAATTTGAATCTTTCAAGCATAATTTCATATCCAATGAGACTATAAGTCTCTTAGGCAAGGTGTACAACCAACTTGGGTGGGACATCCATCGAGCCCTCGGGAAAGACTTGTTATCAAGTCTGTCAAGCTAGATATTTGTCGCTCCTCTTAGGCGTGATTCTTGAGCACTTATCCCTCCCGAGAAGACACTAAGTCCCTCAGGCGAGGAGCCAAATATTTATCCTAGAGAGTTTAAATCCCTCAGGTAGAATTGCATATAGCCTTACTAGTGAGACTATAAGTTTCTCAAGCGAGGCGTACAACCTACTTGGGAGGAAATTCCATCGAGCCCTCAAGAAAGACTTGTTATCAAGTCTCTCAAGCTAGATACTTTTTTGCGCCTCTTAGGTATGATTCTTGAGCACTTATCCCTCCTGAGAAGACACTAAGTCTCTCAGGCAAGTAGCTAGGCAGCTTATCTCGAGGAATCTAAGTGCCTCAGGAAGAACTAAATATAGCCTAATTGATGAGACTATAAGACTCTCAGGAAAGGCATACAACCTACTTAAGTGGTACTTCCATTGAGCCCTCTGGCAAGACTTGTTATCAAGTATCTCAGGCTAGATATATATCGCACCTCTTAAGTGTGGTTCTTGAGCACTTGTCATGCCCGATAAGACACTAAGTTCCTCAGGAAAAGTTTTGAATAACTTATTCGTATTGCCTTATGGGGTGGAAAAAATCTTCGTCATGAAGTCTAGGTTAAGAAATATTGCCTCAAGGGGCGGCAAAGACCCATGTTATGGAGTCAGGCATAAGAGATGTTTCCATGAGTGCGTGTCAATCTCCATAAGCATCAAGGTGTCTACTATGTAGACCATGTAAAACGGGGTTTCCTTGGTGGTGGAATGCTAAGTGGTGTGGTATCACCATAATATCTCGGGGAGTAGTTCCGTCCATAAGTCCTTGGCATCATCAAGCTTCTTATTGAGTCATTTTAGAATTACTTTGTTGGCTGACTTGGCTTGACCGTTGGCTTGAGGGTGTACAATGGGAAAAAAATTATTTGTACTCCCAAATCTTTGCAGAAATAGGTGACCATAGTGTCGCAGCGTGAAAAATACCTGAGCAAATAAACGCTCGAAATCAACTAGAGTTGCCACTAAAGTTTATATTTAGAAGGGAAACATCGATAAAACCTTAAAAGAACAAAATATGGTAGTTACAACCAAATTCAGGTTTGGGAGTTGGTTATGCGCGAGGAAGGTATTAGTACCCCGCACATCCATTGTATCCAACGGGAACCGTTTAATAAACTTTGTGAATGAGAGTGTTAGCTAAAGTTATTTGATCTCTTCTAATTATTACGATGTATTTACAAAAAGAAATAAAGAGGATTTTTTTTATTAGGGTGCTTGACGTGACGTTGAATCTCGCTCTACGTATCCCTTTGTGCAATGGGGAACTCAAAGCTACATAGTTCTAAGTAGAAAATGTTTGTTTGTTGGTTGTTTTTAATAAAAGATGTTTAGGTCGCATTCGAGAGGTTTAAGCGTTGCTTGCTCATCATGCATGGGTGAAATGAAGTGTTGTTTATTTGGCGCGTTGGAATGGATTAAATATTGTTTGTTTATGAAAAAAAATTGGTCGTACTGAGGCGAAAAAAGTAGGTTTGATGATCTATATGCACATTAGACATTACTAGTTTAAAAAATTGAATTGTAGTTGTTTTATAATTTGAGAACTCATTTATCGTGAGATATTTAATAGTTGAAGTATTTAGCAAAGTTATATTTACTTATGTGTTTTTATTATATTATGTTTAATTTGTAATGAGCATATTAGGGATTATTTTTCGTAGTTTTTATGTATTTAATGATGTGCATGAGTAGTCTTGGTGACAAGTTCTGTCAAGTCAGAGACTTAAACTAAGCAAGCCTAGAGATAGAAGATGCTAGAAGAGGGTTGAAATGACAATGTTAGGGCTGACATGGTAGAATTAAAAGCAACACATTTAGGGATGAATTGAAAAGTTAATAGGATAAGGATGAATGCTACAAGACAAATATCCGAAAAGTTATTTTTTACGCTACCATGGGTCACCGACAATATTGCATACCTTCTCTGGAATATGTTGTCTCCCCATTCACCATGTATTATCATAGTACCAATACTTGGAGACAAGGGAATATGCCATATTCCTTAGGCTGAAACCACTGGGTAATCAAAAGGCCCAAGACCCAAGTTTGGAGACAACATTAAATATGAGAAATGCCTATAAAAGAATTTGGGTTGGGATGTGAAAAATATTCATAAGTTTAGATAGAAAAGTTAGTAACAAAGAAGGAAGGAAGAACCAAAGTTCTGACACGCCTTCGTCCCCTTATTTTTAAAGGAATACTGCACAATCAGATGTGACACAAGAGGCTTCTTGATGGTTGAAAGTTGCAAGTAGTTAAAGTGTTACTTTTAGGTTTAATATTTTCTTTCTTTACTGTTTATATCTGTTGAACTTAGAAATCTATTTTGTTGTCATTAATTTGTTCATCATGAGTTAAAACTCCTTGTGTTGGTCAATGTGAGGTTTAATTAAAAACTAGTCTTTTGTGTGTTATGATATGGAATTAGTGATATATTTTGTTGCTATATATTTAGTGTTTTTGACTAATCATCTTAGAAATAGATAATAGTTTATTGGTATTAAGGAATCCTCTAATAAATATAAATCATGACAAATATGAATAATAAAAGTAAGTAGGAATACTTAGCCACTTTAGTTACTTTAGAGATGAAAAACTATATCCATAAGGGAATTTGGAACTTATGATAGATTGTATAATTGCTATCGTGAGGCTTGCGGAATTTCTCCATAATAATTGATGCACATACTTAGACGTTGTAGGAATGGACCACTAGATCATGTTCTCCCTTCATTCTTCTCCATATTAATTGTCACGACAAAACATATCATAATCATGAATTAGATGAAATCATTAAATAGGTCATTGTCCAACATACTATTCCACTATGTTAAAAACCTTTACTTCTTAGTTGTAATTTCTTGTTTTTGACCAAGTGATAAAAATCAATTATTAGTTACCTTTGCTCATAATCTTTTTAGAATTTATTGTATTGAAAATAAAATTTAGTTAATAAATCTTTGTGGGATCAATAATCTTACTTGTAGCACTTGCTACTAAGTTTTGTCGTGTATACATGCACATAGAAAATAGTCAACACGTTTTTGGTACCGTTGTCGGGGATTGTATCATTAAAATTTTGACTTTCATTGAAATTGTAAGAAGTTACATTTAAGCTTTTGATGTTTTCAGTCTTTTAGTATCACGACATATGTGTGGTTGCTGCATGTGTAGGGTGTTAACCCCAGTTTACAATGGATACCTGATCCACCATTCAGACTTTTAAGGAGATATCAAGTTTCCAATCAACTCCCAAGAACCATTGTTCCTGTTCCATCATTTGAGAACTTAAACAAGATCTTGAGGATCCTCAACAAGGATAAGAAAAAGTCATGGAAAAAATAGATATCATTGAAATTGCTAATGATAAAGAAAGAATTAATAGAGACTATGTTTCTTTTTATCTCAATGCAATGAGCATCGGTATTATCAAACCAGAGATGAATATGGCCTAGTTTGAGTTTAAGATAATTGTGTTTTAAATGTTGCAAGCTATTGGCCAATACTTAGGTGCTATAACAAATGATTCTCACTTGCATTTGAGGCAATATTTGAAGGTTCTCAATAACTTTAAGATCCATGGAGTCGCTAATGGTTTTAGGTTGTGGTTGTTTCCATATTCTCTAAGAGATAAAGCTAAGAGTTTGCTTAACTCATTGGAACCAAATTCCATTGGCACATGGAATAACTTGTAGTTTCGCTGACGGATATACCATATTTTCACCTTGGTTATCTCATAAAGCCGAGGGGTAAAATAATTTTTTTGTTTATTAAATATAATGTGGATTGCTCATTTTACTAAACCCTTTAATGAACATATAACTTCTAAAAATTGGTTAGGAAAATAATTATATGAACAATTATGTTATATTTGAAGAACAACTTACATTGATTATGATTTTGAAATATTTTGCAACTCATCATTCTTCTCACGTTGTTGTATGGTTAAAATATCTCCAATATTTCAAGTTCTTTACTCAACACTTCTTTTCTAGTAATTCATTCTTGAAAGCATAAAATTTGATACTTTGAAAAATGAACAAATATGAAAGAAAGTTGAACAAACTAGAAGTAGGGGTGTTCGCGGTGCAGTTTGGGCGGTTTTGGCGATAAAAATCATCCGAACCGCAAGAGAAAAAAGCATGCGGTTTGGTTTGGTTCGGTTGGCTTTTAGAAATAAAACCGAACCAAACCAATGCGGTTTGGGTTGGTTCGGTTGGTTCGGTTTTTTATAATATTTTTATTGTGCCATACATACACCTATAGAGAACAACATAACTTTGTATTTAGTCATTCATACATGACTAAATAACATCAAAAGTCATCATATTTAGACAAAAATATTTCATTCAATATACAAAAAATTAGATTAGACAAAAGTGGAATAAAAAACATATATAAATAGTAGCATAAAATAATATCGAAGACATTATAATAAAATATAAAAAACATATGAGATGAGAGATTAGAGAAGATGAAAAAAAGAAGATAAGAGATGCGAGATTGAGAAGAAAAGTACGATAAAAATATAATTAAAAGAGAAAATAGTAACATAAAAGATGAAAAAGAAAGAACATAAGAGATGACTTATTAGAGTAGAATAGGTGAAACCTACATGGAAAAGAAGACGAGAAGAATGTGTGATACTACTATGAGAGATTTAAGAAGGTTGAAATTGAAACCCTAAGCGTGAGTAAGAGAAAATCGTTTGCAATTGTAAGGTTAAGGCATACTAGGTTTGATGTTTTGGTTGGATGTGGGATAAATAAAATTTGGGTTGTAACATAATGCGGTTTGGTTTGGTTTAGTTCGGTTTGCAAAATACAAACCGCAAACAAAACCAAACCATGCAGTTTTATTAAAAAATGACCCAAACGAATCCGAGCCAAATGCGGTTTTTTGCGATTTCGGTTTGGTTTGGTTTGGTTTGCGGTTTTCTATTGGGTTGGTTTGGTTTTGAACACCCCTAACTAGAAGTATTGGAGAGATTTTAATAATAAAACAATGTGAGATGAATGATGAGTTGCAGAATGATAGAAAATCATTAGTCAGTGTAAGATAAGTTTCAGATACAACATAATTTTGCATATGATTATTTCCAAAATCTACTAGGTTATATGTTCCAAGAGATGTTAGTGCAACAAACAATCGACATTAGATATAATAAATAAAACTAGACGAAACAAGATGAGAGTTGTACAAAGAATCACAAAAACCATAATCTCAATAATATCAATATCAACAACAAAAACAACAAGAAAACAACAACAATATCAAACACAACATCAATAACAACAACGTCAATAAACAACCTCTAGGATTTAGGGTCTCCACATCAAGAACAACAACATCGTCAAAATCAACATCAATAACAATAACAAAAAGTCTAGGATTTTGGATCTCAACAACAACAACAACAACACCAACAACAAAAAAAACAATAACAACAATAACAACAACAACAACAAAAATATGAAGAAAAAAATATTAGTAGTGATGTCCGACGTATCAGATCTCTGAAAAAGAAGTCAAAGAAAATGATTTGGATCTCTGAAGAAGAAAAGAGAGCCCTAAACACATAACATCTTCTTATTGAATATGATATGTGTTTACGACTCTCATTATTTATGACTCTTTGTTAGGGTTATGTTTATGTTGTTTAGACAAATGAAATTAAATGCTACAAGGTAAAACTATATATCAGAGAAATATATTCACCTCGGTTGGTATGAAAACCGAGGGGTAAAGTAGCGTGCTTTTAAATTAAAAAAAAATATTCAAGAATGCGCCACTTTTAATGAGATAAAAACATAAACTGAGGCTACTAGGATTTGAATCATGTACACTGAATATGTTTATCCATCATATTTCCAAATAACCGATGAAATATATTGTATATTTAAAAAAAAACAGGGTGCGTCCAGATATTTGACTTTGGTTTTTCATTACGTGAGGTGAAATCGTCGTCATGAAATATATTATTTGTAGTAGTGACACTTTAGTTGGAGAAGTTGTTTGAAGAGTTGAATATGACCAATTATGAGCAAATCAAGTTATTAGTGGACAATTAATCAGCAATTGATTTGGAAAACCACCCTATGAGTCATGGTAAGAGCAATCACATAGAAAAGAGGTATTATTTTCTTAGGGACCAAGTTAGTAAAGAGAGATCAAGCATTGGACACTGAGTTGCAATTAGCTGATATTTTGACAAAGCCTCTCAAACAAGGAAGGTTTGAAGAGATGAATGGGAATGAGAAGCATGTCAAATATGAGTTAGAAAGGGTATTGCGGTTAATTCAGTTTGCTTTAAGAATATAACCAGGGAGTATATCATATAATCGGGCAAGTATGTCAATTTTTGTTAGACAAATTGTTTTAAAGATATACTCGGGTGAGTATATCATATAACCCGGTGGGTATATCACACTGTTTTAGACAGTTTGTTTTAATTTTAATTGACTAATGTGTCTAAAAATATCACCCTTTCAAACACTCTAATTTTCTCTCAATTTATTATCATTTGTCAAAGTAAATTGTTATATAGATTATTTATATAATTAAACTCAAAACTAAGTTCCACGAAAAATAGTGGTAGTTAATATCAGAAATAAGTACATAATAAAATACATATAGTAGTAGACAGGAAAGTTAGCGGATTTTAGCATAAGCCATTCACTTAACTGATTACATTACATCTTAGTAATCTTACATAATTCTTAAACCCCTAAACATTTGTTACATCCACGCAGGAACACCAATACCAAATGCACTTAGGAACTTGACTTTCGTCAGTAGTGCATATATATGTTTGACAATCTTCGTCACTGGTGCAGAACACATAATCTTTGATGATAAATAAGAGTAAACTAGTATTATTAAGAAGGAATGTAAGATTATGCATATAATAAGAAAATCAATTTTAAATAGAAGTGACAAAAAAAACTTACGATGAGAGGATACAACAACAATTAGAGAAAGAAATATGATAAAAACATGAGCCAATTTGAGAACTTCAAACATAATTTTTCTCCTTAAAATGTAATAAATATAAGATTTTTCGAAGACTTAATAATTTAATAACTCCCATGCATTGTTAATTTCATTTTAGTAGTTTTTAGTATATATATATATATATATATATATATATATATATATATATATATATATATATATATATATATATATATATATATATATATATATATATATATATATATATATATATATATATATAAGGTTTGCAAGAAATCATTCATTAATTAAGAATTATGGTTAAGTGTCTCTTAGTTATATCAATGTGTCATTTATATATTTTTGTTTCACTTAATTGACCATTTAATCTTAATAAAATACTCAAATAAAATTTGTTTATGATCAACATCGATCATTCTTCTTCTCTCCTTTTTTTTATTAGGTAGTATATTTTTACTAAGCCTTTTAACCTTTTGAGATAGACAAGTTAAAAATTAAACTTTTTAAATAATAGTTTTAAATGAATTAATTGACACAAATTGACTTGCATTTCTAACTATAAACATGAAATTAGTTAGAGTTAAATATGTTTTATCAATGTTTAAATTTCCTTGAACAAGAGTAGCTAACTTTCTTAAACTATCATTTGATGAACCTCCATGGATCTATTATGATTTTTATTTCTCTTTTTATTTATGAAATTGATGTATATTTTAGTTTAGCTATTTTTCTTTCTTCATAATGCTTTTCTTTAATTTAATTATTATCAAACTGATTTTGGAATTAATTGACTATAGAGAGACGAGTGATAAATAAATAATTTGAAATTTTTAATCATAACTATATTTGTTTTAAGACTAATTAATATATGACATTTTTTTGTGAACAAGTGTTCTTGATGTTTTTATTGTAGGTTTCTATTTTAACTGATGACCGTTATCAATGAGTTGAGTTTTAGTCGGTGTTCTCCTTGTTAGAGGCGGTGTTTATTACTTATTACTTTGATTTTATGTTTTCCCCTACTTTTTTGTAACTTGTGTATAGCTTGAGTTGGAAGGAAACTATGTGAAAAAAGTGGTAGGAAGTGGTTTAGTTAGCATGTTTGCAATTTGTACATGGCTAGATACATGTTGGATATGCAACTTCTCTTATATTATTCTCTCTCGAACAAAATGAATATCTAGTTCGATATACTTGGTACGTGCATGTAAAACAGAATCATGGAAGAGTAAAATTGCACTGAAATCATCACAAATTAAACAAAGTAGGGGTGAAGTAGTTGATATGAAGTTCTGTGAAAAGTGATTCAATCCACAACAATCCTAAAGTTGTGTGTGCAAGAGTGTGATATTCAGCTTTTGTATACCACAAGAGGCTGCTTCTTCGAGTTCCATGCAACTAGATTAGGGCCAAAGTAAATACATGAATTAGATGTTGATCTTTGATCATCCGAGTCACTCCTCCAGTCAGAATCACTATAAACTCGCACTAATATTTGATGAAGTTGATGAGCATGTGATAATAGCAACCCATGTGTGATTGTTCCACTCAGATACCTTAGGATCCGCTTAACTAGAATCCAATGAGACTCGAGGGGTGAATACATGAATTGACATGATTTGTTTACACAAAAATAAATGTTTGGTCGCATGAGAGTTACATATTGCATGGCACCTATGATTATCCTATACATAATCGGATGTGCTATCACATCTGACCCATGTTTGCCTAACTTCCGGTAAGTGAACATGGAAATTGCCACTCCATTTGTATCTGACATATTGACTTTTCTCAAGAGATCTTGAAGTATTTTTATTGTGTGATTAAAATGGATTCATTTGACTGATAATGCACTTCAATCCCTAGGAAATACTTTGGGACACCAAACTTCTTCAGGGCAAATTTATCATGTAATTTCACAATTACAAGTAATATATTTTATGACAAGAATTTCACCTCAATCAAAAATAGTCGAGGTATAATTACTAGGCACACCATATTTTAATATTTTTACTTAAAAATATCATTTATTCTCTCAGTTGGAATAAATGACCGAGGGGAAAACTAATTCAAAGGACATGCATTGAATCCCAACAACTGTAATTTATGTTTTTTCTTTAAAAGTTGCACATTTATTTTATTTTTAATTTTTATTTAAAAATTAAATGATTTATTCCTTTGGTTACACTACTAATCGAGGGGTTTTATACCTTGATTTACTTATAAAAGCATTTATTCATTAACTTTTTTCCTAAACCTAACTCATCTACAACTGCTCCAAGCTCGTAAACATCATTCTTTGGGATGGATTGTAAGACGGAAAAATATGCAAGTTTTCTTAATTAGTTAAGAATTTTTTTAAGGCTGTGTGTTGTTGTTCTTACATACATGCATTGGAGAAACTAATTTTACCAATCTTGAACAAAATATTTTTGTATTCTTGCAATCTTTCTCACATAATGGCGTTATTGTTGTTGTTCTCCTAATCATACTAATAATATATTGCAAACAATGTTCTTGAATTTTATTTTGAATAGTCCTTTTTTAAATATAGAAACACACAAAGAAATTGGTGAATGATAAAAAATTAAAAAAGAAAACAATACATATTACTTTCAATTTTTTTTCATTAACTTTTTTTTTGTAATAGAAGTAATCATTTACATCAATGGATTTAGCCATCGAGAAAAAGAAATCCCTATTTTATTTTAATTTTTATTTAAAAAAGAAATAAATTCTTACCTCGGTGTTACTAAAGAACTGGGGGGAAATGTAACTCAGTTTTGTCTATAAAAGAATCTTTGTCGTTCATTTTTAAAGTAACAACGCTCAAGATATTGTCAACACATCAATCCATAAGAAAACATATACATTCAATCAGAGCATGAACACCATAATTATATATCTTGGATTTTACATTATGAAACTCAAACATTGATAATGGAAGCATTTGGATTGAAAATAGTGAAACTTAAAGAAGCTTGGAAATAATCTCTAGGATGAATTGCAAAAGCAGGAAAAATTTGGTGAAAGGTTGGTGGTCTTACGTAATCTCTTATCTTTTATAACTGAAAATTTATTTTATTTATCTGACCTTTTTATTTTATATAAAAAACAAATGCAAAGCAAAAGCCATTGAGAATATAGTGCATGCAAAAACCATTGAACTTGGATCTAACATTTGTTTTTCACCGAGATTCAATGAAACGGGGATCCAATGATCTTCACCAAGATTGATAGTAATGACGATGAATCAGATTCGTAATTCGTCAAAAATGTGTACTTATAGATTGAAACGAAAATATTATAAAATAAGAAATTTTGCATTTTAATAAAACAATATATCTCCTCGGGTATTTCATAAACGGAGAGGTAAAGTAGCATATTTTTAAGAAATACGAATATGCAGTTGCTGAGGATCGAACTCAGTACCAGTTTCACCTTTCCTCTCGGTTGTAGATAGATCGAGGGGAAAAGTGGAATCTTTTTACAACACCCTTCGCTAAGTTGCCCCGAAAAACTAAGGTAATAACCATTTT
The DNA here is from genome assembly GCF_024323335.1 of Lathyrus oleraceus. Lineage (NCBI taxonomy): Eukaryota > Viridiplantae > Streptophyta > Magnoliopsida > Fabales > Fabaceae > Lathyrus > Lathyrus oleraceus. The sequence continues at coordinate 131,907,839 of NC_066581.1, forward strand.
TCCATTGAGGTAAAGTAGGTTATTCATAGTAGTGTTTGGTAATGAAGCTATGAACCAATGTAGATGATGTTCCGGTTAGGAGGATGTCATCTACATAAACTAGGGCATACAATGTGATTCCTTGGTGTTTTTACACGAAAAGTGAATGATCACATTTGCTGGACACAAATCCAAACTGAATCAAGGCTTAGTGCAACTTTCTGTACCAAACCTTTGAAGCTTGTTTCAATCCATCGATGTACTTCTTTAATTTTCAAACTAGATTGGTATTGCAGACAACAAGGTCAGGTTGTTGTTGCATGTAAGCCTCTTCTTAGAGATCTCCGTTGAAAAAACATTATTGATATCAATTTGTTGAATCTCTCACTTGTGTATAATAGTCAAGGAGAAGATAATTCAAATAGTTGTTGGTTTTACCACTGGTGAAAAAGTTTCATGAAAATTAAAGTCATGTGGTTGATGGAAGCCTTTTTCTACTAACCTTGATTTGTATTTCGTAACACTCTCATTTGGATTTTCCTTTACCTTTTGATAACCATGAAACATATCACGTTTCTGACTCGATAAGCACGTCATTTTAGTCTGTTTTATTCCCTTTTTATTGTGTTCTGTTGGCATATTGTGACCATTTCAGGTACCTTACAGGTAGAAGTCGATACAAGATAAAACAAAGCGAAAATGGTCAAAAAACGGAGATGAATTGTACAAAATGCACCGGTGGCGACCACCGTGGCGTGCGTCGTGACGTGGCAACCATGTATTGCCACCCACCTTAATGAAAAAGCAAAAATTCGAAGTCTGAAGTGCGCGGAGTTCGCCACTGGGGCATGATGTTCGCCATGGCCCATCCACATTCACCACTCAGTACTCATGGCGTCGGCTATGGGCTTCATGTCTGAAAAAATTGCAACTGAATTGCTCAGTCTTCTCCCACTTCAAAACTTTTCTCTTAACTACTCACAAACGATTTTGACTGACTTATGAGCTCTTTGAACACTATATATAGCCTTAATTTCTAGGTTTTCAGGAAGCAAGTTCTTAATATCAAATAGGCAGGAAAAAAAATTATTGTAAAAATGCTTAATTGCTCACATTGAGTAATAAGCCCCTCTGTGTGCATGCACAAAATTATGCTATAAGAGGACTCTAAAATCTCTAGAGAGCATCAGAGGAACATCAATGCTATCATGATCAATGTAGTCATGAAGGAAGTACTAAAGTTACTAGAGGCTGGAATAATTTATCCAATCTCAGACAGTCAATGGGTACAGTGCACGTCGTCCCTAAGAAAGGAGGTGTAATAGTTGTTAAAAATGACAAGGGAGAATTTGTAGCTAAACGTATAGAAATTAGATGGCGTATGTGTATAGATTACATAAAGCTAAATAAAGTAACTCGGATGGATCATTTTCCCCTTTCGTTCATTGATCAAATGCTCAAACGTTTAGCTAGACACTCGTACTTTTGCTATTTAGACGGATACTCCAAATTTTTCCAAATTCCAATTCACCCAGATGACCAAGAGAATACTACTTTTACATGTCCTTATAGAACTTTCGTCTGCCGTCGAATTCGATTCGGACTATGCAATACTCATGCAATCTCCTAGAGATGTATGATGACAATATTCACAGACTTCCTAGATGATATCATGAAAGTTTTTATGGATGATTTTTCCGTATGCGGATCTACTTTTGAAGGATGCCTCGCTAACTTAGAAAAAGTTCTGGAAAGGTGTATGAAGGTCAACCTAGTACTAAATTGATAAAAATGTCACTTCATGGTGAAGGAAGGCATAGTCCTAGGACACATAGTGTCAGAAAGAGGAATTGAGATTAATAAAGCTAAGATAGAGGTCATTGAGAACCTCTAGCCACCTAAAATAGTTAGAGTGATCAGAAGTTTTCTTGGACACGTCGGTTTCTACCGACGTTTTATTAAAGGCTTCTCTAAGATTACTAAATCATTGAATGGTCTTCTGATGAAAGACGTTGAATTCATCTTTGACAAAAAATGCCTTGAGTCTTTTAATCTCCTTAAGCACGCATTAATCCCCGTCCCTATTATGCAACCTCCAGATTGGAGTCAACCATTCGAGATTATGTGCGATGCATTAACTATGTTGTAGGCATTGTCTATGAACAACGTAAAGATAAGAAACTACATGTCATATATTATGCAAGCAGAACCTTAGACGTTGCTCAAATGAATTATGCAACTTCTGAGAAAGAACTTTTAGCTGTAGTATTTGCAAATTTGTCAAATACCCCATGACCCTCGCACCAACCACTTTTTCATTAGACCAACACTCAAAGATCCCAAACACCTTAGGAAAATAGTGGAAGACTTCGAAGACAGACTAATGCCCCGGGATGTGGAACATGGGGACGTTTCGATCGGGCGGATCATTGATTTTCTTGTCAATTGTTGTGTATTTGAATTTTATAAGATATTATTATGAATTTTTTTTTATTTTTTTATTTCAATTTTTTAATTATAACTTAAAAAATAAAAAAATAAAATAAAAGAGTAGTCACATGCAATGATATGTGTTGAATGCGGTCGCCACCATCATTGACTCCTTGGTATAAACTTACATGCATGCGTCATTTGTCCTGACTACTCTTTTTAAAAAGTGATTATTTTGATAAATAATTTAAAAAGATGGTTATTTTAATATTTAATTTAAAAATAGTGATTATTTAAAAAAATCTCTTAATAAATTATATTTTTTTCATCTTTCTGAGTAATTTATTTAATTGTTTTCATTTTCTCATATGTTTGCCACATCTTTATTAGTAATTCAGTAAATACAATCATAAATTATTCTGTGTGCCTCTTCTTTAATAGTAACTTAGTAAATGCAATCGAAAATTATTTTTCATTCCAAGATACCAACTACAAAATCATCCTCATTTGAGAAAAAAATGTATCATTACGACACGGATCCAAAATGGTCGGATATTCAACACGTGTTTTTAATTCGGAAAGCATTTAATTTTTATATTTTCCTAATAAATATTCAAATGTAGTAGCAATTCCTTTTCTTTAACTTTTCATTGGATAAAATAAAACATTCTAATAAATTTGGTGTACACAACATCTATTGTGAAGCAGAAGTTCCTTTAAGGTTGGATAATGTGGTACATTCGGTTGTCAGTTGATGATAATCACATGAAGAAAGGTTGTGTCTATCTTTTGATGTGCAACCTTTGCAACGACAATCAAGAATCAACGGTCATCTTATCTTTAATTGTTCTTTTGCTTTACATATTTGATATTGATTTTTTAATATGATTAAGTTTTCTATCGTGTCTAATATTCTTAACATCTTGGATATTTGTGACCGGAATCAGTGTCCTTAATGCAGAGTTATCATTCAGATTCCGTTGTGCTCTTCATCAACAATATTTGGTTGACCCGGAATCAAGTCAGATTCAACATTGACTTCAGGCAATGGAAGAAGACCCTCAACCAAATCCTGATCGAGGTTGCTTTCATAGGAAATATTACTTCTAAAGTGGTGAACTCCTCCATTCATGAGTTCTTCTTTATCAAGGCCTTCAATGTTAATCTGCATTCGCCTAAGGCGCCTAGAATTATTGAGGTTTTGTGAATGCCCCCGGCTAGTGGTTGGTTGAAATGCAACACAAACGCCTTCTTCTCCTCGGATTGGGCCTCTTGCGGTGATCTGTTCAAAAATCATTTGGGTGACTTTGTTTTTGGTTTTACTAAGAAGATTGTTTGCTCTTCTTCGATTGGGGTTATTAGGACAATTGATTTTGCTTCTAGCTTTAGTTGGAATAATGTTTGGCTGGAAACCAATACCTCTTTTATTTTGTTGGTTGTTAAGGATCCATGTGGTTCCTTGGCATATTAAGACCATCTGACTCAATTGTTTATCGAAAATTAGGAATCTCAGATTTCATATTTCTCATATTTTCAGAGAAGAGAACATGTGTGAGGATTTACTAGCTTCTCTAGCTATAAATTCCACTTTATCCCTTTCTTGGATTGAACTGTCTAGAGCTAATATTATGAAAGTAGTTAGGAATAAATTAAGTCTTCATAACTATATATTCCCTCCGTTCCTTTTTAAGTGTCATTTTTTTACTTTTTTCACATACCAAGAAAGCTAATCATTATTGTTACTTTTTAAACAATAATTCTCCTTTTATCTATAATATCCTTAATTATATATTACATTCATTTTACTTTTTCTATATATATAATAATTACATAGGGGTAATTTTGACAAAAATAAATTTAATACTACATTAAACTTTGCAAGTGACACTTAAAAAGAAACAAAAATTTATCAAGAAAGTGACACTTAAAAAAGAACGGAGGGAGTAGTTGTTAATCACTAAGAGGGTTTTGGTACGATCCCCTCTTTTATATCTTAACTTTTTCTTTATCTATTTTATTATTCTGTTAAAAAAAATAGCCAAAGTTGCACAAGACACTCATCACTACTAATGTTTTATTTAAATAAAAATACGAGAAAAAATTATTAAATGTTTTTTTAATTATTGATTTATAAATATTAAAAAAGAAATTATATTAATATAAAAATATAAATAAATGAAGATATAAATTAAAACTTAAACCACCACCTTACACTCATATTATCTTAATACACAAATTAACACATAAAGTATATCTTTTTAAAACTTAAGTGAAACACATGAAAATCGTTATTGCAAAAGATATAATACCTCTACTTTTTATTATAAATCGCTTTAGAAAAATATTTTGTACCACAATATAAGTCGTTTTATAATATCAATAAATCATTAATGTTATTTTTTCTATTATATCCTTAAATATTTATTATTCTCTTTCTTTTCAATTATGTCAATTTATCTTTTCAATATCATTAATGAACGACAATTTTGTAAAACACTTCATAATTTATCTTTTTCATACAACAATTATTACATTTCTTAATACGTATAATAAAAAACGGAGGAAATACTATTCTATTAATTTTATTGTTGACTATCTATATATAATTGATTGCATTTATTACAAAAATTATATTATTTTTATAAATTGATACAGTAACTTTTTATCCATCTTCTATTAAGATGAAGCTGTAATATAGTATCAAATAAAATATATAACTATACTTTAATTGAAATTTATACCCATCGGACAAAAAGCAACTAGAAAAATATTTTTATTTTAAATATTAATAATAGACTATGCAACTTTACTTATATTGTAAACATAGTTTTTCAATATTCTTTTAAAAAATTAATTATACGTGAGACAAATATTTTCATTATCAAACTTTTTTGTTTTTAATCAATTAATTAATTAAAAATTGAATTTATCATAGAGACATAGATAATGGTGAACATTTAAATTATTTTATTAATAATTTATTTTAAGAGTACAAGTGTTCACCATATTCATATTCGTGTTCTTAACAAGATTTTAACTTGTCTATACGCTTATAAATAACATAGGAGTGTCTATGAGCTTTATTGTTTTGTTCGTTCGCAGATACACCTAAACATACGGCACTTCAAGACATAAGGAGAGCGACATATACTGGAATCACAATGTTCGACTTTGTAGCAGAATATTTTATCTGTCATGTTAAATAAAAATTAAGGTATGTTAATAAAAAGAGATCAACCACTATGTGTAAGAATAGAAGATAATTTAAAATAGGTGTTAGAAAGAACTTACTATTGCTGGTTACAAGAACAACTAGAGAAAGAAAGATGATTAAAGCATTAATGAATTTGAGTTTCCTAGTCATACTTTTTCCTCTTTTGTATATAATAAGTAGTAAACTAGGTGATCATTTATAAGTAAAATTCTATGAATTCAATGTTTAATTTTAATATTTTAATAGCAATCACAAGAGTTCTAAGAAGTCATTCATAAATTAAAAACTATTGTAAGTGTCTCTTAGTAAATCAATATGTGTGTTGTTGTAAAGAGTCTTAAAGTGGTATTAAAGCCCATGGTTCTATTTCTTAAAGAGCATGAGTTGAATTTTATTAAGGATATTCGTAGAGGGTTAGAATTCATTTTGTTGGATTCAAGTGTGAATGATTAAATCTTTTATAAATAAGTAAAGTATTAAATTTATAAGAGATGATGCATATATACAAGGTTTCTTACAATTTAATTCACACAGTTGATCACTCAACCTTAGTAAAAGTTTTACATGATAACATTTATTATTTAGATGATCACCATAAATCTTTTTTTTTGTTACTTGAACTTTGTAAAAATCTCATCATGAAACTTTTGTTGATCGCCAAAAGTTATTTATATTTATTTCGCCTTTTATCTTTTAAGAAATACAAAGTAAAACTCCAAGAAAAATAGTTTTGAATAATAATAAAAGTTGTAGATAAGACACTCCAGCATCCTATTAGTGAAATATATTTAACATTTTAAAATATTGTTTGTAAAAATTTAAAGAACAATACAGTTGGCTTTAAACAAGTGAAGGTTTGGTGAAATACGTTAACAAATTAGATATTATTTCTCATATAAAGATAAAATTTTGTGAATTTGTATAATTTTTTTACAATTTCAATGTGTCCACCACTTGTCAACTTTAAGGCCAAAGGAAGGGTTAAAAGGAGTAATAAAGTGCAAAAGAGTGATGTGTCATGTGAACCTTATTATTAGGAATATGTTTATACTTCATAAAGATCAATAAGTCAACTGTCTAAGAGATATGTTAGTTAACATTCTTTGGCACATGCAAGTTATCTGTTTACTCGATCTACAAGACCTGTATACTTGTGTTAGCATAGAATTCTCGATGTGTTCAGTTCGATAAAGAGAGTATGATGTTGAGACAATACTTAGTTAAATATGAAGACATATGGTTATGTGTGCGACAAGAATAGTGTTTGACCATGATGTCGAGTTCGACACACTCGCCATGGATTTTAGACTTAGCATTTTTTCCAAATTATGAGAATGTTTCTCCTCAAACTCGACAAGTTAATCCATCAATCGTGATAGTTGAGATGAGTTAAAGGGATCAGATTGAATAACTGATTTTTTGATCTTATCTAGACATCATAGACACATGGTAATAAGTTAGAAGACTAGAAGTTACACAAAGGGTTATGTGTCGAACACTGAGGATATATCTGTTATAGGCAGTTATTTATGTATTAGTATATATAGTGGTTCTAGTGTTAGGAATCGGGTGACAAAATTATTACAAAATATCTATAGAACTCAAAGTACCCAAGTCTGAGCGAGAAACGAGTTTATGAGTAATATGTATGATTATGTACACCAACTTTCATTTATTTAATCGAAATAACTTTGTTACATTTTTCTTTACTTTATTTTCGTCTTTATTACTTTCCCCAATTTATTTCGTAGTGGATTTTGACATGGTCGAAACTATTAACTTATTTTCACCTTCAAACTTTTTTGTTACTTTACTAAACACTTAACTTTAAACTTATAACAACATTCGAACACTTATCTTTTATAAACTTTGCACAAAATGCCTTAGAATTTTCTAGTTTGATCCTACAAGTAATTATTCAAAACTAAGTGATTGTTTACCACAAATATTGGTAAACAACTTGTCACAGTTTCCAAAAAAAAATCATGACTACATTGAAAATATTATTGATGTCAAGGTAGATGGAAAATAAGATTTTCATGTTGTTGGAGATTTTTTCGAGGGTGGAGTGAAGAGTTTTGGCCATTGGTTCAAACACAGGTAGATACTAAAGTTTTCAATAACAAAGATGTTTATTTCAAGATGGTATATTATATTGTTTCATATGTTAGGAGTTTCTTAAGGATATATCATTTAGGTGTTCAAGTGAGGGAAAATGGATGGCCATTCTAGATATGGTTTATCCAATTCCATATAGGTATATTGGTGACATTGTCAAATAATCTCAACATCGCATTCTTCCCACTTGACTTGTCAGCATCTATGAATGCATATTGACATAACCATATTGTCATTGTCTTTGTAAATGTTTGTCATTGGGGTCTATTAAAGTTGAGGGCCAATTTCTCTTTGCCTCTAGTAAATGACCGTTAGTTTCGCGGTGCAAAAAATAGCTGAGCACAGACACATTCGAAAGCAATGAAGATGCCACCAAAGTTTATTTTTAAAATGGAAAATATTAATAAAATCCTTAAAGAAAAAAAATGGTCATAGCCACCACATTTAGGTTTAGGAGTCGATTATGTGTAGGGAAAATATTAGTACCTTACAACATCTGTTTTAAATAACGGTTACCTCTAATTATCTTTGCAGAAAGAAAAGTGTTAAACTTAATGTGTTTAGTTTCTCCTGATTATTACAACATATTTACAAGAAAGAGATTTTTTTTCCATTAGAGTGCTTCACAAGATGGGAATCCTGGTCCTACATATCTCCCGACGCGATGGAGAATTTAAAGATACATAGTTCTTAGATAGAAAAATATTGTGTGTTAGTTAATTTTAAATAAAAAGATGCTTTGATCGCAATAAGGTGGAAAAAAGAGTTGTTTGTTGGTCAAAAATAAAATAAAAATATTTGATTGCGTTGTGGCTGAAGAAAAGTTGTTTGTTGGTTGTAGTTGCTTTAGGAGGAATATAAGTAATCAACAAGTCGTGCGAGTTGTGTACACATACTCGAGGATAAAAGGATGTGCATCCATTTAATCCCGTTTTAATCTGATTTTGGTTTATAAAGAAAAAGAAGAGATTCAAACGATCAAGTTGTACAAATTGTATCTTTGAAACTCGACGAATAAAATAGATGCACATCTATTTAATCAACTTTTTTATTCTTTACGCGTGGATAACTATTAATTTATTGAAAGACGATACTTATAACAACTAAGTATCTTTTGATAAGGAAGACGAGAGTTAGAACGAACAAGTCGTACGACTTGTGTCTGAGACCTCGAGGATAAAAGGATGTACATTCGATAATCCATTTTTAGTATGAGTTTCGTTCGTGAGATTCAAGACGACCAAGTTGTACAACTTGAGTTTTGAGCTCTCGACGATTAAAATATATGTACATATATTTAATAGGCTTATAAGAGGGTTTATTAAAGTAAGATCTATAATGACTAGTTCACATTCAGAAAGGAAAATGAGCATTCGAACTAACAAGTCGTATGACTTTTGTCCGAGCACTCGAGGGTTAATAGGGTGTATGCCCAATTAACAATTTTTATTTATGAAGAAAAGGACGAGATTTGAAATGGTCAAGTTGTACAACTTGCATCTTGAAATCTCGATGGTTAAAATAAATGTATAATTATTTAATTAATTTTCATATTTTTTATTACTAACAACTTATTTATAAAAACGAGGTTTAGGACAAATAAATTATCAAAACTCGGACCCTACGAATTCAAGTATTAAAATATCATATCATTCTTTTAAAATTAATTTGTTGATTTTAATAAAATTATTTCATGAATGTTTTTGTATTGCTCCTAAACTTAATAGTTTAAGAATAACAAAAAGACACACACACAAATAAATTAGTTTAATTAGAATGATATAGAAAAATAAAATAAATAAAAAATAAGTATAAAAAATTGAAGTGGGGTAGGTTTGAGTGTTACCATTCTTTCTTCTTCAAAACATAATCCCAAATGGGAAGAATAACCAAAACATGTTCGCTTTCTTTCCATCGTGAACCTTCCTCTACTTTAAATAAAAAACGACAACAACATCTCTCTAAAATCAAACAATTTCTTCTTCTTCTTCTTAGAGTGAGGAAGAGGGAAAATGAAAGAGAGAGAGAGAGAGAGAGAGAGAGAGAGAGAGAGAGAGGTAAACATCCAGCAGAGAGAAAAGGAAATTGTCAATGGAACATTGCAAGTCGTGTGGTAGTTACAGTTTTGTGAATCTTTAACAGACTTCTTGAAGGAACTTTAACAGACTTCTTGAAATTGAATCTTTGTTTTAATGAGGAAGGAGATGATGAGTTGAAGGCGCTGTAGTATAATAATGGATATTTTAACTTATTTTTTGGCGAAAAGAAAGAAGAAGATTTGTTAACTATGAAGGAGGAGAAAAACCAAAAGTTTGGTGATAGATATCCCTTTACCTCTAATTGGGAGGTGTTGACAAATCTTAACATTGTTGGTAGTGTTGAACTTTACTCAGTGTATGATTGAGTGAAAGGTCACCATAATGCTTTTCTCATTTTTATGCAGATACTAAGACGTGTAATAAGGTTGTGGGGATGTAATGATGATGAACATATGTTGACTTCCAAAAGTTTATTCAAATCAGGTCACCTTTTGGTTGGTGAGTTTGATGGGGACTTTTGAAAAAAATTGGGTAAGGACGTATGGGTGAGGTACACAAGGTATCTTCCTTAGCATTTATTTTTTGTTTTTTGTTTTTAATCCCATTTTTCTTTCTGAACCTTGTTCCTTTATATACTCAAAGGTTTTAAGGTTTGGTTCAAGAATGATTCCAATTTTGTTTTCTTATCATTTGATAAGAGGTAGTGGAAATCATATGAGGATAGTGGAGTAACAATGTGTTGGACTTGAGACTTCACAAAAATTGAAAACACCAAGAGGGGGTGAATTACGTGGTTTTGAAAACTTGGGAAATAAAATCAGAGTTTTAAAACACTATTTGAAAACCTAAGCGGCGGAAAATAAATTGCGGAAAAAAAAGAAGTTAAGGGAAAAGAGAAACACCAATGGTTATAGAGGTTCATTCAAAAACAAAAGGACTTACTACTCACCCCAAGAATTAATCTTGAGAGTTTCCATTAAACATTGAGAGGTTTTAGTAGGAAAGACTCACGAACCCCCTTATATAAGGAAATGGTGATTGATCTTCAATGATAATATACAAGACAATGGATGCGTGTGTTTGCATCTTTTCTTCATAATAAGCTTGAGATTGAAGGGTCCAATCTTCCTTCCCAAACGGTGGATTGAAGTTGTTAGTCTTCCTTCCACAAACACGGACCTTGGAGCGGTTAGTCTTCAAGTTCCATAAATTTTGAGCTCAATACCTTGGTTTTAACTGAGCTAACCAAAAACCTGTGAGAATTTAACATTAGGATAACTCGAACCCATGAAGCTTTTAAGTACCGGGCTGTTAGGTGGGAATTTTGACATCAGGTTGGAGGTGATAAACTAAGGAAAGAGAATGCTCTTTGGAGTTATCTATGATTTTGACATAAAGCATTCATGATGTGAGGAAGTGTCGAAGTCTGCATTCTGTAAGGGAAGATGAATGTGAAACTTAGGAGTAATCCCAAGTTCAGAATATCACTTCGATGGAAGAGTTTGTTCGACATATATTTGAATTTGAATGAAAGAAGAGTAACCGTATTTCATTATTATCCACTTTTGATAGAAAGGATAATGTTGTCCTGAATTGCAGACATGCCAAGTGTAACGTGTTAGTTCCTAGGAGAAGATTCATTGGTGAAGGTTATTTCAATTTAGTATAAATAGGTGTCCTAGTGTTAGGATTAGTGTGTTCAAATTGTTGTACAATCAATCATATTTACTCAAAATATCCAGCGTGTTGAGAAACGAGTACAATTGAGAATGTACGTTTGATAACACCATTATATTTATATCAATCAAAGTTTATTTACACCTTTTTGTTCAGCAATTATCCTTTATTACCACTCATTGATCAATCATTGTTTTACACTTTACTTACATTTCCACCATTTATCTTCTTAAAATTGCTTTAAGCAAACATTCATTACTCAAGGATATTGTTGAAGTGTCCATCTTTTATATACAATTTTAGAATAATAGCATATGTCTTAGGATCAATCTGGTCGATTCTGTGAGTAACCAAAGTTTCTGTAATTTGGAAGACCAGTGGTTGTTTACCAATTTTCACGGTAAACAAATTGGCACGCCCAATGGAACAGTGTTAGTATTTTCTGAAAATCTTTACTTCATTCTTCATTTTTTCCAATATCTCTTTGTATAACTCCGTTGCATATTATTGAGAAGTGGTAAAGTAGCCACAAGCAACAAATATAGACCAAGGAGAATGTACATGAGGAGAATGGTGAATCCACCAAATAATCAGAATCCTCCAGATAATAACGGAGAACCACCCTCTATGTCAGCTCCAGGGGGAAGTACAGTTGCGGCGTCTTCTGCAGAACTGGTACCATCCACGGCGAATTCAACGTTTATGCGGTCGAGGGCCCATAGTGGGCCTGTTTTGTCTTATGTGGGGCCACAAAAACCACCTGCAAATACTTTAGGAACACAGGGTCGGTTTTTCTCACGTGAGTGTGCATTTTTTTCCAGTCATATTCTTTTGGTTGGATTTTCTAAGACAGTTTCTTACTTTGTAAAAGCAATAGATTCTCCACATCGGGGACTATTGCAATTTATTATTTAAGCATCTAAATTTGATTGTAACGGTGTAATCGATTGCCAAAGCTTGTCGGTATTGTTTAATTTGAAGAATCAGGATTCATTCCAAGTTCTCGATTTATATTCCAAGTTTTATTTTAATTTCCATTTAATTACTTATGCCTTATTGTATGCTTAATTATCTGAATATCATGTCTGTTACTGGATCCATGTTCGGCTAAACCTCTAGGTATCTGTATGTAAAGACCGTCGAAACGACAGAATTCATAAATAATTGATGTTGGCTTTTATAAAATATTATTTTCCGGTTTTAGTTTCTTGTTTTATTCAAAACGGTTTTTCGTACGAGAGTACAACATCTTTTCCATGTGAATTTTAATTGACCAGCATTAAATAGAGGTTGTATAATTCGGTAGAAGAAAACCAATATAATATAGAGAAGTAGGACTAAGAAATAAGACATGGTAAAATGACATTAAAACGCAAAGTTGAAAAATAAAAGAATGAGGTAGACAAGAAAAGATGATATAATTCGTCTACTGGAATGAAAAGAAATAAAAATTCCCAATGTGTAAAACAATAATAAAATTCCAAACATAAAATAAAATAGGATCATTAAATCAGTAATATTCAAATAAATTAGTCATTACGACGACTGCTGGTAGGAGGAGCGAATGAGTAGAAGTGTTGGTAGATGTGATCCAGGTTCTCAGTCACTACATCTATAAAGCCGTGGAATTCCACACGCAAAGTGCGCAGCTCGCCTCTCAGGTTGGCGACGTCTGTCTGGACAGCTTCGATGGCAGCAACATGTTCGGTAGGAGGCGCATCACGTATAGCTGGGACGTTTGATTCAGCGTCAGTGAGAAAAGTATCATAGTGGTCGTAGATTTGGGGCGTCTCTAGAGGAGAAGGTGGTGCATCTGATGGTCCATCCAAATCATAGAGCCTGTTTTTCCTACCATGTACACTTGTCCTATGGTCTGACAGGGTAAACAAGTGTACTACTTGGCGGTTAATTAAAAGTTCAAACACATCCGGGCCTAGGTTCCTAATGATACTAGTGTTGAAACAGAATTGGATATTCATTGGTTGTATCCCACCTAAAGGGTTGAGCATGATAAGTGGTTGTCTTAGTCCGATGGCATTTGCTATCATGGTCACTAAGCCCCCCACTAAGATTCGTCTATGGTTATCCTATGCTATACGGTCCAAATTAGCTATCATGAATGTAGCGGCGTTAACAGGTTGGGCCTGTGATGCACAATACATTATAAAGAGTTCGTCTTTAGACACAAAGGTTATGTTCTGTTCCTTTCCAAATAAGGTGTGAGCTAGAATCTTATGAAAGTAACGAATGGCAGGGTTGTGGATGTTCTCGGAATGCATGAGATCCGGCTCGGGATGGTTGTTTCCTGTGATGCTACCCCAAAAGTAATCTAATTCAAGGTCTACAAGCCTATCTTCCTGGGTAATGGTAAAGGTATCAGGACCATTAGGGCATCCTAGGAGTTCAGCTATTTCTCTATGAGTGTAGTGGTACTCAATATCGAACAACCTAAAGGTGATGAGGCCTTTTTAAAATCCCATACCATGGTCTGGCAGGTAAACTAGGGAGCTTAGGAATTCTAAAGTCAACCTATGGTAGGAACTAAATTTTCTTTTGATAGCGAATGTGTCCCAGCCTATTTGGTTAATTAGGAACATAACACTGTCTCTTATACCTAACTTGGTTATAGTGCGTCCATCTGGGTATATTGTTAGTGCCATTTATCTCTGAGCTAGAGCCTTAAAACGTCTCCTTTGACCTCTGCCTCTGAAGACTATATCCATGTAATCTACTTGTTGCATTGTGATGATCAGTGGCTAGATAAATCTAAGTAGATAACAACATTAAGTTAGTGATGGTCAATAATAAAGAAAGATACTGATTGGCTTTATGAAAAATAAGCAATAGTAATAAAAAAATGTTTAGATAATTGAATTAATAGGTAAAAATAGAGTGTGGGTTGTCTCCTACCAAGCGCATTATTTATTATCGTAAGCTCGACAGAAATAGGATAGATGTTAATCTGGTGAATGAGCGGCAGCTCTGCAAGCTTTAGATTCGCAATGAAATCATTGTTGTCAATGTTATGGTAATGTTTCAAATGCTTCCCGTTTACTGTAAATGGTTCGCTCTCTTTTCCCTTTATCTCTAGCGCTCCATTTGGAAAGACGTTGGTAATTTCGAAGGGACCAGGCCACCTAGAACGAAGTTTTCCTGGAAAGAGTCTAAGGCGGGAGTTAAACAGAAGTACTTTGTCACTTTCCTTAAACTCTTTCCTCGATGTGCGATTGTCATGCCATTTCTTTGTTCTTTCTTTATAGATCCGAGCATTCTCATACGCATCTAGTCTAAGTTCTTCTAGTTCATGGATATCTAATATTCTTTTTTCGCCTGCAGCAGTATAATTGAGATTAAGGGTCTTAATGGCCCAATATGCTTTATGTTCTAATTCTACTGGCAAATGACATGATTTTCCATAAACTAACTTAAAAGGCGTGGTTCCTATTGGGGTCTTATAAGCTGTCCTATATGCCCACAGGGCTTCGTCTAATTTTGAGGACCAATCTTTCCTAGAGGTGGCAACCGTCTTTTCTAAGATTTGTTTGATTTCTCGGTTCGAGACCTCTACTTTCCCACTCGTTTATGGGTGATAGGGTGTTGATACGCGGTGCAAGACTCCATATTTTAGTAATAGCTTTTCAAAAATCTTTGAAAGGAAAGGGGAGCCACCATCACTGATGACAAGTCTCGGCACACCAAATCTAGGGAAGATTATGCGCTTAAAGAGTCTAATTACCACTCGTGTGACATTTGTTGGAGAGGCTATAGCCTCGATCCATTTTGATACGTAATCGACCGCAACGAGGATGTACTTGTTACCAAAAGAAGATGGGAATGATCCCATAAAATTGATTCCCCAATCATCGAAGACTTCTACTTCCAAAATGCCTTTAAGTGGTATTTCGTCGCATCTAGATATGTTGTCAGTGCGTTGACACCAGTCGCAATTGATGATCGCGATGTGGACATCTTTCCACATAGTGGGCCAAAAGAGGTCGACTTGCAAGATCTTAGCGCAGGTCTTCGAGGTGCTTGTATGTCCTCCATAGGGAGCAGAGTGACAGTGGGACATTATGTTTTCTACCTCATCTTCGGGGACACATCGACGGAAGATACTGTCGGCGCCTCTCTTGAAAAGTAGAGGCTCATCCCAATAGTAATGTTAAAGATCGTGGAAGAATTTTTTATTTTGTTGGTAAGTCAAGTCTGGTGGGAGCACCCCAGCTGCTAAGTAGTTGACAAAGTCAGCGTACCATGGCAGCGTGGTTTTAGTGTAAATTTCTTCCACTACCTCGTTTATTTCGGTATCCTTATAGGTTAATGCACATTTAGCTGTATTACTTTACAGTTGGGCTATGATTCGTTCGTAAGGGCAATCGTCATTTATATGCACTCGTTCAGGTTCAATACCTTCCATTCTTGAAAAGTGATCGGCCATGACATTTTCAGTGCCCCTCTTATCCTTGATTTCTAGGTCAAACTCTTGTAGTAGTAGGATCCACCTCAGGAGTCTTGGTTTGGCGTCCTTTTTATTTGACAGGTACCTAATTGCAACATGGTCGGTATATATAATTATCTTTGCTCCTACTAGGTAGGAACGAAATTTATCCAGAGCCAACACTATGGCTAAAAGTTCCTTTACTGTGGTGGCGTAGTTCATCTGTGCAGGGTCTAGGGTTCTACTTGCGTAGTATATTGCATGAAGTTTCTTATCCCTTCTTTTCCCTAAGATTGCACCTACAACATAGTCACTAGCGTCACACATGATTTCAAAAGGTAATCTCCAATCGGGCGGTTGCATGATAGGTGCGGTGATAAGAGTTATTTTCAGTTGTTCAAACGCCGCTAGGCATTTGTCATCAAAGATGAATTCAGCATCTTTCATCAATAATCCAGTCAGTGGTTTGGTGATTTTTGAGAAATCTTTTATGAATCCCCGGTAGAAACTGACGTGTCCTAAGAAGCTTCGTATTTCTCTTACGGTTTTCGGAGGATGAAGGTTTTCTATAACATCTATTTTTGCCTTGTCGACTTCAATCCCCTTATCAGATACTATGTGTCCGAGTACGATCCCTTGCCGAACCATGAAATGGCATTTTCCCAATTTAGCACGAGGTTCACTTTTACGCATCTTTTAAGTACCATTTCAAGATTCGATAAACATCCTTCAAAGCTCTGTCCTCATACAGAGAAATCGTCCATGAAGACTTCCATGATGTCATCTATAAAATCAGCGAAAATTGACATCATGCATCTTTGGAATGTTGCGGGAGCGTTACACAGTCTGAACGACATTCGTCGGTAGGCGAATGTACCATAGGGGCATGTGAAGGTCGATTTCTCTTGGTCGTCAGGATGAATAGGAATTTGGAAAAATCCCGAATAACCATCTAAGTAGCAGAAGTGAGAATGCTTAGCCAATCGTTCAAGCATTTGATCGATAAACGGTAAAGGAAAATGATCCTTCCGAGTGGCTTTGTTTAATTTTCTATAATCAATGCACATTCTACTTCCAGTAACCACTCTTTGTGCTATAGATTCGCCTTTTTCATTATTAACAACTGTGGCGCCTCCCTTCTTCGGTACGACATGTACTGGGCTGACCCATTGACTATTGGATATTGGGTAGATAATACCCGTTTCTAACAGCTTTTGCACTTCTTTCTTTACTACGTCACTCAGAATGGGATTTATCCTTCTTTGATGTTCTCTAGAGGTCTTACTGTCTTCCTCTAGCATTATGTGATGCATGTATATGGAATGGCTTATTACTTTTTCGATCTGAGATATTGTAGCCTAATGCAGTTGGATATTTTCTTAAAATGTGTAGAAGTTTTTCGGTCTCTATCTGCCCTAAGTCTGACTATTACAGGTCGCTCGAGTTTGGTGTCTAGGAATTCGTACCTTAGCTTTTTGGGTAGCATTTTAAGTTCTAGGGTTGGTTTCTTTGGGCAGGCATATGATCGGGTGTTAGTGCTAGGCATTCGCTTAGGCTGTCATCTTGGTATTCCTTACTCCAATTTTCATCTTCAAAAGTAGGAGGCCTTGTAATTTTCAGTATTTCAGAGTATGATGTTTGTTCATTCTCCATTTCTCTTATACATTCGTCGATGACATCCAGTAGACAACAGGTATCGTCTATAGCTGGTGCCTTTAAGAAGTGCGTCAAAATGAATTCGACTTTTTCCTCACCAACTTCAAAGGTTAGCTTGCCTTTCTTAACATCTATAATAGCTCTGGCAGTAGCTAGGCATGGTCTTCCTAATATGATAGGTATATTGGAATCCTCTTTTATATCCATGATTATGAAATCAGTAGGAATAGATAATTGTCCTATGTGTACCGAAATGTTTTCTAACATACCTACGAGAAATTTAACAGAACGATCTGCAAGTTGTACGAACATCCTAGTAGGTCTTAGTTCTCCCATTTTAAGCCTTTCACATATGGACAAGGGCATTAAACTAATACCGGCTCCTAAGTCGCATAGTGCTTTGTGTATGACAAAGTTTCTGATTACACAGGGTAGGGAGAAACTCCCTGGGTCTTTCAGCTTAGGAGGCATATTATTTTGTATTATGGCGCTACACTTAGCAGTAAGTGTAACCGTTTCGTTATCCTCTATCTTCTTTTTGTTAGATAATATTTCCTTGAGAAACTTAGCATATGAGGGCATTTGAGTGATAGCTTCTGTAAAGGGTATCGTGATATTCAATTTTTTTAGAAGCTCTACAATTTTTTTAAATTGCCCTACACTTTTAGATTTAACAAGTCTTTGAGGATAAGAGATATGAGGTTTGTACGGTGGTGGAGGCACATAAGGTTCTTCTTTCTCCACGGCCTCTTAACTGTTATCTTCCTCTAGTCCATCTTCCTTCTCAGTTACCTTACCAGGGTCTTGGTGCATGGATGGGTTTTGAATCCTAGGGTCGGTCGGTCCGTCTAGTTCTGTCCCACTTTGTAGTATAATAGTATTTGCATGACCTTTCGGGTTTGGTTACGGATGTCCAAGAAATGTGACTGCAGGAGCAGCAGTAGGTGATTGTTATTGAGCCACTTGCGAAATTTGTGTTTCCAACATTTTATTATGGGTGGCTAAAGCGTCTACCTTGTTCGCTAACTGCTTGATTTTCTCACTAGTGTGTATGTTTTGATTTAGGAAATCCTTATTTGTTTGGGCTTGGGTAGCTATGAAGTTTTCCATCATTATCTCTAGGTTTGACTTCCTAGGAGCATTTTGAGTATTTGTGATAGTTTTATGATATCTTGGTGGTACAGCAGGTGCTTGGTTAGGTGCATACAATGCATTATTGTTTTTATACGAAAAGTTAGGATGGTTCTTCCAACCTGGGTTATAGGTTTTTGAGTAAGGGTTTCCTTGAGCATAATTCACCTGGTCTGTGGAGACTTCTGTCAGAAGTTGACATTCAGGGGCAGCATGCCCAGGAACTCTGGATATCTCGCAGTTTGGTGCTACGACATCCACGGTTGCTGCAGGTGTTCTGGTCAAGTTGTCTATCTTTTGAGTAAGAGCGTCTACCTTAGAATTGACATGGTCAAGACTACTTAATTCGTACATACCGCCTTTCGTTGGAGGTTTCTCTATGGAGGTTCTTTCGCTTCCCCACTAGTAATGATTCGGGGCCATACTTTCGATAAGTTGATAGGCCTCATTGTAGGGTTTATCCATCATTGCGCCACCTGCGGCGGCATCTATTGTCAATCTTGTGTTGTACAAGAGACCGTTGTAAAAGGTATGGATGATCAACCACTCTTCTAGACCGTGATGTGTACAAAGTCTCATCATGTCTTTGTATCTCTCCTAAGCTTCAAAAAGTGATTCATTGTCTTTTTGTTTAAACCCGTTTATTTGGGCACTTAGCATTGTCGTCTTACTAGGTGGGAAATATCGTGCTAAGAAAACTTTCTTCAACTCGTTCCATGTAGTGACAGAGTTGGATGGTAGAGACTGGAGCCAAGCTCTAGCTCTGTCTCTTAATGAGAACGGGAAAACACATAGTCTTATATCTTCGGGGTTGACACCATTTTCTTTCACTGTGTCTGCATATTGCAAAAACACTGACAAATGTAGGTTCGGGTCCTCTGTGGGACTACCTGAAAATTGGTTTTGCTGTACGGCTGACAACAACGAAGGTTTTAGCTCGAAATTATTGGCCTCGATGGCAGGGGCAGCGATGTTGTTATGTGGTTCATCCTGCGAAGGGATTGCATAGTACTTAAGAGGACGGTTTTGCGGTCCTTTGGCCATCTCTGGTTGTATAACTGGTTCAGTAATAGGGATATTAGGATCGGGAAGATTTAGCTTGATACAATGTTCTTGTACCAGGTCTCGTATCATGCGTTCTAATCTTAGATAACGCCCAGGTTCGTCGAACGGTAGCTTTAATTTCTCGCCTTGAGAGCGAGTACTTGGCATACACTCGACAAATTAGAAAGGGAAATAGAATTGTTTGCCTTAATATATACTGGGTAACACTGGAGTTACGATATCGACTAAATTAGTCCCTGACAACGGCACCAAAAACTTGATCGCGACTTAGTAAGTCTATGGGAATCGTGACTGCAAGTGCACAGTCTTATCGCGTAGTTTTAAAGATTATCGAACCCAAAAGGACTAATAATCGAACGTATCGTTATCTATTGTTACTATGTAAATCTAAGGCTGAGGAATGTTCTAAGATTGGAGGGATGAAGAAAAATAACTATAACGTGGACAAAATATTAATAAAGATATTGAATAAAGGTATATCGGTATGTAACGCATCAAACTTTGGGGATTCGATAGATAGTTGGTGTAATCTTAAAGATCAAAATATTTTTTAGTAGAAATTATTTATAAAAAGGACTTTGTCTCACACTCTCATTTTTATTGACTCTGACCATACTCTTAAACCAGAATGCTTCGCGGTCTCATTATGAATTTAAAAGTAATTTTTGAATATGAATAAATTCTAATTAATCCTAAAGCACTTTCGCTGTGTTTAGGATTAATGCCTAGTTTCAGCTATCCGGTTAAAGTCTCACACTCTCGTTTTTATTGACCGTAACCTTTGCTTGCTTTGTCGTCAAAGATAATTTACAGAAGCTAAGAATCTATAAAGGTTCACACATGGGAACACACAATACTGCATGTGGCGCCTGCCAACACACAGGATGTGGCGCCCATGTGAATATTGTGGAGCCCTCGACAAGCTCCTAATGGCGTCTGCCACACACATAAAAAGTGGCGCCAGCCACTACATTAACACTCACGCGCACTCTGTACTATTGTCACATGATTACTTTAATTGCCTTGTCCCTTGCATGTTGGACATTGTATTAAAGCTCTTCAACCACTCTCACATCCTTTGACCACGGCATTGAAAACCATTAAATAAAATTTATTTCATTCATCAACTCTCAACCACAACCATCTCTATATAAACTGAAGGTTAAGAAAAACAAGAAAGGGGGTTTGAATTCTTTTGGAAATAAAAACTTTTTCAAAAATCAAACACACACAGAATAAAAAAGAAATGACACAAAATTTTATACTGGTTTGCTTGAAATTCAAAGCTACTCCAGTCCATCCGGCAAAGGTAATTTTGCCTTCAAAAAGGACTTAATCCACTAATCTTGAAAGATTACACAACCAAACGTCTAAGAGAATAATCTCTCAGCCCTCTCAAGTATTCAGACTGCGCAGAGTCACTTGAGAGGGCTTCTGACAAAAAGCAAATATTATAGAATTATAAGAGCAATAGTTTTTCACGTAAGAGCAGCAGCTCGTGAAAAATGAGAGAGGAAGAATCAGATTTCTTGTGTGTCTTAGGTGTATTCTCTTGTGAAGTATTCCGTCCTTTATATAGTCGTTGTGAAGGATCGTTGGAGTGATGACAGAATCTTGGTCATTAAAGAATAATTAATGTCATTAATCTCTTCGTTTCTTTCTAAAACAGTTTTCCACGCCTCATTATTCCCTTCTTGAAATACTTTCTTTCCATATTAAGATTCTTTTTGGTTACGCGTTCTGGACCGGTGAGTCTACATCAGAGTCTTGATATATCAAAGTTTGTCTTCAGAGGATGATTATGTATGACCCTATCAGAGTTTCTCAATGCTCTAGACTTCTTTAGTATCAGAGTCTGGATTTAGTAGTCTTTTATCGGAGCTTATGACTTCTTAATGTTTGCGCTGGTATCTGCGTTGATCAGAATCAGAACCTTCTGGACACATCCTTTCTGAGTGGCATCTGATCATCGAATATTTTATATCTGATGTAATTTTCTATCTGATGTATGGTCAGAGTCCTGCATAAATGATCAGAGTCCTGCACACTAAGAAAAAATCTCGTTAGAGTACCATTTTTTGTTTCATCCTTTGTTATTCTCAAAATCTTAGAGATATATTGTAGAACCAACTTTGTTCTTACAATCTCCCCCTTTTTGATGATGAGAAAACAATTCATAGTAAAGATGAAACATTTAAGGAAAATTTTAGATCAGATAGTACAGTGAGTTCCCCCTGAGTTAGATCTTTGGATAGCTCAGAAGTTCTTACCGGACCTTCCTTGGTTTGGTGCTTTTAGCTACTTTCCTGCATATCTTTAGTCATTGATTTAGTAATAGTTTATTGAAAATGTTTGCAGTGCTTGAGAGGAATTAGTTATGTTTTCATCAGAGTTATTTTAGTTATCCCCCTTTTTGTCAGAATCAAAAAGACATAGCAAAATAAAGTTGATATAGATAAAACGACATTTACAGATAAGCACATATGTCAGAAGGCAAAAGGCAAAGAGCAAACAATAAAACAGAGAAAGAAACAAGCAAATAGCCTAGGTGCCTAAGGGTTTGGAGGCGGAGGCATCCTTTGGAGCAGCTAGGACAACATGTTCTGAATGTTAACATTGACAGAGTCATGTTGATCCAGTCTGGCTTGAACTATCTGTTGTTCTTTCTGCAGTTCCTCTAGAGTCTTCAAGACCAGAGGGACGAACCCAGAGTTGGAGTGCTCCCCCTGTGTCAGTTCATCAGCTTTGGCTTTGGCAGCAGCTTCTTCAACAATGTGAGCTGCTTCTTCAGCATCGGCTTTAGCTTTTGCCTCAGCCTCAGCAGCAGCAGCATCAACAATAGCCTTTGCTTCAACTTCTCTGATTTTCTGAAGTTCTTCTAGACACGCTTTATCTTCAGCTTCCTTCCTTGCCTGTTCCTCAACTTCTCTGGCTAGGCGCTCTTGGAGTCTGATCCCAGCGTCTCTGATGAAGTCGTTGCGGACTTGTTCAGAGAGGTATTTCAGCTTGAAGGCTTCAGAGGTCATCCAACTTATCACTCTGTTCGAGTGGATCCTCACAGCAGAGGGATCATCACTGATACCAGAGTTGATGGTCAGAGACTTGACCTTCTCAACTGAAGACTCTATAAAAAACTTGATTGCTTCTTCAAGGGTAGGAAGGGTAGTTTCTGGTTCAATGGCAGAGGCTGGGGAGGGTGAGGAGGGTGAGATGGGGGCACTTAGATTAAGTGTGGGAGTTGTTGGGTCAGCGGAAGTGATGGGTGGTGGTATGTCAAAGTGGGTTGGTTCAGATGGTTGTGGTTCAGAGTGGGTTTGTTCAGATGGTTGTGGTTCAGATGTTGTTGGATTTGGATGTTCCGGAGGTGGGGAAGTGACTTCAGGTTCAGGGTCAGGATGTGATGTCTTTTGAGAGGCCAGAGCACGGGCTTGGAGCTGAGCCAGAGTGGGGGATTGAGGGCCAGATGGTTCAGTATCAGAGGAGAGTTCGTAGTTAGGTGGGGATTGATGAGATGGTGATGATGATGGTGAGGTGGTTTCATTCAGCATTTCTACTTCTGAAACAGGTAAAGTTGTGGTGGCGAGGTTGAATTTCAGAGATGGTGGGTTAGAAGATCTGGTGGTTGAGGGAGGAGTTTCAGCAGAGGTGTATATGGGTGTTGTTTGGGGAAGAGAAGAAGCAATAGGTTTAATTTTGACAGAGGGAGGGAGAGATACAAACTTACCTAGAGAGCCAACCAGAGGAACTGGGGGTCTTGATCTAGATGGTTCTCCCAGATTAGCTTTCTTCGCCTTCTTGGACTTCTCAGAGGGCTCTCGCATCCTCTTCATGAAGTTTGGTGGATGCTCAGGTAGCCAGTCCACTGAGAATTCAGAGATATCCACCCCTTACTTGGCAAGATCCTCTAGATAGTAGGCTATTACCTCTGGAGGGTCGATCTTGGAGAACAGGTAGAGTCTGTTGGGAATCTCCCTCTAATCTTTGAGTGCTTCCCAGGAGGTATCAAGTGTTGGTTTGGCTTTGACTTGATCAATGATTCCCATGCTCTTTAGATTCCGAGCATTCAGAGGTCTTCCAGTGTCAATGGTGACATCTTCCATGAGTCTGAGCTGAATCAGATGATCCACGAGGCCACTCTCGATCAATACACCAGATATCAGTCTCCCTAGAGGGATGTAGTTCCTTGTCTTCATGTTGTTTCTGGTGTCTTTAACTGAATCTCTGATGTACTTTAAGAGGAGTGCAGGTAGACAAAGTTTCAGACCCTTGTGAATGCAGTACAAGATGCACTTCTGATCTGTGTTGATGTAGTCAGAAGAGTTTGAAGCAGGATGATGATGGATGGTGCCTAAGATGATCTTCAGCCAGACCCGGAGGTTTTGATGTAGTTCCTTGTTCTTGGAATGCTTGCCTTCAGCACTCTGTTGGAAGATGGTAGGGTTTATTTCCTGGGATAAGTACTTTGCCCTAGGGTTTATGTTGTAGATGCGTCTTCCTCCTGTCTTCTCCATGTTCAGAAGAGAAGCAATTGATTTCTCAGTGATGACTATCTTGACTCCCAGAATGTAGGAGGCAATGTAGTGATCATCTAAGCCTGCGAAACGCCAGAACTCCTTCACCAGTTTCGTGTACACAGGGCCATAGAGGCGTTGAAAGTAATTTTCCCACCCTTGTTTTTTCAGTTCTTCAGTGAGGTCGACGCCATTACGCTTCATGTTTTCCAAATCAACCAAGGTTTCCCATAGCACTTCAAGCTTATCAAATGGAGTTGCTAGATGAATGTGGGGCGCACAATCAAGAATGTGGGGTTCCTTGTAGATTGGAGTTGAGACGACGCCAGTGGTTGTAGTGGTTTGTTGGCTAGAACTGGATGCTTGCTCTGTTGATTTCATCTGTTGGGAGAAGTTGTAAACTGATTATTGCTGAGAATCCATGAAGAACAGTTGAAGATGATGATGAATGTTGAAGAACTTGGTGAAGACTGCAGAAATCCTTTGAAGGAGATGAAGAACTGAGAGAGAGGGTTTTGTGAGGTCGTGAGTGTGAAAGTGTGCAAGTGTAGTTTGTGAAATGAATATATACCCATTTAGGGTGCATGCAAAATGATAATAGAAAGTTGAGTTTAACAGATAGGAAATTGAATACAGCACGTTAACCAAGTAAGCACGTTTAGAGAAGAATGATTACAACTCATGATGAAAGTCTAATCCCCAAATCAGCACACTGCTCGAGGAGATATCCAGAGTCTATTTCTTGATTACTACTAGACAGCTGTCTAGAAGTTACAAGGTCAGATGCAAGATGTACCACGTGTTACTTTATCTGATCTTCAAGAATACCAATGGGTTGGATCCTGGAGATTTCTAACTCATATGACTTCTAACTGGTAGTAGCATCAGAGTTAGATATAGAATCCAGGTGTTTACTTCAGAGTCTTATTTTGCTATCTTAGAGGCACATTTCATTACGGACAATTTTGAATGTTTAGATTTTTCAAGATAAAAGAGAATCTATCTTCAGCAAGGGGTTTGGTAAAAATATCAGCCCATTGATGGTCTGTATCAATAAATTTTAATGTTATTACCCCTTTCTGAACATAGTCTCTAATGAAATGATGTTTTATTTTTATGTGCTTAGCTCTGGAATGCAAAATAGGATTCTTACTTAAACAGATGGCGGCAGTATTGTCACAGAAGATAGGAATGTTACTCTCAAAGATTTGAAGATATTCTAGTTGATTCTTCATCTAGAGCATCTGAGTAGTGCATAGTGATGCTGAAATATATTCTGCTTCTGCAGTGGACAGAGCTATGGTTGATTGCCTTTTGCTGGCCCAGGATATCGGATTCTTTCCCAAGAGCTGACAGTTCCCAGATGTACTTTTACGTTCCATTCTTTCCCCTGCGTAATCTGCATCACAGTAACCAGAAAGTCTATGCTCTGATGTTTTTTCATACATCAGGCCCATGTTAGGGGTTCCTTTCAGATACCTGAGTATTCTTTTAACAGCTGTTAAATGAGATTCTCTAAGATCTGATTAGAATCTGGCACAGAGACATACACTAAACAGAATATCAGGACGTGTAGCAGTCAAATAGAGAAGAGAGCCTATCATACCACGATAGAGCTTCTGACAAACCTTCTGGCTAACTTCTTCTTTTTCCAGAATGCAAGTTGGATGCATAGGTGTCTTAGCAGGTTTGCATTCCGCCATTTCGAATTTCTTTAGAATGTCTTTTATGTATTTACTTTGATGAACGTAGGTAGCTTCTGAAGCTTGATTTATTTGAATTCCTAGAAAGAACTTTAGTTCTTGAATTAAGCTCATTTCAAATTTTGCCTGCATTAGCTCAGAGAATTCTTGACATACAGATGGATTAGCTGAACCAAAAAAAATGTCATCAACGTATATCTGGCATATCATGAGGTCATGACTAATGTTTTTACAGAAGAGTGTAGAGTCAACTTTTCCTCTAATAAAGTCATGTTCCAGAAGAAAATTGCTTAGTCTTTCATTCCAAGCTCTAGGAGCTTGTTTTAAACCGTATAATGATTTCTTAAGTTTAAAAACATGTTCTGGACAACTAGAGTTTTCAAAACCTGGAGGTTGATTGACATACACTTCTTCTGATATATAACCATTAAGAAATTCACTTTTGACATCCATTTGATATAGTTTGATTGAGTGATTTACAACAAATGAAACAAGTAAGCGAATAGATTCTAACCTGGCGACTAGGGCAAAGGTTTTGTTGTAGTCAATGCCTTCTTATTGAATGTACCCTTGTGCCACTAATTGAGCTTTATTTCTGACAACTTCTCCTTTTTCGTTCAGTTTGTTTCTGAACACCCATCTGGTTCCAATAATGTGAGTTCCTTTAGGCTTTGGAACAAGATCCCAGACGTCATTCTTTAAGAATTGGTCTAGCTCTTCCTTCATAGCTAGAACCCAGTCATCGTCTTGAAGTGCCTCATCACAGAAAGTAGGCTCAATCAGAGATACTGGTCCTAGCGGGATTTCTTCAGGTACCTTGAATGTTGACCTAGTTCAGACAGGTTCATCCTTGTTTCCCATAATCAAATCTTCAGAGATGTTGGGGCGGCTTCTTGATTTCTTCTGGATAGTTGAGGCTTTAGTTGCATCTTGACTTTGTTTATCAGATACTTCTGGTGCTTTGGTCTTTTCATCAGAACCTGCAAGAGTAATCTCCAGATCTGCAAGTTTCTCAACTAGCTTTGACTTTTCAGGGTCAAGCTTATCATCAAATCTAACATGAATTGATTCTTCCACAATTTTGGTTTCTGTGTTGTATACTCTGTAGCCTTTAGAGCGTTCTGACTATCCTAACATAATACCTTTTTGTGCTTTTGAATCAAACTTGTTCAGATGTTCTTTAGTATTCAGAATAAAGCAAGAGCATCCAAAAGGATGAAAATAAGAAATGTTGGGTTTTATTCCCTTACATAGTTCATAGGGAGTCTTCTCCAGAATAGGTCTTATAGAGATTCTATTCTGAATATAACATGATGTATTTACTGCTTCAGCCCAAAAGTGCTTAGGCACATTTGTTTCATTGATCATGGTTCTGGCCATCTCTTGGAGTGTCCTATTCTTCCTTTCTACAACTCCATTTTGTTGTGGAGTTCTAGGACAGGAGAAATCATGGGATATTCCATTAGAATCGAATAGTTCTTCAAAAACTTTATTTTCAAATTCTCCACCATGATCACTTCTGACTTTGATGATTTTGGAGTCAAATTCGTTTTTCACTTTGGAACAGAAGCTAGTCAATACAGAGTGAGACTCACTCTTGTGCTTTAGGAATTTTACCCATGTCCAGCAACTAAAATCATCAACAATAACTAGTCCATATTTCTTTCCATTGACTGATGTTGTTTTAACAGGTCCAAACAGGTCAATGTAAAGAAGTTCCAGAGGCTTAGAGGTGGAAATAATATTTTTCTTTTTAAAAGATGTTTTGGAAAATTTCCCTTTCTGACATGCCTCACATAGAGCATCTGAAGAATACTTCAGCTTGGGTAGACCTCTGACTAACTCGAGTTTATTTAGCTGAGAGAGTTTTCTCATGCTAATGTGGCCCAAGCGTCTATGCCATACCCATTGATCTTCATGAACAAACATCAAACATTTTACATTTTGTTCTTTTAAGTCTGAAAGATTTACTTTATAAATATTGTTTTTCCTCTTGCCAGTGAATAGGATTGTTCCATTGTTTTGATTAATTGCTTTACATGTTTTTTGATTGAAGATTACATCATAGCCGTTATCACTTAATTGACTTATTGATAACAGGTTTTGCATTAATCCTTCTACATAGAGAACATCAGATATAGAGGGAAGAGTTCCATTACCAATAGTTCTGGAGCCTCTGATCCTTCCTTTCTGATTTCCTCCGAAACCTACGAAGCCAACATCTTTAAGTTCCAGGCTTTGGAACATATACTTTCTTCCCGTCATATGCCGCGAGCATCCAAAGTCTAGGTACCATGACTGGTGTCTTAACTCTGCTGCATAATATATCTGCAACATAAACAATCTTATCCTTTGGTACCCAAAATCTTTTGGGTCCTTTATGATTAGTTTTCCCAGAGTTTCTTAGAACTTTGGGTTTTCTAGCATTATCAAAACGTTGTGCTTATGTATGTGTGCAGTGATAAGAAAATGGAGATTTAGGTTTGTCATTTATGGAAGATTTATCTTCACTGGGGTCATACCCTATTCCTCTTTTATTATTCTGACTTACTCCATAAATCATGGATGTCATTCTGCTTCTCTCTATCCCATTTTTCAGAAACTTTTGAAAAGATTTTTCATATTCATAAATTACCGTGTTCGAAGTTTGTGGAGCTTGAGATAACGCTTCTTCAAGTTTTAAACATTGTTTATTTGTGGAGTCTCTTTCTAATATCAAAGTTCGGTTTTCATCTTTTAGTTCTGAAACTGTCATCTCAAGTTTACCATATTCTTCGATGGTTTCTTCAAGAACCTCTTTTACAGCTTTAAATTTTTGTTTAAGTTTCTGATATGAGTTTAGAGTTTCAGAAAGGCATGATTCGAGGTCAGAGCGAGAAAGATCAGAAAATACCTCTTCAAATTCAGATTCTACATCTGATGTATTTCTGGAGGTGGTAGCCATGAGTGCAACATTTGCCTGTTCTTCAGAGTCTGATTCTGAGGAATCAGATCCACTGTCGTCCCAGGTGGCCATCAGTCCCTTTTTAGTTCTGAATGAACTTTTCTTGAAATTTTCTCTTCTAGAGCTTTCTTTCTTCAAATTGGGACATTCATTTCTGTAATGACCTGTTTCCTTACATTCATAGCATGTTATATCTTTATTTGACTTACCTCTAGAAGTTGATTTTGATCGATCCCCCTTTTCTACAGAGTTGTTTTACTCTTCTGGTTAAAAGGGATAATTCTTCTTCGTCGTCAGAGTCTTCCTTCTCAGAGTCATCATTGTCTTCTTCTTCAACCTTGAAGGCTTTGTTTCTATCTGGTTTGCGTCTTTCGGATCTTAACTTTAGTTCTACAGACTTGATCTTCTTTTGAGGTTCATCTTCCTCCAGTTCTATCTCGTGGCTTCTGAGTGAACTGACGAGTTCCTCCAGTTCTTTAAAGCTATGACCATGGGTCTCCATTTCTTTGGCAAGCTTCTAACAATCTTTTTGACATGATCCGCAGTTGTATATCCTTTATCAAGCACTTTGAGTCCTACAATTAAAGTTTGAAATCTAGAAAACATTACCTCTACAGCTTCATCGTCCTCCATTTTGAAGGCTTCATATTTCTGGATTAGAGCCAGAGCCTTTGTTTCTTTGACTTGAGAATTTTCTTCGTGAGTCATCCTCAGGGAGTCAAGTATTTCTTTAGTTATTCCCCTGTTGGTGATCTTTTCATATTCATTGTAGGAAATAGCATTGAGTAGTATCGTTCTGGCTTTGTGATGGTTTTTGAATTCACGCTTCCGATAATCTGACATTCTGCTTCTGGGAATAGCAACTCTAGTGTCTGTCACAGGTGGTGTGTAGCCAATTGTGACAATATCCCATAGATCAGCGTTGTAGCCCAAAAAGAAACTTTCGATTCTGTCTTTCCAATAATCAAATTTTTCTCCATCAAAGATTGGAGGTTTAGCATTGTAACTATCTCTTTCATTGGTGTTGGCCATAGTTTTTCTCACGCTGGATCTCTCTACACTGTGAAGTGTTTGATTAGAAAATCAATAACAGAGTCGAAGCTCTGATACCAATTGAAGGTTGAGAAAAACAAGAAAGGGGGTTTGAATTGTTTTGGAAATAAAAACTTTTTCAGAAATCATACACACACAGAATAAAAAAGAAATGACACAGAATTTTATACTGGTTCGCTTGAAATTCAAAGCTACTCCAGTCCATCCGGCCAAGGTGATTTTGCCTTCAAAAAGGACTTAATCCACTAATCTTGAAAGATTACACAACCAAACGTCTAAGAGAATAATCTCTCAGTCCTCTCAAGTATTCGGACTGCGCAAAGTCACTTGAGGAAGTAGTTCAAGCAAGAGTAAATTATAATGTAAAGTGCTTCTGACAAAAAGCAAATATTACAGAATTATAAGAGCAATAGTTTTTCACGTAAGAGCAGCAGCTCGTGAAAAATGAGAGAGGAAGAATGAGATTTCTTGTGTGTCTTAGGTGTATTCTCTTGTGAAGTATTTTGTCCTTTATATAGTCGTTGTGAAGGACCGTTGGAGTGATGACAAAATCTTGGTCATTGAAGAATAATTAATGTCATTACTCTCCCTGTTTCTTTCTAAAACAGTTTTCCACGCCTCATTATTCCCTTCTTGAAATACTTTCTTTCCATATTAAGATTCTTTTTGGTTACGCGTTCTGGACTGGTGAGTCTACGTCAGAGTCTTGATATATCAGAGTTTGTCTTCAGAGGATGATTATGTATGACCCTATCAGAGCTTCTCAATGCTCTAGACTTCTTTAGTATCAGAGTCTGGATTTAGTAGTCTTTTATCGGAGCTTCTGACTTCTTAACGTTTGCGCTGGTATCTGCGTTGATCAGAATCAGAACCTTCTAGACGCATCCTTTCTGAGTGGCATATGATCATCGAATATTTTATATCTGATGTAATTTTCTATCTGATGTATGGTCAGAGTCTTGCATAAATGGTCAGAGTCCAGCACACTAAGAAAAAATCTCGTTAGAGTACCATTTTTTGTTTCA
Source organism: Lathyrus oleraceus (assembly GCF_024323335.1). NCBI lineage: Eukaryota > Viridiplantae > Streptophyta > Magnoliopsida > Fabales > Fabaceae > Lathyrus > Lathyrus oleraceus. The sequence continues at coordinate 131,938,822 of NC_066581.1, forward strand.
TCCTTTGTTATCATCAAAATCTTAGAGAGATATTGTAGAACCAACTTTGTTCTTACATAAACCACCAACAAAATCTCACAAAACCACACCTATCATAAGCATAATTCTCCTCTCTCTTACTATATTATTACTACATTACACGAGCAATGTGAAATTCAATCATGGCACAAATGAGGGAATACGAAATATTGTTCAGAAATGACGAACCAGGTGAATTACAGGAAGAGACTTACACGGCTCTAAGCGTAAGAAAAATTGAATCAATAAGGTACGCCGATGAACCCTGCTTATTAGCCTTAGGAATTTTAGATAGTGTTAACCATATGCTAGACACTTTAAGTTTAAATTATTTCCTATCTTTTAAGGATCCTGTCTATGCTCAATTAACACCAGAATTCCTAAGTTCGTTAATTTTTAGTCCCACGCTCAACACAAAATATTCCAGTGGGATTGTCCAGTTTCGCTTGTTCAACATAGAATATGCTTTTACCTTTGCCCAACTTGCGTACCTACTACAATTTCCCCATGGAGATGGCGTAGTAAGTGAGGTTCCAGATACTGAGGGTTGACAGCGCGCCTCGCAACCATTTTGGAGGGCAATAACAGGTACAATAACCCATAGTTTTGAGGGAAACAAAGTCACTTTAATTCACAACCCGACTATTCGATATTTCCGCCAAATATTGGCATCCACCATTTTTGGCCGAGCAAAGTCTAACATGGTGAACGAAAAAGAACTCTTTTATCTGTTCGCCATTTTTCTGCCACAAAAGGTAAATACCGTCCCTTTTATGTTCTCTCACTTGCAGGCCATTGTCAATGCGAAGAGAAGGCCAATTATTTTTGGAGGTTTAATAACCTCCATATCCAGAGTCCTAGGACTCGAAGAAAAATTCTCCTGGTTAACCTCGCTCCTGCATCATGTCATTGACATTGACATGGCGAGGAGCATGAAATTGGTAAAACGAAGGCGAGACGGTAAATTTAATCTAATAATTGCAAATAATGTATTACAAGATTTCATCCTCCCAAATCCAACTCGCACAGATGTGCGTAAACCGGAAAATTATTGTTATATTAATGATCTGGTACCTGACCAAGTCCCCGCGCACATTCTTGAGAATATAGCTGCTGACGGGGACACCTACGAGGATTATATTTCGGAGCAAGCTGCTCCCTCTACTGACACACACCCACACACCACACACATGTCATCTGAAAATATTGCAGGTACATCATCCAGCCAAAGACCCAGAAGAAGAAATGTGGCACCTGCCACTCTTGATGAGATCTATGCTGGACTGTTGCAGCGTAGCGTACTAGACGCTCAACGCGACCTACAAATCCAAAACATGGAAGCTCAGCAAACAGGAATGCTTCAAATACTTCTCCAGATGTAGCATGATCAGCATAACTACGCTTTCAGAACCGAACAGAACATGTCTGGCTTGATCGATGAAATGGCAGCATTGACAGTGTGTGTGGAAGATCTACAAGACTATGCGCCACCTCCCCAACCTGGAAATGGTGGACGTGCACAAACATGTGGCAGAAGGCGCTAGTAGCAGGCTATCCAGGTTCTACCTTTCTTTCATATCTTATGCTGTTGCATTGGGGACAATGCACGATTTAAGTATGGGGGAGGAAGCTTTACCGCTTCTATTTATCGCTTTCTAGGTAGATTTAAATTATTGTTATTTCCTTTTGTTATTTTATTTTCTTAAGTGTCAGTCGAGTCAAATATCAATGTGATGTCGAGTCTTTATGCGTGGTTTCCGTTATTTACTAATTCACCTATTTGCTTAAGCCATACATTTTTTTTTTGCAAAAATCTAGACTTAGAGATACAATACATCTTTTGAAAATTCTAACCTATAAATAAAACTGAGATTGAATTGTAGAGATTTGGAAAAACTTTACAAGATCGGTATCGTTTTAACACCTTAAATCTCCCAAATATAAGATCGATTTGAGTACTTGTCATGTCATAGCCTCAAATTCCATCCTTTAATATTCCTTAAGTAGTTTATCTAGCAATCAATATCATCCTAAGCACACACTATGCGAGAAGTCGATGCAAATAAGTGTATGATCTTAAGCTTAAAAGAGAAAAGGATTGAGGAAATGTATGAAAAATGTTGTTACTTCTAAGTTAGGTGAACCTCACTCGGTCATTTAGCCCAACGGTATAACCATATTTAATTGTTATTTGAGCCAAAGTGCGAAAAAGAAAGAAAGAAATACTGATGAGATCATACTTACTAACAAATTATCTTGCTATGAATGTGAAAGGATAACAGGCTTAATGTGATTGCGCCAGAATGAAAAAAGATAAAAAGAAGTTTTAGTAAGGTAGGCTTAGGCATGACGACATGATTTGGATTGGTTTGTATAGGAGGGAGACTTATGATTGCACTATTGTGACTATGTGTTCCAGCGATACCCTTAGTGTGGAAGTTAGTACCTCTTGATGCAATTTTTGACCAAAGTAGAGTTTATAGACTACAATGAGTATCCGAATTCAACTGTGTCTTTTATGAGTCTTGATATTGTATGCTGCAAAGATTTTACAAGACTTTTTATTCATGTACGCGGCATTTGCTAGAGGACAAGCAAAGGTTTAAGTATGTGGGATTTTGATAACGCGAAAATGTATCGTATATTTGGCTTCATATGCATTGCTTTTTAATTGATTAACACTTATTATTACACAATATTTTATGTTTATTTCAGGTATTTATCGAATAAGAGATGTATAGGCAAGCAAAGTGGAAAATAGCAAAAATGAAAGAAAAAGAGAAGAAAATGGAAAAAATAGAAAGCATGGCGCTAACCACACCAAATGGACATGTGACGCCCACCACTTGGATGTGTGGCGCCAACCACATGACCTAAAGGGATTGGTGGCGCCCGCCACGAAGCTATAAAGTGATGGCTCCCATCCCACAAAAGATGGCGCCCGCCATGAAGACCATATTAGGGTTGTGGCAGCCTCCATCAACCCGGTCTCCCTTATTCCTCTCCACCTTTTTAGCCACGACCTCCATATTTTTAGCCATGACTTCCACTTACTTTTTCAACCAACTAATGCTACAATTAGGGAGAGTAGAAGTATATAAAGGAGGGTCGGTTTTTATCACGTGAGTCTGCATTTTTTTTCCAGCCAGATTCTTTTGGTTAGATTTTCTTAGGCAGTTTCTTACTTTGTAAAAGCAATAGATTCTCCACATCGGGGACTATTATAATTTATTGTTTAAGCATCTGAATTTGATTGTAACGGTGTACTCGATTGCCAAAGTTTGTCGGTATTGTTTAATTTGAAGAATCGGGATTCATTCCAAGTTCTCGATTTATATTCCAGGTTTTATTTTAATTGCCATTTTAATTACTTATGCCTTATTGTATGCTTAATCATCTGAATACCATGTCTGTTACCGGATCCATGTTCGGCTAAACCTCTAGGTATCAGTATGTAAAGACCGTCGAAACGACGGGATTCGCAAATAATTGGTGTTGGCTTTTATAAAATATTATTTTCCGGTTTTAGTTTCTTGTTTTATTCAAAACTGTTTTTCGTACGAGAGTACAAAGCAAACAAAGATTAGGGTCAATAAAAACGAGAGTGTGAGACTTTAACCGGATAGCTGAAACTAAGCATTAATCCTAAACACAACGAAAGCGCTTTAGGATTAATTAGACTTTATTCATATTCAAAAATTACTTTTAAATTCATAATGAGACCGCGAGAATCAAGCATTCTGGTTTAATGAGACTCCGAAATTTGATGCGTTACATACCGATATCCCTTTATTCAATATCTTTATTAATATTTATCCACGTTATAGTTATTTCTCTTCATCCCTCCAATCTTAGAACGTTCCTCATCCTTAGATTTACATAGTAACATTAGATAACGATACGTTCGATTATTAGTCCTTTTGGGTTCAATAATCTTTAAAACTACGCGATACGACTGCACTTGCAGTCACGATTCCCATAGACTTACTAAGTCGCGATAAACAATCAAAGATAAGTCTGAAAGAATTGGCCTGTATCAAACGAAATTTTACCGAGTCAATAGATGATTGCCTGAACAGGTTTCGTCTGCTTAAGGCACGATGCTTTACGCAAGTGCCTGAGCATGAGTTGGTCGAAATGGATGTTGGTGGCCTTCACTATTCTATTAGGAAAAAATTGGATACCCAATACCAGAGAGATATGGCCCAATTGGCTGATAGAGTTTGACAAGTGGAACGTTTGAAGGTTGAGAAAGCCAGAGCAAACAAAAATAATAGGAAGGATATGATAGCCTATGTCGAATTAGGTAACGATGAACCTGAAACATTTAGGGAATAGGTAGATTTCGACGAAGGTGAGATCGAACTTGCTGAACTAAAGCAAGGACCACCTTATTCCTGCAAAGTCCTAACTCCTTCAAGTGGGAAGAATCCAGTTGAACCAGATAAGGATGTTAGGTTCCCTAAGAAGACTTATACCTTCGACGTCACTAAATGTGACGAAATCTTCAATTTACTTGTTAAAGATGGTCAGATGATAGTGCCTCTTGGCTCTAAAATTCCCCCTCTAGAACAAACAAAAAAGAGGGGTTTTTGTAAGTATCATAATTTTTAGGGCCATAAAACCTCACAATGTTTTCTTTTTAGGGACCTTGTGCAAAGTGCTATAAGGGACGGAAGGCTCCAGTTTGGGGACAAATCGAAAGCTCCGATGAGGATTGATGCTGACCCTCTTCAAATTGTTGATGCTCATTACACTGAACCATCCATGGTCAGCATGGTGGAAATATTTGAAGATTCTGGAGAGAAGGCTGACATGGTCGAAGTTTCTGATGACTTTAAACAGGTGTAGCGGGGTATTCGTTACCATTAGAGATATCGACTAAATCTAAGGTAAACCATACAAGTCGAGTCGCCACCGCACTTCTATTTATCCAAAGGAATGGTTAGAAAGCGAACAAAAACCTAAAAGTTTTATCAAATCAAAAACTAGTAAAAATGTCAGAGATCGGGGTAAGGGGGTTGGTTATGCAATGGGAAGGTTTTAAGTACCCAAAACATCATAGGTACTCCTAGGGAGCCCTTTTCATACTTGTTGTAAGGTTGGTATTTTTGTGAAAATTTGTATGTGCAAACATGATTGAAGAGATGAGAAGAGAATATACAAGTTATTTACATTTTGTGTTTGGATGGATAAATCCATTGCCTACGTACCATCTTAAAAAAGGTTAGGATCAAAACCTCGTAGTTCGGGGTAAAAATCTCAAAATAAGTTGGTGAATTGATTGGTCCAAAAGCCTTAAGGTCTTTTGTTATCCAAGGGAGAAAACTCAACCTAAAAACCACAAATCCACCATGTGAGGATAACTTCAACATGCTAGTGAGGGGTTAACCCTATAATAAGCATGGAAAACTTATTGTCCATCACTAAGGATATATGTGAGCATTACATCTACCTCAAGGATAACTCAAACCTAATAGCTAAAGGTTATGAAAAATTTGCTTAAGAAAGTGGCCATTGAAACCACAAAAAGACATTTGAATGGGTTATATTTACCAATGAAAAGTATGTACAAAATTTGGCCAAAGTTGACTTAAAGATTCAATTCAAAATAAGTGTTATGAAAAGAAAGTTTGAAAATCAAAAGCATAAGGCTTAGGTTTCTAATGTTTGAAAAAGAAGTGTTAAATGTTTGCACAAAAGTTTTGGCTTGGGTTAGAGTGGAGGGAAGAAGAAGAATGGCTAAGGTCCTAATCATGTAAGAGATAAGGGATAAGAAACAAGACCACAAATGGAGTTCCTCTCTTGAGATCATATTGATGATCCAAGTAGCTCCCATCCTTTGGAATATGCAAGCAAAATAATAGTAAGCTCAATCAACAATCAAACAAGTCTCTTAAGAGATCCTCAATGCATCTTGTATCTTTCACTTTGGATGAACATGGCAATGGTTCTTCAATTTGAGCTCTCATAGGATCCCCTAGCACAAAAAAACACACATCAAAAGTTTTATGAAACAAATCAAGAATGGATAAGAGTGAGTTTAGAGGTTTGGTCCTTCTAATTAATCTTCACATTAAGGTCCTTTTACTCCAATTTGCATAGGGAATATCCTAGAAACTAAGTCCATTTGTCCATTTCTTTGCATTTGGTCCACAACAATCAAAACAAAACACAAGCACAATAATATATACACAATTATGTGCTCAAGTGAGCAAAAGGCAAATTACATTAACATAAACATGTGCTCAAATGAGCAAAGAAAAAAACAAATGAATAATATGTACAAGAATAGTAAATTGCATAAAGTAAAGAGCAAGAAGTAAATGTTAATTGTTAATGGTTAGTGTGCCATAAGGCAAATTTAGCGCTATGTTAAGCAATCGTAATTGGACTTATGTAGAAGTCACAACTATCTGAGGCCGGTCAATAATAATGTAGGCAACAACACAAGTTAGAAGTCTTGATTAGTGAACCAAGTTCCAACAACTTGCCATGCCAAAAAGAAGAAGAGAAATGATCTTGTATTGGTTTAAGTCCTTTGCATGATTTAGAAAGCAACTTATCCTTAATGCAAAGCCATTCACTTGATCATTTGATCAAGATGAATTAGATTTGAATCAAGGAAGATTAAACTTTCCTAATCCATGCTAACTTATCAACCTTTAACTCATTGATCAAATAGAAAAGAAGGAGAAGAAGAAGAAGAAGAAGATGGATAATGGAAATGAAATGTTGACCAAAGATAGGGAAGATCAAGGTCAAACCATAAAAATCAGAAATGGGATGAAGATTGGAAGTCAAGAAATAAACAAAATATTTTTTGGCATTTTAATATTTGAAAATAAACTTGAATTAGAATATTAAAGAAAGGTCAAACTTCAAAATCACTTCAAATCAACTTTAAAAAGTCCAAGTGAGTTATCCCAAGTTTAACATGGTCAAACAAAGTTTGACAAAAAATTTCAGCATTTTTAAAGGTCAGAAACTATTTTTTGTCAATTAAAAATGAATAAAGATAACCTAATTGAACTAAAATCTCAAATAAATCTCAAATTAATTAATAAATTGATGAGAATATTTTTCATAGATCCATCATCATTCAAAGAGGTTAGAAAAATATTTTTGTATTTTTTGAATATCAAAAACTATTTAAAATGAATTAAAAATAACCAGAAAAGAGAAAATTATTAAAAAAATAGCAAATGATAAAATAAAAAATATTAAAAATCATTTTTAGAAACTAGAAATTAAAAGAGAAATAATGCAATTGGTCCCATATTTTTTGGACCAATAATAAAAGAGATATGGATTTTTGAAAATGAGATGGAATTAAAAAATGAAATGGAAAAATCAGAAAATAGAAAAATCCACACGCGTTGGATGGATCCTCATTAACTGACGTGGAGGATCTAATGGTCATGAGCTGCGCGCGCACCATAGTCCAAGGTCAATGAGAAACACAAGGAATTAAATGAAGTCAATAGATCTAAAGGCTATGATATAAACTAGAAAATGCATCCAACGACTCAGGATTGATCTGGCAATGAGACGGTGGCCAACGCCACCGTCTTCTCCGGTGAGGTCCGGCGAAGGTCCAAAAATGCAGAGATTCAAATGCTCACTAAAATGGACGATCCAGGCACCATTCGAAAGGTGAAGTGATGTACATCACTCCTATATCACTCACTTCCACTCTAGATTCCTATTAAGAGAGAAATCAGAGATGGAAGTTTGGGGATGTTCAACTGAACTTGCTCGATTTCAACAATTAAACACTCAATAATAATGCCTCTATAGAGAGGACTTCAGACAACACAATATCAAGGCCAATGGATCAAAGTATAAGGAGATTCGAAGCAAAAAACAGTTGATCAAAACCTTTGGATTATGAAGATTTGAGTTCCTTTCCTTGGTTCCTTTTGCAAAACAGAACTTCAATAGATCAAATGATGAAGGTCTAGGAACTTTAGATCTGAAAATTCAACCAAATGCAATTGAATTTCAGATCTGAATTTTTTGAAGAAAGATGAACTTTGTTCCTTTGGTATGGTTAGGGATTCACTCTTGCTGCATTTCAGGCGCCTTCAGGTTGGAGAATTATGAAGCATAGCACATGTATTTATAGCTGGAAAGGGCTGAGTGCATGAGTTTACTCGTGTGCATGGCAAATGGATTTTGCATGGCATGGGCTTGTGTGATCATGTGGAAGGCCCAATGAAGACTGAAATGACCTGCTGAGTTCATGTGAATTGCAAATGGACGTGTACATTAAGTGTAATCAGCTCATGTATGGCAATTGAATTGAATTTCACAAAATACACTTAATTCTTCATGCCTTCGAAAATGGTACTTCCAAACTCCAAATGCAACCTTATGAGTAATGGTTAGAAAACTTGTTGCATAAGGAACAAATGATATGTTGATCAAAATTCCAATTGGGCCTTGGAAATTAGTGAAATTTGAGCTTAAAGTGTAGGGTGCAAAACATGCATAAGTGAAGTTTCCAAATTTGGCCAATGTTCAAGCCCTTCTGTCTCAATGATGCAAGCTCCAAATGATAAAACCTTCAACATCAAAGTTGTAGATCTTTTCAAGACAATCAATTTGGACTTACATTTTTGCATCATTTGGATTTTTAATGAAGAAGTTATGGGCACTTGAAGTTGGACTTTTTTCCATTTCAATGCATTTGGCCCAAAGTGACTTATAATGTTTTGCATTATCACATGTATTTCTTTTGAGATTTTGAAATTTTTCTCAACATAACATTTGAATTAGACATAATAATCTTTCCAATGCATTTGTTCCCACCTCAAAATCATAAAAAATGAATGAGTTATGTTCTTGGGAAGTTGACCAAAAATTAGGGTTTCAGTCAAAATGACCTATAATGTCTTGGAATGGATGATGATCTTCCAAGCCTTAAATCAATTTTGATGAACATGAAAGTTGTTCATATTGTCCTTAAGAACATTTTTGCTCTTGGGATCATCTCCATTTGACCAACATATAAAAAGTTAGGTCTCAGTGCATTTCAAAATAGACAGATGAATTGACTGATCAACTTCTCAAGTCCACCACTCATATCTTGATGAATTGATGATTGAGGGCACTCAAATAAGTTCAAATGTGCATGGAATAATGGATTAAAGAACTTCCCTTGATGGTATTTGACCATGGGCTGAGGTTGCTTCATGAGCAAGGCACAGTTGATGAACAAATGAATTAGGGTTTCCTTGGGAAACAAACCTCAAACCCCTTGACTTGCTTTGATCGAAATGATGAATTGAGATACTAGGGAGGCATATTTGATGGTGTAATACCCCAAAATTTACCCTTCATTTTTCCTGGAAGCATACGCTTTACACCTCATTCATGCATTCATTTTTAGGTCATTTAACATTTCATATTGCATTTCATCATGGCAATCGGAATCGGATCCAAGAAGCTTGAACATCATCCAGGACACTTTGTGGGCTCTATTTAGATGATCAGTCAACACAAGGGAAAGACTTAAGTTACTTCCAACAAGGGTCTATTCGTCAGTCAAAACGTTAATCTTGAAGGAGCAAAGGTTTGTTCATGAGCTGTCATGCACGTAGGCGAAGCCCACGTGTTTAAAAAAAACGGAAAAAAATGGAAAACGAAAAAAAAATGAAAAAAATTTAATAATAATAATAAATAAATCAATAAATAAATAAATAAATAAAAGAAAAAAATCTTGGACTTTGACCTCTCTCATTTGAGCCCACAGGTCCACAAAAATCAGGTTATAAATTCAGAGTTTCAGTGAAACAAAATTTCATTCTATTCCTATTACCTTGGCTGGAGGAAAAAGATAGTGAGAGAAGAGCTAACAGAGTTCAGAGCAACCTCCAAACCCTGAAGGGAACTCAACTGCACAGAATCACCTCTGCCTCACATAAATCCTAAAGATTGTTTTGTAAACCTCACGGGTGCAACTCAATTTCAATCAAGCTCTCCAATCAGGTTTGCCCTATTCCCATTATTTTACGCCTTCAATTTGAATATTCTAAATGTGTGATGTATTATGTTTGAATTTGGAAGTGTGGATATCATTAGGTTTCGCATATGCATGAATGGGTGAAACCTATGCCTTGAATGTTTAATCGTTTAATTTCTGAAGTGTATGCCACAGGGTTTGAGGTTTCTGAAACCATACTGTTATCCATGAAAAACCATACTGTTTTGCTCTAATCTGACTTACGTTTGTCATAGCATGTTTTCTCCTAATCCTTATCTTGTTTCACTAACCCTTTTGTTGAGTTTTTGTGAAGGCTCACATGACTTTTGCAGGGATAGCTCGCTGGATATTCCACTTTACTTGTGGGATACCATTTGGGAGATTTATTCTGATTGCCTTGTTGGCACATTTACTTTATACATGTTTGTTTTGTATGTGTTTGTATTCCCGCAGGTAGCGCGGTTCCTTCGTCAAGGACTGCCTTTTTGCATGAGCATCCCTAACCCTACAAACCCATTGATTTTTCTTCTTCTAACACGTTTACTCCTTCTACTACAGGAGAGTAAGTCTCCAAAGGTCGAGCATCCGGTAGATTGCGTAGTAACGTCGTTCGTCCAAAACCCAATCCATAACCCCGTAGTTAGCCGAACTACGGCTTGCTCTGATTCTCATCCCAGATGAGATACGTAGGCATAAGACGCGATGTCTTAGCGAGCACACATCCCCCCAACCCATAGGTCAGCCGAGCTACGAAGACTCTGATTCTCATATTCTGATGAGATACGTGTGCAGTGGATGCGACATCCGCGCGAGTCATTTTCATTTAACCCCCTTTTTTAGTAAACAGCACAAGATAAACTCACACCCTTTAGACAAGAACTACAAAAGTGGATCCCGTAGAGTACTACTGATGCGTAGGGGTGCTAATACCTTCCCTTCGCATAATCGGCTCCCGAACCCAAGATTTGGTTGCGAGACCTCGTCTTTTCCTTTCTATTTTCCAGGTTTACTTCTAGCGTTTCCTTTCCCTCCTTTGGGATAAATAACGCATGGTGGCGACTCTTCTGTCATTTTCTTTCGCCGGTTGTTTTTTCGCACACTGTATTTTTCAGGTTACGACAGCTGGCGACTCTGCTGGGGACCCGGTTTCCCTAAGCGAGTCCCTCCTAGCTTTTGTAGTTTGTTTGTTTATTGGGTGTTCATGCTTTTGTACAATTATTTATTTACCTGCTTTACCTTATTGCATTGTGTACATATCATTGTTGTATCTGTTGGCTGGCTATGTCTGCTTGGTGATCTTTGTGAGATGAGTTCTATACCCGAACTCGAGTGCACTTAGGATAGGAGAATGGCATAGTCTTGTCGACTTGTGTGGAGTTATTCCTTAGCAAGTTGACTTGCAAGCCCATTCACTTGGTGGAGGTCATGTTGAGATCAATAATGTCACACAAGTAAGTTGTGGTTAGACATTCCTTTTTCCAATATAGACCTTAGAAGCCTAGGACCTTAGTTTACCAAACCCATCTTGGCCTATTCGTAGGACGTAGTGCGAAAGTCGTTCAAGTGTAAGATTTGATACGATTGTTACGTGATACTACACTCATAAGAGTCTCTCTTGAGAATATTTTTGGAATACGAGTATTCGTTCCTCCGATAATATCCGAAAGATGGGATTATGACTATGGGAACCTTTTGTAGAACATGTTTGACAGGTTTAAACCTTAGTACACTCCTTTTGGGTTGTTCTTAGCCTAAACTTCATGCTCGTGACTAGCAACAAACCCTTGATTCATGGTTGATCCGATCAGGTATCCTTAATATCAATGAAACTTGGGTGTTGATAAGGTGTAAACCATAATCCACCAAAATGGGTGGTTGATATTAAGGATAACATGATCCATCCCATGACCTTTGTTTGGTGTGCTCTTAATTTCTCTTCAGACAGTGCAACCTGGCAGATGTTCAAGCAAATACAACGATCCTGATTCCCATGCCACTGCACTGCATTCACATCATTTTGCATCACATCATTTTGCATTCATAATCATTCACACATGTTTATCCATTTCTGTGGGGTTTATATCTTCTACTTGATTCTAGTCGGAATTTTCTTGGTTCTCATCAACGGCTTAGTCTTTTTTTTACATCGTTTATCTATTGAGAGACTGGAATCAAGGGGGTAGAATACCTTTGAAATTGATAAACATGTTGTTGCATTTACATATTCATTAGCATGTCTTGCATAACAGGTACCGCTACAGTGTTCTCAGTTTGTTTGGTGTTCCATCAACAGGATAGCTGACCCAGGCATTCACCGGTACGGTACCCGCAGAAACCAACAAAGAGTAATGGAAAGCCTACAGGCAGAGTTCGCCGAGATGAAAATTCGCATGAATCAATTCATGGATGTGGTTCAAGGGGTTGCTCAGGGACAGCAAGAGCTCAGGCAGATGATACAGAGGAATCCCCCTGCTCAACCAGAGACGGTGACTGATCCTCCAACTGGAGAGGCTAATGGACCCAATGGACCGGGGCTTATCCCAATCCTACATGTCACCTCCAGTCAACAGCCCGTTCATGATGATCAGGATGATCAGTTCCCCCTGCTGCAGGAAGACTTTGGTATGGGTCATGGTGTGGACCCCATGTTTAGAAGATTGGAAGAGAGGTTGAAGGCAGTGGAAGGACAGAATCCTCTGGGAGTAGATGTTGCTGACTTGGGGCTGGTCCCAAGTGTGAGAGTGCCACCGAAATTCAAGGTCCCGATATTCGACAAATACAATGGCAACTCTTGCCCGAAGACCCATGTGCAAGCCTATTTCCGTAAAATGGTTGCATACTCCGATGACGAAAAGTTGCTTATGTACTTTTTCCAGGACAGCCTAGCTGGGGCATCCCTGGAATGGTATATGAGGCTGGACAGAGCCCACATCCGTTGCTTGAGGGATTTGGCTGAGGCTTTCGTGAAGTAGTATCAGTATAATGCAGACATGGCTCCGGACAGAACTTAACTTCAAAATCTGTCTCTTAAAAGCAATGAGTGCTTCAGAGAATACGCTCAACGTTGGAGAGAAACAGCTTCCCGTGTTCAACCTCCTATGTTGGAGAAGGAAATGGCTAACATGTTCATGAACACTCTGCCAAGACCTTATTTGGAGCGCCTGGTGGGTTGCAATGCCTCCAATTTTGCTGATGTAGTCTCTACCGGAGAGAGGGTGGAGAATTACCTGAGGACATACAAGACCCAGAGTGGAGATGGATCCTCATCAGGGGTGAAGAAGTCGTTCATTCAGGGACAGAAGAGGAGAGAAGGGGATGCAAGTGCCATATCTTCTTATCAGAACAGGGATAACCGGAGGAATAACTTTCAGAACTATCATCAGCAACCGTATGTTACGGCTGTGACCATTCCAACTGCAGCACCACTACAACAACAACAACCATAGCGTTAACCAGCTCAGTACCAACCACAACAACCGGGTAACAGACCCACCTATCAACCGAGGCCAAGGACGATGGACCGGCATTTCGACACCCTTCCAATTTCGTACGCTCAGTTGCTTTCTAGTCTTCAACAACTACAACTTGTGCAGTTGCGCACTCTGGCTCCTCTCGTTGGTAGGCTTCCGGTGGGTTATGACGCCAACGCTAGGTGTAGCTTCCACTCTGGGGCACCTGGCCACAATATTGAGAACTGCAAAGCTTTTAAGCACGTAGTTCAGGACCTCATTGATTCAAAGGCCGTTAACTTTGCACCAGCTCCTAATGTCGTCAACAATCCCATGCCCCAGCATGGTGGAGCCAACATTAACATGGTTGAAGGAGAAGTCAAATTAGTCTCTGCGGTCAACAATGAAGATGGGGATAGTGATTGCGACATCGATAACTGGGTGCGTCCGAGGATCCCGGGTGAAGTTCTCCGCAACTGGTCTTCTGAAGAGATTATCCAAGTCACTCTTCTTAAAGAGTAATTTTCTTTGTTTATTCATGCATATCCAAGTCTTACATTCTACCCAGGGCGTAATGACTCATTGTAGGGCTCATCTATGTGACACTTGCATTTTTTATCATAAATGAAGGACGTCTTTTTGCATTCAAATATTTCGTTCCTTGTCTTTCTATTTTTGCAGTTTTTCAAAAAAAAAATGGCAATGTTTTGTTTAGCTTCCACTTTTTTTTCCACACTCATAAGCACATACCATCACTCATGCAGATGCACATCACCGGATCCTATTGATAACGGTTCTGCTATGGCTCGCTTCGACTTTGAAAATCCAATCTTTCAAGCTGAAGAAGAGGGTGATGAAGACTGTGAACTCCCTGAAGAACTTACCAGGTTATTAAAACAAGAGGAAAGGGTCATTCAACCGCATCAAGAGTCTGTTGAAGTGATTAATCTCGGCACCGAGGACGCCAAGAGAGAAATCAAGATAGGGGCTGCTTTGGAAGACAATGTGAAGAAGGGGTTGATTGAATTGCTGCAAGAGTATGTTGACATTTTCGCTTGGTCTTATCAGGACATGCCAGGGCTTGACACAGACATCATGGTACATCGCTTGCCGCTCAAAGAAGGTTGTCCTCCGGTCAAGCAGAAGCTCAGAAGAACAAGACCAGAGATGGCTGTCAAGATAAAGGAAGAAGTGCAAAAACAGTTGGATGCAGGGTTTCTAGCAGTTACCAATTATCCGCCATGGGTTGCAAACATCGTTCCAGTACCTAAGAAGGATGGGAAGGTACGGATGTGTGTTGACTACCGGGATCTAAACAGGGCTAGTCCTAAAGATGATTTCCCCTAAACAGGTCAGAAGTGATGATGTGCCCAAGGTGCAGTTCGGTTTTCGACAGAAAAGTTGCGAAGAACCTCAAAGGGGTTCGACTGGCCAAGAAGGGGAGAAATTGGAGGGACCCTAGAAATAGCCAAGCATCCGACGACAAATGGGACCCAGAAGGGGGATCCAAAAGGGATTACCTCTTCAGGCGAACATGCCTTCGACCTATAGGCCTACTACTGAAGCCCCTAGAGATACTTTGACGAAACCAGCCAGAGGGAGAGGACAAGGCCATCAAAAATGGAAAAATTTTGATGTCAAAAGAGGGTCCTCAATCGCTTACCGAAAATAGTTTCAGACGTCGAAACAAGTGGCCTATCGTTCCGAGAATTACAAAGGAAAAAACTCAATGTCCCGATCCTAGTGGGGAAGGCAACAAAAGAAAAGGAAAGCTGAGAGAGAAGATGCAGAACATGCGAAGCCTGAATCCAGTAGCAACATGGTGTTGAAGCAGGAAAAGAAAGAGGAAAGGAAGTCGGTCGAGAGGAAGTTGTTTTCTCCTCAAGAGAAGGTGCCTGCGGTAAAGTATGATCATGACGAAGACATGATGACAGACGACTTCGATTCTGATTCGGACGCTTCTTTGGACATTGTGTGCAATGTGGTATCTGTCCTTCCCAGAGAATATGACCAAGTCATGAAGGTGGAGGATCTAGAAGATATGGCTGAAATGGAGATGGAGAAACACAAGCTTGTATGATATTACATCATGAACAATGGTTGTGTGGAGGAGCAAAACACTTTCTTTGAAAGGCCAGATGAGTCGATGAGAATCCATCTAAAACCTCTATTTATCATAGGCAAATTAGGAAATGTGGGGGTAAATAAGATCCTCGTTGATGGTGGAGCGACAGCGAACTTGATGTCGCATTACATGCTAAAAAGGTTCGGTAAGGATGAGACCGACACAAAACCTCACAACATGGTTCTCTCGAACTATGAAGGGAAAGTCGGAACTACAATGAGGGTGATACAAGTTGACCTCACTGTCGGCACAATAACCAGACTGATAATGTTCATGGTAATAGCATTAAAAGCCAACCATAATTTGTTACTAGGTAGGGAATCGATTCAAGGCATATGTGCAGTCCCTTCTTCGATGCACAAGAGGGTCATCATCTGGAGAAGCGATGGGATCATGGAAAATATAGAAGCATACCAAAGTTATTTTATGGCTAAAGTTAATCATGTGTACAGGAGAAGCTTTGATAGGAACCTGACCCACATAGTGCCTTGTAGTCCAGCAGGTTTCGACATTTCACATGCAGACAACACATTTTGCTCCCTCTATCTGTCCGAACTTACGGGTTTCAATGGGATAGAGAAGTGGTCGGAAAAGTAGACTTCAGCTATGGAGGTACCGAAGGTATCCAACCCATGGATTGGGGAAGTGAATTCGGTGATGATGTCTGATCTAAAGACATTAAAAAGGATTTCGGCTTATGTAGCCGAAAATAAATTGAAAGCGGCCTTAGAGGTCGAAGTTAAATACATGGTTGTCGAAGCCAAAAATATACAAATGCACTTGGATGGTCCTGGTAAGGACTTCGATCCATAACCACCTGATAAGGTTCCATACGAAGTGCAAGGCCAGAGGCTCGATGCCATCTATGATGACGAGCCTTTGGATTTCGAAAAGTATCCGCTGGCAAGTAACACGAAGATGCTAGCATAGGATCCCTTAGAAGAAATTGACTTGGGGTTAGGGGGAATCAAAAGGCCCCCATATGTAAGTACCAACATCAGCCCAGAACTCAAGATCGAAGTGATCTAGTTGCTGAAGGAGTACAAAGACTGCTTCGCATGGGATTACAATGAAATGCCTGGTTTGAGCAGAGATATGGTCGAACTGAAGTTGCCAATAAAGCCTGGGAAGAAGCCTATCAAGCAGACCCCAAGGCGATTTGCACACGAAGTTCTGTCGAAGATCAAAGAGGAGGTCGAAAGGCTTCTCGGATGCAATTTCATCCACACCACCAGGTATGTCGAATGGATTGCTAATATTGCTCTGAGGATTTGCATTGACTTCAGAGATTTGAATGTTGCAACCCCAAAATATGAGTATCCAATGCATGTGACGGATAAGCTAGTAGATTCTGCCGTAGGATACGAGTATCTTAGTCTGCTCGACGGATATTATGGATATATCCAGATTTTCATTGCTGACGAAGATATGCCAAAGACGGCATTTTGATGCCCCATAGTATTAGGCACCTACGAATGGGTAGTAATGCCCTTTGGCCTAAAAAAATGTTGGGGCAACTTATCAGCGGGCAATGAATTCCATTTTTCATGATTTCATCAAAATGTTTATGCAAATCTACATAGATGATATTGTAGTTAAGTCCGTTTCAGCAAAGAATCATATAGACCATCTTCAACAATCATTCGACAGAATGAGGAAACATGGTCTAAAAATGAATCCTCTAAAGTGTGCTTTTTGTGTGCAAGCAGGGGATTTCTTAGGCTTCGTGGTCCACAAGAAAGGGATCGAAATTAATTAGAACAAGACCAAGGCCATTATGGAGGTGAAAGCACCATCAACAAAGAAGGAATTGCATTCGTTGCTAGGCAAGATCAACTTCTTAAAGAGGTTTATATCGAACTTAAGTGGCAAGACTCAAGCCTTCTCACCTCTACTTCGACTCAAGCAAGAAAGCTTTGAATGGGGGAAAGTACAACGAAAGTCTTTTCACCAAATCAAAGACTCCCTTGTGCATCCTCTGATTATGTCACTTCCTTGTAGGAATAGAAGTATGAGATTATACATAACTTCATCTGATGTAACTTTAGGAAGCATGTTGGCTCAGGAGGATGATAATGGCGTCGAAAGGGCCATTTAATACCTTAGTAGAGTTCTAAATGATACAAAAACCAGATATATTATAGTCGAAAAATTATGCCTATGTCTATATTTCTCTTGTATAAAACTAAAGCATTATATAAAGTCAGTTGATGTGTATGTTTCGTCTCATTTCGACATTATTAAGCATATTTTATCTAAACCTATCTTCCATAGTCTAATTGGTAAATAGGCATTGGCTTTGACAAAGTATTCTTTAACTTATATGCCTTTAAAGGCCGTTAAGGGACAAGTGGTAGCAGACTTTATAGTCGACCATTCCATAGTACAAAACTCCTTAAACTATCTGGAGTTTGAGCCTTGGAAGTTGTACTTCAATGGTTCTACATAAAGATGGAACAGGTGTGGGGATATTAATTATTTCTCCTAGAAAAATTCCAAAAAAATTCAAGTATAAGGTTGAAGGCCTTTGTTCGAACAATGAGGTTGAGTATGAGGCTCTGATAGCCGACCTTGAGATCTTGTTGGAATTGGGGGCAACTCAAGTCAAAATAATGGGAGACTCAGAATTAGTAATAAAACAAATCAGAAAGGAGTACAAATGTGTTAAAGAAAATCGGATTATGTACATTGTGATAGCTAGTAGACTCTTACGTAAGTTTGAAGTGGTAAACATTCGACATATACCTTGACTTCAGAATCAAGAGACCAATGACTTAGCTCAGATTGCCTCTGGATATAAAATTTCAAAAGATAAATTACAAGATGTGATCGAGGTCAGAGGAAGATTAGTGTCGACTAGACTCTCCCCATCAGATTTGGAGGAAACAAAGCTAGGATATGCTAATGAAAATTAGGGAAAAGATTACAACCATTTTCTCATAAAAGGGGTATTTGATTGTGTCAATAAAAATGGTGGCCAACTCCTTCTCTAAAAGTGTAGGTTAATTTTAGGAAGTGATTTCTCTCCAACATTGAGAATATTCTTTGAAGGTCTCATCATTCCTTTTTGTCATGTTTTGCAGTTGTGTTTGATTAGGAGTCAAATCAATGTTATATTTGTATTGCTTCAAAAACAGTTAAGCTAAGTCTGAATGTGGTTTTTCTTGAGGTGTGTGTACCAACTTAAAGGTGCCCTAGTTAGATTGTATTGTAAGAGATGAATTAAGACTTAATCATTTTGGGCATAGGGATCCATCTTTCTACAATACATGATCAAATGGTTCTTTGGACAATTGGCCCTATTATACTTTTCAAATTCAGGTACTTTGAATTTCGAAGGAACCACAACAATCGTTACCAAGCATAAATTGAATACATTCGGATTTTTATTTTCATTCCCTTCAATTATCCTTAATTATTCTTCAAAATTCTAAAACCTTTATCTTGATTGAGTGTCTTGGGGTTGGTGATTGGTGATTATGCATAATTTATCGGGTACATGATTAGAGGTGCCATTGCCACTTGAGGATGATGAAAATGAGGATTATTAGCATTTTATGGATGAGGAATGGTGATATGATACCCCACATTTGCAGCCAAATGTTCTTGATTTTCTATTTTTCCATCAAATATTGTAAGGCTATCAAAATCTCACCCATTTTATCTTTCAATTTGTTGACTTTGTGTTTCAGCGCTGCTTGACTTAATGTAAATTTGTCCATGACTTACGAGTGGGTTCTATACAAGCGTGGAGGATAACTTGTATATGAGTTTATCTTTGAATCATAAATTAGTATGCATCTAGTATGAATGCGGTGCAATAAGTTTTTTTACGGGAATGATACAATGCAATGACGTGTATGTGTTTTTGGAGGTTAGAGGTGATGGGGTCTGAAACGAACTATACAGGATTTACTTATGATAAGAGGGTTCTAAATGTCATTTGATTAGTGACACTCACAAGGGATGACTCTAGATTCTTACCAAAGGTTCCTAGAGTCACGTACCTTATTTTTGAATATTTCCATAATAATGGGCTAGCTATTAGATAAAAATATTCTCAAGAGGATCTACTCTAGGCGAGGTCTTCATGCGAACCAAACGAGATGTACATCTCAAAGGCGAACACTATGCAACCTCTATACTTAAACTCTGGTTAATTTAGATTCTAATATATAGCACCACCCAAAAGTGTATGTAGGTGGAAGAAAATAAAAATTTCAACCCCATAAAGTATTCAATCCATATAGAAAATAAATATGCAAATAAACATTCGATCAACAAAGATAATAATAAAACAAGAAAATAAAAAAAGACAATAGAATAAAATAGGCAAAATTACACTAGAGGTCCTTTAAGTTATTTTTGTGCAACAGGTTTGTCCTTTTAGGGTTTTTTAACAACTTAGCCATTTAAGTTACCAAACGTGTGCACCGTTACCCTTTTTTAACATAGTGAATATGCTAATTATGGATGAAATTATTTTGAGTGGTATAAAAAATATGAAGTGTAACCAGAAATACAACAATCACACATTTCTAAATATCAAAATGTGAGAAAAAATATGTAGAATTCACCTTAAAGGACTAAGTTGTTACAAAAAAAACTTAAAGATCAACATGTTACAGACAAATAACTTAAAGGACCTATGACGTAATTTTGCCAAGAAAATATAAACAAGGATAACCTTATTTACAAAAATAATTAAACTATACTTGACTCTCTAAAATCCCTAGAGAAGTCGTTGGTTGTCGCAGCGTGGAAAATACCTTAGCGCAGACACGCTCGAAAGCATTGAAATCACCACCAAAGACTATTTTAAAAAAAGTTGATAAAAAACTTAAGGAACAAAAATATGGTCATCACAACCAAATTTAGGTTTGGGATTCGATTATGTGTAGAGAATGTGTTAACACCCTACGACATCTATTTTAAATAACGGTTACCTATAATTAGATTTGCAGAAAGAAAACGGTTAAACTTAATGTGTTTGGTTTCTCCTAATTATTATGACATATTTATAAGAATGAATTTTTTTTATTAGGGTGCTTAAAAAGATGTGAAACTTGCTCCTACATATCTCCTGGTGCAACAGAGAATTCAAAGCTATGTAGTTCTTACGTAGAAATATCTTGAGCATTGGTTGATTTTAAATAAAAAAAGGATTGTATCGTGTTAAGGCAAAAAAAGAGTTGTTCGTTGGTCGAAAATTAATATTAAAAAAATTGATCACGCTGAGGCAGAAGAAAAGTTGCTTGTTAGTTGTAGTTGTTGTAAGGAGGAAGACAAGTGTTCGAACCAACAAGTTGTACGACTTGTGTACGCGTACTCGGGGATAAAAGGATGTAAACTCAATTAATCCGATTTTGGTTTATAAATAAAAATATGAGATTCAAACGACCAAGTTGTACAATATTCGTTTTGAAAACTCAATGATTAAAATAAATGTACATATATTTAGCCGACATTTTTTTTCTTTAAGCTTGGATAACTATTAACTTATTGAAAGACAAGACTTAGGATAACTAAGTTATTTTCGGGAAGTACGACGAGAGTTAGAACGAACAAGTCGTACGACTTATGTTCGAGTCCTCTAAGATAAAAGGATGTACATCCGATTATAAATTTTTAGTCCAAGTTTCGTTCATGAGATTCAAGACAACCAAGTTGTACAACTTGAGTTTTGAGCTTGGAACAAGGAGACTTTTGGCATTCTTGATCTTGAGGTGGATAAGGTTGTTTCTGATCTTAATAGTCTTTATCATTTGTGTTGGTTCTATGTGTTGGCAGCAATTTTGGTAAAACCTAGAGTTTTCACAAGTTGTCACAAGTGTTGTCTTGACATGAGATAACAGGTTCCTGCAGGGTGTTTAAAATGTGAATGTGCAGGAGTTTGCTGAGATGTCAGACCCGATGTCAATACATATGTATACAGAACATTCAGTCTGAATGTTATGTATTGTGTGATTGCGCTTTTTATGCTAATCTATGTGTAATTGATGTGATGATTGAACGCGCCATTCAATCAGTAATTGAAACCAGAGTAATTTATTTTCCAACAAGATATGATGAGCTTCCATAAGAAGATACGAATGGAAAATAGTTTTAGGGTTTTATGATGTCCAAGCCCATCCAAACACTTCTATATAAAGGGCATCGAAAACCTGGTTTTAACACACAAGAAATAACGAACGAAATTGTGAGAGAGAATAAGGGTTTGAGTCTTGTGTGGTCGTGTGTATTGTGAGCCATTCATTCATCCATTGATGATTGTATTGGACTGACTTTTGAGTTGTAATTTATCCACTCTAAGCTTTGAAGCATGAATGTGTGTTTACTTGATTGAAGCTTTTAAGCAAGATCAAGTAAGCTTTCATTGTAATATTTGTTTTTACATCACTGCTGTGATTGAGGGGGAGTGAGTAGGATCTCTTATCTAAGAGTTCTTAGATAGAAGTCACACGGGTAGAGATTAGGTGAAAAGACTGTAACTTGAAGTTGTTTAGTGAGAGTCTTTGAACTAATTCTGTTTAGTGGATTTCCTTCCTGGCTTGGTAGCCCCCAGACGTAGGTGAGTTTGCACCGAACTGGGTTAACAATTGCTTGTGTCACTTGTACTAATGTTCTTTATCTTTTATCCTGTTTATATTCTTCAGATATTAGTGTCGTGACATTGCCTTCAACATCTCATATCTGATACCAGAATTTGAATTGGTATCAGAGAAGGCATCCTGCTCTGGTTCTGGGTGAGATCTAGGGACGTTACTTTCTGGTACTATGGATAGAGACGGAGGATCTGTTCACAGACCACCAATTCTGGATGGATCTAACTATGACTACTGGAAACCTCGAATGGTAGACTTCCTGAAATCTTTGGATAATAAGGCTTGGAAGGCGGTTCTAATAGGCTGGGAACATCCAGTTATTACTAAGGAACGAGAAGTTACTACTGATAAGAAGGCTGAGGAAAAATGGACCAAGGAGGAGGATGAACTAGCCCTTGGAAACTCTAAAGCATTGTATGCTATTTTCAATGGGGTTGATAAGAACATCTTCAGACTGGTGAACAACTGTGAGGTTGCTAAAGATGCTTGGAATATTCTCAAAACCACTCATGAAGGTACCTCTAGAGTGAAGATGTCTAGATTGCAGCTGCTTACTACCAAGTTTGACAATTTGAGGATGAAAGAAGATGAAAATATTCATGACTTTCATATGAATATCCTTGAAATTGCTAATGCCTCAGGAGCCCTGGGTGAGAAGATGTCAGATGAAAAACTAGTGAGGAAAATACTCAGGTCACTTCCCAAGAGATTTGCCATGAAAGTGACAGCCATAGAAGAATCTCAAGACATTTGCAATATGGGAGTGGATGAGATAATTGGATCCCTCCAAACATTTGAGTTGGGAATGTGTGATGGATCTGAAAAGAAAGTCAAAAGCATAGCCTTCATGTCAAACACTAAAGAGAAAGAGGAAGAAAGTGGTCAAGCTACTGATGAAGATCTGGCAAATGATGTAGCATTACTGGGGAGACAGTTCAACAAACTTCTGAAAAAGATGGATGTAAAGTCTAAGTCTAATGTCAAGAACATCTCATCTGACATCAGTAGGTCCAATGATGCTGGAAGAAGAACAAGATCTGATGAAAAGTCCAAACAAGGAAAAGGAGTTCAGTGGACAATTTGCCCTATTATACTTTTTAAATTCAGGTACTTTGAATTTCGAAGGAACCACAACAATTGTTACCAAGCATAAATCGAATACATTCAGATTGTTATTTTCATTCCCTTCAATTATCCTTAATTATTCTTCAAAATTCTAAAACATTTATCTTGATTGAGTGTCTTGGGGTTGGTGATTGGTGATTATGCATAATTTATCGGGTACATGATTAGAGGTGCCATTGCCACTTGAGGATGATGAAAATGAGGATGATTAGCATTTTATGGATGAGGAATGGTGATATGATACCCCACATTTGCAGCCAAATGTTCTTGATTTTCTATTTTTCCATCAAATATTGCAAGGCTATCAAAATCTCACCCATTTTATCTTTCAATTTGTTGACTTTGTGTTTCAGCGCTGCTTGACTTAATGTAAATTTGTCCATGACTTACGAGTGGGTCCTATACAAGCGTGGAGGATAACTTGTCTATGAGTTTATCTTTGAATCATAAATTAGTATGCATCTAGTATGAATGCGGTGCAACAAGTTTTTTTAATACCAATGAATGTTATGAAATTAAATGCAATATGCTAAGAATTTTTTACGGGAATGATACAATGCAATGACGTGTATGTGTTTTTGGAGGTTAGAGGTGATGGGGTCTGAAACGACCTATACAGGATTTACTTATGATAAGAGGGTTCTAAATGTCATTTGATTTGTGACTCTCACAAGGGATGACTCTAGAGTCTTACCAAAGGTTCCTAGAGTCACGTACCTTATTTTTGAATATTTCCATAGTAATGGGCTAGCTATTAGATAAAAATATTCTCAAGAGGATCTACTCTAGGCGAGGTCTTCATGCGAACCAAAGGAGATGTACATCTCAAAGGCGAACACTATGCAACCTCTATAATTAAACTCTGGTTTATTTAGATTCGAATATAGAGCACCACCCAAAAGTGTATGTAGGTGAAAGAAAATAAAAATTTCAACCCCATAAAGTATTCAATCCATATAGAAAATAAATACGCAAATAAACATTCGATCAACAAAGATAATAATAAAACAAGAAAATAAAAAAAAGACAATAGAATAAAATAGGCAAAATTACACCAGAGGTCCTTTAAGTTATTTTTGTGCAACAGGTTTGTCCTTTTAGTTTTTTTTTAACAACTTAGCCATTTAAGTTACCAAACGTGTGCACCGTTACCCTTTTTTAACATAGTGAATATGCTAATTATGGATGAAATTATTTTGAGTGGTATAAAAATGATGAAGTGTAACCAGAAATACAACAATCACACATTTCTAAATATCAAAATGTGAGAAAAAATATGTAGAATTCACCTTAAAGGACTAAGTTGTTACAAAAAAAACTTAAAGATCAACATGTTACAGACAAATAACTTAAAGGACCTCTGACGTAATTTTGCCAAGAAAATATAAACAAGGATAACATTATTTACAAAAAGAATTAAACTATACTTGACTCTCTAAAATCCCTAGAGAAGTCATTGGTTGTCGCAGCGTGGAAAATACCTTAGCGCAGACACGCTCGAAAGCAATGAAGTCGCCACCAAAGACTATTTTAAAAAAAGTTGATAAAACACTTAAGGAACAAAAATATGGTCATCACAACCAAATTTAGGTTCGGGATTCGATTATGTGTAGGGAAGGTGTTAGTACCCTACGACATCTATTTTAAATAACGGTTACCTATAATTAGATTTGCAGAAAGAAAACGGTTAAACTTAATGTGTTTGGTTTCTCCTAATTATTATGACATATTTATAAGAATGAATTTTTTTTATTAGGGTGCTTAAAAAGATGTGAAACTTGCTCCTACGTATCTCCTGGTGCAACGGAGAATTCAAAGCTATGTAGTTCTTAGGTAGAAATATCTTGAGCATTGGTTGATTTTAAATAAAAAAAGGATTGTATCGTGCTAAGGCAAAAAAAGAGTTGTTCGTTGGTCGAAAATTAATATTAAAAAAATTGATCATGCTGAGGCAGAAGAAAAGTTACTTGTTAGTTGTAGTTGTTGTAAGGAGGAAGACAAGTGTTCGAACCAACAAGTTGTACGACTTGTGTACGCGTACTCGGGGATAAAAGGATGTAAACTCAATTAATCCGATTTTGGTTTATAAATAAAAATATGAGATTCAAACGACCAAGTTGTACAATATTTGTTTTGAAAACTCAATGATTAAAATAAATGTACATATATTTAGGCGACATTTTTTTCCTTTAAGCTTGGATAACTATTAATTTATTGAAAGACAAGACTTACTATAGCTAAGTTGTTTTCGGGAAGTACGACGAGAGTTAGAACGAACAAGTCGTATGACTTATGTTCGAGTACTCGAAGATAAAAGGATGTACATCCGACTATAAATTTTTATTCCAAGTTTCGTTCATGAGATTCAAGACGACCAAGTTGTACAACTTGATTTTTAAGCTCTCGGAGATTAAAGATGAGAGCTTGGAACAAGGAGACTTTTGGCATTCTTGATCTTGAGGTGGATAAGGTTGTTTCTGATCTTAATAGTCTTTATCATTTGTGTTGGTTCTATGTGTTGGCAGCAATTTTGGTAAAGCCAAGAGTTTTCACAAGTTGTCACAAGTGTTGTCTTGACATGAGATAACAGGTTCCTGCAGGGTGTTTAAAATGTGAATGTGCAGGAGTTTGCTGAGATGTCAGACCCGATGTCAAGACATATGTATACAGAACATTCAGTCTGAATGTTATGTATTGTGTGATTGCGCTTTTTATGCTAATCTATGTGTAATTGATGTGATGATTGAACGCGTCATTCAATCAGTAATTAAAACCAGAGTAATTTATTTTCCAACAAGATATGATGAGCTGCCATAAGAAGATACGAATGGAAAATAGTTTTAGGGTTTTATGATGTCCAAGCCCATCCAAACACTTCTATATAAAGGGCATGGAAAACCTGGTTTTAACATACAAGAAATAACGAACGAAATAGTGAGAGAGAATAAGGGTTTGAGTCTTGTGTGGTCGTGTGTATTGTGAGCCATTCATTCATCCATTGATGATTGTATTGGACTGACTTTTGAGTTGTAATTTATCCACTCTAAGCTTTGAAGCATGAATGTGTGTTTACTTGATTGAAGCTTTTAAGCAAGATCAAGTATGTGTTCTTGAAGAGTGTCTTCTTTCATTGTAATATTTGTTTTTACATCACTGCTGTGATTGAGGGGGAGTGAGTAGGATCTCTTATCTAAGAGTTCTTAGATAGAAGTCACACGGGTAGAGATTAGGTGAAAAGACTATAACTTGAAGTTGTTTAGTGAGAGTCTTTGAACTAATTATGTTTAGTGGATTTCCTTCCTGGCTTGGTAGCCCCCAGACGTAGGTGAGTTTGCACCGAACTGGGTTAACAATTGCTTGTGTCACTTGTACTAATGTTCTTTATCTTTTATCCTGTTTATATTCTTCAGATATTAGTGTCGTGACATTACCTTCGACATCTCATATCTGATACCAGAATTTCAATTGGTATCAGAGAAAGCATCCTGCTCTGGTTCTGGGTGAGATCTAGGGACGTTACTTTCTGGTACTATGGATAGAGACGGAGGATCTGTTCACAGACCACCAATTCTGGATGGATCTAACTATGACTACTGGAAACCTCGAATGGTAGACTTCCTGAAATCTTTGGATAATAAGGCTTGGAAGCCTATTCTAACAGGCTGGGAACATCCAGTTATTACTAAGGAACGAGAAGTTACTACTGATAAGAAGGCTGAGGAACAATGGACCAAGGAGGAGGATGAACTAGCCCTTGGAAACTCTAAAGCATTGAATGCTATATTCAATGGGGTTGATAAGAACATCTTCGGACTGGTGAACAACTGTGAGGTTGCTAAAGATGCTTGGAATATTCTCAAAACCACTCATGAAGGTACCTCTAGAGTGAAGATGTCTAGATTGCAGCTGCTTACTACCAAGTTTGAAAATTTGAGGATGAAAGAAGATGAAAATATTCATGACTTTCATATGAATATCCTTGAAATTGCTAACGCCTCAGGAGCCCTGGGTGAGAAGATGTCAGATGAAAAACTAGTGAGGAAAATACTCAGGTCACTTCCCAAGAGATTTGCCATGAAAGTGACAGCCATAGAAGAATCTCAAGACATTTGCAATATGAGAGTGGATGAGATAATTGGATCCCTCCAAACATTTGAGTTGGGAATGTGTGATGGATCTGAAAAGAAAGTCAAAAGCATAGCCTTCATGTCAAACACTGAAGAGAAAGAGGAAGAAAGTGGTCAAGATACTGATGAAGATCTGGCAAATGATGTAGCATTACTGGGGAGACAGTTCAACAAACTTCTGAAAAAGATGGATGTAAGGTCTAAGTCTAATGTCAAGAACATCTCATCTGACATCAGTAGGTCCAATGATGCTGGAAGAAGAACAAGATCTGATGAAAAGTCCAAACAAGGAAAAGGAGTTCAGTGGACAATTTGCCCTATTATACTTTTTAAATTCAGGTACTTTGAATTTCGAAGGAACCACAACAATTGTTACCAAGCATAAATCGAATACACTCAGATTGTTATTTCCATTCCCTTCAATTATCCTTAATTATTCTTCAAAATTCTAAAACATTTATCTTGATTGAGTGTCTTGGGGTTGGTGATTGGTGATTATGCATAATTTATCGGGTACATGATTAGAGGTGCCATTGCCACTTGAGGATGATGAAAATGAGGATGATTAGCATTTTATGGATGAGGAATGGTGATATGATACCCCACATTTGCAGCCAAATGTTCTTGATTTTCTATTTTTCCATCAAATATTGCAAGGCTATCAAAATCTCACCCATTTTATCTTTCAATTTGTTGACTTTGTGTTTCAGCGCTGCTTGACTTAATGTAAATTTGTCCATGACTTACGAGTGGGTCCTATACAAGCGTGGAGGATAACTTGTCTATGAGTTTATCTTTGAATCATAAATTAGTATGCATCTAGTATGAATGCGGTGCAACAAGTTTTTTTAATACCAATGAATGTTATGAAATTAAATGCAATATGCTAACAATTTTTTACGGGAATGATACAATGCAATGACGTGTATGTGTTTTTGGAGGTTAGAGGTGATGGGGTCTGAAACGACCTATACAGGATTTACTTATGATAAGAGGGTTCTAAATGTCATTTGATTTGTGACTCTCACAAGGGATGACTCTAGAGTCTTACCAAAGGTTCTTAGAGTCACGTACCTTATTTTTGAATATTTCCATAGTAATGGGCTAGCTATTAGATAAAAATATTCTCAAGAGGATCTACTCTAGGCGAGGTCTTCATGCGAACCAAACGAGATGTACATCTCAAAGGCGAACACTATGCAACCTCTATAATTAAACTCTGGTTTATTTAGATTCGAATATAGAGCACCACCCAAAAGTGTATGTAGGTGAAAGAAAATAAAAATTTCAACCCCATAAAGTATTCAATCCATATAGAAAATAAATACGCAAATAAACATTCGATCAACAAAGATAATAATAAAACAAGAAAATAAAAAAAAGACAATAGAATAAAATAGGCAAAATTACACCAGAGGTCCTTTAAGTTATTTTTGTTCAACAGATTTGTCCTTTTAGTTTTTTTTTAACAACTTAGCCATTTAAGTTACCAAACGTGTGCACCGTTACCCTTTTTTAACATAGTGAATATGATAATTATGGATGAAATTATTTTGAGTGGTATGAAAATGATGAAGTGTAACCAGAAATACAACAATCACACATTTCTAAATATCAAAATGTGAGAAAAAATATGTAGAATTCACCTTAAAGGACTAAGTTGTTACAAAAAAAACTTAAAGATCAACATGTTACAGACAAATAACTTAAAGGACCTCTGACGTAATTTTTCCAAGAAAATATAAACAAGGATAACATTATTTACAAAAAGAATTAAACTATACTTGACTCTCTAAAATCCCTAGAGAAGTCATTGGTTGTCGCAGCGTGGAAATACCTTAGCGCAGACACGCTCGAAAGCAATGAAGTCGCCACCAAAGACTATTTTAAAAAAAGTTGATAAAACACTTAAGGAACAAAAATATGGTCATCACAACCAAATTTAGGTTCGGGATTCGATTATGTGTAGGGAAGGTGTTAGCACCCTACGACATCTATTTTAAATAACGGTTACCTATAATTAGATTTGCAGAAAGAAAACGGTTAAAATTAATGTGTTTGGTTTCTCCTAATTATTATGACATATTTATAAGAATGAATTTTTTTTATTAGGGTGCTTAAAAAGATGTGAAACTTGCTCCTACGTATCTCCTGGTGCAACGGAGAATTCAAAGCTATGTAGTTCTTAGGTAGAAATATCTTGAGCATTGGTTGATTTTAAATAAAAGAAAGATTGTATCGTGCTAAGGCAAAAAAAGAGTTGTTCGTTGGTCGAAAATTAATATTAAAAAAATTGATCACGCTGAGGCAGAAGAAAAGTTGCTTGTTAGTTGTAGTTGTTGTAAGGAGGAAGACAAGTGTTCGAACCAACAAGTTGTACGACTTGTGTACGCGTACTCGGGGATAAAAGGATGTAAACTCAATTAATCCGATTTTGGTTTATAAATAAAAATATGAGATTCAAACGACCAAGTTGTACAATATTCATTTTGAAAACTCAATGATTAAAATAAATGTACATATATTTAGGCGACATTTTTTTCCTTTAAGCTTGGATAACTATTAATTTATTGAAAAACAAGACTTAGGATAACTAAGTTGTTTTCGGGAAGTACGACGAGAGTTAGACCGAACAAGTCGTATGACTTATGTTCGAGTCCTCGAAGATAAAAGGATGTACATCCGACTATAAATTTTTAGTCCAAGTTTCGTTCATGAGATTCAAGACGACCAAGTTGTACAACTTGATTTTTAAGCTCTCGGAGATTAAAGATGAGAGCTTGGAACAAGGAGACTTTTGGCATTCTTGATCTTGAGGTGGATAAGGTTGTTTCTGATCTTAATAGTCTTTATCATTTGTGTTGGTTCTATGTGTTGGCAGCAATTTTGGTAAAGCCTAGAGTTTTCACAAGTTGTCACAAGTGTTGTTTTGACATGAGATAACAGGTTCCTGCAGGGTGTTTAAAATGTGAATATGCAGGAGTTTGCTGAGATGTCAGACCCGATGTCAAGACATATGTATACAGAACATTCAGTCTGAATGTTATGTATTGTGTGATTGCGCTTTTTATGCTAATCTATGTGTAATTGATGTGATGATTGAACGCGCCATTCAATCAGTAATTAAAACCAGAGTAATTTATTTTCCAACAAGATATGATGAGCTGCCATAAGAAGATACGAATGGAAAATAGTTTTAGGGTTTTATGATGTCCAAGCCCATCCAAACACTTCTATATAAAGGGCATGGAAAACCTGGTTTTAACATACAAGAAATAACGAACGAAATAGTGAGAGAGAATAAGGGTTTGAGTCTTGTGTGGTCGTGTGTATTGTGAGCCATTCATTCATCCATTGATGATTGTATTGGACTGACTTTTGAGTTGTAATTTGTCCACTCTAAGATTTGAAGCATGAATGTGTGTTTACTTTAATGAAGCTTTTAAGCAAGATCAAGTATGTGTTCTTGAAGAATGTCTTCTTTCATTGTAATATTTGTTTTTACATCACTGTTGTGATTGAGGGGGAGTGAGTAGGATCTCTTATCTAAGAGTTCTTAGATAGAAGTCACACGGGTAGAGATTAGGTGAAAAGACTGTAACTTGAAGTTGTTTAGTGAGAGTCTTTGAACTAATTCTGTTTAGTGGATTTCCTTCCTGGCTTGGTAGCCCCCAGACGTAGGTGAGTTTGCACCGAACTGGGTTAACAATTGCTTGTGTCACTTGTACTAATGTTCTTTATCTTTTATCCTGTTTATATTCTTCAGATATTAGTGTCGTGACATTACCTTCGACATCTCATATCTGACACCAGAATTTCAATTGGTATCAGAGCAGGCATCATGCTCTGGTTCTGAGTGAGATCTAGGGACGTTACTTTCTGGTACTATGGATAGAGACGGAGGATCTGTTCACAGACCACCAATTCTGGATGGATCTAACTATGACTACTGGAAACCTCGAATGGTAGACTTCCTGAAATCTTTGGATAATAAGGCTTGGAAGGCGGTTCTAATAGGCTGGGAACATCCAGTTATTACTAAGGAAGGAGAAGTTACTACTGATAAGAAGGCTGAGGAAAAATGGACCAAGGAGGAGGATGAACTAGCCCTTGGAAACTCTAAAGCATTGAATGCTATTTTCAATGGGGTTGATAAGAACATCTTCAGACTGGTGAACAACTGTGAGGTTGCTAAAGATGCTTGGAATATTCTCAAAACCACTCATGAAGGTACCTCTAGAGTGAAGATGTCTAGATTACAGCTGCTTACTACCAAGTTTGAAAATTTGAGGATGAAAGAAGATGAAAATATTCATGACTTTCATATGAATATCCTTGAAATTGCTAATGCCTCAGGAGCCCTGGGTGAGAAGATGTCAGTTGAAAAACTAGTGAGGAAAATACTCAGGTCACTTCCCAAGAGATTTGCCATGAAAGTGACAGCCATAGAAGAATCTCAAGACATTTGCAATATGAGAGTGGATGAGATAATTGGATACCTCCAAACATTTGAGTTGGGAATGTGTGATGGATCTGAAAAGAAAGTCAAAAGCATAGCCTTCATGTCAAACACTGAAGAGAAAGAGGAAGAAAGTGGTCAAGATACTGATGAAGATCTGGCAAATGATGTAGCATTACTGGGGAGACAGTTCAACAAACTTCTGAAAAAGATGGATGTAAGGTCTAAGTCTAATGTTAAGAACATCTCATCTGACATCAGTAGGTCCAATGATGCTGGAAGAAGAACAAGATCTGATGAAAAGTCCAAACAAGGAAAAGGAGTTCAGTGGACAATTTGCCCTATTATACTTTTTAAATTCAGGTACTTTGAATTTCGAAGGAACCACAACAATTGTTACCAAGCATAAATCGAATACATTCAGATTGTTATTTTCATTCCCTTCAATTATCCTTAATTATTCTTCAAAATTCTAAAACCTTTATCTTGATTGAGTGTCTTGGGGTTGGTGATTGGTGATTATGCATAATTTATCGGGTACATGATTAGAGGTGCCATTGCCACTTGAGGATGATGAAAATGAGGATGATTAGCATTTTATGGATGAGGAATGGTGATATGATACCCCACATTTGCAGCCAAATGTTCTTGATTTTCTATTTTTCCATCAAATATTGAAAGGCTATCAAAATCTCACCCATTTTATCTTTCAATTTGTTGACTTTGTGTTTCAGCGCTGCTTGACTTAATGTAAATTTGTCCATGACTTACGAGTGGGTCCTATACAAGCGTGGAGGATAACTTGTCTATGAGTTTATCTTTGAATCATAAATTAGTATGCATCTAGTATGAATGCGGTGCAACAAGTTTTTTTAATACCAATGAATGTTATGAAATTAAATGCAATATGCTAAGAATTTTTTACGGGAATGATACAATGCAATGACGTGTATGTTTTTGGAGGTTAGAGGTGATGGGGTCTGAAACGACCTATACAGGATTTACTTATGATAAGAGGGTTCTAAATGTCATTTGATTTGTGACTCTCACAAGGGATGACTCTAGAGTCTTACCAAAGGTTCCTAGAGTCACGTACCTTATTTTTGAATATTTCCATAGTAATGGGCTAGCTATTAGATAAAAATATTCTCAAGAGGATCTACTCTAGGCGAGGTCTTCATGCGAACCAAAGGAGATGTACATCTCAAAGGCGAACACTATGCAACCTCTATAATTAAACTCTGGTTTATTTAGATTCGAATATAGAGCACCACCCAAAAGTGTATGTAGGTGAAAGAAAATAAAAATTTCAACCCCATAAAGTATTCAATCCATATAGAAAATAAATACGCAAATAAACATTCGATCAACAAAGATAATAATAAAACAAGAAAATAAAAAAAAGACAATAGAATAAAATAGGCAAAATTACACCAGAGGTCCTTTAAGTTATTTTTGTGCAACAGGTTTGTCCTTTTAGTTTTTTTTTAACAACTTAGCCATTTAAGTTACCAAACGTGTGCACCGTTACCCTTTTTTAACATAGTGAATATGCTAATTATGGATGAAATTATTTTGAGTGGTATAAAAATGATGAAGTGTAACCAGAAATACAACAATCACACATTTCTAAATATCAAAATGTGAGAAAAAATATGTAGAATTCACCTTAAAGGACTAAGTTGTTACAAAAAAAACTTAAAGATCAACATGTTACAGACAAATAACTTAAAGGACCTCTGACGTAATTTTGCCAAGAAAATATAAACAAGGATAACATTATTTACAAAAAGAATTAAACTATACTTGACTCTCTAAAATCCCTAGAGAAGTCATTGGTTGTCGCAGCGTGGAAAATACCTTAGCGCAGACACGCTCGAAAGCAATGAAGTCGCCACCAAAGACTATTTTAAAAAAAGTTGATAAAACACTTAAGGAACAAAAATATGGTCATCACAACCAAATTTAGGTTCGGGATTCGATTATGTGTAGGGAAGGTGTTAGCACCCTACGACATCTATTTTAAATAACGGTTACCTATAATTAGATTTGCAGAAAGAAAACGGTTAAACTTAATGTGTTTGGTTTCTCCTAATTATTATGACATATTTATAAGAATGAATTTTTTTTATTAGGGTGCTTAAAAAGATGTGAAACTTGCTCCTACGTATCTCCTGGTGCAACGGAGAATTCAAAGCTATGTAGTTCTTAGGTAGAAATATCTTGAGCATTGGTTGATTTTAAATAAAAAAAAGATTGTATCGTGCTAAGGCAAAAAAAGAGTTGTTCGTTGGTCGAAAATTAATATTAAAAAAATTGATCACGCTGAGGCAGAAGAAAAGTTGCTTGTTAGTTGTAGTTGTTGTAAGGAGGAAGACAAGTGTTCGAACCAACAAGTTGTACGACTTGTGTACGCGTACTCGGGGATAAAAGGATGTAAACTCAATTAATCTGATTTTGGTTTATAAATAAAAATATGAGATTCAAACGACCAAGTTGTACAATATTCGTTTTGAAAACTCAATGATTAAAATAAATGTACATATATTTAGGCGACATTTTTTTCCTTTAAGCTTGGATAACTATTAATTTATTGAAAAACAAGACTTAGGATAGCTAAGTTGTTTTCGGGAAGTACGACGAGAGTTAGAACGAACAAGTCGTATGACTTATGTTCGAGTCCTCGAAGATAAAAGGATGTACATCCGACTATAAATTTTTAGTCCAAGTTTCGTTCATGAGATTCAAGACGACCAAGTTGTACAACTTGATTTTTAAGCTCTCGGAGATTAAAGATGAGAGCTTGGAACAAGGAGACTTTTGGCATTCTTGATCTTGAGGTGGATAAGGTTGTTTTTGATCTTAATAGTCTTTATCATTTGTGTTGGTTCTATGTGTTGGCAGCAATTTTGGTAAAGCCTAGAGTTTTCACAAGTTGTCACAAGTGTTGTCTTGACATGAGATAACAGGTTCCTGCAGGGTGTTTAAAATGTGAATATGCAGGAATTTGCTGAGATGTCAGACCCGATGTCAAGACATATGTATACAGAACATTCAGTCTGAATGTTATGTATTGTGTGATTGCGCTTTTTATGCTAATCTATGTGTAATTGATGTGATGATTGAACGCGCCATTCAATCAGTAATTAAAACCAGAGTAATTTATTTTCCAACAAGATATGATGAGCTGCCATAAGAAGATACGAATGGAAAATAGTTTTAGGGTTTTATGATGTCCAAGCCCATCCAAACACTTCTATATAAAGGGCATGGAAAACCTGGTTTTAACATACAAGAAATAACGAACGAAATAGTGAGAGAGAATAAGGGTTTGAGTCTTGTGTGGTCGTGTGTATTGTGAGCCATTCATTCATCCATTGATGATTGTATTGGACTGACTTTTGAGTTGTAATTTGTCCACTCTAAGATTTGAAGCATGAATGTGTGTTTACTTTAATGAAGCTTTTACGCAAGATCAAGTATGTGTTCTTGAAGAATGTCTTCTTTCATTGTAATATTTGTTTTTACATCACTGCTGTGATTGAGGGGGAGTGAGTAGGATCTCTTATCTAAGAGTTCTTAGATAGAAGTCACACGGGTAGAGATTAGGTGAAAAGACTGTAACTTGAAGTTGTTTAGTGAGAGTCTTTGAACTAATTCTGTTTAGTGGATTTCCTTCCTGGCTTGGTAGCCCCCAGACGTAGGTGAGTTTGCACCGAACTGGGTTAACAATTTCTTGTGTCACTTGTACTAATGTTCTTTATCTTTTATCCTGTTTATATTCTTCAGATATTAGAGTTGTGACATTACCTTCGACATCTCATATCTGATACCAGAATTTCAATTGGTATCAGAGCAGGCATCATGCTCTTGTTCTGAGTGAGATCTAGGGACGTTACTTTCTGGTACTATGGATAGAGACGGAGGATCTATTCACAGACCACCAATTCTGGATGGATCTAACTATGACTACTGGAAACCTCGAATGGTAGACTTCCTGAAATCTTTGGATAATAAGGCTTGGAAGGCGGTTCTAACAGGCTGGGAACATCCAGTTATTACTAAGGAAGGAGAAGTTACTACTGATAAGAAGGCTGAGGAAAAATGGACCAAGGAGGAGGATGAACTAGCCCTTGGAAACTCTAAAGCATTGAATGCTATTTTCAATGGGGTTGATAAGAACATCTTCAGACTGGTGAACAACTGTGAGGTGGCTAAAGATGCTTGGAATATTCTCAAAACCACTCATGAAGGTACCTCTAGAGTGAAGATGTCTAGATTGCAGCTGCTTACTACCAAGTTTGAAAATTTGAGGATGAAAGAAGATGAAAATATTCATGACTTTCATATGAATATCCTTGAAATTGCTAATGCCTCAGGAGCCCTGGGTGCGAAGATGTCAGATGAAAAACTAGTGAGGAAAATACTCAGGTCACTTCCCAAGAGATTTGCCATGAAAGTGACAGCCATAGAAGAATCTCAAGACATTTGCAATATGAGAGTGGATGAGCTAATTGGATCCCTCCAAACATTTGAGTTGGGAATGTGTGATGGATCTGAAAAGAAAGTCAAAAGCATAGCCTTCATGTCAAACACTGAAGAGAAAGAGGAAGAAAGTGGTCAAGATACTGATGAAGATCTGGCAAATGATGTAGCATTACTGGGGAGACAGTTCAACAAACTTCTAAAAAATATGGATGTAAGGTCTAAGTCTAATGTCAAGAACATCTCATCTGACATCAGTAGGTCCAATGTTGCTGGAAGAAGAACAAGATCTGATGAAAAGTTCAAACAAGGAAAAGGAGTTCAGTGCCATGAATGTGATGGGTATGGACACATTAGAGCTGAATGTGGGACCTACCTCAAGAAATAGAAGAAGAGTCTTGTTGCTACTTGGTCTGATGAAAGTGAAATAGAAGGAGAGTCTGCCAATCTTGTGACTTCCTTGACTGGAAGATGGGGTTCTGATGAAGACTCAAGTGATGATGAAGTAACCTTTGATGAGTTAGCCACTACCTACAGAAAGTTGTGTTACAGAAGTGAAGAAGTGTGTCAACAAGTGGAAAGTCAGAAGAAATTGATAACTGAAATTCTGGCGTAGTCAGAGTTTAGATGTTCTACTCCAAGTAATGACATCTGATCTAACATTGTTACTAATACCGCAAGACAGTTATACAAATTAAAACCTAGTACTGATATGCACACATTCACAGATGTCACGACATCTGCTACTATATCACCATAGTATGGAAGAACACCCGGTTCTGTCCATCTGGTACAAAGACATAGCAGAGATCAACCATAGCACTTACTTCTGTTGAGCCTGCACAGTTATCAGCATGATGTCTCAACATTGATTTGAACATCACCTGTTACAGCATTACAGGTTTACCTTATTTTATAACAAACAAAATTATAACATGCAGAAGGTAAAAAAACACAAGTAATTGTTAACCCAGTTCGGTGCAACATCACCTACGTCTGGGGGCATACCAAGCCAGGAAGAAGATCCACTATCAGCAGTATTAATTCAGAGTTAAACTCCCCCGTTTACAACTCTTCACTTAATCCCTACCCAATGCAATCTATACCTAGGAACTCCTAGATAGAAACCTCCAGTTTCCATTCCTATCACTACAATTACAATGTAATGCTAAACACCTTGAACTTGCTTCACAGCTTCGTTCAAGACCATAATCACTCTTGCCTACAGGCTTAGAGTTACAAATACTCTCAGCTTTGAACACTGAGAAACACATGGTAACCTTCCCACAGATTGGGAGGTTTACCTCACACACACCCCTTAATTTTCATTCTATGAGGCTTACAAAGACTAGGTTACAATATGTTATTTATCACCTAATCACCCAACTGGATTTGGGCCTTCAGAAATCGCAGCAAACTTGTTCTTTGCTGTTACAAAGTCAGCAGAAACTTTCTGCTACAAACAAGGTCTTCAATCTTTTAGTTCCTAAAATATCTCCATATTTAGTTCCTAAAATATCTCAAGACCTCCACAAATAATGCCACATAGGATTCTAACTAATTTCCACATATTAGTGTGCTAACAAATAGGCTATTTGTTAGGTTCCTTAATTGTAGCTCAGTTGTTAGTTTCCTGGATTTTAGATCAGCTGTTGGATTCCTGAAGAATAGCCTGAGAAAAATCTTGAAACAGAAAATCTAAACAACCTACAATTTAGCATATGCTGTCAGGAATGAATGTCACAACATTCAGTTTGACGTCCAGAACATTAACCATATGCTAAGTCTGTTTTTCCTGAAAACAGACTGTACAATTTGTTGTACTGTACAGAACCAATCTGTCCATACTTCAGTATCAGCGTACAATAATAAATGTCAAAACCTCCAATTTGACATTCACACATAGAGCCTTACATCAGGTCTGTTATCCTCTTGATAAGCAGACTGAGTTGTATACTGAAATGTAGCAGAAAACCAATCTGCCTATTGTTCAGTAAATGCTGTCAATGAATGTCATAACATCCAGTTTGACATCCAGACAGTAGGCCTTATGCCAGGTCTGTTATCCTCTTGATAAACAGTCTGAAACTAAATGTTGAGTTATAGCAGAACACCCACTGTTCTATTCCTCAGTATCTACTGACAGGGATGAATATCATAACATCCAGTTTGACATTCAATAAATCCTGTATTAGCTAAACCTGCAGTACACTACTCAGAATGTCATGACATCAGCCAAGCCATCAGAGTACAACTAGATATTCTAACATACAATGCAGTCAAACAAACATCTCCACAGCATGTCATGACATCAGTCAAGACATTAGAATCCAGCTAGTGTTTTACCATACAATGCAGCCAATTAAACATCTACAAACTCCCCCTTTGGCAAATTTTTGGCTAAAACACTTTGGCCTCACAACAGAGTCCATAGCAGCGGAAATCTCACATCTAGCAGGAAATTAACTTAGCTAATACACTCAGAGTTGCAGCACACTCACACACATGGAAGTTAAATAAAAACTTCACATATCAGCACACATACAGAAGTTAAATAAATACTTCTAATTGCAGCACACATAAACACACTCACACTCATTAGAAGTGGAACAACAGCTGCAGCACAACCTCTGGATTAGAGAATCTTCAATATATGTTTAACATATAATTTATTGTCGTGGGGCATCACAGGTGTTACTCCCCCTTTTTGTCAAAAATGTTGCCAAAGCAACACTTTAAATTACAGACCAACATAAACAGAATTACACACAAATGACAGATACACAATCTTGATTTTACTTCACAGTTTCAATCAAGAATACCCCCTCTTGATCTTGCTTTACAGCTTTGATCAAAACACTACCCACTTGATCTTGCTTCACAACTTTGATCAAGTAGTCACACACTGTCTTCACATCAGGTATATCAGGTGCCATACCTTGTTATCTGAGAGCACATAGACCACAAGCTTGATGATTACTTGCAGCACAAAGACAGAACTCCCCCTGTCATGAACAACCAACTCTCCTCTTGAAACTTGGAGATCACACATGAACATATCCAACACCCCAAAGTTGGACCTTCACATACTTCCTAATTCAAAGAGAACCCAGACCACTTGATGAATGGAAAACATAAGACTCATCTTCATGTCTTCAAGAGCACACTCTCTGTTCAACCCTCTTGGCTGAACGCATCCACACTCTGTGCCAATCTCTCTTCTAACCAGAACAGAAAACCACTTCACAAAATGTTCTAACATTCGTTAGGACATCCTTCACAACATAACAAGGAACACCATCTGATAATCTTCAGATATCACTGAGTCACCCGCTTGATCCAAAAGAACCCAGACATAAATTGGGACATATACATTCTCATCCCATTACGAGAGATAATCTTCCATAGATAGCTCAGAGCTCCTACCACAAGTTCCAAGAGATGAATAGAACACACCTCCTTTTGTCTTCAACTTACTACTTTTCTGCTCAAAAGTAATTTGTCTCAGACTTTCCTCAAGAATAATCAGCTGCCATATGTGGATTATCTTGATTCTTCAAACTCACTTCTGAGATAGACCAAATGTCACTGGTTGATTACCTCCTTCATGAATCCTCATATGAAAAAGTCAAATGCCATTCTTTGACCTCTGCACGTCTATCAGACCTCTCCCAAAGATATTCTGACCTTCCAAGTGAGACTTGAACTTCAAGCTACATGTTGAACAAAACTTAGATTTTCTAAGACATGAACATGTAACATCCTTTCTATCCAGCAACTCCAAAGAACTGCAACAAGGACGACCTTTTTGAAGTATCCAATCTACAACCCTGTAGACCCTTCTATCTCAAGTTGATGTGCCACTTCACCAACTAAGAATCTGATGTTGAACCAAATGTCACAACATTGTGTTTTGACATCTAGCTGTTGACTTCAGCTCCTTCTTCTGCCACTTGAAAGAACTTCCTCCCTTCACAGAACAAGAGTTCAATGTTCTCATAGACTTGATTGTGGAACCAAGTTTGAGTAAACAACCTCCATCCTGCAGGTTTGCAGTTAAGTCATCCAAGCTCACACCTTGATGAATCCCTGCTTCTTCTCCAAAGACATCAGGAGCTCTGATGCATGAGTCTTCAGAAGGACCAGTTAGAAACTAACCCTTCAGCTATACCAAGGATTCCACTTCCTAAAGCAAGGCTGTTTCCATGATGTTAAGAGTGTTGCCACTTGTTCTTAACTTCACAGTGTGCATTAGCCAATGCACTTCCTTACTTAGATCAGAGATAAACTGATCCAAGTAACCACCATCAAGACTATGATGTCTTCTTCTTCTTGTACACACCAAGGCTGAACATGTTTCTTGCCAGGAAACCTTTTCAGAGATCATATGCTTTTGCTGCCACCAAAGAGATAGATCATAAACCAATGTACTATCCTTCCTGTGATTC
Organism: Lathyrus oleraceus; assembly: GCF_024323335.1. NCBI lineage: Eukaryota > Viridiplantae > Streptophyta > Magnoliopsida > Fabales > Fabaceae > Lathyrus > Lathyrus oleraceus. Next base: position 131,979,651 of record NC_066581.1, read on the forward strand.
TGCACAGGGTCTTGAAGAAGAGATGTTCCAACATCTTTAAGAACATCAGTTATCTTGAGCTCCAAGGATAATCAATTAAATACTTGTACTTGGCACAAGTTGACATTGATCTTAAATCCTTTCCCAATATTCCTTTCAGATACTTCCACCATAAGACTACTTTGAAAATACTCTTCTAGTGTCACATCTTCTGCTTGCAAGCACTTCAACAGTTTTGAAAATCTTCTCAGATTAAATTCACCCTTAGGAATGAGAGAGATGAATTCTTCCATGCAAATGTGTCACACAACCACCAGAACCCATGTGACACAAGTCAACAGCCAACCAGACCCTAGGCTGACCAAATGTGAGGAGGTTAACCAAAACTCCCCCTCAAATTAACAATCATGGAAACTTCACACCAATATCCATGCATTGTACAGACATGTCTCAACATGACATACACCATCCCTACCAGTGGCAACTAACTCTATGAGTTATACCTATGCATACTCCAATCACACCAATCAGACTTTAGCTGACCATACGTACTAAAGGAACACCAGTCAATAGCAGACATGCATTTCCAGAGCATACTACATCAACCACCCTATGAATCTTCATATTCTCACTCCTTGAAAGAACTGCCACTTCTGATCGTGGTGCTTGAATAACAAGATTCATGGTCCCAATCCTCTTAAATGAAATAGCAGTCAGGTTACCCCATTATTGACTTCTAACATCCAGGGGACTTGTCTTCCAACACCACATAGTACTTCAGGGAACAACTATCCAACCCTGATCAATCTACAGGAGTAGGACCAGCAGCAGGAAATTGCACAATGTCACATCTCAGCCAGCTCCACTTCTAGAGACCAGACCTCTACATGTGACCTTCTTGAGCATACACACAGTTGACCCTACCCTTGTCAACTTAGCACACACAGATGTCTCCTCTTCCAGATCAGGAGTAGGTTCCAAACAAGGTCTCCCTTTGTTTGACACCTAAAAACATCTGCTCTTCAACCAGTAGCTGCATACGTGTTGAACAACATGTTCTAACATCACATAGAACATTAGTTCCACCTCCTTGGAACAAACTTTCCTTGAAATTCTTCAAGGTCTTCATATACATTACCCAAAAGAGTAAAAGAATCAGTGATCAGTTGATTCTTACCATCCTGAAGTGAGAGCGTCATTACGAGTGGTCTTGAGGAGACTCGAGTATCATTGACATCTTCAATAGATTATGATGAAATCTTGAATACAGTAGCCTTTCATCCACATGAGGGGAAACTACATCAAAGTTTGAGTTTTTCCAGGTATTATGCAGCGGAAATCATAATACAACTCAACCTATGAACACACACTTCACCAGATCAGCCTCCAAGACCATACCAAGTTTGAATGTGATTCAATACTGGCACAGCTGTCCCACACACAGGCCAATTGCCAACCTCCAGAGACAGGTACACACCATTCCCGTCATGAACAGTCCATCCACCTACTTCAAGGGACCATTCAGGGAAATTACAGAACCTTTCACAGGTTCCAGCATCAATACTAACATAACTCCTTGCAAGATACCAGAAAGTATCACCCATGGATCTCATCCAGAAACAGACAGGATGCCTGCTCTGATACCAATTGAAATTCCGGCGTAGTCAGAGTTTAGATGTTCTACTCCAAGTAATGACATCTGATCTAACATTGTTACTAATACAGCAAGACAATTATACAAATTAAAACCTAGTACTAATATGCACCCATTCACAGATGTTACGACATCTGCTACTATATCACCATAGTATGGAAGAACACCCAGTTCTGTCCATCTGGTACAAAGACACAACAGAGATCAACCATAACACTTACTTCTGTTGAGCCTGCACAGTTATCAGCATGATGTCTCAACATTGATTTGAACATCACCTGTTACAGCATTACAGGTTTACCTTATTTTATAACAAACAAAATTATAACATGCAGAAGGTAAAAAAAACACAAGTAATTGTTAACCCAGTTCGGTGCAACATCACCTACGTCTGGGGGCATACCAAGCCAGGAAGAAGATCCACTATCAGCAGTATTAATTCAGAGTTAAACTCCCCCGTTTACAACTCTTCACTTAATCCCTACCCAATGCAATCTATACCTAGGAACTCCTAGATAGAAACCTCCCGTTTCCATTCCTATCACTACAATTACAATGTAATGCTAAACACCTTGAACTTGCTTCACAGCTTCGTTGAAGACCATAATCACTCTTGCCTACAGGCTTAGAGTTACAAATACTCTCAGCTTTGAACACTGAGAAACACATGGTAACCTTCCCACAGATTGGGAGGTTTACCTTACACACACCCCTAAATTTTCATTCTATGAGGCTTACAAAGACTAGGTTACAATATGCTATTTATAACCTAATCACCCAACTGGATTTGGGCCTTCAGAAATCGCAGCAAACTTGTTCTTTGCTGTTACAAAGTCAGCAGAAACTTTCTGCTACAAACAAGGTCTTCAATCTTTTAGTTCCTAAAATATCTCCATATTTAGTTCCTAAAATATCTCAAGACCTCCACAAATAATGCCACATAGGATTCTAACTAATTTCCACATATTAGTGTGCTAACAAATAGGCTATTTGTTATGTTCCTTAATTGTAGCTCAGTTGTTAGTTTCCTGGATTTTAGATCAGCTGTTGGATTCTTGAAGAATAGCCTGAGAAAAATCTTGAAACAGAAAAACTAAACAACCTACAATTTAGCATATGCTGTCAGGAATGAATGTCACAACATTCAGTTTGACGTCCAGAACATTAACCATATGCTAAGTCTGTTTTTCCTGAAAACAGACTGTACAATTTGTTGTACTGTACAGAACCAATTTGTCCATACTTCAGTATCAGCGTACAATAATAAATGTCAAAACCTCCAATTTGATATTCACACATAGAGCCTTACATCAGGTCTGTTATCCTCTTGATAAGCAGACTGAGTTGTATACTGAAATGTAGCAAAAAACCAATATGCCTATTGTTCAGTAAATGCTGTCAATGAATGTCATAACATCCAGTTTGACATCCAGACAGTAGGCCTTATGCCAGGTCTATTATCCTCTTGATAAATAGTCTGAAACTAAATGCTGAGTTATAGCAGAACACCCACTATTCTATTCCTCAGTATCTGCTGACAGGGATGAATATCATAACATCCAGTTTGACATTCAATAAATCCTGTATTAGCTAAACCTGCAGTACACTACTCAGAATGTCATGACATCAGCCAAGCCATCAGAGTACAGCTAGATATTCTAACATACAATGCAGTCAAACAAACATCTCCACAGCATGTCATGACATCAGTCAAGACATTAGAATCCAGCTAGTGTTTTACCATACAATGCAGCCAATTAAACATCTACAATAACACAACTGGAGGATGAGAAGACAAAACTCTTGGAAACCATCTCTAAGTTGAAGACTGAAGCATTGTTCTTGAACTCCAAACTGGATGAGATGACAAAGTATGTTAGAATGCTAAATAATGGATCTGACACCTTAGACAAAATTCTCCAGACTGGAAAAATGGCAGGAGACAAGTCTGGCCTTGGGTTCAATGAATCCAAACTTGAGTGTAGTCACACTGGTAGCAAACCAAAGATGTCACATCATGTGTCACAACATCATAAGGAAAAACAACATAAAGGAAAACACCAAAGATGGAGATGTCATTACTGTGGAAATTTTGGCCATATAAAACCATTCTGCTTTAAGTTGTATGGCTATCCTAGTCTTTCTCATCATCAACCTAGACCCAAACACCACATGCCTGTCAACATAAAACAATGGGTTCCTAGGAATGGTGCTACTAACCTGATAGCTCACACTTCCTTCAGAGTTTCAGCCAAAGAAGACTAGTACTTTGACAGTGGATGCTCCAGACACATGACTGGAAGCAAAAACCTGCTAATTGACCTTCATCCTCATGCCACCAGCTATGTAACCTTTGGTGATGGGGAAAAGGGTGAAACCAAGGGGATTGGAAATCTAAACTGCCCTGGAGTCCCTAACCTTGATAATGTGCTACTTGTTAAAGGACTGACTGCAAACCTAATCAACATCAGTCAACTGTGTGACCAAGGTCTAAATGTAAACTTCACAAAAACTGAATGTCTAATTACTAATAAAGAAAATGAAGTGATCATGAAAGGAGACAGGTCTAAGGACAACTGCTATATATGGAGTTCTCAAGAAACTGGTTATTCATCAATGTGTACTCTAGCCAAAGAAGAAGAAGTGAAGTTATGGCATCAAATATTGGGCCATCTGCATCTTAAAGGAATGAAGAGGATTATATCTGTTGAAGTTGTCAGAGGAATCCCAAACTTGAAGATTGATGAAGGAAGAGTTTGTGGGGAGTGTCAGATTGGAAAACAGACAAAGATGTCACATCAGAAGCTCAGACATGACACCACTTCCAGAGTGCTGGAACTTCTCCACATGGACTTGGTGGGACCTATGCAGGTGGAAAGTCTTGGTGGGAAAAGTATGCTTATGTGGTGGTGGATGACTTCTCCAAATACACCTGGGTCAATTTTATAAGGGAAAAATCTGATGTATTTGAGGTATTCAAAGATCTTTGCCTAAGACTTTAAAAAGAAAAAGAAAGTCAGGTTATCAGAATCAGAAGTGATCATGGGAAAGAGTTTGAGAACAACAAATTTGCTGGATTCTGTTCATCTGAAGGAATTATTCATGAGTTCTCATATCCCATTACCCCTTAGCAAAATGGTGTGGTAGAAAGGAAAAATAGAACTCTCCAAGAATCTGCCAGAGCTATGATTCATGCTAAGAAATTGCCCTACCACTTCTGGGCTGAAGCTATGAACACAACCTGCTATGTTCACAACAGAGTAACCTTGAAGAAAGGGACTCCTACTACTTTATATGAAGTCTGGAAAGGAAGAAGACCTACTGTCAAATACTTCCATGTGTTTGGTAGTAAATGTTATATCCTGACGGATCGTGAACAAAGAAGGAAGATGGATCCCAAGAGTGATGAAGGAATATTTCTGGGTTACTCAACAAATAGCAGACAAAAGTAATGAGAGTGAACTCACCTCTAAATGATGCCCCATCTGATTTCCTAGACAAAAGTAATGAGAGTGAACTCACTCAAGCTGAACCTGAAGCTGACAAAATTAATAAGGGACCCTCTATTAGAATTCAGAAGGATCATTCTAAAGATCTCATTATAGGAGACCCAAATAAAGGGGTCACAACTAGATCAAGGGAAGTGATCTCACATGGTTGTTTTGTGTCCAAGATTGAGCCTAGGAATGTCAAGGAAGCCTTGACTGATGAATTTTGGATCAACGCCATATAGGAAGAGTTAGGCCAATTCAAGAGAAATGAAGTATGGGAACTGGTTCCACGACCTGAAGGAATAAATGTCATTGGAACAAAGTGGGTTTACAAGAATAAATTTGATGAACAAGGGGTGGTTACTAAAAATAAAGCAAGACTAGTAGCACAAGGATACACTCAAGTTGAAGGAGTTGACTTTGATGAAACATTTGCCCATGTAGCTCGCCTTGAGTCCATTAGACTATTGCTTGGAGTGGCATGTATTCTGAAGTTTAAACTGTTCCAGATGGATGTAAAAAGTGCCTTCTTGAATGGTTACTTAAATGAGGAAGTGTATGTTGAACAACCTAAAGGGTTTACAGATCCAAATCTTCCAAAGCATGTGTATAAGTTGAGGAAAGCCCTTTATGGTTTGAAACAAGCTCCTAGGGCTTGGTATGATAGACTCACAGTGTTTCTCAATGACAATGGATACATGAAGGGAGGCATTAATAAGACCTTATTTGTGAAAAATGAAGGAGGAAAACTCATGGTGGCTCAGATATATGTGGATGATATTGTGTTTGGTGGGATGTCAGATAAGATGGTCGAACATTTTGTTAAACAAATGTAGTCTGAATTTGAAATGAGCCTTGTTGGAGAGCTGACCTATTTTCTTGGGCTACAAGTCGAGAAGATGGAAGATTCTATCTTTTTATCTCAAAGCAAATATGCCAAAAACATTGTTAAGAAGTTTGGCATGGAGAATGCAAGTCATAAAAGGACATCTACTCCTACTCATCTGAAAGTCTCTAAAGATGAAAATGGTGTTAGTGTAGATCAAAGTCTCTACAGAAGCATGATAGGGAGTCTGCTATATCTCACAGCAAGTAGACCTGACATTGCTTTTAGGTGTTTGTGCTAGATACCAAGCTGAACCAAAAGTCAGTCACATAAACCAAGTGAAAAGGATACTGAAATATGTCAATGGCACCAGTGACTATGGGATGCTGTACACTAATGGATCTGGATCTGTGCTGACTGGATACTGTGATGCTGATTGGGCTGGAAGTGTTGATGATAGGAAAAGCACATCAAGAGGATGCTTTTTCTTGGGGAACAACTTAATATCATGGTTTAGTAAGAAACAAAATTGTGTGTCTCTATCCACTGCTGAAGCTGAATACATAGCAGCTGAAAGTAGTTGTTCTCAACTAGTTTGGATGAAACAGATGCTGACTGAATACAATGTCACACAAGATGTCATGATATTGTACTGTGACAACCTGAGTGCTATAAATATCTCTAAGAATCCTATTCAGCACAGCAGGACAAAACATATTGATATTCGTCATCATTTTATTAGAGAACTAGTGGAAGATAAAATTATAGCCCTAGAGCATGTTGCTACTGAAATGCAGTTAGCTGATATTTTTACAAAGGCCTTGGATGCAAACCAAATTGAATCTCTAAGAGGAAAATTAGGGATTTGTATTTATGAGAATTTATAGCAATTAATTTGGAGTGAAAAGGTAATAAAAATATTGTTTGTCCACTTAAAATAAAGTGCCCCATTTATGGTAAATCATCACCTAGTATTGGAAATTCCATCTATTGCCTTTTCACACGCAACCTCTACTCAAACATTTCAAACTTCTTGCAACTTCATCAAACTTCTCTGCTAGGGCAACTGAAACCTTTCCACAAAAACAACAAGATGTCACAACATCCATCACCATCTGGTTCTAAAACTACCAAACCTACTCACAAAGATAGAACGCCTTCTATGGACTTTCTTGATGAAGATAATTTGGACGTGATTCCCCTGTCTGTCATTTCAGGAGAAGCTCCTGGCTCATCCGCCACTGCATGCCCTACTCAAGGTAACAGTTCTAATATCCCCTCCAGTTCTAATTATACTCCTAGTTCTAAGGACGACATGCATCACACTGATTGTGTCATAAGAAACCTGGTCACAAGGATTCTCAATGAAGGACATTCTGTAAAATGAGTTTCTACTCCTCTATCAAGAAGGGACCCCTTTCCTGAGGTTGGACCTCATAATGAGAAGGATGATGATTCCTCTAGGTCTGAAAAAGATATGGTTGTTGAAGGTTTGTGCTCTTTAGGGCAAACTCTGTCTGGTAAGAAATCGGTGGCATCACCTACTGTCAATGCTTCACAGTCTAAGAAGCATGATTCTGCAAAGAAGGTGATTGACCTAGAATTTGAAAGTTTGGATGATCAAGATGATAGCTTGCTTCATCACTTGAAGCCTAGTGTGGCTAAGAGGATGAAGACCAGAAAGGGTAGGTCTGCGGCTAAAATGATGTCAGCCAAAACTGCTAAGAAGGCTACTGTTGTAGGCCCCTCAAAGTCTTGGAGCAAAGTGGAGGTGAAGAAGAGAAAAGTGAGAGAAATTTCTGACTCAGATGAAGATGTTGAAGAAGATGTCCCTGACATCTCCCCTGTCAAGAGGACAACTATTAGGAAATCCCCTATAAAAGTTGTTGTTGTACACCTGGACAATATTTCTTTCCATCTTGAAGATGGAGCAGCAAAATGGAAGTTTGTAATCCAAAGAAGGGTGGCGGTGGAGAGAGAATTGGGAAAGGATGTTGTGGAGGTCAAAGAGGTCATGGACCTTATTAAAATTGCTGGATTAATGAAAACTGTTGTTGGGTTATCTTAGTGTTATGAAGGACTGGTGAAAGAATTTGTGGTCAACATCCCTGAAGACATTACTGATAAAAACAGCAAGGAGTTTTGTAAAGTGTTTGTAAGAGAGAAGTGTATCACTTTTTCTCCAACTGTGATTAACAAGTTTCTAGGAAGAGGAAGAGAAGGTGCATGTGAACTGGAAGCCACAGACAATGAGGTTTGTAGGGAAATAACTGCAAGACAGGTCAAGGAGTGGCCTAGTAAGAAGCATCTCCCTGCTGGGAAGCTGACTGTGAAATATGCTATTCTGCACAAGATAGGGTCAGCAAATTGGGTGCCAACCAAACACATCTCTACAATTTCAAATGCCCTTGGAAGGTTCATCTTTGTTGTTGAAACCAAGCTGAAATTTGATTGTGGTAGATTTATGTTTGAACAAATTGTCAAACATGCTTCTACAAATGCAATTAAGCTGCCATAGCTTTTCCCTCAATGATTTGTGGGATTATCCTGAGCCAGCAACCTGGAATTCTGAGCATAAATGATCTTCCTAGTAGAAGAAAACCTCCTCTATCAGTTTATTACAAGTTGTTTGAAGGCAGTCATGTCGAAGACATTGTCATGACATCTGCTGTGAAGAAGCCAACCTCAAAAGATAGTCTTATTGCTGAACTGAAAGAAACTTGTAGAGAATTGGATACAGGGATAAGGGTAGCTAAAGCCAGGAAGGAAGCTTTGGAGGCTCTGATTGAAAGCTTGGAGCAAGCTGATAGAGAAAATGTTGGACAGACCAAGGAAACAGAAGCCCAAACCTCTAGTGAGAGGTTTGAATCTAAAGATGAAACAAGTGGCAGTTCTGGTTCTGATGTTGATGAAGATGCAAGCTCCTCTGACTAGTTCTATTGAAGTTGTCCCCCACTTTTCTGATGGTGTGCTGTGATGGATGTTCTGGTGTTTCTTTTGGTAGTCATGTTCTGCTACCTTGATGTAATTTTTTCTGGGTTCTTTTTGGTTTTTCTGGATTTTTATCTCAGCTTATATAGCTGTGTGTGTTCTGGGATCTATAACACTTAACAATCTGCTTTAACATTCTGTGTGACATTCTGTTTGACTAATAGACATTTATTTTGTCTCTTTGGTCTATTTTGGCTAAAAAGGGGGAGAAGTAGCTAAAGTAACTATGCTACACTATAAACAGATGACAGATGATGTTACTATAAACAGATGACAGATGATGTTGAAGATGATGTATGTTGGAGGTGATGTTATATGGGGAGGTGTATGTTACAGGTGATGATAAAGAGGAGATGTGTTTTGTCTGTGTTGAGCAGACTAAGGGGGAGGTGGAGCACAAACGCATGTGTGTTTAATATGTGTTTACTAGTTGCTATCTTAGCTAGTAATGTGTGTTTTATTACTTCTGCTGCTAAAACTGATATTGTGATTATACTCTTCTGAAACAAATGATCTGATGTGTGTTTTAGCCAAAATTTGCCAAAGGGAGGGTTTGTTGGTTCTATGAGTTGGTAGCAATTTTGGTAAAACCTAGAGTTTTCACAAGTTGTCACAAATGTTGTCTTGACATGAGATAACAGGTTCCTGCAGGGTGTTTAAAATGTGAATGTGCAGGAGTTTGCTAAGATGTCAGACCCGATGTCAAGACATATGTATACAAAACATTCAGTCTGAATGTTATGTATTGTGTGATTGTGCTTTTTATGCTAATCTATGTGTAATTGATGTGATGATTGAACGCTCCATTCAATCAGTAATTAAAACCAGAGTAATTTATTTTCCAACAAGATATGATCAGGTGTCATAAGAAGATACGAATGGAAAATAGTTTTAGGGTTTTATGATGTCCAAGCCCAACCAAACACTTCTATATAAAGGGCATGGAAAACCTGGTTTTAACACACAAGAAATAACTAACGAAATAGTGAGAGAGAATAAGGGTTTGAGTCTTGTGTGGTCGTGTGTATTGTGAGTCATTCATTCATCCATTGATGATTGAATTGGACTTACTTTTGAGTTGTAATTTGTCCACTCTAAGCTTTGAAGCATGAGTGTGTGTTTACTTGATTGAAGCTTTTAAGCAAGATCAAGTATGTGTTCTTGAAGAGTGTCTTCTTTCATTGTAATAGTTGTTTTTACATCACTGTTGTGATTGAGGGGGAGTGAGTAGGATCTCTTATCTAAGAGTTCTTAGATAGAAGTCACACGGGTAGAGATTAGGTGAAAAGACTGTAACTTGAAGTTGTTTATTGAGAGTCTTTGAACTAATTCTGTTTAGTGGATTTCCTTCCTAGCTTAGTAGCCCCCAGACGTAGGTGAGTTTGCACCGAATTGGGTTAACAATTGCTTGTGTCACTTGTACTACTGTTCTTTATCTTTTATCCTGTTTATATTCTTCAGATATTAGTGTCGTGACATTACCTTCGACATCCCATATCTGATACCAGAATTTCAATTTGAACGCCTCAACTGGGTCTAATCCTGTCCATGGAGTTTGTAATAAGAGCTTGAAGGTTTCTTAGAAGGTTTAGGGTTCAATGTTTTTTTTAGAGAAAGTATGTTGTGCCAGAAATCTAGAAACCAATGGATCAAGGAGAGTGATTCAAACTCTAGATTCTTTCACAATTTCATGAAGTATAGGTTCAGGATAAATAAAATAGTTGGTATTCTTACTCTCTCAAGAAGGAAGGAACAAGTAGAAGAGGTTAGGTTGGAAGTGAAATATCACTTTGAAGCATTGTTGCAAGAACCTTTAGGGAGGATATCTGTCTCAGAAGGTGTTTCTATCCAAAGACTTAGTAGTATTAATAGTCTTGTGGAATAAGATCTCTCCCTTTCAAATTTTTAGGTGTTATTGTTAGTTCTTATCCTAGAAGAAAGAATATTTGGATTTTTTTATTGTATAAGATGAAAAGTAGAAGAGGTTTTTTATTGTCTCCCAACTAGAAACCAACATGAAAAAAGAGGAGTGCTTGATGGAAGGCATAATTTGTTATGTCCTATGTGCAATGCAGAAGTTGAAATTGAGACTTATCTTTTTCTTTCCAGTTTTGTTAGCTCAGGAATCTGGCAGCAAGTTTACAGTTTGATTTACTATAAAAAATTTCATATGCCAAACAAAATGTTAATCTTTTAAGTACCAACATCTTACAAAGAAATTTCTACACCTAGAAATAACTTGGAATTATTCAAACTAGTTCGCTTCCATGCAGGAACACATATAGTCATCGCACTTTGGAGTTTGATAAGGAGAGCATATATTTGCGTCACAATCATCGTCAATAATGCAAAACACATAATCTATGATGTTAAATAAGAATAAATATTACCAAAAAGAGATGAACAATTACTATATGATAAAGAATAAGATTTGAAATAGGTGTGAAAAAGATAACTTACAATTGCATGTTACAAGAACTATTAGAGAAAAAAATATGATCAAAACATGAATTAATTTGAGAATTCTAACCATGTTTCTCTTCTTTTCATACAATTAATAGTAGTTAGTTTATCACTTTATAAGTAAAAAACATGTATCGTTAACTTTACTTTAATAGATTTAGTACTTACCAAGTTGCAAGAAACTATATTCATAAATTAAGAATTATTCTTATGTGTCTCTTAGATACATCAACATGTCTTGTATATATTTTTAGCTTACTTAATAAATCACTAATTCACATAAAAATTATGATGATCAAAGGTCATTCTTTTCTTTATATTATATTTTTATTATTTTTTTATTTATTTATCTTTTAACCTTTTTAAGATAGACAAGAGTAAATCCCAATAGATAAATACTAGTGTTGAATGATGCAGAAAAAAATAGTAGTTGAGAAATTAATATCTCGGGATGTGAATTTAGTTCAAAAGATTGGTTTATATTTGAGTAAGTCTCTAAGTAATCTTCTACCTATTATGGTGACAAATTATGTAAACTAATTTACAAAAGTATAAATACTCTTTCCGCTCCATAATGAGTGACCTGTTTGAAATAAAATAGTATTTTAAAATGAATTATCCATTTCAATTTTTAATGCATATATTTTCTAATTTTATCCTCTAATTAATATTACTTTCATCATTTTCAATACATGATAATGGTACTTTAGTAAAAACATTATTCTCTCTCTTTTATTTATTATTTTTTCTTAATATATGTGAAATGGTCAACTAAATCATTCATTATGGGACAAAGATAGTAACATAAAACAAAATAACACATGTTTATAAGGAATAAAACAAAAAAATACTTTCGGAAGTAAAGAAAATTTGCTTCGATATGGTCATGAAACATCAAATCAAATGATTCACATGTATCACAATGCACAACTTTTAGTCCAAAATTTAACTTTTTAAGCATGCTTGATAATTCATTCGTTCTACAATAAGTGATTCAGTCGATCATTTCACACAAATTAAAAAAATTATAATAAATAAAAGAGAGAATGTTACTTTTACTAAAGTACCACTTATCAAGTATTAAGAATGATGAAAATAATACTGCCTCTGATCCTATTTATAGAGAGAATTTAATTTCTAAGTTCATTAAATAATTAATGTATTTGGACTGTATAATGGATCAGATGCATTGAATATTCAATAAATTTAAAAAGTCAATTTTCTCTTATAAATAAAAACATATGGAGTATTAATTAGAGAGTAGAATTGAAAAAAGGTGTTGAAAATTAAAATGAATCATTTATTTTGTGACACTTATTTATTCTAAATTGATCACTCATTATAGAACATAGATAATACAAAAGAAAATTTGCTTTGGTTGCCTCTCAAACATGACTCACATGACATCTTAGTTACAGTTACTTTAAGTAGGGTGGATACTAATTTCTTAGAGTTTTAATTTACTTAGGCTTCTAAAGTTAAGTAATCGTAACTTGAATGCCAAGTCACTCAAGTGATCATAAGTGGTGCTTGACAAACACGCCTTCTTTGCAATTTAAATATTGTAATTGAATGTCCTTACTATTACGAATAAGTACTTTTATCTTAGTTGGAAAGTAGATTTTGGTGGACGAGGTAATAAAGTATTTTAAGAAAAGTGCATCACTTTTTCGCTTGGTAGAACTAGCAACAGATGAGAAAAGTGAAATTGGTCATGAGTTCGATCCACAACAACAATATTTTTTAGATTTTCAAAATTGAAAAGCGTATCACTTTCCCCCTTGTTTGAATTTATACTTAGGTGAAATGTGAGTTTTTACCTTAGTTGATAATAATACCCGAGGTGAAATACTCTATTTACATAATTTTTATTTTAACATGCTTTTTTTTTCATTTCAATCTGCAAAGTATCAAATTTATTGATAAATTTTGAATCTTCCTCCGCAGCAGCAAGAAACAAAATAAAATTAAATCAATATAATTGTTAAACATTAAATCTCAACGGAAAAAACAACAAAATTAATAAAATTGTTAAATAATAAATCTCAATTACAACAACAACAAATAAACAAAATCAATAGAATCGTTAAACATTAAATATCAACAACAACAACAACATTAAACATTTTACTTGACACAACAACAACTACTAACATTTCTAAGTTACATTCATGTTTTCCTAAGAAACATTAAATATTTTTAACAAGGAATTACAAGAGAAGAGATTACATTAAAGAACCAACCTGAAAACATTTTTCTGCTCTTACAATCCATCCCAGAGAATATGGTGTTGTACTTCATGCAACTTCTTTCATTATCACTATTTTCATTATGTTAAGTTTACATTTCAGCACTTTACATCAAAGATGGATCATTGTGGTATTCATGTTCTGATTGGCTGGTGAGAGTTTCATGCAGATCACAGATGTTTTATGTGGATAGATGTGTTGACAATGTCTTTTGACCGTTGTTATGTTATATTTGGACGATAATGATTCATTACTTTATTTTTCATAAATTTGGACAAAAAATTCCCCTCGGTTGCTAGCTCAACCGAGGTAAAAGGTCCATAAATAAAAAATAAAATAAAATAAAATGCGTTAAACTACTGTGTTTGGAATTCAAAAGTGGGGTTAATCAATACGTTTTCCCTCATTTGCTAGCACAACCGGGGTTATAGGTCATACACAAAAATTAAAAATAACAAAAGGTGCTAAAATATAGTTGTTGAAATTCTAAAGTGTGTCTCCTGAATACTTTTCTCCTCGATTATCAGCTTGTAAGACCCTAATTTTGACCCTAAGATCCCTCATGGCATCATGTTATTGCACAAGTGCATTGCCTCAAGGATCACAACATGTTTGGCTCCTTAACCCTAGGGTTGGAACTTGTTTGGGTGTTTTGAGATCACCAAGAATTCTTGTATTTTATATTATTGCTTTTCTTATTTGATTACTAACCAAAAGCACAAAAATATGTCACTAACTTTTTTGTTTGGAAGCTCAAATGATCATGTACTCCACAATGCTCCTAGGAGGCTTCTAAGCCCAATGCAATGGCTAGATGAAGATGGGAAAAAGCATGACAATGATCCACAAAGTTCCTAATCATCATATATGTCTCCCAAGTATCTCAATTTTCCAATTTGATCAAGATAACCCAAAGGGCTTGAAGATTGTTTCCCAAGGAAACCCTAATTTCACTGTGCTTTGACTATGCCTTGCCGACGAAGCAATCTCAACCTCTGATCAAATTTAATCAAGGGAAGTTATTTCATTTATCATTTTATGCATATATGAGCCTATTTGAGTCCCCTCAATCGTTTATTCATCAAGATTGGAAGTTTGACTTTGAAAAGTTGACCAGTCAAGTCATCTGACTAAGCTGAGGTTCAAGGAGATATAACTTTTGATGTGTTTGTCAAATGAAGATGACCCCAAGAGAAACAATGTTCCTACGAACAATATGCACAACTTTCATGTTCATCAAAATCAATTTGATGCTTGGAAGGTCATCATTCATTTCAAAACATTATAGGTTATTTTGACTAAAACCCTAATTTTGGGTCAACTTGCCAAGGGCATAACTTTCTCAATTTTTATTACTTTGAGGTGGGACCAAAGGAATTGGAAATCTTGAGATGTCTAATTAAAATGTTATGTTGGAAAAAATTTCAGAATCCTAAAGTAAATACATGTGATATTGCAAAACATTATAGGTCATCTTGGACCCAATTCTTTGAATTTGAAAAAGTACCCAACTTCAAATGCCCATACCTTTGTCATAGAAAATCCAAATGATGAACAGATTGACTATCTTGAAAAGATCTACAACTTTGAGGTTGAAGATGTTTTCATTTGAAGCTTGTATCATGAGGACAGAGGGGTTTAACCAAGCTTACTTTTGGTTAACTTTTTCAAAGTGGTTTGAATATGTTTTATACTTGAACTTTCCAAGCTAGTTTTGATCAATTTGCACATGTCAAATGGTTTTTTGCCCAACATGACTTTTGTTCCTTATTTCAAGAGCTTTCAAACCATTACTCACAATAGTCTTTTGAACTCACCATTTTGGAGGTTCAAATTTCTTTTCATTTATGTGCATTTTTGATATTTTATGTTAAAACTTAAAAAGCAAGTCCTTTCTACTCCAAGTGCACGACCACATGCCTGCCATTTGATCTCAGCAAGCTCCTTCAGCCACTCATGTGCCTCTCACACGTCGACAAAGGCCCATGCATTTTAAAATTTCAAATCCCATGCACATGAGCAAAGTGTGAATTCATATTCATTTACCTATAAATAGAGGCTTCTTCTCCTTCATTTCATAGCCTTTTTGGAGATCCCATATGCTGCAGAACTGAAACCACGCCCTCACCAAAGGAATCATTCACCATTTTTTTCATATTTTCGAGCTTGAAATTCAGCAACATTAGTTGAATTTCAAAGCTAGATTCCTTAGCCAATCATCTCCCCTACATTCAGAGATCAAAGAGGAGCAAAGAGCTTGAGGAATTCGTGGCCAGAAGCTCACCATTTTGAAGGTATAAACTCAAACTGTTTGGATCTGAAACTCCTAATTCAATGTAGTATTCTTGTGTTTTGTGGTTCTCTGAAGTCCTCAAACTTGAGGCAAGCTTTTAATACATTCAATTTTCCATTTCATGAACAATCTGTATGGACACCATGATTTTCTCCTTCATCTTTCTCTCAATATAGGAAGAATGAGAGGAATCTAATGGTACAATGATGATCTACATCACACGAGCTTCATTTCCATGTCCTTGTTTTTCATTTTCGTTGAGATTTATTTTCCTGCAACTTTGGCCAGAATCTGTTGGCTGATTGGAGAAGACGGTGGTTTCCACCGCAACCACCACGTGTGTTACTCATGGCCCTTGGATTTCCCTCTCACGATCTAATCTCATGCGTCCGTTTTAATTACTTGCTTTAATCCATTATGTTGCGTTGTTGGCTTGAGCCTACCGTGCATCATCAGATCCAAGCCGTGCAGTGTGCCACGTCAATTAATGAAATGGATCTGGTGGCTCAGCGTTTTTCGTTTATTTCATTTTCTTTTTATTTTCTTTTAATCCATTCTATTTTCAAAAATTCATTAAAAATTCATATGAAGTCAGAAAAATATGAGACCAACTTTGAAATTTTTCTTGAAAAATCTAGTTTCATATTATGATTTTTAATTATTTTTGTGACTTCATTTGATATTTTTTATGAATTATTTGGTTTTTAATGATTTTAATTCACTTTAAAATACTTTCTGACTTTTAAAAAATACAAAAATATTTTCATAGCCTCTATGGATCATGATAAGTCAATGAAAAATAGTATCAACAATTTCTTGTTTGTTTTGAGATTATTTGAGATTTTAATTCATATTATGCTATTTTTGGTTGTTTTTAATTGATTTTAATTACTTTCTGACTTTAAAAATTTGTGAGAAAATTAGTTAAAGTTTGTTTGACTATGTTGAACCTATGAAAATTTAATTGGACTTATTAAAGTTGTTTTGAATTGAATTTGAGGTTTAACTTTGTTTGTTTATTTTTTATTTGTATTTTCTTTTAATTCAAAAATTACCAAAAAAAATATTATTGATTTCTTCACTTGTTATATTCATTTCTCTTCTGTTGGGTGTTGATTAAGGTTGAATTGATCCAACTTTGATCAAATTCATTAGATCTTGTGGTTTGAGAATCCTTAAGGATCATCACCTAGAAAGATGAATGAATTTGATCAAGGATGAATTATCCCTTGATCAATTGGGATTGGTTGTTGTCTTCTTACCCCCTCCCTTTCATCTTCATCCCTTTCTTTCCCTTAATGGCCAATAAGTTAAAGTCTTGAGGTTGATCTTGACAAATAGGAGTTTAATCTTCTTTGATCCAAACCAAACTCAACTTGATCCATGATCAAGTGAGTTATTTTGTGTCAAAGATAGGTTACTTCTTGGTCAAGAAAATAACCAAAAGTCAATACAAGGCCCTTCCCCTTTTGTTTGGCATGGCAAGTTTATGGAGCTTGGCTTACTAGTCATGACCTCTAACTTGTGTTCTTTGCCTATATTCTTATTGACCGACCTCAGATAGGTGTGACTACTATATTAGTCCACTTACGATTGCTTAACATAGCGCTACATTATCTTATGACAAACTAACATAACTCTACTAACTACTAAGTTTAATTTGAGCTTTTAAGTTCTTGTCATTTACTTTTAATGTCATTTATTTCTTGCTCATTATACATCTTGCTTTTCATTTTGCTCACTTGAGCACATATTTTATGTTTATGTCATTTTCCTTTTGCTCATTTGAGCCCATTATTGTATATAAATATATTGCTATTTTGTGTTGTTTTGTGTTTGTTTTGATTTGAACCAAAATGCAAAAGGAGAAAGGACTTAGAATTAGGATTCACCCATGCTTAAAGGAGTTCAAGAGCAACTAGGCTTCATGCCTTTAGAAGGCAAAATATGTTGAAGAGCAACTAGGCCTCATACCTTTAGAATGCTAAAATTTAAAGTTGATCTCAAAGGACTTGTCCTCAAACTTATTCTTTGTCCATTCCCTTTATTGTGTTGTGAGCTTTTTGATGTGTGCTTTTGTGTGATAGGAACCTCATCTTAAGATTGTGAAAAGAGGACCATTGTCATAAGTAGCCAAGTTAAGAGCCAAGCCAAATGGAGATCCTAGGAGCTTGAATTCAAATTATTGATTGCTTGTTTGTGTGCTAAATCCAAAGGAAAGGAGCATCTTGAGTCATCTCTATGACTCCAAGAAAAGGAACTCCAAGGGTTATCTTTCCCCTCTTATCTTTATATGCTTTAAGAATAGCCCTTATCTCTTCTCCCCACTCTAACCAAGCCAAAATCATTTTCAAAACTTTGACTTTACTTCAAATTAGAAACCTAGGCCTTAGGCCTTTGACTTTTCAAAACCATTTTCATAAATACTCATTGTAAATAAACTTTAATCCAACTTTGACCTCATTTTGTAAATAAATTTAACTTGTAAATATAACCCATTTCAAGTTATTTTGTGGTTCCAATGGCCACTTATTAAACTCTTTTCAAAAACATTAGTCATAGGTTTGAGTTATCATAGTGATTGATGTAAATCTCACATCATCCTTAGTGTTGGATTATAAGCCTTCCATGCTTATTATAGGGTTAACCCCTCACTAGCATGTTGAAGCCTTCCTCACATGGTGGATTGTTGGTTTAGGTTGAGTTTTCTCCCTTTGATAACAAAAGACCTTAAGGCTTTTGATTAAAATCAATTCACCAATCTTTGAATTTTTTTTACCACGAACTACGAGGTTTTGATCCTCCTTTGTGATGGTACGTAGGCAATAGGTTCATCCATTCAAACAACAAAATTTGTAAATATAATCTATTCTCTTCTCATCCCTCCAATCTTTTGCACAAATCTTTTCACAAATACCAACCTACAACACATATTCGCAAAAAGGGTTCCCTTAGAGTACTAAGGATGTTTTGGGTGCATAAAACCTTCCCATTTCATAACCAACCCCCTTACCTAGAGATCTGACATTTTTATTAGTTTTTGATTTGAAAAACTTCTTACTTGGCTTTTGTTCGCTTTTTAGC
Organism: Lathyrus oleraceus; assembly: GCF_024323335.1. Taxonomy (NCBI): domain Eukaryota; kingdom Viridiplantae; phylum Streptophyta; class Magnoliopsida; order Fabales; family Fabaceae; genus Lathyrus; species Lathyrus oleraceus. Next base: position 131,998,681 of record NC_066581.1, read on the forward strand.
CTTTCCTTTGGACAAATAAAAGTGCGGTGGCGACTCGAATTGTATGTTGACTTTTGGTTTAGTCAATAAGTCTAAAAGTAACGAAAACCCCGCTACAGAAAAGTGGCGACTCTACTGGGGATTCATAGCCCCGTGGGTTTAGCCTACTTTTTGCTTGTATGTGTTGTATGTTTATATTTATTTGTGGCATATTTGAGTGCAAATTTGGGATGAATGTATTGTTTGTAATGTATGAATTACTTGATATATTAATTGCTTGTATGCTTGGTGGTTTCTTGTTAGATGAGTTCTATACCCGAACTCGAGTGCACTAATGATAGGAGAATGGCATAGTCTTGTTGACTTGTGTGGAGTTGGTCCTTAACAAGTTAACTTGCAAGTCCATTCACTTGGTGGAAGTCTTATTGGGATCACTAATGTCACACGAGTAGTCGTGGTTAGGCATTACTCTTTCCAATATGAACCCTAGAAACCAAGGACCTTAGATACCTAGCCCATCTTGGCCTATTTTAGGATGTAGTGCAAAGATCATTCAAGTGTAAAACTTGATGTGATTGTTACACGATACTACACTCATAAGAGTCTCTCTTGAGGATATTTTTGGAGGACGATTAGTCGTTTTATCCGATAATATCCAAAAGATGGAATGATGACTATGGGGACCTTTTAGAACATGATTGTCAGGTTTAACCGTAGTACACTCCCGTTGGGTGGTTCTTAGTCGAGACTCTATGCTCGTGGCTTACAACAAACCCGTGATTCGCGGTCGATCTGTTCTCGTATATCCTCAAAATCAATGGAACTTGGGTGTTGATAAGGTGTAAACCTTAATCCACCAAAATGGATGATTGATATTAACGATGACTTGAGTCATCCCGTGACCTTTGTGTGGTGTGACTTGCTTGATCCTTTAGTGTATTTGTTGCATCCATGCATCAATGCATTCATGTCATCGACAATAAGATTTTACAAGGAACTTAAAAGGTCTATTTGCAAATTTTCAGACATGGATAAGCAAAGAAGGAATACGAAGAAGTACAGTTTCAGACAACCTGACTTAAGAGAGTTAAGGCGTCTGACATCTTATGTATTAGAGCCCTTGGAGTTTAAAGCTCGCCATGGGAAGCTTCTAGCTATTCTCTCTACCAAGGTGGATGGGGGTCTGATGAGTGTGTTGGTGCAGTTCTACGATCCTCTGTATCGGTGCTTCACTTTTCCGGATTTCCAGCTTTTTCCTACACTGGAGGAGTACGCTTATCATGTGGGAATACCTATTCTTGACCGATTACCGTTTAGTGGTTTGGAGAAGATTTTATCTTCTCAAGAGATTGCTGACATGCTTCATGTGGAGGTATCCGACATTGTTGCCAATATGACTACCAAGGGTGGAATTCAAGGTCTCCCGTCTGATTTTCCGATTGCCAAAGCTACCTTGTTTGGGAAGTTCATGAGTAAGGAAGATTTTGAAGCGATATTTGTACTCCTCATCTATGGGCTAGTGTTATTTCCCGACATCGACAACTTCGTGGATGTGAACGCCGTTAGGATTTTCTCTTCTCTTAATCCCGTTCCGACTCTGTTGGGTGAGACTTATTTCTCTTTGCATATGAGGAATGCGAAGGGTGGTGGTTCCATTGTATGATGTCTACCTCTGTTGTACAAGTGGTTTATTTCGCACTTGCCTCAGACGCTTGCCTTCAAGGAGAACAAGGGATGTCTACGGTGGTCCACGAGACTTATGTCTCTCACTAATGATGATATCTCTTGGTATAATCGTGTTTATGATGGCATTAAGATTATTGATTCTTGTGGTGAGTTCTCCAATGTACCTCTTCTTGGTACATGTAGTGGAACTAACTACAACCCTGTTTTGGCTCGCCGTCAGCTTGGGTTCCCCTTAAAGGATAAACCTAACAACATTTTGTTGGAAGGCTTATTCTTTCAAGAGGATAAAGATCCCCAAAACCTGAAGGATAGGATGGTCCACGCCTGGCGCAAGGTTCATAGGAAAGGGAGGAATGAGCTTGTCCGAGGAATTGTGTTGCTTTGGAGCCTTACACCTCTTGGGTAAGGAAAAGAGCCCTTAAGTACCGCATGCCGTATGAGTATCCGAGACCTACCCCTATGGTTATGGTTGGGCCTTCAACCCTCCCTAATCAAGGAGTAGAGGAGTTGAGAGACGAAGACTGTTCGCGTGCTTGGGTTCGTGAGCGTGAGGAGCTTCTTCAGCAACTCAAGGATAAGGAGGCAATGATCGAGTTTCTAGAGCATCAGGTTATTGATGAGCCCGATGACATGGTTACTTCTCTCAGGCCTCACTCGTCTAGGTTTTGGAAGAAGAGATACGATCAGCTTACCAAGGAGAAGGCCGACATGGAAGCAGCTTATGAGAGAGAGGTGAAGAGGCTTCATGCGACATATCTTTCGATATCGAAGGCTTTAGATGACTGCTTCTAGGGCTCCATAGAATGTTTATTCTCCTTTTCTCTTGTATTCTATTTGGTTACCGAGACTGTACTACTTCTTTGGTGTAAAAAGTTTTCAGATATTATATTGTTATGAGTATTCCACATATGTCTCAAAAAGTTCAATAGTTTTAAAACATTTGCAAATAGATCCTTATAAAGTTCCTCTGATAAAAAACAAATCATATGCACGAACATTGCATGCATCATATGCATAAGCAGGTTTTGGTTCTGAGCTCTTGATACAGTGGTCTAACTCTTTGCTCTTCATTTATTTTGAAGACAAGCTGACGCACCCGTACCGCACTCGCGCAAATGTTAAGGCAATGGCCGAACAACTAGAGAACGAGAACAGAGAACTCAAAGAAGAAGTCAGCTGGTCATCTACTCTGGTGGAGTCCCTGCTTCAAGCTCAGAAGCAAGCTGTAAATATGCAAGCATTTGCATCCAATCAAGCGCCTGAGGTAGCTCCTACCTCTATACCAGCCCCTGTTATGGGATAAACCAATGTCATGCCTTCCGGTTACCCTTGGGGGATGCCTCATAATTTCATGCCCGAAGGACATCATCCGCAAGTGCAAGTTCAGCCGGCATCTAGCCCAGACCCAATGGTGCCACCCCAGGTGGTCAATTCTGTTCCTACTCCAGCTCTCATTCCTCAAGTCCGTGTTGACGAGACTATCTACCATTCCGAGGCCTTTGAGAACCCGGATGTGTATGACAAATTAGATGGGATGAGAGACCATTTCTATGAAGGCCCTTCGAGGGAAAGACTTGTTTGGGAATAGTGCCTTTGAGCTCTGTTTGGTCCCAAATGTGAAGATTCCAATGAAGTTCAAGGTCCTTGACTTTGAAAAATACAAGGGGAATAGATGTTCGCTCATCCATTTGGTCATGCATGCTAGAAAAATGTCTACGCATACCGACAATGACCAACTGCTTATCCATTATTTTCAAGATAGCCTGTCTGGCGCTGCCTTGAAATAGTATATGGGTCTTGACTGTGGCTCTGTGCGCACTTTCAATGACCTCGGTGAGGCTTTTGTAAGGCAGTACAAGTACAACATGGACATGGCTCCGGACAGAGATCAACTGAGGGCGATGTCCCAAAAAGATAAGGAAACCTTCAAGGAGTATGCCCAGAGGTGGAGGGAATTGGAAGCTTAGATAGTGCCACCATTGGAGGAGAAGGAGATGACAAAGATCTTTCTGAATACTTTGAGCTCTTTCTATTATGAGCGTATGATTGCTAGTGCTCTCTCGGACTTTACCGAAATGGTAAATATGGGGATGAGGCTAGAAGAGGTAGTCCGTGAAGGACGTATGTCCCGTGATGATTCTTCGGCAAAGAAATATAGAGTATTTGCCATAAAGAAGGAAGGGGAGACTCATGTTGTTTCTTCCCATAGTAAAAGAAGGCCCTCTATGAAGAGGAAGGAAGTGCGACCAGTCGTCAACCAACACCAGGTGGCTCATGTAGCACCTGCTTTCAGAGAAGCCCAACAACAACAATAACAATCTCGTCAACAACAATAGGCTTACCAGCCTCGTAGCAACAATAACAACAACATCGCCAACAATTATGAGAGGAAGAGGGTAACTTTTGACCCGATTCCTATGACCTATGTTGAACTGTATCCTTTCTTGATTGATAGGAAGTTGATAACTCCACGTGATCCTCCTGTTGTGCCAACCAATCCTCAATGGTGGTACAAGCCTGAACTTCATTGTATGTATCATTCCGATGCGCCCGGACATGATGTGGAGAACTGATTTCCGTTGAAGACGAAGGTGCAAGACCTTGTGAGGAGTGGGATACTATTCTTTGAAGATGTAGGCCCGAATGTTAAGAAGAACCCATTGCCCGAGCATGGGAAGGCGGCTGTCAACATGGTCCAGGGTTGCCCTGGCAAGTATAAGGTCCTTTATATGAATGATATAAGGCAGTCCCTAGTGGAAATGCATAGGCTGTTGTGTGAGCACAGTCACCATGAGCACGATCACGATAGGTGCCATGTGTGCACTGTCAATGAAAGAGGATACCGCAACATAAGAAGGGACATCCAAGAGATTCTAGACCAAGGGATAATTGAGATACTTCAAAATCGTAATAAGGATAAAGTTGATGTTATCACTCATGTGTTCAATATTCCTGATCCTGTTGTCATCAAGTATGATGGCAGCAAAAGGAAGGTGGTGCCGACTCTTGTGATAAAGCTAGCGGGCCCTGTCCCGTATGTGTCAGATAAAGCGGTTACCTACCGTTACAATATTGTTATGCTCGAAGATAGGAAGGAGGTGTCATTTCCCTCAACCTATGTTGTAAGCATATCCGATGTTAGCGGAGTGACCCGTAGTGGTCATGTTTTCTCGGCTCAGCCGAAATCCCATGAAAACGTCGTGAAGAGGGATGTTGTTAGTTCTGCCGGCCCCTTGGGGACTTCTTCTTTAAATCATTTCGTTCCTGCTGTGAAGGGTGTTGACCCTGTTGTTGTCAAAGCTGATAAAGCTCCTATCCTAGTTGGCCAGCCTGGCATATTGAGAGAGGATGGTAATGAGATGCTGAGGCTCATCAAGAGGAGTGAGTACAACATTGTGGAGCAGTTGCTTCAAACTCCATCAAAGATATCTATCCTATCTTTGTTGATGAATTCAGAGCCACACCGTGAAGCGTTGCAAAGGGTGTTGGACGTGGCATATGTGGATCATGATGTCACAATTGAACAGTTTGATAGCATTGTTGCAAATATAACTGTCTGCAACAATTTGAGCTTTTGCGATGATGATCTTCCCGAGGATGGAAAAGACCACAATTTGGCCTTACATATCTCTATGAACTGCAAAGACGACGCCATGTCTAATGTGTTGGTGGACACAGGGTCATCACTTAATGTATTGCCAAAATCCACTCTCGCCAAACTTTCATATCAGGGACCTCCCATGAGGCAGAGTGGAGTGATAGTAAAAGCTTTTGATGGATCGCGCAAGACTGTGATCGGTGAATTAGACCTCCCAATGAAAATTGGACCTAGTGATTTCCATATCACTTTCCAAGTTATGGACATACATCCGTCATACAGCTGTTTACTTGGTAGACCATGGATTCACGAGGCAGGCGCCGTGACATCCACCTTACACCAAAAGTTGAAGTTTGTTAAGAACAAGAAGTTGGTGGTGAAAGGAGGAGAGAAGGCTCTCTTGGTCAGCCATTTATCTTCTTTTTCCTACATCGATGTTGAGGATGAGGTTGGAACTCCATTCCAAGCCTTATCTATTGCTGAGCCTTCTAGGAAAGGATTTTCTTCATTTGTCTCCTACAATGATGCGAAGTTGGCCATCGAGCGTGGCGCAACTAATGGTTTGGGGAAAATGATAAAGATGGAAGATAACAAATCCCGGGTTGGTATAGGGTATTCTTCCGGTGTTTCTAATGATCTTGGGTTGTTTCAGAGTGGAGGTTTCATCCATACCGATAGAGATCAAGAAGCTACTACTATCATTGAAGAAGATGAAGAGGAAGACTTCGGCAACTTTGTCATACCTGGTGGAATCTGCAATAATTGGGTCGTTGTTGATGTTCCAACAATTATCCATAAGTCAACGTAATATGTTCATTCCTGTTTAAAAACCCTTCTCCCATGCCAAAGGGAGAAGTGAAGACATTGTTGGCATAATTGATTAATACAATGATATTCATTTGATAATCGCATGTTAAATGTTTGTTTTTCAAATTATTTTTCATTTTTTCTTTTCGCATGAAATTGGTGATCACCATATAACCCTAAAAAAGAGAATAAAATCAATTTTTCATCTGCATAATGATTTGCCTTGTTTGAATTCTGAAATCTCTTTTATATACTCAAAATCATTATGCAGGTTGATCAAACCCATTGAACATAATGATCCAGCACCATCTCTCAACTTTGAGTTCCCTGTATTTGAGGCAGAAGAAGATGATGTTAAAGAGATTCCTGATGAGATTACCCGTCTGCTTGAGTACGAGGAGAAGATCATTCAATGATATCTTGAGAATCTGGAAACATTCAACTTGGGGTCTGAAGACTGCATTCGTGAAGTGAAGATTAGGGCACTCCTTGAAGAGTCTGTTAAGAAAGGGTTGATTGAGTTGCTACGAGAATATGTCGACGTCTTTGCCTGGTCGTATGAAGACATGCCTGGTCTAGATACTGATATCGTGCAACATTTCTTGCCGTTGAAGCCTGAGTGTGTGCCTATGAAGCAAAAGCTCAGAAGAACTCATCCTGATATGGCAGTGAAGATTAAAGAAGAAGTTCAGAAGCAAATTGATGTGGGGTTTCTGGTTACTTCTACATGTCCTCAATGGGTGGCCAATATTGTGCCTGTACCTAAGAAAGACGGAAAAGTCCGAATATGCGTGGATTACCGTGACTTGAATAAAGCTAGCCCAAAAGATGATTTTCCTCTACCACACATTGACATGTTGGTAGACAATACGGCTAAATTCAATGTCTTTTTGTTTATGGACGGATTTTCCGGTTATAATCAGATTAAAATTGCACCCGAGGATATGGAGAAGACAACATTCATCACACCTTGGGGAACATTCTGTTATCGAGTGATGCCCTTCGGTTTGAAGAACGTCGGATCAACATATCAACGTGCTATGACTACCTTGTTTCATGACATGATGCACAAGGAGATTGAGGTGTATGTTGACGATATGATTGCAAAGTCGAAAACGGAGGTTGAACATGTAGAACACTTGTTGAAGCTTTTCCAGCGTTTGAGGAAGTACAAACTTCGCTTGAATCCGAACAAGTGTACATTTGGAGTCCGTTCCGGCAAGTTATTGGGCTTTATTGTTAGCGAGAGAGGTATTGAAGTTGATCCTGCCAAGGTCAAAGCAATACAAGAGATGCCTGCGCCCAAAACTGAGAAGCAAGTCCGAGGTTTTCTTGGCCACTTGAATTACATTTCGAGATTTATATCCCACATGACTGCCACAAGTGCGCCTATATTCAAGCTCCTCCGGAAAGATCAGCGTCATGATTGGACCGAGGATTGCCAAAAGGCCTTTGACAGTATCAAAGAGTATTTGTCCGAGCCTTCGATTCTGTCTCCGCCTGTTGAAGGGAGATCATTGATTATATACCTGACTGTGCTTGATGATTCCATGGGTTATGTCCTTGGTCAGCAAGATGAATCAGGAAATAAAGAATATGCAATATACTACTTGAGTAAGAAGTTCACCGACTGTGAGTCTCGGAACTCAATGCTTGAGAAGACATGATGTGCTTTGGCTTAGGCTGCTAAGCGTTTACGCCAGTATATGTTGAATCATACAACTTGGTTGATATCCAAAATGGATCCGATCAAGTATATCTTTGAGAAGCCTGCTTTAACTGGGAGAATTTCCCGTTGGCAGATGCTGTTATTTGAGTATGATATTGAGTATCGAGCTCAAAAATCTATTAAAGGTAGTATCTTGGCTGACCATTTGGCGTATCAACCAATTGAAGACTATCAGTCTGTGCAATACGACTTCCCTGACGAAGAGATTCTGTATTTGAAAATGAAAGATTATGATGAGCCTATGCTCGATGAAGGGCCAGAGCCTGGTTCCCGATGGGGTATGGTGTTCGATGACGCTGTCAATCAGTATGGAAATGGTATTGGGGCAATGATTATTACTCCTTAAGGCACACATTTTCCTTTTACAACAAGGATGGCTTTCAAATGCAAGAATAATATGGCGGAGTATGAGGCTTGTATTATGGGTTTGGAAGAATGTATTGATCTTAGGATCAAACATCTTGATGTTTACGACGATTCGGCCCTTGTTGCTAATCAGATTAAGGGTGAATAGGAGACGAATCAGCCTGGCCTCATCCCATATAGAGATTATGCGAGGAGGATTTCAACTTTCTTTACTAAAATTGACTTCCATCATATTCCTCGAGATGAGAATCGGAGGGCGGATGCTCTCGCTACGCTTGCTTCAACGATTGCTGTCAATTATTGGAATGAAGTCCTAAAGATTACCGTGATGCGCTTGGGTAAACCAACTCACGTGTTTGCAGTTGAGGAGGTGAAAGATGATAAGCCATGGAATTATGATATCAAGTGTTTTCTTCTAAGTCAGACTTACCCGCCTGGGGCATCTGTTAAAGATAAGAAGACTTTGAGGAGATTATCTGGTAGTTTCTACCTTAATGGTGATGTGTTTTAAAAGAGAAATTTTGACATGGTTCTGCTCAGATGCGTGGATAGACACGAAGCATACCTGTTTATGACTGAAGTCCATAAGGGTTCATTTGGTACTCATTCCAATGGACATGCCATGGCGAAAAAGATGTTGAGAGCAGGCTACTATTGGCTGACAATGGAGTCTGACTGCTGCAAATACGTAAAGAAATGCCATAAGTGTCAGATTTATGCGGATAAGATTCATGTTCCCCCGACACTTTTGAATGTTATTTCCTCACCATGGCCTTTCTTCATGTGGGGAATTGACATGATAGGCATGGTTGAGCCTAAGGCGTCGAACGGTCACCGTTTTATTCTCGTAGCCATTGATTACTTCACCAAGTGGGTTGAAGTGGCATCGTATGCAAATGTGACCAGGCTGGTGGTTGTGAGGTTTATCAAGAACCAACTCATATGTCGATATGGTGTGCCAGACAAGATCCTTACTGATAATGGATCTAACTTGAACAATAAGATGATGAAATAGTTGTGTAGCGAGTTCAAGATTGCACATCATAATTCTTCTCCCTATAGACCCAAGATGAATGGGGTTGTTGAAGCTACTAACAAGAACATCAAGAAGATTATTCAGAAAATGGTTGTTACATACAAAGATTGGCATGAGATGCTGCCATTTTCTTTGCATGGCTATCGTACATCTTTCCGCACTTCAACAGGGGCAACCCCGTTCTCCCTTGTATATGGCATGGAGGTTGTGCTCCCTGTGGAAGTTGAGATCCAATCAATGAGAGTCTTGATGGAAGCCAAGTTGACTGAGGCTGAATGGGTTCAGAGTCGTTATGACCAACTGAATTTGATTGAAGAGAAGAGATTAACTGCCATGTGCCATGGTCAGTTATATCAACAAAGGATGAAGAAATCCTTTGATAAGAAGGTCAATCCTCGTGTGTTCCGAGAAGGTGACCTCGTGCTCAAGAAAGTCTTGTCTTTCGCGCCCGATTCCAGGGGCAAGTGGACTCCAAACTATGAAGGTTCATACCTTGTTAAGAGAGCCTTTTCAGGCGGTGCTTTGTTTCTCATAACTATGGATGGGGAGGATTTCACTCGTCCTGTGAATTTCGATGCAATCAAGAAATACTTCGCCTAAAAATAAAAACAGAATAGCTCGCTAAGTTGAAAACCCGAAAGAGCGGCTTAAGAAAAAATGAGCGTCTCGGTGGATTAAAAACCTGAAAGGGCGATCCAGGTAAAAGTTAGAGACATAAAATAAAAATGAATATATATCCCGCTAGGATGAGTACCTCACCCTGGGGCAATCTAGGCAAAAATTAGGGATTTGGCAAGTAACTGCATCCTGACAAGACTTTATTCTACAACTGTCATCTGTCAAAGATTCTCGCTCAGTCATCATCAACTGAAGTTTCGAATACAGTGGATTCAGAGTTGGTGTAGAAACGGTCATTATGTTCAATGTAGCCTTTTTCCATGTATATCACCAATTTCAAATTTGTAAAGATCCATGGAGTCCCGCCATTTGCGGACTACCATTCTCTTAAATAAATTTGAGCCTTTATCCAAATTCTTTGCACTCTTATTTGTTTATGTTTAACAAATGTTTGCATGTTTTAATTGATGAATATCAATGTTTTAAACAAATAAAGTTTTCATGAATAAACTGTTTTTAAATAAAATGAACATTCACAATGACGGAAAGGATAAGTGGAATGTCCTCAGTGCTTTCCAAAGGATAGTATGATCACCAAAGGGTAAGAAATTTGTTCATAGTCTGACATTCTTGCTCCTTATATCCTCTTCATTAGCTTCCCAGAAAGTCTGGTGTGAGAAGTTCTCCTTGATGGCAGTGGATCGATCTGTCTTATGGATTGCTTTCCCTTAGCAGGATTTTTGGATGTTCATCCAATACATTTCCGGTAGTTTGTTTGTGTATGCACACTAGTTTCTCCCGCGAAGTTTTAGCAATACATGATTGGTATATGATTGATCTTTGAATGATCCCTTCTTTTCCAAGTTTTTGCCTCGATATTTTAGAGATGTGTATCCCTCTATATCAGGCACTAGCATTTGTGTTTTATCAGTTATATGGTTATCATCCCTTGTGTGGAATGACCTAAAATCCCTTATAAATGAAGGAGAATTGCCATCCAAGGCGCAGCAGAATTTAAAAATTTCTCCATTTAGAGATCCTTACAAATGGGCATGATCAGTGATAGAATCGTTACCTCTTGTGGCGATTCAAACCTTTGGTGCATATCTCTTGTAACGATCAAAACCTTGGATACAAATCCACAGAGCGATCACGAACGTTGAACGATGACAACATCTCTACTCAGTCCACACGAACGGATTCCTTCAATCTCAGTGCTAGCTGGTACGAATGAAGGCTTTAAGTGAGAGAGAGAGATACGAAATTCCAACTCTTCAGTTGTGTTGTATTCCCCTACAATGCTTCTGCACAAGAGTTCTATTTATAGAACCACTAGTGTGGGCTTCAAGCCAAAAAGCCCACTTAAGTGCATTTTGCCCATATCTCATAATATGCCAAAATCACTTAAGTATTTGGTACCTTACCATATTTCGTATTCTACTTAAGGGCACCATACATTACGGTATTCCTTAATTACTCTATCTCTCATCAATCCGTCCTTTGTGTGTGACCCTGTAGGTTTTCGCGACGTTGGCAATTATATTAAATCACGCATTTAACATAATAAACAGTGAGCGGTATCTAGCAACACATCACTGCTACCCAAGACACGAAAATGTCATGTGATCTGACAAAACCTCCTGTGATAATAATTATGTGTATAATTATCCCTTTGCCCTTATGTCTATATTGAACACAAGGTATAGACCGTGTCATCTTTGTCCAATTCAATATTGGGCCCATAGACATTTATCCTGTTACGCAGGATGGGCAAATTCCATCTAGGACACTCATGTCCCTCAGCATGCTTCGTGGAGTACCCATCAACTGTCTTTATGGTTATCTAATTACGGACAATGTTAGATCAGCAACAAAGCACTCGACTCTACATCTAGGGTCCATAGTGGTTTCAGGTCGAAGAGTGGCATACACCATTATCACCATGAGAATAACTTATGACACTTTGCATAATTTTCTATATAGTATTCTCATAGCGGGTCAATCCGGTATAAATATTACTCTTAATATTCATACTTATGTTTAAGACTTGATAACTCTTTCTCCATGATCCATGAAATGTGATCATCAGTCTACAAACATAATAGTCTTAATGCTTTAATGTTATCCCACTTCATAATAAAGCTCGACTACGGATAATTTAAGAATAATGTCCTTATGTTTAATGTGGTCTCATGATCAAGTCACACTTGATGCATTAAACGGACTAGTTATTCTAGGGACTTTATTAAACAACCGTAATAAAGAAAAAGCCTTTTATTATTAATAAATAATTCGATACAAGTACCAAAAGTATTGGCCTCTAGGGCTTACACCAACAATCTCCCACTAGCACTAGAGCCAATCAGGCATACCCCTTATGCCCATTGATCTAGTATGGCCATCATGCTTCTGCTGTGCAAGAGGCTTTGTTAGTGGGTCAGCAATATTGTCAAGTGTAGGTACTTTACATATTTTCGCATCTCCTCTATCTATTATCTCTCGAATGAGATGATAACGCCTAAGTATGTGTTTGGATCGTTGGTGAGATCTAGGCTCCTTAGCTTGTGCGATAGCACCATTGTTATCACAATAGAGACCAATGGGATCCACAATGCTAGGGACTATGCCAAGTTCACTAATGAACTTTTTGATCCAAATCGCTTCCTTTGCTGCACTTGAGGCAGCAATATACTCGGCCTCGGTTGTAGAATCAGCAACTGTATCTTGCTTTGAACTTTTCCAGCTCACAGCGCCATCATTCAAGCAAAACACATAACCAGATTGCAATCTAAAGTCATCCTTGTCTGTTTGGAAGCTAGCATCAGTGTAACCAATTACAGCCAACTCTTCCTGACCTCCATATATCAAGAATGAGTCCTTAGTCCTTCTCAAGTACTTAAGGATATTCTTGACAGCTACCCAATGGGCATCACCAGGATCAGATTGGTACCTACTTGTTGCACTTAAAGCATACGAGACATCTGGTCGAGTACATAACATGGCATACATGATAGATCCTATTGCAGATGCATATGGAATCTTATTCATGCGATCCCTTTCTTCCTTAGTTGAAAGGGATTGTGTTTTTGACGGACACATGCCATGTTGCATAGGTATGAATCCTTTCTTGGAATCATGCATATTAAAGCGTCTCAGCACTTTGTCTATGTACGTACTCTGACTTAGGCCAAGCAGTTTTTGTGATCTATCTCTATAGCTTCTGATTCCTAATATATAGGCTGCTTCACCTAGGTCCTTCATAGAAAAGCATTTCCCCAACCAAGACTTTACTTGTTACAGGGTAGGGACATCGTTTCCAATGAGTAATATGTCATCTACATATAACACCAGGAACATGATCATGCTCCCACTACCCTTCTTGTAGACACAAGGCTCATCTTCGTTCTTGATGAATCCATATTGTTTTACCGTTTCATCAAAACGAAGATTCCAGCTTCTGGAAGCTTGCTTCAATCCATAGATTGATCTTTGTAGCTTACATATCTTTTGGGCTTCTTCTGGTATGTCAAATCCTTCAAGCTGTGTCATGTGCACATCCTCAAGAAGATTCCCATTAAGGAAAACAGTTTTGACATCCATCTGCCATATTTCATAATCATGATATGCAGCGATAACAAGTAAAATCCGAACAGATTTAAGCATTGCAACTGGTGAAAAGGTTTCATCATAGTCAACCCCATGAATTTGTTTATATCCTTTTGCAACCAGTCTTGCCTTATAGGTATGTACTTTACCATCCATGTCAGTCTTCTTTTTGAAGACCCACTTGCATCCTATAGGATTAACTCCTACAGGAGGCTCTACCAAGGTCCAAACTTGGTTTGTGTACATGGAATCCATTTCAGATTTCATGGCTTCTAGCCACTTCTCAGACTTGGGACCAGTTATAGCCTCTTGGTAGGTCACAGGCTCATCTTGATCCATGAGTAATACATCACCTTGATCTGTTATGAGACATCCATATCTCTCAGGTAGGTATCCTGCTTGACCTACGTTGGTCTTGTTCTACTTGAGCAGGTTGCTCTTCCACAACCACTTGTGTTTCCTGCTCTAATTCCTCCATAGGTGTATCGATGCTTTGTGATTCTTGAATTTCTTCAAGCTCTACTTTCCTCCCACTGGTTCCTTTGGAAATAAAATCCTTTTCTAGGAAAACTCCAGTTCGAGCGACAAACACTTTGCCCTCAGAAGGATTGTAGAAGTAATACCCTCTTGTTTATTTAGGATACCCCACAAATAAGCATTTGTCAGATTTGGGCTCAAGCTTAGTTGAAATTTGTCGTTTCACATAAACTTCGCAACCCCAAATCTTCATGTAAGACATATGTGGTTTCTCACCACTCCATATCTCATATGGTGTCTTCTCAACCTTTTTGGATGGAACACGGTTAAGTGTGTAAGCTGTTGTCAACAGCGCATGTCCCCAAAAGGAGTTTGGAAGATCGGCGTGACTCATCATGGATCGGACCATGTCTAACAGGGTTCGATTTATTCTCTCAAATATACCATTCCATTGGGGTGTTCCAGGAGGAGTAAGTTGGGATAGGATCCCACGCTCTTTCAGATGGTCATCAAACTCTAGGCTTAAATACTCACCACCTCGATTTGATCGAAGAGTTTTAATATTCTTACCTAGTTAGTTTTGTACTTCATTCTTGAATTCCTTGAACTTTTCAAAGGACTCTGATTTGTGTTTCATTAAATACACATAACCATATCTACTGAAATCATCAGTAAATGTGATGAAGTATTGAAAACCTCCTCTGGCTGGTATGTTCAGTGGTCCACATACATCAGTATGTATGAGGGCCAAAAGATCATTAGCTCTTTCACCTTTTCCTGTGAATGGAGACTTTGTCATCTTTCCAATTAAACAAGATATGCATGTCTCATATGATTCATAATCAAAAGAGTCCAAGAGTCCATCTTTATGGAGTTTGGAAAAGCGTTTCTCATTTATGTGGCCTAATCGACAATGCCAAAGGTAAGTTGGATTTAACTCATTAGGTTTAATCCTTTTAGTATTAATGTTATAAATAGGAATTTCAAGATCAAGGACATATAGTCCATTGTTCATTTGTGCAGTAGCATAGAATATATCATTCAAATAAATTGAGCAACAGTTGCTCTTTATTATAAATGAAAAACCAAACTTGTCCAAACAAGAAACGGAAATAATATTCCTGCTAATTGCTGGTACATAATAACAGTTTTCTAACTGAATTATTAAACCACTAGGTAAAGTCAATTCATAAGTTCCTACGGCTAAGGCAGCAACCTTTGCTCCGTTGCCAACTCGTAGGTCGACTTCACCTTTTGCCAAATCTCTACTCCTTTTTAGTCCATGCACATTTGTACAAATGTGAGAACCGCATCCAGTATCTAATACCCATGATGCAGAAGTAGATAAATTAATTTCAATAATAAAAATACCTGAAGTTGGAGTCTCTACTCCATTCTTCCTTTCTTCCAGGTACTTTGGGCAGTTCCTCTTCCAGTGTGCGGTCTTACCGCAATGGAAGCAGATGCCTTCTTTTTCTATGCTTCCACTAGGCTTCAAAGCATCAATAGTGGGTTTGGGTTTGGCAACTTCCTTGCCTTTCCCTTTATCATGTTTGAGGACAATCCTCAGGTTTCGGTACCAATCAAGAAAATTTGTCCCAGACAATTTTTCCTTGTCAAGGATTGATCGCAAGATGTTGTTAAAGGTGTTTGTTGTCATGGTAATCTACACAAGGATTAATGAAAATATAAGTATCATTGACATATTTAATTAGGCCTTTAATTAAATATGCTCCCACTATTTTACTCAAAATAAATGACCCTCATCATTTGATTAGGAAAATCCCGTTGGAAGATTTTCTAGTGGGTTGAGATCCATATTTAACTTCGTTCTAAGTCCGCGTAGGCGGATTACACAAAACTAGGTTATTTAGGTAGGAACTCCTTCTAATTGTATCTCATACAACTCTTGAAAATTTCAGTTGGGTGAATAACTCCTTATTCCAATCCATCATATGGATCATTCCCAACTCTTGCTTCTAAACATATATAATCTTATTATAATTTGTTTAGTTAAGTTTGACCCGTTGTTTTAACAGTTGGATATTACAATTATCCCATCGCACCTTACTAATATAGAACATGCACCTCGCGTAGGCGAAACCTACATTATTCGATACTAGTCTTGATGAGTGTTAAAACTTGGAAAGCATAAACTTAACATTTAATTTGAGGGAATTGCAATTTTTCTGATCTCACCGGCTTATTTATCATATAAATCGCCTCTCACATGCATCAACATACATCCACATGCATCAACATACATACACACATAATGAAACAGTTATGGCCCCTAGCGCAATTGTTCTCCCAAGCCAATGAGAGAACCTAAGCTAACCTAACAACGATCTAAGCTTCTCCAAGCAAGATCTTCAAGGTTGTCCTCCTTTTGCACTGACTTCTTTGCTTTCTTCATATCATTACATTACATAAAAGAAACTCGTTTTACATACGAGGGAGTGAGATGAGAAAAGAAGTTACATTTGGGAGATTAAGAGAGAGGCACGACGCGCAGGTCGTATTTTAAAACCCAAAGCAAAATAAAGGAAAACTAAGGCCATAACCGATCACCACAAGACAATAATAAACATTTTATTATTATTATTAATTCCTTTAATTAATTAAAATCAAATTAAATCTCGACGACCGATCACACTACGTAAAGCCGAAATTTTAATGAACAATTCATTTAAAATAGACGTCGTTTTTTGCATCAACACTTGATACTTTTAAAGCACTGAGTTAGCCGAATGGATGAATTTTGCCTTGCGTTAACCGGTTAACCAAATGCGTTAACCGGTTAACACTGTTTGAAATCTGTTCAAAAAATTATTTTCTTCCTTGCGTTAACCGGTTAACCAAATGCGTTAACCGGTTAACACTGTTTGAAAATCTCTTGGAAAACTGTTTTCCGTCTTGCGTTAACCGGTTAACCAAATGCGTTAACCGGTTAACACTGTTTGAAAAACTTAAAAATTTTATTTCGTATTGTGTTAACCGGTTAACCATATGCGTTAATCGGTTAACACTGTTCCAAAAAGTGTTTAGAAAGCACAAATCTTGTGCAGTCACAACCCCAATCGCATAACTCTCTGACAACACAACCCTTGTGCTGTCACTAACCCTGATGCACCAATTTCAGACCGTCAAACACATCTCGATTGTTGATTCAGTATGATTGATCAACACGTCATTGCTTCACCATACTAATGTCGGATCAAGAAGCAAATGACCATTGATCGCTCAAAGGAAAACAATCATTGAGTGTTTGAATGAACGAAACGAGAACACTATATCATATATAATGTATTTTGCATCAAGATTACATATATCGTATATATATAACTTGATCGATCTCAATTTAATCTTTGATTCATTCTGTCTTTAATCATATTAATACAGAATAAAAACAGTTATCAGATTCATGGTTTCGTAAGTGGCTCTGATACCACTGAAGGAGAATTGCCATCCAAGGCGCAGCGGAATTTAAAAATTTCTCCATTTAGAGATCCTTACAAATGGGCATGATCAGTGATAGAATCGTTACCTCTTGTGGCGATTCAAACCTTTGGTGCATATCTCTTGTAACGATCAAAACCTTGGATACAAATCCACAGAGAGATCACGAACGTTGAACGATGACAACGTCTCTACTCAGTCCACACGAACGGATTCCTTCAATCTCAGTGCTAGCTGGTACGAATGAAGGCTTTAAGTGAGAGAGAGAGATACGAAATTCCAACTCTTCAGTTGTGTTGTATTCCCCTACAATGCTTCTGCACAAGAGTTCTATTTATAGAACCACTTGTGTGGGCTTCAAGCCAAAAAGCCCACTTAAGTGCATTTTGCCCATATCTCATAATATGCCAAAATCACTTAAGTATTTGGTACCTTACCATATTTCGTATTCTACTTAAGGGCGCCATACATTACGGTATTCCTTAATTACTCTATCTCTCATCAATCCGTCCTTTGTGTGTGACCCTGTAGGTTTTCGTGACGTTGGCAATTATATTAAATCACGCATTTAACATAATAAACAGTGAGCGGTATCTAGCAACACATCACTGCTACTCAAGACACGAAAATGTCATGTGATCTGACAAAACCTCCTGTGATAATAATTATGTGTATAATTACCCCTTTGCCCTTATGTCTATATTGAACACAAGGTATAGACCGTGTCATCCTTGTCCAATTCAATATTGGGCCCATAGACATTTATCCTGTTACGCAGGATGGGCAAATTCCATCTAGGACACTCATGTCCCTCAGCATGCTTCGTGGAGTACCCATCAACTGTCTTTATGGTTATCTAATTACGGACAATGTTAGATCAGCAACAAAGCACTCGACTCTACATCTAGGGTCCATAGTGGTTTCAGGTCGAAGAGTGGCATACACCATTATCACCATGAGAATAACTTATGACACTTTGCATAACTTTCTATATAGTATTCTCATAGCGGGTCAATCCGGTATAAATATTACTCTTAATATTCATACCTATGTTTAAGACTTGATAACTCTTTATCCATGATCCATGAGATGTGATCATCAGTCTACAAACATAATAGTCTTAATGCTTTAATGTTATCCCACTTCACAATAAAGCTCGACTACGGATACTTTAAGAATATTGTCATTATGTTTAATGTGGTCTCATGATCAAGTCACACTTGATGCATTAAACGGACTAGCTATTCTAGGGACTTTATTAAACAACCGTAATAAAGAAAAAGCCTTTTATTATTAATAAATAATTCGATACAAGTACCAAAAGTATTGGCCTCTAGTGTAACACCCCAAATATTGTTAGAGTAATTTAAATATTATTTAATATGATTATTGGAAGGTAAAAGGAATTATTAAATAATATCGGGAATTTTTATTATTATTATTATTATTATAGGTGTTATTTATTTTAATAATAATTAAATAATAAAATAAGTGGAATATGAAGAGTGGAAGGGTAAAAGTGGAAATTGGATAAAAAAAGTCCAAAGGAGAACTCAGAGTTGGTTTTTTTTTCACGTATTGTGTCTCAGAGTCAGAGGAAAAGGGAAACGCTGAAGAGAAAGAGAAGGAAGAGGAAAAGGCCAAAGATTGCTCAGAGCTTCCTTCAATCCAAAGAGGTAAGGGGTCTGAACCTTATTAACTAATAATATGCTGAAAATGGTGAAATGTTAGATGAACGAAATTGGGATTTTAATCGAAGGAATTCGTAGGAATTATATGCAATGATGTTAGGATTTGTGAAATCGAATAGGAGACTAATTGTATTAGATGATATGAGTGAGTTTGTGCGAAATTTGGACTGTGGAAGGATGAATTTGGATAGATCTCGTAGCAGAGAAGGCCATTGCAGATCTGGAAATCTGGTCTCTGGTCATACGCGTATGGCACTAGGCAATACGCGTATGAGATGGCTGGTACGCGTATGGCGCTAGGCAATACGCGTATGGATGAGGAAGATGGAATTTTGAACGTGAAATGGTCTCTGGTGGTACGCGTATGGGGAAGTGATACGCGTAGCATACACGTATGGGAATGGCCAATACGCGTATGGATTTGGCCAGGCGTGGGCAATACGCGTATGGGCATAGGCAATACGCGTATGGGCAGACTTGTGGTCTTCCTGGGCTGTTGTTGTGCAGTTTTTAGTTGTTTAGGCTGAGCGAGGTAACTTAGCTGATGCCTGGTATACGAGGGATCATTTCCCGTTGCTTTGAATGGTATAGATATTAGTAGAGCGTGCTAATACTGTGTTTGATCGTGTGGCATGATGTGATATGCTTTTGTGAGAGAATGTGTTAATGATGATGATAATATGATATTGTTGTTGCTATGTTGATTATGATGCATGTTTGATGTGCATGCATTCATGAAAGGCCGATGCCTAGTGATGAACGGACTGAGTTCCAATGATGTTGTTGACTCCGGGCTTGTTGAGAGGCTTGGTTCCTTGTGGGGAACTCGGATTCTATGGTGATGAATCTGGGAGTAGTGATCCTGTAGTTGGTCACAAAATGGGTATACCGAGTCGTGTTGAGTCATGCATGGGTGTGTGCATTGCATTTGATGTGTTGTGTTGTTGATGTTCATGAGTTTATGGATTATGATGATTATGATGAATTGTGTTGGCATATGTGAAATATATTTATGTTTATATTTCTGTCGTTATATTATTATTTAATAATGTAATTCTCACCCCTTCTGCATGTGTTTATGTTCATCTATGATGAGCAATGTGCAGATAAAGTGGAGTAGCTATTGTTGAGGTTCGAAGAATAAGTGTAGAGTTATTCTACAGGGTCGAGTCAAATGCTCTGGTCATGTGACACCGGGGATTATGGGATTCGATAGCTAAATTATTATTATTTACGTTGTTTATGATGACTAATTTGTCGAGATAATGTTGAAACATTTTTATAATATTTATGTTGTTGTCCGCTGCGAAGTTTTAATAAAATAAATAATATGATTTATGTTGTGATGCGATAATTGTTATGTTTTAAGAAATGTAAACTCTTCTACATGTTGTACTCTGATAATCTAATTAAATATGTCGTTTGGGGTAGAAGGGTGTTACATTAGTGGTATCAGAGCATGGTCAGTCCAGTCGAGTCATAATGTGATGTTTTCCCTGTTGGTCGATTAGTGTAAATGACACTGTTGATATTTAACGGTTGTAGTTGTGTCGTGCAGAGTATGGCTGGAGAAAATGACTGTGCGATTGCTGAGGCTTTGGCTGCTATGGCGCAGGCTATGCAGGCGCAGCAGAATCCGCCGGTCGACGAGTTTAGGAATTTGGGAAGGTTTCTGAAGAATAACCCTCCTACATTCAAAGGGCGCTATGATCCAGATGGTGCTCAGATTTGGCTGAAGGAAATTGAGAAGATTTTCCGGGTGATGACGTGTACTGAAGCACAGAAGGTGCAGTTTGGTACGCATATGTTATCTGAAGAGGCTGAAAACTGGTGGGATAACACTCGCCAGAGAATTGCAGTACCAGGTGCTGAGATGACTTGGGAAAGGTTCAAGACGGCCTTTCTAGAGAAATATTTTCCTGCTGATGTGCGATGTAAGAAGGAGATGGAATTTCTAGAACTGAAGCAGGGTAACATGTCTGTTGCTGATTACGCTTCGAAGTTTGAGGAGCTGGTACAGTATTGTCCTCATTATAATAATGCTGATGCTGAGGAATCCAAGTGTGTCAAGTTTGAGAACGGGTTGCGTCCCGAGATCAAACAAGGCATTGGTTACCAGGAGATTCGTAGGTTTCCTACACTGGTTAATAAGTGCAGGATATTTGATGAAGATAGCAAGGCTAGGACTGCTCATTACAAGAGTCTTAGTGAGAAGAAGAATAAGGATCGTGGTAGTCCTTATGCATCTCCGAATGGTAAGGGTAAGCAGAAAGTGGTAGATGAGAAGAAGCCAGGTGGGGGAGGATCTCCCATAGCTGGTAAATGTTTCAAGTGTGGCGAGCCAGGCCACCGTGCTGATAGCTGTACCAAGAAAGTGCTGAGATGTTTCCGATGCGGTCAGGCTGGTCATAGAGTTACTGAATGTAAGGATGCTGGTCCGACATGTTTTAATTGTGGCGAGAAAGGCCATATCAGTTCGCAGTGCTCGAAACCGAAGAAGGCGGCTACTGCAGCTCATACTACTGGTAGGGTGTTTGCTCTGAGTGGGACTGAAACTCCTAAAGAAGATAATCTGATTAAAGGTACTTGCTTGATTAATAATGTTGAATTGCTTGCCATTGTTGATACTGGTGCTACTCATTCGTTTATTTCGTATGAGTGTGCGACCAGGATTGGTGTGATTATGTCGTCCCTAGGTGGAAGTATGGTGATAGATACTCCTGCTAATGGTTCTGTGAAAACTTCTGTTGTCTGTCGAGGTTGTCATTTGACGATCTTTGAGAGAGAGTTCGTGGTTGATTTGGTGTGCCTGCCCTTGCACCAAATTGATATTATTCTGGGAATGAATTGGCTAGAATTCTATGGCGTGTTTATCAACTGCTATAGGAAGACGGTGCGATTTTCTGAAGTTGGTGAGAATGATGAGGCAAGATTTCTATCTGCTAAGCAGGTGGGGGAATTTGTGAAAGATGAAGCTCAGATATTCGCTTTATTTGCGTCTCTGCAAACGGATAAGAAAGTGGTGAGTGTAGATTTGCCTGTTGTCTGTGAATTCCAGGATGTGTTTCCGGAGAATGTAAGTGAATTACCTCCAGAACGTGAAGTCGAATTTGCCATTGACTTAGTACCAGGTACGAGTCCGGTGTCGATGTCTCCTTATAGAATGTCGGCAACTGAATTAGTTGAATTGAAGAAGCAACTTGAAGAATTGCTTGAGAAGAAGTTTGTGCGTCCAAGTGTTTCTCCTTGGGGTGCACCAGTATTGTTAGTGAAGAAGAAAGAAGGTACGATGAGGTTGTGTGTCGATTATCGGCAGTTGAATAAGGTGACTATCAAGAATCGGTATCCATTGCCGAGGATTGATGATTTGATGGACCAGTTGGTTGGAGCTCATGTTTTCAGTAAGATTGATTTGCGGTCAGGTTATCATCAGATCCGAGTGAAGTCAGATGATATTGCGAAGACTGCTTTCCGTACGAGGTATGGTCATTATGAATACACTGTGATGCCGTTCGGTGTGTCTAATGCTCCAGGTGTGTTTATGGAATATATGAATCGTATATTTCATCCATACCTTGATAATTTTGTTGTGGTGTTCATAGATGATATATTGATATATTCTAAGACGGAAGAAGAGCATGCAGGACATCTGAGAATTGTTTTGCAGGTGTTAAGAGAAAAGAAATTATATGCAAAGTTATCTAAATGTGAGTTCTGGTTGAAGGAAGTGAGTTTCCTTGGCCATGTGATTTCGAGTGGTGGGATTTCTGTTGATCCGGCTAAAGTTGATGCTGTATTACAGTGGGAGACTCCGAAGTCTGCTACTGAGATACGCAGTTTTCTGGGGTTAGCTGGTTATTATCGCAGATTTATTGAGGGCTTCTCTAAGTTGGCATTGCCATTGACGCAGTTGACTAAGAAGGGTCAAGTGTATGTGTGGGATACAGCTTGTGAAGCGAGTTTTGTTGAGTTGAAGAGGCGGTTGACCAGTGCTCCAGTGTTGATCTTGCCTAATCCTGGTGAGTCCTTCGTTGTTTATTGTGATGCTTCTTTGATGGGTCTTGGTGGTGTTTTGATGCAGAACGGTAAAGTTGTAGCTTATGCTTCTAGACAGTTGAAAGTCCATGAGAGGAATTATCCTACGCATGATCTAGAACTTGCAGTTGTTGTATTTGTGTTGAAAATGTGGAGGCATCATCTGTATGGTTCCAGATTCGAAGTGTTCAGTGATCACAAGAGTCTGAAGTATCTGTTTGATTAGAGAGAGTTAAATATGAGGCAGAGAAGGTGGTTAGAATTACTGAAGGATTTTGACTTTGAATTGAGTTATCACCCCGGTAAGGCTAATGTAGTTGCAGACGCGCTGAGTAGGAAGTCTCTACATATGTCTATGATGATGGTTCGGGAGCTTGAGTTAATTGAACAGTTCCGTGATATGAGTTTGGGTTGTGAAGTTTCCGCCGATAGTGTAAAGTTGGGTATGCTGAAGTTGACTAGTGGAATTCTGGAAGATATTCGGAATGGTCAGCAAGTTGATGTCGCTCTAGTTGATCATATTACTATGGTTAACCAGGGTAATGGTGGTAATTTTGAGATTGATGAGAATGGAATCCTGCGATTTAAAGGTAGAGTTTGTGTTCCTGAGGTGTCTGAATTGAAAAAGAGTATTCTTGAAGAGGGCCATAGGAGTGGATTGAGCATCCATCCAAGTGCAACTAAAATGTATCAAGATTTGAAGAAGTTGTTTTGGTGGACTGGTATGAAAAGAGATGTTGCTAAGTTTGTGTATGCCTGTTTGACTTGTCAGAAGTCAAAGATTGAACATCAGAAACCGACAGGTATGATGCAACCTTTGAAGATTCCTGAATGGAAGTGGGATAGCATTTCCATGGATTTTGTGACGGGATTGCCGAGGACGGTGAAAGGTAATGATTCTATTTGGGTGATTGTGGATCGGTTGACTAAGTCGGCGCATTTCTTGCCGATGAAGATTAATCACTCTTTAGAGAAGTTGGCAGAGTTGTATATCGAGGAGATAGTGAGGCTGCATGGTATTCCATCCAGTATTGTGTCTGATAGAGATCCCAGATTTACTTCTAGATTTTGGGAAAGTTTGCAGAAAGCGTTGGGGACTAAGTTGAGGTTGAGTTCAGCTTATCATCCTCAGACTGATGGTCAGACTGAAAGAACTATCCAATCCTTGGAGGATTTGTTGAGAGCTTGTGTGTTGGAGCAGAGTGGTTCTTGGGATAGTTATTTGCCGTTGGTGGAGTTTACTTATAATAATAGTTTTCATGCTAGTATCGGTATGGCTCCATATGAAGCATTGTATGGTAGGAGGTGTAGAACTCCATTGTGTTGGTATGAATCAGGTGAGAGTGTTGTACTCGGACCTGAGATTGTGCAGCAGACGACTGAAAGGGTTAAGATGATTCAGGAGAAAATGAAGATTTCTCAGAGTCGTCAGAAGAGTTATCATGATAAGAGGAGGAAGGCACTTGAGTTCCAAGAGGGAGATCATGTGTTCTTGAGAGTTACTCCGACGACAGGTGTGGGTAGAGCTTTAAAGTCTAAAAAGCTTACTCCGAGGTTTGTGGGTCCGTATCAGATTTTGAAGAGGGTTGGGGAAGTGGCGTATCGGATAGCTTTACCGCCGTCACTTTCTAATCTGCATGATGTGTTTCATGTATCTCAGTTGAGAAAATATATTGCGGATCCTTCGCATGTTGTTCAGTTGGATGATATCCAGGTGAGGGATAATTTGACCGTTGAGGTGTTGCCAATTCGGATAGATGACCGAGAAGAGAAGACCCTGAGAGGTAAGAAGATTGCTCTAGTGAAAGTTGTTTGGGGAGGTCCAGCTGGTGAGAGCTTGACTTGGGAGCGTGAAGATCAGATGAAGGAGTCGTATCCGGCTCTATTTGCTTGAGGTATGTTTTCGAGGACGAAAACTTCTAAAGTGGGGGAGAGTTGTAACACCCCAAATATTGTTAGAGTAATTTAAATATTATTTAATATGATTATTGGAAGGTAAAAGGAATTATTAAATAATATCGGGAATTTTTATTATTATTATTATTATTATAGGTGTTATTTATTTTAATAATAATTAAATAATAAAATAAGTGGAATATGAAGAGTGGAAGGGTAAAAGTGGAAATTGGATAAAAAAAGTCCAAAGGAGAACTCAGAGTTGGTTTTTTTTTCACGTATTGTGTCTCAGAGTCAGAGGAAAAGGGAAACGCTGAAGAGAAAGAGAAGGAAGAGGAAAAGGCCAAAGATTGCTCAGAGCTTCCTTCAATCCAAAGAGGTAAGGGGTCTGAACCTTATTAACTAATAATATGCTGAAAATGGTGAAATGTTAGATGAACGAAATTGGGATTTTAATCGAAGGAATTCGTAGGAATTATATGCAATGATGTTAGGATTTGTGAAATCGAATAGGAGACTAATTGTATTAGATGATATGAGTGAGTTTGTGCGAAATTTGGACTGTGGAAGGATGAATTTGGATAGATCTCGTAGCAGAGAAGGCCATTGCAGATCTGGAAATCTGGTCTCTGGTCATACGCGTATGGCACTAGGCAATACGCGTATGAGATGGCTGGTACGCGTATGGCGCTAGGCAATACGCGTATGGATGAGGAAGATGGAATTTTGAACGTGAAATGGTCTCTGGTGGTACGCGTATGGGGAAGTGATACGCGTAGCATACGCGTATGGGAATGGCCAATACGCGTATGGATTTGGCCAGGCGTGGGCAATACGCGTATGGGCATAGGCAATACGTGTATGGGCAGACTTGTGGTCTTCCTGGGCTGTTGTTGTGCAGTTTTTAGTTGTTTAGGCTGAGCGAGGTAACTTAGCTGATGCCTGGTATACGAGGGATCATTTCCCGTTGCTTTGAATGGTATAGATATTAGTAGAGCGTGCTAATACTGTGTTTGATCGTGTGGCATGATGTGATATGCTTTTGTGAGAGAATGTGTTAATGATGATGATAATATGATGTTGTTGTTGCTATGTTGATTATGATGCATGTTTGATGTGCATGCATTCATGAAAGGCCGATGCCTAGTGATGAACGGACTGAGTTCCAATGATGTTGTTGACTCCGGGCTTGTTGAGAGGCTTGGTTCCTTGTGGGGAACTCGGATTCTATGGTGATGAATCTGGGAGTAGTGATCCTGTAGTTGGTCATAAAATGGGTATACCGAGTCGTGTTGAGTCATGCATGGGTGTGTGCATTGCATTTGATGTGTTGTGTTGTTGATGTTCATGAGTTTATGGATTATGATGATTATGATGAATTGTGTTGGCATATGTGAAATATATTTATGTTTATATTTCTGTCGTTATATTATTATTTAATAATGTAATTCTCACCCCTTCTGCATGTGTTTATGTTCATCTATGATGAGCAATGTGCAGATAAAGTGGAGTAGCTATTGTTGAGGTTCGAAGAATAAGTGTAGAGTTATTCTACAGGGTCGAGTCAAATGCTCTGGTCATGTGACACCGGGGATTATGGGATTCGATAGCTAAATTATTATTATTTACGTTGTTTATGATGACTAATTTGTCGAGATAATGTTGAAACATTTTTATAATATTTATGTTGTTGTCCGCTGCGAAGTTTTAATAAAATAAATAATATGATTTATGTTGTGATGCGATAATTGTTATGTTTTAAGAAATGTAAACTCTTCTACATGTTGTACTCTGATAATCTAATTAAATATGTCGTTTGGGGTAGAAGGGTGTTACATCTAGGGCTTACACCAACAATAAATTGATAAAAGTTGATATGCTTTAAGTTGAGAATATTCCTTGTCTCACTATCCTGACTATCTACTCACGAGGAAGGTTGTCTTCTCCAGCATGAGTAAGAATCTCCAACGGAGTAAGCATGTGTTCCCTGCAGAGCTATCTTTCCAGATAATTGTCTCCTCACCAGGAAGTTGCCTAGTGCAATTGATGAAGGGCTTATTTCCCTTTTCACTTATTTTGAAAAGAGGTATCCCCGGTATGTCGCTTGTTGATGAAGTATTCATTTCCAATTTCTACAGCAAGGGTAGTTTCCTCAAGAGCATTTACAGCTTGTCCCCAAAAGGGTTGCCAAAATCAGAGTTTGATGTTTGTATCTCCTCCGAGTCTGAAGATTTCTTCTAGCATTAAGAGCTGGTGGTGAAAATGTTTATTTCCTTCCCCAATGGAGTAAAATGCTATTATTCCCCTTTACAGAGTTTCCTCCCCGGCAGATAGAAGGGAGTGTTTTGATTGATGTACATATGATTGGTGGTTGTTCCCCATGGAGTTTCACATCATTCCTTAATAAGCTTCCCTGGTAGAACTTCTTCTCCGGAGGATCGTATTGTTATTAAACCACCTGTCCCCGAGAGAGTTGATGGAAACTCCCCGACAGATTTTCTGCATCTTCCTTATGTCAGGATTGTTTCTTCTGGAAGATTTCTCCTATGCAAAGTGTTATCTCCTGCAGTTTGAAGCTTTGACTTCGCCTATCCCCAGCTATGGTTAAAGTCTTCCCTTGTTTACTCTCATTCCAGAGAGAATCCCCATCAGAGTTGAGTTCTATGTTTGATCATCTTCTTTCGCTGCTCCTGAATACATCTTTTTTGTATCCTCAACGAGTGTAGCTTTGGGATAGGGTTTGATATCCCCGATGATTTATTTTCATCCTTCTCGGGTTATTCCCAAGCTGAGTTCTCCGGTAGGCTTCGCCCTTCATGTCGAGACGTTTGCCGAGTGTCTGTTCGTGATTCTTGGACTTGTTTGTGTTAGATATGTCTGTTTGTCAGGAGTAATTATACACAAATCATGCATATACATATCATTCAGATATTCATGATGCATTCTTTCCCATATATCTTTGTTTGTTATCTCCTGCTATTGGTGAAATGTTCTTCCCCAAGCAGATGTTTGTGTTTGATCTCTCCATATGGAATCAGCCCCATAAGCAAAAAGTGTTTATCTTTCCTTCTTTTTTCCCCACTGAGTTATGTCCTCGTGGATGATTATTGTTTCAGTTTCCTCCCCAGTTGTGTATCGGGATGGAATTACTCCCCTGAGTTATATCCTCATCGGGTTGAGTCTTGTTTGATTGTGTCCTTCTAGTTTGTTCCTAGATCGATTCCTTTCTTGTTATCCCTTGCAGTTCCATGTGGTTCAGTTGTTCAATTGCTCAGTAACCAGTAATTGTTCATCCTTTCCCCAGCGGATTTTGTGGCCTTCTACCCAGTAACCAGTAGTTGTAAGTCCTATTTATGTGGTTTTCTACCCAGTAACCGGTAGATGTAATCCCCTATTTTGTTGGTTATCTTTACCCAGTATTCGGTATTGATATTCCCTCGTTTTTTAGTATACCACCCAGTAACCGGTGATACGTCTCCTGGATAATTGCTTTTGTCAGGCAATTTATCCCTAGCGAGTCATATTTCATTTACCCTTGTTGGGTGATGATTGTTTCTCCTTCTGATTGGTCATCATTATATACCCAGTAACCGGTATCCCGATGTCCTTTCTTTTCGATCGATTTATCCTTTATTAACCCAGTAATCGGTTGCGGATAATCTTCCTTGCGAGTATGTTATTTATGTTTTTACCCATATAACGGTAGTAGATAATATATCTCATGCGCTCTTCAGTCGAAGTCTTTTTCTTCCCCAGTCGAGTAAGATTCGTATTTCCTTGTGGAATCGAATGTCCATCCTGTAAGTCGAGTTTGTTTTTTCAGCCCTTCTTTTGGATGATGAGTGTCTTGGATATATTCCCAATTCACGCCTGGTTGGTCACCTATTATATACCCAGTAACCGGTATCACTGGTGTTCCTTCCTTCTGCTCCCTATTATGACTTTTTGTCCCCTGTGGAGTCAGATTTTCCTGAGTTGAGATGTGCCTTTTGGGTCCTCCTCAGATGTTTCGGATGATTGATATCTTTCACCCTTATACCGGTCTTAGATATTCTTTCTCCCTGAGCGTGTTGTTCTCTCACCCAGTAACCGGTGTTTTGATAACACATCTCTCCTTGAGTTTATTACCCAGTAACCGGTAATATCTCGTTGTTTCTTCCTCGGCTGATTCCTTTATGGACATCCCCGTTGAGTCCAGATTTTCATCCGATGTATCCTTTGCGGATAGTTTTGTTGTATTGGCATATTCCTCAATACATGCATCTTTGCGTCAGCTCGAGTCTTTCCATCGATTTATTTTCGTGGAATCCCTTCGTGTCTCCCAGCAAATTTTCAAGACGTGACATGCTCACGCATTTCTACCTTATTTCCCCCAGAGTCTCTGTCTCCCTAGTGAGTGTGTTACTCCTATGGACCATCAAGTGCCTCCCGATTTCTTTTCCTTTGTGGCAATTATTCACCATGAAGATTTTATTTTTGCATGCATACATTTGCATCATGAGGTCTCTTAGGGACCAAAATTCGTCTCTTTGTTATTATTTAAGCTCATTCAATCTCGTCGAGATGAAGATTTTAACCTTCATATCTCCGGCTAGAACAACCTTAAATAGGGGCATCTGTAAGACCCTAAGATCCCTCATGGCATCATGTTATTACACAAGTGCATTGCCTCAAGGATCACAGCATGTTTGGCTCCTTAATCCTAGGGTTGGGACTTGTTTGGGTATTTTGAGATCACCAAGCATGCTTGTATTGTATATTATTGCTTTTCTTATTTGATTACTAACCAAAATCACAAAAATATGTCACTAACTTTTTTGTTTGGAAGCTCAAGTGGTCATGTACTCCACAATGCTCCTAGGAGGCTCTTAAACCCAATGCAATGGCTAGGTGAAGATGGGAAAAAGCATGAAAATGGTCCAAAAAGTTCCTAATCATCATATATGTCTCCCAAGTATCTCAATTTGCCAATTTGATCAAGATAACCCAAAGGGCTTGAAGATTGTTTCCCAATGAAACCCTAATTTCACTGTGTTTTGGCTATGCCTTGCCCATGAAGCAATCTCAGCCTCTGATAAAATTTAATCAAGGGAAGTTCTTTCATTTATCATTTTATGCATATATGAGCCTATTTTAGGCCCCTCAATTATTTATTCATCAAGATTGGAAGTTTGACTTTGAAAAGTTGACCAGTCAAGTCATCTGACTAAGCTGAGGTTCAAGGAGCTATAACTTTTGATGTGTTTGTCAAATGAAGATGACCCCAAGATAAAAAATGTTCCTAAGAACCATATGAAAAACATTCATGTTCATAAAAAATAAAGTTTAGGCTTGTAAGGTCATAATTCATTTCAAAACATTATAGGTCATTTTGACTGAAACCCTAATTTTTGGTCAACTTGCCAAGGGCATAACTTTCTCAATTTTTATGACTTTGAGGTGGGACCAAAGGAATTGGAAATCTTGAGATGTCTAGTTAAAATGTTATGTCTTAAAAAATGTCATAATCCTAAAGTAAATACATGTGATATTGCAAAACATTATAGGTCATCTTGGACCCAATTCATTGAATTTGAAAAAGTACCCAACTTCAAATGCCCATAACTTTGTCATAGAAAATCCAAATGATGCAAAGTTTGAGTCTATATTAACTATATTGAAAAGATATACAACTTTTATGTTGAAGATGTTTTCATTTGAAGCTTGTATCATGAGGAAAGAGGGGTTTAACCAAGCTTACTTTTGGTTAACTTTTTCAAAGTGGTTTGAATATGTTTTATACTTGAACTTTCCAAGCCAGGTTTGATCAATTTGCACATGTAAAATTGTTTTTTTCCCAACATGACTTTTGTTCCTTATTTCAAGAGCTTTCCAACCATTACTCACAATAGTCTTTTGAACTCACCATTTGGGAGGTTCGAAATTCTTTTCATTTATGTGCATTTTTGATATTTTATGTTAAAACTTGAAATGCAAGTCCTTTCTACTCCAAGTGCATGACCACATGCCTGCCATTTGATCTCAGCAAGCTACTTCAGCCACTCATGGGCCTCTCACACGTCCACAAAGACCCATGCATTTCAAAATTTCAAATCTCATGCACATGAGCAAAGTGTGAATTCAGATTCATTTACCTATAAATAGAGGCTTCTTCTCCTTCATTTCATAACCTTTTTGGAGATCCCATATGTTGCAGAACTGAAACCACACCCTCGCCAAAGGAATCATTCACCATTTTTTTCATATTTTTGAGCTTGAAATTCAGCAACATTAGTTGAATTTCAAAGCTAGATTCCTTAGCCAATCTGTTGGTGTAAGCCCTAGAGGCCAATACATTTTGGTACTTGTATCGAATAATAAAAGGCATTCTCTTTATTATGGTTGATTAATAAAGTCCCTGGAATAGATAGTCCGTTTAATGTATTAAGTGTGACTTAATCATGAGAACACATTAAACATAAGGACACTATTCCTAAAGTATCCGTAGTCGAGCTTTAGTGTGAAGTGGGATAACATTAAAGCATTAAGACTATTATGTTTGTAGACTGATGATCACATCTCATGGATCATGGATAAAGAGTTATCAAGTCTTAAACATAGGTATGAATATTAGGAGTAATATTTATACCGGATTGACCCGCTATGAGAATACTATATAGAAAGTTATGCAAAGTGTCATAAGTCATTCTCATGGTGATAATAGTGTATACCACTCTTCGACCTGAAACCACTATGGATCCTAGATGTAGAGTCGAGTGCTTTATTGCTGATCCAACGTTGTCCGTAACTGGATAACCATAAAGACAGTTGATGGGTACTCCACAAAGCATGCTGAGGGACATGAGTGTCCTAGATGGAATTTGCCCATCCTGCGTAACAGGATAAATGTCTATGGGCCCAATATTGAACTGGACAAGGATGACACGGTCTATGCCTTGTGTTCAATATAGACATAAGGGCAAAAGGGTAATTATACACATAATTATTATCACGGAAGGAATTGTCAGATCACTTGATATTTTCGTGTCTTGGGTAGCAGTGATGTGTTGCTAGATACCGCTCACTGTTTATTATGTTAAATGTGTGATTTAATATAATTGCCAACGTCACGAAAACCTACAGGGTCACACACAAAGGACGGATTGATGAGAGATAGAGTAACTAAGGAATATCGTAAGGTACGGTACCCTTAAGTGAATTATAGAACATCGTAGGGTACGGTGTACTTGAGTAGAATACGAAATATGGTAAGGTACCATGGGCTTAAGTGATTTTGGGCATATTATAAGATATGGGCCAAAATACACTTAAGTGGGCTTTTAGCTTGAAGCCCACACAAGTGGTTCTATAAATAGAACCCTTGTGCAGAAGCAAAAATTTGCGGTTGCATTATTTCGTTTTTCTCTCTCTTTCTCTCTCACTCAAAGCCTTCATTCGTACCAGCTAGCACTGAGATTGAAGGAAGCCGTTCGTGTGGACTGAGTAGAGACGTTGTCATCGTTCAACGTTCGTGATCGTTTCGTGGATCTGCATCAAAGGGTTTTGATCGTTACAAGAGATCTGCACCAAAGGTTTCAACCGTCACAAGAGGTAAATATTCTATCACTGATCATGACCATTCGTAAGGATCTCTAAAGGAGAAATTTTTATTTCCGCTGCGTTTTGGACCGCAATTCTCCTTCAGTGGTATCAGTCACCGAAATTTTTATTTCCCCCGGCTAACTCTGCGTAGTGTGATCGGTCGCCGAAATTTAATTTGGTTTTAATTAATTAAAGGAATTAAAAATTAATAATAACAATAATGTGTTTATTATTATTGCCTTGTTGTGATCAGTTATGGCCTTAGTCTTCCTTCATTTTGTTTTCGGTTTTTTAAATATGACCTGCGTGTCGTGCCTCTCCTTTTGATATCTTAATGTAACTTCTTTTCTCATCTAAATCCCTCGTATGAAAACGAGTTTCTTTTGTAATGTAATGATATGAAGAAAGAGAAGAATTCAATATCAAAGGAGAATAATGATATGAAGAAAGAGAAGAATTCAAGATCAAAGGAGGACAATCTTGAAGATCTTGCTTGGAGAAGCTTAGAGAAGAATTCAATATTAAAGGAGGACAACCTTGAAGATCTTGCTTGGAGAAGCTTAGATCGTTGTAGGTTAGCTTAGGTTCTCTCATTGGCTTGGGAGAACAATTGCGCTAGGGGCCATAACTGTTTCATTTTGTTTGTATGTATGTTGATGTATGTGAGAGACGATTTATATGATAAATAAGCCGGTGAGATCATAACAATTGCAATTCCCTCAAACTAAAATATTAAGTTTATGCTTTCCAAGTTTAGCACTCATCAAGACTAGTATCGGATAATGTAGGTTTCGCCAAAGCGAGGTGCATGTTCTATATTAGTAAGGTGCGATGGGATAATTGTAATATCCAACTGCTAAAACAATGGGTCAAACTTAACTAAACAAATTATGATGATATTATATATGTTTGCTTTCCAAGTTTTAGCACTCATCAAGACTAGTATCGAATAATGTAGGTTTCGCCAAAGCGAGGTGCATGTTCTATATTAGTAAGGTGCGATGGGATAATTGTAATATCCAACTGCTAAGACAATGGGTCAAACTTAATTATAATAATATCATATATGTTTTAGAAGCAAGAGTTGGGAATGATCCATATGATGGATTGGAATAAGGAGTTATTCACCCAACTGAAATTTTCGAGAGTTGTATGAGATACAACTGGAAGGAGTTCCTACCTAAATAACCTAGTTTTGTGTAATCCGCCTACGCGGACTTAGAACGAAGTGAAATATGGATCTCGACCCACTAGAAAATCTTCCAACGGGATTTTCCGAATCAAATGATGAGGGTCATTTGTTTTGAGTAAAATAGTGGGAGCATATTTGATTAAAGGCCTAATTAAATATGTCAATGATACTTATATTTTCTTAATCCTTATGTAGATAACCATGACAGCAAACACCTCTAACAACATCTTGCGATCAATCCTTGACAAAGAAAAATTGTCTGGGACAAATTTTCTGGATTGGCACCGAAACCTGAGGATTGTCCTCAAACATGATAAAAAGCTGTATGTCTTGGAGACACCTGTTCCTGAAGAGGAACCTCCCAGTTCTGCACCTAAGGCAGAAAGAGATGCTTATAAGAAGCATGTCGATGATGCCAATGAAACTGCTTGTCTCATGCTGGCTACCATGAACTCAGAATTGCAAAAGCAACATGAGAACATGTCAGCATTCGATATGATCGAACACCTGAAGTTGCTCTATCAAGAGCAAGCAAGGCATGAGAGGTTTGAAGTTTCAAAAGCCCTTTTTCAAAGCAAGTTAGCTGAGGGAGCCCCTGTAGGTCCCCATGTACTCAAGATGATTGGGTATGTGGAAAACCTTGAGAGATTGGGATTTCCCCTCGAAAAGGAACTTGCGACTGATTTGATCTTGCAATCGTTGCCAGATAGTTTCAGTCAATTTGTCCTAAATTTCAATATGATTGATATGGACAAATCTCTTCCTGAACTGCTCGCCATGTTAAGAACTGCCGAGCAGAATCTGAAGTCAAAAGGGAAGTTCATTCTGATGATCGGAAATGGAAAGAGACAGAACAAAAGGCCCACCAAGCAGGGTGGAAAAGGGAAAGGCAAGGAAGTTGCCAAACCCAGACCCACCGTTGCTGCTTTGAAGCCTAGTGGAGGCATAGCAAAGGCAGGCACCTGCTTCCATTGCGGTAAGACCGGACACTGGAAGAGAAACTGCCCAAAGTACCTGGAAGATACGAAGAATGGAGTAGAGACTTCAACTTCAGGTATTTTTGTTATTAAATAAATTTATCTACTTCTGCATCATGGGTATTAGATACTGGATGCGGTTCTCACATTTGTACAAATGTGCAGGGGCTAAAAAGGAGTAGAGATTTGGCAAAAGGTGAAGTTGACCTACGAGTTGGCAGTGGAGCAAAGGTTGCTACTTTAGCCGTAGGATCTTATGTATTGACTTTACCTAGTGGTTTTATAATTCAGTTAGAGAACTGTTATTATGCACCTGCAATTAGCAGGAATATTATTTCCATTTCTTGTCTGGACAAGTTTGGTTTTTCATTTATAATAAAGAACAATTGTTGCTCAATTTATTTGAATGATATATTCTATGCTACTGCACAAATGAGCAATGGACTGTATGTCCTTGATCTCATAATGCCAAATTATAACATTAATACTAAAAGGGTGAAACCTAACGAGTTAAAAACCAACTAGGTAAGAATATTAAAACTCTTCGAT
This sequence comes from Lathyrus oleraceus, assembly GCF_024323335.1. Classification (NCBI taxonomy): domain Eukaryota; kingdom Viridiplantae; phylum Streptophyta; class Magnoliopsida; order Fabales; family Fabaceae; genus Lathyrus; species Lathyrus oleraceus. Next base: position 132,033,963 of record NC_066581.1, read on the forward strand.
CAGATCGAGGTGGTGAGTATTTAAGCCTAGAGTTTGATGACCATCTGAAAGAGTGTGGGATCCTATCCCAACTTACTCCTCCTGGAACACCCCAATGGAATGGTGTATCTGAGAGAAGATATCGAACCCTGTTAGACATGGTCCGATCCATGATGAGTCACGCCGATCTTCCAAACTCCTTTTGGGGACATTGACAGCAGCTTACACACTTTAACCGTGTTCCATCCAAAAAGGTTGAGAAGACACCATATGAGATATGGAGTGGTAAGAAACCACATATGTCTTACATAAAGATTTGGGGTTGCGAGGTCTATGTGAAACGACAAATTTCAACTAAGCTTGAGCCGAAATCTGACAAATGCTTATTTGTGGGGTATCTTAAAGAAACAAGAGGGTATTACTTCTACAATCCTTCTGAGGGCAAAGTGTTTGTCGCTCGAACTGGAGTTTTCCTAGAAAAGGATTTTATTTCCAAAGGAACCAGTGGGAGGAAAGTAGAGCTTGAAGAAATTCAAGAATCACAAAGCATCGACACACCTATGGAGGAATTGGAGCAGGAAACACAAGTAGTTGTGTGAGAGCAACCTGCTCAAGTAGAACAAGACCAGCGTAGGTCAGGCAGGATACGTCACCTACCTGAGATATATGGATATCTGATCAAGGTGATGTATTACTCATGGATCAAGATGAGCTTGTGACCTACTCATGGAATCTTCGTTTTGATGAAACAGTAAAACAATATGGATTCATCAAGAACGAAGATGAGCCTTGTGTCTACAAGAAGGTTAGTGGGAGCATGATCGTATTCCTGGTATTATATGTAGATGACATATTACTTATTGGAAACGATATCCCTACCCTGCAACAAGCAAAGTCTTGGGTGGGGAAATGCTTATCTATGAAGGACCTAGGTGAAGCAACCTATATATTAGGAATCAGAATCTATAGAGATAGATCATAAAATGCTTGGCCTAAGTCAGAGTACATAGACAAGGTGTTGAGACGCTTTAATATGAATGATTCCAATGGTTATGTGTTTTGCTGAAATGGTGGCGCTGTGAGCTTGAAAAGTTCAAAGCAAGATACAGTTGCTGATTCTACAATCGAGGTCGAGTATATTGCTGCCTCAAATGCAAAAAAGGGAGTTGTTTGGATCAAAAAGTTCATTAGTGAACTTGGCATAGTCCCTAGCATTGTGGATCCCATTGGTCTCTATTATGATAACAATGGTGCTATCGCACAAGCCAAGGAGCCTAGATCTCACCAACGATCCAAACACATACTTAGGCGTTATCATCTCATTCGAGAGATAATAGATAGAGGAGATGTGAAAATATGTAAAGTACCTACACTTGACAATATTGTTGACCCACTGACAAAGCCTCTTGCGCAGTAGAAGCACGATGGCCATACTAGATCAATGGGCATAAGGGGTATACCTGATTGGCTCTAGTGCTAGTGGGAGATTGTTGGTGTAAGCCCTAGAGGCCAATACATTTTGGTACTTGTATCGAATAATAAAAGGCATTCTCTTTATTATGGTTGATTAATAAAGTCCCTGGAATAGATAGTCCGTTTAATGTATTAAGTGTGACTTAATCATGAGAACACATTAAACATAAGGACACTATTCCTAAAGTATCCGTAGTCGAGCTTTAGTGTGAAGTGGGATAACATTAAAGCATTAAGACTATTATGTTTGTAGACTGATGATCACATCTCATGGATCATGGATAAAGAGTTATCAAGTCTTAAACATAGGTATGAATATTAGGAGTAATATTTATACCGGATTGACCCGCTATGAGAATACTATATAGAAAGTTATGCAAAGTGTCATAAGTCATTCTCATGGTGATAATAGTGTATACCACTCTTCGACCTGAAACCACTATGGATCCTAGATGTAGAGTCGAGTGCTTTATTGCTGATCCAACGTTGTCCGTAACTGGATAACCATAAAGACAGTTGATGGGTACTCCACAAAGCATGTTGAGGGACATGAGTGTCCTAGATGGAATTTGCCCATCCTGCGTAACAGGATAAATGTCTATGGGCCCAATATTGAACTGGACAAGGATGACACGGTCTATGCCTTGTGTTCAATATAGACATAAGGGCAAAAGGGTAATTATACACATAATTATTATCACGGAAGGAATTGTCAGATCACTTGATATTTTCGTGTCTTGGGTAGCAGTGATGTGTTGCTAGATACCGCTCACTGTTTATTATGTTAAATGTGTGATTTAATATAATTGCCAACGTCACGAAAACCTACAGGGTCACACACAAAGGACGGATTGATGAGAGATAGAGTAACTAAGGAATATCGTAAGGTACGGTACCCTTAAGTGAATTATAGAACATCGTAGGGTACGGTGTACTTGAGTAGAATACGAAATATGGTAAGGTACCATGGGCTTAAGTGATTTTGGGCATATTATAAGATATGGGCCAAAATACACTTAAGTGGGCTTTTAGCTTGAAGCCCACACAAGTGGTTCTATAAATAGAACCCTTGTGCAGAAGCAAAAATTTGCGGTTGCATTATTTCGTTTTTCTCTCTCTTTCTCTCTCACTCAAAGCCTTCATTCGTACCAGCTAGCACTGAGATTGAAGGAAGCCGTTCGTGTGGACTGAGTAGAGACGTTGTCATCGTTCAACGTTCGTGATCGTTTCGTGGATCTGCATCAAAGGGTTTTGATCGTTACAAGAGATCTGCACCAAAGGTTTCAACCGTCACAAGAGGTAAATATTCTATCACTGATCATGACCATTCGTAAGGATCTCTAAAGGAGAAATTTTTATTTCCGCTGCGTTTTGGACCGCAATTCTCCTTCACAATCATCTCCCCTACATTCAGAGATCAAAGAGGAGCAAATAGCTTGAAGAATTCGTGGCCAGAAGCTCACCATTTTGAAGGTATAAACTCAAACTGTTTGGATCTGAAACTCCTAATTCAATGTAGTATTCTTATGTTTTTGTGATTCTCTGAAGTCCTCATACTTAAGACAAGCTTTTAATGCATTCAATTTTTCATTTCATGAACAATCCATGTGGACACCATGATTTTCTCCTTCATCTTTCTCTCAATATAGGAAGAATGAGAGGAATCTAATGGTACAATGATGATCTACATCACACGAGCTTCATTTCCATGTCCTTGTTTTTCATTTTCGTTGAGATTTATTTTCCTGCAATTTTGGCCGGAATCGGTTGGCTGAAGGAGAAGACGGTGGTTTCCACCGCCACCACCACGTGTGCTGCTCATGGCCCTTGGATTTCCCTCTCACGATCTAATCTCATGCGTCCGTTTTAATTACTTGCTTTAATCCATCATGTTGCGCTGTTGACTTGAGCCTATCGTGCATCATCAAATCCAAGTCGTGCAGTGTGTCACGTCAATTAATGAAATGGATCCGATGGCTCAGCATTTTTCGTTTATTTCATTTTCTTTTTATTTTCTTTTAATCCATTCTATTTTCAAAATTCATTAAAAATTCATATGAAGTCAGAAAAATATGAGACCAACTTTGAAATTTTTCTTGAAAAATCTAGTTTCATATTATGCTTTTTAATTATTTTTGTGACTTCATTTGATATTTTTTATGAATAATTTGGTTTTTAATGATTTTAATTCATTTTAAAATACTTTCTGACTTTTAAAAAATACAAAAATATTTTCATAGCCTTTGTGGATCATGATAAGTCAATGAAAAATAGTCTCAACAATTTCTTGTTTATTTTGAGATTATTTGAGATGTTAATTCATATTATGCTATTTTTGGTTGTTTTTAATTGATTTTAATTACTTTCTGACTTTAAAAATTTGTGAGAAAATTAGTCAAAGTTTGTTTGACTATGTTGAACCTATGAAAATTTAATTGGACTTATTGAAGTTGTTTTGAATTGAATTTGAGGTTTAACTTTGTTTGTTTATTTTTTATTTGTATTTTCTTTTAATTCAAAAATTACCAAAAAAAATATTATTGATTTCTTCACTTGTTATATTCATTTCTCTTCTGTTGGGTGTTGATTAAGGTTGAATTGATCCAACTTTGATCAAATTCATTAGATCTTGTGGTTTAAGAATCCTTAAGGATCATCACCTAGAAAGATGAATGAATTTGATCAAGGATGAATTATCCCTTGATCAATTGGGATTGGTTGCTATCTTCTTACCCCCCCCCCCCCCCTCCCTTTCATCTTCATCCCTTTCTTTCCCTTAATGGCCAATGAGTTAAAGTCTTGAGGTTGGTCTTGACAAATAGGAGTTTAATCTTCTTTGATCCAAACCAAACTCAACTTGATCCATGATCAAGTGAGTTATTTTGGGTCAAAGATAGGTTACTTCTTGGTCAAGCAAATAACCAAAAGTCAATACAAGGCCCTTCCCCTTTTGTTTGGCATGGCAAGTTTATGGAGCTTGGCTTACTAGTCATGACCTCTAACTTGTGTTCTTTGCCTATATTCTTATTGACCGGCCTCAGATAGGTGTGGCTACTATATTAGTCCACTTACGATTTCTTAACATAGCGCTACATTGTCTTATGACAAACTAGCATAACTCTACTAACTACTTAGTTTAATTTGAGCTTTTAAATTCTTGTCATTTACTTTTAATGTCATTTATTTCTTGCTCATTTTCATCTTGCTTTTCATTTTGCTCACTTGAGCACATATTTTATGTTTATGTCATTTTCCTTTTGCTCATTTGAGCCCACTATTGTATATAAATATATTGCTATTTTAGGTTGTTTTGTGTTTGTTTTGATTTGAACCAAAATGCAAAAGGAGAAAGGACTTAGAATTAGGGTTCACCCATGCTTAAAGGAGTTCAAGAGCAACTAGGCCTCATGCCTTTAGAATGAAAAATGTGTTGAAGAGCAACTAGGCCTCATGCCTTTAGAATGCTAAAATTTAAAGTTGATCTCAAAGGACTTGTCCTCAAACTTATTCTTTGTCCATTCCCTTTATTGTGTTGTGAGCTTTTTGATGTGTGCTTTTGTGTGATAGGAACCTCATCTTAAGATTGTGAAAAGAGAACCATTGTCATAAGTAGCCAAGTTAAGAGTCAAGCTAAATGGAGATCCTAGGAGCTTGAATTCAAATTATTGATTGCTTGTTTGTATGCTAAATCCAAAAGAAAGAAGCATCTTGAGTCATCTCTATGACTCCAAGAAAAGGAACTCCAAGGGTTATCTTTCCCCTCTTATCTTCGTATGCTTTAGGAATAGCCCTTCTTTCTTCTCCTCACTCTAACCAAGCCAAAATCATTTTCAAAACTTTGACTTTACTTCAAATTAGAAACCTAGGCCTTAGGCCTTTGACTTTTCAAAACCATTTTCATAAATACTCATTGTAAATAAACTTTAATCCAACTTTGACCTCATTTTGTAAATAAATTTAACTTGTAAATATAACCCATTTCAAGTTGTTTTGTGGTTCCAATGGCCACTTGTTAAAATCTTTTCAAAAACATTAGTCATATGTTTGAGTTATCACAATGGTTGATGTAAATCTCACCTCATCCTTAGTGTTGGATTATAAGCCTTCCATGCTTATTATAGGGTTAACCCCTCACTAGCATGTTGAAGCCTTTCTCACATGGTGGATTGTTGGTTTAGGTTGAGTTTTCTCCCTTTGATAACAAAAGACCTTAAGACTTTTGATTAAAATCAATTCACCAATCTTTGAAAAAAAAATTACCACGAACTACGAGGTTTTGATCCTCCTTTGTGATGGTACGTAGGCAATGGGTTCATTCATTCAAACAACAAAATTTGTAAATATAATCTATTCTCTTCTCATCCCTCCAATCTTTTGCACAAATCTTTTCACAAATACCAACCTAAAACACATATTCGCAAAAAGGGTTCCCTTAGAGTACTAAGGATGTTTTGGGTGCGTAAAACCTTCCCATTTCATAACCAACCCCCTTACCTAGATCTCTGACATTTTTATTAGTTTTTGATTTGAAAAACTTCTTACTTGGCTTTTGTTCGCTTTTTAGCCTTTCCTTTGGACAAATAAAAGTGTGATGGCGACTCGAATTGTATGTTGACTTTTGGTTTAGTCAATAAGCCTAAAAGTAACGAAAACCCCGCTACACAGCTCAACCAAGGTAATACATTATAAATAAAAAAATGGTGTCAAAATGTAGTTGTTGGAATTCAAATGTGTGTCCCTTGAATACATTTCCCTTCAATGCCGATTCAACCGAGATAATTTGTCATAAACAAAAATTTTAAAAAAATAAAAGATGCTAAATACAGTTGCTGAGATTCGAATGTGTGTCATTTGAATACTTTTCCCCTCGATTTCCAGCTCAACTGAGGGAATATGTAGTATTTAAAAAAATATATGGTGCGTCTATGATTTACACCTTGGTTGTTCTTTGGCCGAGGTGAAAGTTTTATAATAAAATGTATTATTTATAGTCTTTGTTTTTTGACAATGTTGACTTCAATACCAACATTTTGCGAGGATCAAAAATTTGCAATGAGTTATCATTCATGGTAATTGATAACCCATTTTCAACTAGTTGTCGAATGCTGATTAAATTGCATACCATATCAGGTACATATAGTATATTTTCTATGAATGAATTTTTGATATATTATCTCTTGATAATAGCCACATGTGTCTTCTATTGCAAAATAATTACTATTTGCTAGCCCAAAGTTGTCTCTTTTGCTTAGATCAAAGTTTGTGAACTATTTTTTATGTTCGCCCATATAATATAATTTGAATATCATGAATTCAAATACAACAACTTAACATATGATTTCGTTCACATGTTATGGTCATTATCATGGGTGAATCGAGGCATGTCCTTAAAGGGCTCAAGTCCTCACAAAAGTATAAAAAAATCTAATAAAAAAATTAATTTTTTTAAAGTATCCCCATTAAAAATTAATTATTATGTATGTTGGTCAATGTTTTAAAAATAATAAATGTAAAAATTTATGTAAGAGAACATAAAATAAATTAATGTTAGTAAAATAAATTAATGTTAATTTTCATTAATCATTTTTTAATTTGTATAGTTTATTTAGTATTTAATATGTATAATAATATAAAATATATTATATTTTTAAAAACACGATTCTATATATTATAAAAAAAATTGGGGGAAATTTTAAAATGTAAAATATAAATTTGGATGAATATTATAGATAATATTTTTTGTCCCCACCATTAAATATTTTTAGATCCGTTATTGGTCATTAGCAAGACTGCTTTTGAATCTTAATCATCATTATGAGTTATGTGTGCCCCTTCATCACTCTTTTAGTTTGTTTGTTTTTGCCTCTTTTTTGTGCCGACACTCATCAGCAAAGTGTTCATACTTCTCACAATTGTAGCAATATCGCATTTTTATTTATTTATCAAACTCATTCTTTTTTGAATGATTGGTGTCAAAGCCTCATCGTCTCTTGGAGGATTCAAATTTTTTTAATCAATTACAAACTTGTCATTGTTGGACCATCATCCACTTCTAAAATTTCAGTTGACCTTTCTACTTAATCTTCATTTCTTGGTCATCTTTATTCACCAATACTGCTTGTAAATATTTTTAAAATAGCCCCCCCAACTCCTCCATCAATCAAAATGAGATAATGATCTTACAAAGAGCTCTAAAGTTTCTCAATTTTCCCTTTACACGAAGCCTTAACACAGGTATTGTTTTCTTGTACTCATTATTATGTTTTTCATTTTCTCTTTAGAAGATGGTATTTGTTAGAGATTGAGGTGTTATTGGTGATGTGGTTGACTCCAATACCTATGAGGGGAAGTGGGAGTTATGGCTTTGTTGTTATGAGGGTTAGAGGTTGATGGATGGTAGAATGAATTGGAGATTCCTCAAAACGGAAGTGTTCGGGAGTAAAATACTAGTTTTACCAGTTTTGATAGTGAAATGATTAGTCATTGTGACATTGTTTTTGTCTATCCTTACCTCAGACTGGAGGCACCAATGGAAATTTTAGGCATGTATTCAGTTGTATTCACCGAAGAAGCGTAGGGAAGAAAGGGTAAAATAAATATGTGCATATATGTTTATATCATCCAACGAGAGTGAAGATGATGTTTCGCTAGAGCCTTTCATGGAAGGCGAGAAGGCATGCATGAGGCGTTCTCAAAGGGTTATAAACAAGTATTTCTATATGCATACATGTATTAGAACAAATTTAAGGGTGGGAATTTCCTTTCACCCTATTTGAGGAGGACTCCCGGAAGGCGATCAATGTTTCCCTCTTGCAACTTCATCCAAACAACTAAAAGCCTTCATGAAGCATTTTGAGACCCTCTACAAGGCTCTGGAGATCATCCAACAGTGGGCGTTTTCTTTTTGTTCTACATGACGAAGAGGGTTGATTAGGTAAACTGGGTTTCTCTAAGTGACCTCATTGGTCTGCCCACCTTCTATTCTTAAAACTATAAAAATTGGAAATATAACTTTTTTCGAGTTTGAGGTGGTATCAATTGTCTCGAAGTGATATTCAAGGAGGACAAATTGCATAATTTCCCTTTTTATTAGTGAAGCGAGCCTATATCCATATTTGTTTTCTACCAAGATAAACTTAGTGAAGCGGAGAAGAACGGTGAGGCAAATCATTTCAAAGCCCAGTTCCCGTCTGGAAAATCATTTCAAAGCTCAGTTCCCATCTGGAAAATCATTTCAAAGCCCGGTTCTCGTCTAGAAAATCACTTCAAAGCCTAGTTCTTGTCTTGAAAATCATTTCAAAGCCCAATTTCCGTTTGGAAAATCATTTCAAAGTTCAATTCCATCTGGAAAATTAATTTCTCTCCCTAGTTCTCGTCTAGCAGTCAGTTGTCATCTGCTAGTCTACTTTCAAAGTCAGTTCTTGCCTAGCAATAAATTCTTCATTTACCTTTTGCAAGTTGTCTCTGGCTTTTTCATGAGAAGGTTGTATGTATTAGCCTTTTACAAATTGTCTCTACACTCTTTATGATGGCCTTTTGCAAATACACAATCAATCCTCCTACCTTTGTGGAGCCCTGTAGATATATCTCAACTACCAATACCTGTTACAGCTTATTAGTGGAGGAAAAACAAAATCATAAACACTTATACCTATCTATTCTCTTCGGAGTGCAAAGTTTTGGGTCTTTATATTCAATCCTCTTCCACTTTGAATGTCTGAAAGCCATTGTTATTCATCCCTTCAAGTCCAAGATGATTAAATAGGGGCAACTGTCATATCCTAAAAGTTGCCCTACTTCTTTCCATTTTTCATCTGCCTCTTAGTTCATGGTTCATCTCCATACTCATAGTCATTTAGGTCATTCGTTTACAATTTTATTTTCCAATAAACTCCATTGATTCAAAAGTTCTTATTATTTATACCAAAACATTGAATTGTGACAAATGACTTAGGGTTTTCATGAGGTACTTATGAATCAAGCCTATGGTATCTTAGTGCTACAATTGATTGAGGGATGGTCATTTATCTTGGGCCTAAGGCTTTAAAAACCTAATCCTTGATCTAGGCATTTTGATTATGTGGACCACATCATGGCATTGAAATGGAATGTTGCTCACAAAGTTTGACTTTGGTCAAAGTCAGTCATGGGAGGTTGACTTTTGTTGACCAACTTCTTTATGGACTCTTTCAAAATTTAGTTCATTGGCTATTTGTTTTGGATTCAGGATGTAGCAATGCAAGATCAAGATTCAAGGTCAATTCAAGTTCAAATATTCAAACAAATTCAATTTTGAAGGGAAAAGAATTTATTCTTGAAATACAAGACATACACTACATTCAAGGGTCCATTTTCATCACAAAACATCAAACATTTCATTACAAGAGAGTCAAATTAAAATCTACACAAAATTTTATATCATTTAACCTAGAGTTGACTTTTGGTCAACTATTGGCTTTTTTGTCAAGCAGTTGACCAAAGTCAAACTACCTAATCCTAAACCCTGTTTTACTTTTCCTTCATCCTCAAAGTTCTCTGATCCTTATGCATCCAAGTCTTCAAACTTCTCCATGATTCTTGATGTGTCCCTACTTTTCTTGTCCATCAAACATGCCAACTTTACATGATATGGTGATGTTGTTTTCAAGCTAAGTCATGCTCACTCCATGACCACACCTGTCCTGCAACAATAACACAAATATAATTCACAATTAGCACTCATGCCATACATGTACACATCATCATAAACCAAAACTAACAATTCAAAGTCATGAAATTATAATCCATACACTAGCCAAACTTGGCTTGCTGCAACTTATGCAATTCAAACAGAAAACCAACACACACATACACACATATACATAATCAGTACTCATACATGTACACTTTATCATAAACCAAGTCCATGATGCCCAGTCAAGCAAGCCATGGTGGATAAAAGCCAATTCACATTCAAACCTAACAATTCATTCAATTTTACTAACATACTAATAGCCCTAGCATAATCAATCCAATCATGGTTCAAAGTTTGCATGACAGTTCAGAACTCATTAGCATACTTCAGCATATCATTCATTCTAACAGTCCAAACAAGATTCAGTCATCAACAACTTTCCAGCATAATCCTTGATTCACTATTTCAACTAACTATAACTAACTCATTTTATATTAGGTGGCTGACATTTTGAACCAACAACATGAGATTTTAATTCTTTTCTAATAGTCCCTAATATCTCATTCTAATTTTCTTCTGACAATTCAATTCCTAGCATGCTAAATCACATCCAACAAACCATTTACTATCCTAATTCATGCTAATTCTATTAGCTAACCTATTTCACCAATTTGTAAATTTCTGACTTCTAATTGAACCAGTTCCATAACAGTTCTAACATCCCAATAATTCTGACTATCCAATTCCACCATAACTAATCCTAATGTTTCTACTAATATTATATTACCTAGCTTCTAGTTTTAATTAACTGATTCAGCCCATTTAATTCACTAACTCGATACAATCAAACTAGCCTACACTAACTGTCAAGTATAAACTAACCTAGTTCAATTCACTAACTAATCACTAATAGTCCCTAATTTTCGAAATGATTCACTAGTAATTCCTAACATACCTTCAAATTCAACTCATCCACATCAACTAACTTAATTGTCAAACAAACTAACTCTCTAACATCTCATTATAACCTCAACTCAACTTCATTTTACTAACAACTCCTAATCTAACCGTTCATTTTTTGGACTTAAGGTTCTTATGGTTTTTGGTTCGATTTGGAAAATTGTTTGAGTTTTAGAAGAAGAGAGTACTAGAATAGGAGATAAGGGGTTTAGGGTCGTTTTGGGATGCTCTGCCGTCTCCGGCGCGACAAAGCGACTTATGACCAAATAAGTTCATGAGAAGCAGAGGGAGATCAGGCTATGTGATTGGAACGTGATTAAATATTCAGATGCCCTTGTTTCCCTTTGCCCATACACTCAGCGCGCCTACAAGCCCCAAGCCCATGGGGCTTCACTATCCACACCCCTTTTTCACTTACACACACACTCCCCTTTCTAAAACAACAATCAACAACCACAACCTTGGGGTTTCCATGTTAAGCCCAACATGCCCAATTGCTATTCCAACCCCACTGGTTTTGTTATACCCCCTGTAGAATTGTGTTTAAGTTTACTTATTGTTTCTTTTTTTTTATTATTCTTTGGTCACATAATTCATGAAAATACATAAAATAACTTAAAGAAAATACACATTAACACATAAGTTTGTTAGAGTAGATTGTAATTAGGTTTTAATTAGATTTAGTTTTTATTAGATTTTTCTCTTTAAAATTTAGTTAATGGCATGTTAGAGATTATGATATATTTGGATTAATTTCAATTCTTAATGCCTTTATTTTTGTTTCATGATTTCATATGCTTAGTATTTGATTCACAATATGATCTTGACCCTTGATTGGTTGATCAAGTTCATCCTTGATCAATTAATGACATTTGATATTGGACATTGTTTTGACTTTGTCCTTAACAATCTCATGAACTCTTTAGAACTCATATTCAATTGAGTGATCATAATTCTCTTGATCATTTGGTTGAATTGGGACCTTTACACTTGCATCTGATCCATCAAGTCAAACTCAAGTTCAAGACTCAACATGCAAGACTCTGAAGAAAGAAAGACATCAATACCATGACCGTTGTTGAGCTTCATCCTTCAAGCACACCTTGCTTCTTCAAAACAAAAGACTTTTCTCCTTCAAAACACTTGATAGTTATGATACGAAGTGTTCTCCACGAGCCTTAAGCAACAGAGAAGAATGGGATGGATTATTCCTACCCTTATTCTAAGTATCTTTGAATACGGGATGTAGGCCCCAGTTATTCAAAGTATTCGTCTCTGTTCATAGATTTTAGTTCCATTCAAATCAAATAACTTTCGACCTTTCTTCCCCATGGACAACACCTCAATAATCAACATTAACAATACTTTTCTCTTTGGACCAAACACAACTCTCTTTGGATATCTATACTCTTTGGGTTAATAACCTTGACTAGGTTAAACATCCATCTCTAAACCATACCCCTCTCTTTTGGTTAATCACCTCTCACGGTTAAAACCCATTTTCATGCATTGCCTTGTGAGCTTCGTGCTCAGGAAACCTTCATGCTTTTCCCTGTGAGCTCTGTGCTTAGGAAACTCATTCATGCCATGTGAGCTCCGTGCTTAGGAAACTCATTCATGCCATGTGAGTTCCGTGCTCAGGAAACCTTCATGCATTTCCATGTGAGCTCCATGATCAGGTAACCTTCATGCATTGCTCTGTGAGCTCTGTGCTCAGGCAGACCTTTTCTTTCTTGTCTTGTAAGCTCCGTTCTTAGGTAACTCATGCATGCCCTGTGAGCTCCGTGCTAAAAAAAATCATTCATGCCTTGTAACCTTCACTCTTAGGCAAATCATTCATGCCCCGTGAGCTCCGTGCTCAGGCAAACCCCCTTTCTTGTAGGTCTTGATATCTGGATCTAGGAAAAACCCTACAACTGTGCATTGGCTAATCACCATCTATTGGTTAACGCCGCACTCTTTGGTTTAGACACACCTGTTATATGGGTTCAAACAACACAATCTTGGTCCAAACAATACTTCCACAACATCCATACAACATTTCTCTCATTTCTCAACTCTTTTTCAATTCAAGCAACTCTTTCTCTTTTTCAATTCAATCAATTTTTTTTCTTTATATCACATAAACCTTTTTCAAAGCAAACAACTCTTCTTTTCATAAAAGAATTGTTATAGTTAGTTCCTCAACAATCAGACTAAAAACTTAGAGCATCCGGACAAAGATCAGAATTAGCTAACGTCTACACACTTCTAGGATACGATTATAATTGTTCCCTAAAATCAACCAATAAATCTCTATTTTCTACCATAAACTTTGAAATTCTGATTTTCTCATTGCACTATCAGAATACGTAGGCACGAGGGTTCGAATCTTTGGCGAGCACATTAATTAAAAACTTATTTTCCCCCTTTAACCAATCGCAAGTAACCTTTAGATAATAACACTCATCCGTGCAAAGAACAATTAAAACAGTTCTTATTGAGTACAACGGATGTGAGGAATGTTAATACCTTCCTCTTACATAACCGACTTCCTTACCCTTTTTCTCTTCCTCTTGGGTTTTATCGATATTTTCCCTTTTCTTAGGAAATAAATAAAGTTCGATGACGACTCTGTTATATCTTCGAGCGTGCGATGCACTAATGTATACTTCGCAGTGCGACATACGTTATTCTACAAAGTTTCGTTTTCACGACACAACTCCTCCATAGAAGCATGCATCTCCACTATAACATTGTGGTCTTCAGTGCTTGAGGGAGGTCTCACCATCGTGGAATGATGATCAGGCTATTAGAACTTTTAAAAGAGAAAGTGTGTTCTAGTCAATTTTACCGGACCCCCACGATGGCCATTATATACTTGTTGTGACTACACTAAGAGAGACTTTATCTCCGGTATGCAAAAACAAAGGTCTTCTCTAAGGTAGCAACGTGTGGATGAGTGACGATCCCTTTCTGATTTTTCCAACGATGTAGTGATAGTTGTATTAACTTTAATCCTATCTTAATTCGTTTGACTGTTATGATTTGGTTTTATGGCCACTTACTATTTTGTTCTCTCTTTGTCTGAGATTCAAATTTATGACTTATGTCCATATACGTTACATGACTCAAGGTTAAATTAACTTCTTATAATGAAGTTGAGTTGACCATATAACATGTCGCCCTTGCCCAAATAATGAGCTTGTATTGTTTACACTAGACGTCGCCCTCACGTCTTAGAAGGGTTATTATGTTTATATGATAACGCATTACCAAAATAGACTTAAATTATGAAATAACGATCAATAGTATCTCAAGCACAAGGCTTGGAACGACAAACTGGTATTAAGACCAACTCATGACGATTCAATTTTCTTAAAATATTTTAAGTTATTTCAAACTTATTTTTAAACATAAAAAAGTAATTTTGATATTTAATAATTTAAATATTTATTATTAAATATTTTAAAATAATAAAATAACATAATTTTTTAAGAAAATATGTCTCAAAATTGATTCTTATAAAAAACATTTATTTATTTTATTTTAATATTTTTTAAAATTTATAGTAAAAAATATAATATTTAAAAAATTAACTAATATACATTGACGTTATAAATATATTTTACATTGTTAATTAATAATTAATTGTTAGATTTTATTTTTTTTATTAATGATTAACTTTTTTAAAACTTTTTAAAAGTAGTAATAGTGTATAACTATTAATCTATATTTAAAATAATTTTTACATGATGAGTTTCTCATTTGATTTTAAAAAAAAAATAATCTTTTAGAAAATAATTATGACAAAATCATAGTTTTTGATAGGGAGAACAATTGCAATAGACAGATAGGTAGAGACTATACTTAAACTGATTTTTGTGGCTAAGAAAAGAACCAAAAAAAAATGTTTTTTGGGTTGAGAAAAGAACCAAAAATGGTGGAAAGCATGGGAATCGGAGAAGATAAATCAAACAAAGGGTTGGAAGGCACTGGCGTAGTTTTACCCACCAACCCTCACTCTAACTTGAAAACCGCGTCCTCTGATCACGACTTCACCCAAATCCTCACAAATATCAAAGCCTCCAAAACTCCTGTAAGTCCATTTTATTTCCTAGGTTTTCAATTCACTGTTTCTTTTTTCTATGTGATTTGTCGTAGAAACTGTGTATTTGATTGTTCTGTTACATGATTGTTTGCAGGCTGTTATCAATTATGGAGCTTCATGGTATGTTGTTAATGTTTAATCCAAATTGTTGAGCTTTTTGAACACCAGGTGTTTGATGTTGGAACTCTTAGAATATAAGTACCATTTAGTTTCTTGTTAAAATTTTTTTACATGATAGTTTGTTTGGATTTGAATGAATGGAATTGAACATCATAGGAGAAATCATGTTTAGGATAGTGTTTGATAGGCTGTGTTTTTTTTACTGTTTTTTCAGGTGTCGAGTTTGCAGCCAAATTCTCCCTGCATTCTGTAGACTGAGCAACAAATTTCCAAAGCTTTCTTTTATATATGCAGATATTGATGAATGCCCAGAAACAACTCAACACATTCGATACACTCCGACGTTTCAGTTTTTTCGAGATGGTGAAAAGGTAGATGAAATGTATGGTACCGGAGAAGAGAGGCTGCACGATCGTCTGTGGTTGCATTCGTGAAGAGATGTTAAGATGTAGGACATTATGTTTGTAATTCTTCCCTATTGATGTAAGATTGAGAATTGGCAATTGCCTATCATCGACGATTAAATGTATTTCAAATTGAAGCCTATATATTGAATGACTTCATTCGAAACTACGGCAGTAGGAAAACTTATAAACAATTTCAAATTTTGACTTCAATGAAAAGATATATCAAATCAATAAGATCCTGAGTTTACACCAATAACACTGGATTGGTCGAAAACAATCAATAGAGAGAAGGAAAATACAATCCAAAATGTAACTAACGAAATTTAAATGAATTGGTAAAACTGAAAACAAGACCAACTAAGAGACATTATCAGCATCTCTGTTTCCTTTTCTCATCCGATCCATGTAACATATCTTCAATAAGAGATGTATGTAGGCATTGTAGCTCCTTTATTTTCGTCTCACCCAAAACCTGAAAGATGGCTACGATGATAACCACCAATATCAATGCTAACGTCACTTGTTAACTCAAGCCTTGGGCTTGAGTACCTTGACAGTCTCCCAAGTGAAATCAGGATCATCACGTCCAAAATGACCATAAGCAGCAGTCTTTTGGTACCTGAAGTTGCCTCCTCTTTTGAGGTCAAGATTGTTGGAAATCATTCCTGGCCTGAAGTCGAAATTCTCCTTAATGAGAACCAAAATCTCCTTGTCTGGAATCTTTCCTGTTTTGTATGAGTCAACAAACACAGAAAGTGGCTCTGGGACTCCGATTGCATAAGAAACCTGCACAATACAGCGTCTTGCAAGCCCCGAAGCTACAACACTTTTGGCTGCTTGCCTAACAATATATGCACCGCTTCTATCGACCTTGGTTGGGTCCTTGCCGGAGAAGGCACCTCCACCATGAGCACCCCAACCACCATAGGTGTCAATAATGATCTTCCTACCAGTCAGTCCTGCATCTCCATGAGGTCCACCGATCACAAACCGACCAGAGGGATTGAGGTGGAAGATAGTCTTGTCATCAAGGTATTTAGCTGGGATAACAGGTTTTATCACATGCTCTTTTAAATCTGCAGCAATTTGTTCATTGGTGACAGTTTCATCGTGCTGAGTTGAAATGAGGACAGTGTGCACACGGATTGGGACCATGGCTCCATTATCATTCTGGTACTCAACAGTCACTTGGGTTTTACCATCAGGCCTAAGCCACGGGCATGTTTTGTTCTTTCTGACTTCAGTGAGCTTTGCACCAACTTTAGTAGCAAGCACATGAGTGAGTGGCATTAGCTCAGGTGTTTCGTCTGTGGCATAACCAAACATGTGGCCTTGGTCACCAGCACCAATATCCTCTGGTTTTTTGGTCAAGTGACCATGAACTCCTTGAGCAATATCAGGACTCTGTTGCTCAATGTTGACAAGAACTTTGCAGTTGTCAGCGTCAAGACCGACATCAGCCGATACAAATCCAATTCCTCTGCAAGTGTCTCGAACTATTTTCTCATAGTTCACATTAGCCTGGGTTGTGATCTCGCCAAAGACCATAACCATGTTAGTCTTTGTACATGTCTCACAGGCAACCTTACTTTCCGGGTCTTGCTCCAAACACGCATCAAGGATGGCATCTGAAACCTGATCACACAGCTTGTCGGGGTGACCTTCATTTACAGATTCTGAGGTGAAGAGGAAGGTTTCCATCTCTGGTTTTAAGAGGAAATAAAAAGGCATGAGAAAAAAATGCACAGTAAGTTGTCATGTAATATGAATCTTACATGAAGCTAACAGTCATGAATTTAAGACAGATACTATAAATTCATCAAACGGCATTTATTCAATTTTTATTACAGCTGCTATAGATTTTAATCGAATCAATATCAGTACTTTACGAAGGAGTTTGGATCCTCTGAAAAGTACATAAAATGTTGTCAGCATCACGTGTAGAGATCAAAATCGCAAAAGTTTTTATGAGACTGCAATGCGACCACGACAGTCATTTAAAACATTGATTGTTTCCTATCTAAAATCATTGAATTGAATGCAGATCTGTAAACCAAAAACAGAAGAAAAAAAAATGTTTTTGCCCTGTTGGCAGATCCATACACATTGCCAATGTTTCTATAACATTCATATCGAAATCGACATTTTCATTTTCATTTTCAATTACTTCACCACCAATCCATCAGAAACATAGAACACAATAATCAGCAAACAAACAGCTAAGCTAATAATTTAGATCTGCTAAATCTACAACAAACAAGAACAGTACTGCATTATCCTACATACATATCAGATAAACCAATCAAGCAATAAATCGCATAACAGATCCAAATTAACATCGTAATTTCACATACATTGAAACCAACACGTACATTCACATCAACAACTGTTACGAGAATATCTAGATCTGAACAAGAACGCAAAAATAGAAGCAAATTCTAAGAAACAAGCAAGGCATTGTAGATTTGGATCCAAGATCTGATCAATAGAAATGGAAAAGAATGAATAATAGGAAAATGAATCTGGATGATCGAGAAAAAGAGAGTTTACGTACCAAATTGTGGTGGTTGGAGTGAGAACGTAGAAGAAGAAGACGAAGCGACAAGTTATTGGTTGTAACATAAAATGTGAGAGTATATATATAGACGCACATGTGTTCAGACAAACAGAAAATTGACGAATGACTCGTTCTTCTGTTTTCTTGATTTTTACAATTTTTCTTACTCTCAATTATTTGCTGCTCGTTGGTAAAAAAAAAACAAATTTGAAAAGTTAATGTGCATCAATCATTTTCATTTGGGGCTCCATTCCTTTCTAAAGACTATCATGTGTTCTACCATGTGACATTTTATTAAGTGTATTATATTTTTATTAATATATACCAATTTTGATTTTTTTTTAAGTATCCAATATTTTTAATTTAAATATTCAAATAATTAAAAAAAAATATTATTTACCAATATACACATGTTTAAAAAAAATTGTATCAAAGAAGATGCATCATTTCTATTGGCGCGTGCACCAAAAAATGCACATAGGCGTCATACCATGTGACCGCATGCAATACTCTTGCGTCAATATCCTTAGTACATGCATAGTTGGCATAAGAGGAGGTGTCACTCTCCTTGGTGCCATAGTGTATTGTTTTTTTTTAAATTAAATTAACAGGTAAATAATAATAAAAAGTTGTGAAAAAATTAAATACTAATGTAATTTAATTAAAATAGAATTACAAGTGGAGAAATTTTGTAGACATATTTTAACGATCCACTTGATCATAATGGTCATCGGTTCTACACTCTGATGCATTCTTTTGTCGTCAAGGCCTTCCACGATTTTTTTTGAGGTGTTTGGGACCTCTTAGTATTCACCTGAGGTGTTTGGTGCGAGGTACCTAAGACATTATTGTTATCTAACATATCGAGCATCTCTCCCCGATAGGACGCGCTGTCATAATCGAGTTCGATGCTCATGTTGTCGTAGTTGGATCGTGTTGGGCGGGCTGATCGGTTGAATTGAGATATTTATTTGTTTTCGAAATGAAGCAATGGGTGTTGTGGTATTTGCTAGGCATGTTTCAGTTTGGTGCTTTGGCGGTGTGATGTTTTGTTGGTGTGATATTTGAGTGTATATTGGTTGGGTGTTATGGTAGGATGTGGTGGTATCATATGCCTCATCGGTGCTATGGTAGGATGTGGTGGCAACATATGTTTATTGGTGGTATGAGTCATGTTCTTGGTTTTGTGTTGGATGTGTGACATGAATTGGCTGCGGGTTTGAGTGTATGTGATTTGATAATCACGTTCAGTTGGTTGTTGGGTGTATGTGGTTTGGTAATATTGTGAGGTTGTTGTTGGGTGTAGGTGGTTTGGTAATGTTGTGGGGTTGGTTGTTGGGTGTAGGTGGGTTGACTATTTTGTTGGGTTGGTTGTTAGGTGTATGTGTGTTGGGTTTCATGTTGGGTGTATGATGATGAAGCTCGTAGGCATGGGTTGTTCAAATACCCCGGGTCATACACACCCAGTTGTTGTAACCGATCCATACCAATTCATATAATTTTGAGTTAGTTTAGATTCATCTGGCATGATAGGTTTGTTTATGATCCATTGATGATGACGCTTCCGTTAACAACACACATCCTAGTGAATTCTCTCCAATCGTTAAAATTCCATTGGGCATCGACTCTAAGTTGATGTCATTATCCCTAACATGTCAGGAAATCTGGAATTTATTGGTGCATGTTGAACTGCAATTTGACACGGTCCCTATGGTGCATCTCCACAGTAGTGAACCTGATTATCAATGTTTTTGCAATCCAAACTGCAACATTTTCGGGGTTAATTTCATGGTCGAGACCCATATATGGCATCCAGATAAACTGTAGAGGAAAAATATATTATTAAATTAGTAAATTGTTAATATTAAAACTAAATTAATGAGATGATGAGTCATTTAGTTGTAATACATCGTATGGTCCAAGGTGATCCAAAAGATTTTGATAGACAGTTATTGCGTGTTTAGGACATTTGTTGCAGTTCATTACTCGAACAGACCACCTAAACTGAAATAGTAAAAATAAATTAGTTATAATTATTTATAGTTATTTATAGTATAAAGTAAGTAAATAGATATAATGTTATAAACTTACTTTGTCGCACAAGGGAATGCTAAGTTGTTCTCGTTGATGGGGCCTAATGATGATATTCTCGACCAAGCTTATGCTTGTTGCAAAAAAACGCAAGAATAAAACTAACAAGTATTGACTTACATATCAAGGGGACATAGTTTGGCACAACGAACATATGCAAAGGAAGAAAAAGGGTCTCCCTAACAGCACGCGTATTTGAACCAAAATGGATACGATTGACAAAATGGTAAGATTATGGGGTACATGTCGTTAGCACAGACACAATCGTAAAAATTGTCCCAATGTTGGAGCAAGCTCCACAACATAATTATTGTATGCACTCTTGATATGTAATTTATTTTTGGTAACCATGAAATTTCATATTGAATACAACTTTCTATTACAACAAAACGAACACAAGTACAACATAAAACAACAACACGAAAAACAAAAAAAAAAGACTTAACACTATAACATATCTAAGAGATTACATCCATTAAAACACTATCATATGGTTTAAACATCAAAAAACAAAGAACTATGTGAAGAATTCTCCTTTCATCATCATTAAAAATTCTTCACATAGGTATTTGTTTGTTGATCCGAATATGATATTGTCAATGTAGACTTGAACCAATAAAGTCTGATTTTTTATTTCTTAATAAACAAAGTATTATCAAATTTACCTTTTTCAAATCCTCTTTCACAAAGAAATTTGTTAAGCCTGTCATACCAAGTTCTTGGTGCTTGTTTCAAGTCATACATAGTTTTTCTCAACTTCTAGACATATGAAGGATTTTTGAAGTCTTCAAAAGCTGGAGGTTGTTTGACATAGACTTCCTCATTGATGTATCCATTCAAGAAGACACTCTTGATGTCTGTCATACCCCAAAATTTGCCCATTAATATTTCAAGACATTTTTCAAGGCATTCCGACTCATTTTTATGACACTGATCTTAAAGGAACAAAGGCCCAGCTCACGAATGGCCCAATCCAGAAAATGGCCCAAACTGGCCTGTTCGCTACACGCTCGCCTAGCGAACGTTACGTTCGCTACACGTTTGCCTAGCGAACGTTCGCTACGCGTTCGCTACCAGCTCGCCTAGCGAAGCTGACAGACAACAAAAAATTTCGGGCTTCATTCTGAGCCCATTAGGTCATGAAAAAGAGCATTATAAATACCAGCACTTCAGTAATGAAGAAGGAGGACGAAAAACAGAGGAAGACGGACGGAACCCTGGCATAGAAACCCTGGAGATCAACTTGAAGGATTCCGAGTAAAGAAACCCTGAAGGCCACTCATCCGCTCCGAAGCTACCACCGCCCAACTCAATCCGGCTCGCCAATTCAAGGTTGCAATTCGATTGCAAACAGGTTTGCATTACTATTATCGCTTTATTTTCTTAATTTGCATGTGATACCGCTTTATGTTCTTAACTTGCATGTGATATTATAATTGAATTCATAAACATATTTGAGGTTTTGCATGTGAATTTAAGTGTGCCTGAATATTGTGAATGCTGAACCATATAATTATGTGTTGGATGCCATAAGCCATGCCGCAGGTTGAAGTCATACTGTTCTGAAATTCAAAACCCGCAGCCGCTCGCTAGCACATCGCTAAGCGAGCATGTAGCGAGTATTCGCTAGGCCCTCGCTAGGCGAGGCAGAGGCGAACGTGACAGTCGCCAATATTTTGATTGTTCTGTTCTATGCTTATCTGATCTGTTCTATGTTAATCATGCGTTATCTTGCCTAACATTCTTACTGCTGTGTTTCTTTTTGCGGTGTAATCTTCGATTACACCCTGATTTGGTATGCTAACCCGTTTGTTGAATTTTGCAAAGGTTCATATGTCCCAGAAAAAAGATCGCCGTTTAGGTCTTCCACTTTATTTGTGGGATACCCTTGTGGAGACTCACCCTAAATTGCTTAATTAATTTTAATGTGTTAATTTTAATGTATTAATTTTAATGTATTATTTTTAATGTATTAATTTTAATGTGGAGATTCATCATAATCACCTAATTAACTTTAAAATATGACCTTTAAATAAGTGATCTTGGATCTCTCTTTGCTGCCTTACGGTATTACGGTATAACGGTCATGTCCCGCGAATGTGGGGATACACTTAGCAATGGCCCTTCGATTAAATCATCATAAAATAAATCATAGTCCCTCGGATGTTGCCTTCGAATATATGATTTCGTCCCCCGATGACCCTTCGGTGTAGCCTACGGTTAAATGATGATCGTCCCTTCGAATGCTAAGGTATCCTTACAACTGTTGCCTTCAATGACCTATCGATGACCCTACGATGACCCTTAAACATCCAAAGGGTAAAATTACTTACTTCTCAATAGTAAGGACAGTTTTACCCTCATAAGGATAGGAAATGCCCATAATGACCTTAGGAAGGTATAACTCTCAATTACTGGATCATAACCTGAAATACTTTTTACACCTCACACATTTCCAAACTATTTTTTTAAACAACTTTCAAAACTAAACGAGATAACCACTTTGTATACATTCATACAAGAATCATTACAAAGTTAAATTCTCTTTTCAAACATTTTCTAAACAATTCACCAACACTTTTCAGACAAAAAGATAAGTGATCCAGTAATTAAGAGCCCATGGATAACCATGGATACAAAGGGTGCTAACACCTTCCCTTTGTATAATGTACCTCCCGAACCCAAAATCTATTGAGGTCTTTCCTGTTCTTTTCCACCTTTCCTTATTGGATAAAAGAAAAGTCGGTGGCGACTCTTGCTATCCGCGACATTGCGATAAAAAGCAAAACACATTAAAGTCAGTTCACCGTATGACAGAACTGGCGACTCTGCTGGGGATGCTTTAAAAAGAGAGGTTACCTTAAAAAATAAGATCACTTATTTAAAATTGTCTGATTTACTTTTAAGGGATTGCTTGGGTATTCTTGAGTGAAAGATCCTACACCCGGATCTAGTGTACCTTAGGTAAGTAGCAATAGATCATCGCGACTATCCGGCGTATACTGGAATGGTCAAAGTGATGGCTACGGTTAATGTGGCACTTTGGATGTCCTGATGTTCCTCATGTTAGTTGAGGAAAAATTTGGCATTCGCGTGGTGTCATCAAAGCATTAACCAGACCTTTAGAACCCTAATTGACTCATCCTGGCCATTAGAAAGTAGTGAGATAACTGACTTCGGTTCCGACTGGGGTTGGTTGAGACTCGATACTACACTCTTTGAGATTGGACTTTAGGGAAGCTTCGGTCAACCACTTGGTGTTGCACTGAAGTGGACTTAAAGGAAGGTCAATGATTGGAGATCCTTTTAGAACCCGGTTACTATTCTAGGACAGGTTGAACCAACCAAACTTCAGTGGGGAGGGTACTTACCTATGGAACTCATGCAAGCCTTAAAACCTAGGAATGATGGTTGTGTGACTTGCTTGTGCTTGTTGTTTACTTAACATCATAACATCATAACATCATAACATCATGGCATTGTACTAACCATTTCGAGGACTTAGGGATTTAACTTTGCTCTGTTTCGTAAAAAAAAAAAAAAAAAAAAAAAAAAAAAAAAAAAGAGTTTCGTTTTTTGTTGGTTTACGTAAAGTTAAATTCCAAAAGTCCTTGAAAACATTTCATACATTGCATAGCATAACATAACATTGCATAACAGGTACTCTAAAGGGATCAATGTTCTCATGGTTTTCCTCCAAACAGAAAAATGGATCTCGAACAAACTGTCAAAGATCTCCAGACTCAGAATGCTCAATTCAAGGAGATGATGTTAAGCTTATCCAAGGGGCAGGAGGAACTGAAGGCTCTTTTGCTCGAAAAGAAGAAAGACAAGAAAGCTGTGAGTTTCATTAACCCGGGAAGAAGGCGTAAAGGACAGGCCACAGGAGTCAAGTTTGGAATCCCGAATGGTCCAGAAGAGGGGGCGGAGAATGATTCAGAGGAAGAGAATGCTGATTTCTCCAACCCTGAGGATGACGATGAAGATTATGAAAATGAACAGTACTCTCCAAGAGATGATAAGTACAAGTTGCTGGAAGAACGTATGCTAGCTATGGAGGGTCAGAAGGCGCCCGGTCTGGATTTCGAAAGTTTGGGTCTGGTCTCCGATGTGACCATTCCTCGCAAATTCAAAATCCCCACTTTCACTAAGTACGATGGTGCGTCTTGTCCCCAGATGCATCTAAGGGCTTATGTGAGAAAGATTCAGCCGCACACTACTGATAGGAAGCTATGGATCCATTTCTTCCAAGAGAGTCTGTCTGGCACCCAGTTAGAGTGGTATTATCAGCTTGAGAGCTCTAACATCCGCACCTGGACTGATTTAGCGACGGCCTTCTACGAGCACTACCAGTATAATTCTGAATTGGCACCTACTCGGCTACAGCTACAAAATATGACCATGGGCTCTAAAGAAAGTTTCAAAGAATATGCTCAAAAATGGAGAGATTTGGCTGGCAGAGTCAAACCTCCTATGACTGATCGAGAGTTAGTGGACATGTTCATGAGCACACTGACTGGCCCGTTCTACAGCCATCTATTGGGAAGTTCTTCATCAGGTTTCACTGAACTTATCTTGACCGGTGAACGGGTTGAAAGCGGCATTCGAAGTGGAAAGATACAGGCAGCTACCTCTGCAAGCACCAAAAAGTCCTATCAGGGAAAGAATGAATCCAATGCTGTGTACAGTCAAAGGGGTCGTAGCAAGAAGAATCGTGACCATACTGTTGGGGCAGTTACGATCGCAGCACCGCCATCTCAGAACTTCCAACACAGACAAGACAGGCCGAGAAGGCAGTTTACCAAGATCAATATGACTTTAGCACAGGCACTACAAGGTATGCTAAAGGCCAATTTGATTACCCTCAGAGATCCTCCTATGAAGCCCAACACTACT
Organism: Lathyrus oleraceus; assembly: GCF_024323335.1. Lineage (NCBI taxonomy): Eukaryota > Viridiplantae > Streptophyta > Magnoliopsida > Fabales > Fabaceae > Lathyrus > Lathyrus oleraceus. The sequence goes on from NC_066581.1 coordinate 132,059,210, forward strand.
TCTCCTCGTTATAATCCCAACGCCAGGTGTGCGTATCACTCCGACAGCCCTGGGCATGATACAAACGATTGTTGGCCGCTGAAGAATAAGATTCAGGATATGATCGACGATGGGGCAATTGAATTTGATTCTCCGGTTACTCCTAATGTCATCACTGCCCCTCTGCCTAACCATAACGAGACTGTCAATGCTGTGGAAGATGCTGATAGCGATTGCAACCTGGACAGCTGGATTTTCCCAACAATTGGTGACGGACTCAACAACTGGAAGGCTGAAGACACTATCCCGATTTCCTTTAGTCAGGAATAATTGTTATTGCTTATTTAATGTATCAAATTTGGTTAAATGTTTTGTCATTTTCATAAGCATATTCACATTCAATAAATCAATGGACTTTTTGCATTCAAATATTGCGCTCTTTATCTTTCCTGTCATTTTGCAAACAAGCTATGTTTCTTGCACACACTCACGTAACAAATTGCGTATCCATATCCACTCTGGATCCTGTTGATAATAGTTCTGCTACTGTTCATTATGACTTTGAAAATCCGATCTACCAAGCCGAGGATGGAGGTGAGGAAGATTGTGAAGTCCCTGGAGAACTTGCCAGACTGGTACTACAAGAAGAAAAGACCATACAGCCGCAGGAGGAGTCAATTGAAATTGCAATGGGTACTGAAATAGACAAGAAAGAAGTCAGAGGTTTCTTGGGGGCACTCGAATTACATTGCCCGATTCATCCCGCACTTGACTGCAACTTGCAAACCCATCTTCAAATTACTGAGAAAAATCAAGAGATGGTACGGAATGATGAACGACAAAATCAAGAAGTATCTCCAAGAACCTCCAATTCTAATGCTACCAGTTGAAGGAAGACCTCTAATCATGCATTTGACCGTGTTAGAAAATTCAATAGGGTGTGCTGGGGCAACATGGCGAGTCTGGTCGAAAAGAGCATGCCATATACTGTCTTAGCAAAAGGTACCGACTGTGAAACAAGATACTCACAGCTCGAGAAAGCTTGCTACGCTTTGGCCTAGGCTGCTCGCCGGCTAAGACAGCATATGTTGAATCATACCACTTTATTGATTTCTAAGATGGATTATATCCAATATACATCTGAGAAACCTGCTGTCTCCTGAAAGAGTTATCACTGATAATGGTTCTAAACTGAACTCTGCACGCAGTTCAAAATAAAAAAAACCATAACTCTTCCCCGTACCGGCCAAAGACGAACGGTGCCGTGGAGACTGCTAACAATATCAAGAAGATCATACGAAAGATAACAGTAACATACAAAGACTGGCATGAGATGTTACCGTTTGCTCTCCATGGTTATCGCACTTCAGTACGCACCTCGACAGGGGCAACTCCCTTCTCTTTAGTCTATGGAATGGAAGCCGTCTTACCGATGGAAGTTCAGATTCCCTCCCCAAGAGTCATGAAAGAGGCGGGCTTAGATAAGGATGAATGGATTCAAACTCGACTCGATCAGATAAATCTGATTGATGAAAAGAGACTTGCGGCTGTATGTCATAGGCAGATATATCAGAAACGCATGACCCAGGCATTCAACAAAGAGGTCAAGAGACAGGTATATCAAATTGGCGACTTGGTGATCAAGCGTATCATTCTACCGCAAGGTGATCCCAGAGGCAAATGGACCCCCACATACGAAGGGCCATTTGTAGTTAAGAAGGTATTCTCTGGTGGAGCCATGATACTTGCTACAATGGATGGCAAAGAGTTCCCGCAACCTGTGAACGCTGACATAGTTAAAAAATACTACGCATAAAAGAGACCCGCTAGGTCGACGTACCTAGGCAAAAGTAAGGGCATCCCGGCGAACCAAAAGGGTTCGGGCAAAAATTAGGGATAAACATATAAAGACGTACACCCGGCAAGTCGAAAACCTGAAAAGGCGGCTTGAGCAAAAAAGGGTATCCCGGTGGACTGAAAACCTGAAAAGGCGGTCCGGGCAAAAATTAGGGATTAAAGCGTATGACTATGCCCCGTTCTCTGTCTGCTTCAACCAAGTTCAAGGGACTGAACAAGCCAATCACTTCTATCCGACAGCAGGAGATGAGATGCTTGAAGACATAATGACAGTGGTGGAATTAGAATCGATAGGACTTTTTCTGCATAGCTTTCTCTTTGTTTTCCTGACAATTTCCTCTTACTAGGATTTCTGTCTCCTTGTATTCAAATTGCCTGTTTATGGGCTCTCTTTCAAAATCAATACAATTTCATTTCCAAAAAGATGCTGTTGTTTTTACTTTTCTGTTTTAATTGCGTAAACGTCCATTGATTTAATTTGAATTGACTTATGCATTTGAATATGATCAATATTTACCAAAAATACATGCCTAGAATGGTAATGGCAGTTACTAAGAGACTTCAGGATCGTGGATAAGGTCTAACCCTGCTTCCCAATGAATCCGTTGCTAATTCTATTCCCCGGCAACGCCAGTTATTCCCCAGAAGAGGTCGGCACCACCAGACGGACAGGTCATCTCTTCCATCCCCAGCCCGGCTCTGTTGAGTGTTTCCATCGTCAGACAGAAATCAAGTATCCCTCAGCTAAGAAAGGGTCATCAATATAAATATCTCCAACCAGAAGAATGAGATTTATTTCCCCAGTAGAGTCCCCTGGAAGAACGTCTCAGACGCATAGCGCATTCATTACATCGTCTCACATCACATACCTACATACAATTTTTATTCCGCATCATATACATTACATCATTTCATAACATATACATGTATACAAAGCAGCACTTCTCATACGCATAACTCATTCATTACATCATTTCACAGCATACGCATGCATACAACATTCGCATTTATTTCGTGGCATAACATGAAACATCTCAGGCATCATGACATAGCATGAAGCTGACTTTATTTTTCAGGTTAATCGTCCTCCTGATACAGTCAAAGTAAAGATCCAGTCAAACAGATACTCCTATTGATTACATTCGAGACAGTTGCTGCAAACACAACAAATACTATCAGATATAGCCTAGCGCACGGTTCATTCTGATTCAGCTCAACGTGTGACTCCTTCAACTCAGAGACGATCTAATGTATGATCCATTCTGACCTTCAAATCCTCTGATACTACCTAGCGTACGGCACATTCCGAGGTGTAGTCTAGCATACGACTACTTTCTTCTTCAGATACATCTTTCAGATATGCTCCATGTCAATATTCATTCTGACATCCTCCCAACGATGGCATCTATAAGCCCATCCCAGACATTTATTGCAAGTACAACATATACAGATATTATCAGATATAGCCTAACATACGGTTCATTCTGATTCAGCCCAACATATGATTCCTTCAACTATTTCAAGACGGTCTAATGTACGACCCAATTAGACCTTCGTCTCCTCAGATGCTACCTAGTGTACGGTACATGTCTGAAGTGTAGTCTAGTGTACGACTACCCCCTTTTATCATCAGATTCAGCCTAATGGACGGCTCATTCTGCTCTGATACGGTCTAATGCACGACCCAGTTAGACATTTGTCTCCTCAGATGCTACCTAGTGTACGGTACATTTCTGAAGTGTAGTCTAGTGTACGACTACCCCCTTTTATCATCAGATTCAGCCTAATGGACGGCTCATTCTGCTCTGATACGGTCTAATGCACGACCCAGTTAGACATTTGTCTCCTCAGATGCTACCTAGTGTACGGTACATTTCTGAAGTGTAGTCTAGTGTACGACTACCCCCTTTTATCATCAGATTCAGCCTAATGGACGGCTCATTCTGCTCTGATACGGTCTAATGCACGACCCAGCTAGACATTTGTCTCCTCAGATGCTACCTAGTGTACGGTACATTTCTGAAGTGTAGTCTAGTGTACGACTACCCCCTTTTATCATCAGATTCAGCCTAATGGACGGCTCATTCTGCTCTGATACGGTCTAATGCACGACCCAGTTAGACATTTGTCTCCTCAGATGCTACCTAGTGTACGGTACAGGTCTGAAGTGTAGTCTAGTGTACGACTACCCCCTTTTATCATCAGATTCAGCCTAATGGACGGCTCATTCTGCTCTGATACGGTCTAATGCACGACCCAGTTAGACATTTGTCTCCTCAGATGCTACCTAGTGTATGGTACATTTCTGAAGTGTAGTCTAGTATACGACTACCCCCTTTTATCATCAGATTCAGCCTAATGGACGGCTCATTCTGCTCTGATACGGTCTAATGCACGACCCAGTTAGACATTTGTCTCCTCAGATGCTACCTAGTGTACGGTACATTTCTGAAGTGTAGTCTAGTGTACGACTACCCCCTTTTATCATCAGATTCAGCCTAATGGACGGCTCATTCTGCTCTGATACGGTCTAATGCACGACCCAATTAGACATTTGTCTCCTCAGATGCTACCTAGTGTACGGTACATTTCTGAAGTGTAGTCTAGTGTACGACTACCCCCTTTTATCATCAGATTCAGCCTAATGGATGGCTCATTCTACTCTGATACGGTCTAATGCACGACCCAGTTAGACATTTGTCTCCTCAGATGCTACCTAGTGTACGGTACACGTCTGAAGTGTAGTCTAGTGTACGACTACCCCCTTTTATCATCAGGTTCAGCCTAATGGACGGCTCATTCTGCTCAGATACGGTCTAATGTACGACCCAGTTAGACATTCGTCTCCTCAGATGCTACCTAGTGTACGGTACATTTCTGAAGTGTAGTCTAGTGTACGACTACCCCCTTTCATCATCAGACACAGCCTAAAAGACGGCTCATTCTGCAACTCAGATCTGATCCAGCATATGATCCATTCTGATCCTTTATCCCCAGCAGCATATGGCATACTCCGACTCCCCAGCGAAGTCTACAGCCTAATGGATGACTCATTATTCGGTCTAACGTACGACCCAGTGTGGCGCCCATGTCTTCAAATTGGCCTAATGTACGGCGCAATCTGAAGCTTTCATCATCAAACCTCCCGGATGGCATCTTTAAGCCCATCTCCATCAAGACCAACTGCCGATTTACAAGTGCAAATTTTTGGGGCATTCTAGTGTTCAATATTCTTTCACCTCCAGACCACGAATGGCATACACGCCATCCTAACTCTCTCGGTTCAAGAATATTGAACAGGGGCAGCTGTCATACCCCAAAATTTGCCCATTAATATTTCAAGACATTTTTCAAGGCATTCCGACTCATTTTTATGACACTGATCTTAAAGGAACAAAGGCCCAGCTCACGAATGGCCCAATCCAGAAAATGGCCCAAACTGGCCTGTTCGCTACACGCTCGCCTAGCGAACGTTACGTTCGCTACACGCTCGCCTAGCGAACGTTCGCTACGCGTTCGCTACCAGCTCGCCTAGCGAAGCTGATAGACAACAAAAAATTTCGGGCTTCATTCTGAGCCCATTAGGTCATGAAAAAGAGCATTATAAATACCAGCACTTCAGTAATGAAGAAGGAGGACGAAAAACAGAGGAAGACGGACGGAACCCTGGCATAGAAACCCTGGAGATCAACTTGAAGGATTCCGAGTAAAGAAACCCTGAAGGCCACTCATCCGCTCCGAAGCTACCACCGCCCAACTCAATCCGGCTCGCCAATTCAAGGTTGCAATTCGATTGCAAACAGGTTTGCATTACTATTATCGCTTTATTTTCTTAATTTGCATGTGATACCGCTTTATGTTCTTAACTTGCATGTGATATTATAATTGAATTCATAAACATATTTGAGGTTTTGCATGTGAATTTAAGTGTGCCTGAATATTGTGAATGCTGAACCATATAATTATGTGTTGGATGCCATAAGCCATGCCGCAGGTTGAAGTCATACTGTTCTGAAATTCAAAACCCGCAGCCGCTCGCTAGCACATCGCTAAGCGAGCATGTAGCGAGTATTCGCTAGGCCCTCGCTAGGCGAGGCAGAGGCGAACGTGACAGTCGCCAATATTTTGATTGTTCTGTTCTATGCTTATCTGATCTATTCTATGTTAATCATGCGTTATCTTGCCTAACATTCTTACTGCTGTGTTTCTTTTTGCGGTGTAATCTTCGATTACACCCTGATTTGGTATGCTAACCCGTTTGTTGAATTTTGCAAAGGTTCATATGTCCCAGAAAAAAGATCGCCGTTTAGGTCTTCCACTTTATTTGTGGGATACCCTTGTGGAGACTCACCCTAAATTGCTTAATTAATTTTAATGTGTTAATTTTAATGTATTAATTTTAATGTATTATTTTTAATGTATTAATTTTAATGTGGAGATTCATCATAATCACCTAATTAACTTTAAAATATGACCTTTAAATAAGTGATCTTGGATCTCTCTTTGCTGCCTTACGGTATTACGGTATAACGGTCATGTCCCGCGAATGTGGGGATACACTTAGCAATGGCCCTTCGATTAAATCATCATAAAATAAATCATAGTCCCTCGGATGTTGCCTTCGAATATATGATTTCGTCCCCCGATGACCCTTCGGTGTAGCCTACGGTTAAATGATGATCGTCCCTTCGAATGCTAAGGTATCCTTACAACTGTTGCCTTCAATGACCTATCGATGACCCTACGATGACCCTTAAACATCCAAAGGGTAAAATTACTTACTTCTCAATAGTAAGGACAGTTTTACCCTCATAAGGATAGGAAATGCCCATAATGACCTTAGGAAGGTATAACTCTCAATTACTGGATCATAACCTGAAATACTTTTTACACCTCACACATTTCCAAACTATTTTTTTAAACAACTTTCAAAACTAAACGAGATAACCACTTTGTATACATTCATACAAGAATCATTACAAAGTTAAATTCTCTTTTCAAACATTTTCTAAACAATTCACCAACACTTTTCAGACAAAAAGATAAGTGATCCAGTAATTAAGAGCCCATGGATAACCATGGATACAAAGGGTGCTAACACCTTCCCTTTGTATAATGTACCTCCCGAACCCAAAATCTATTGAGGTCTTTCCTATTCTTTTCCACCTTTCCTTATTGGATAAAAGAAAAGTCGGTGGCGACTCTTGCTATCCGCGACATTGCGATAAAAAGCAAAACACATTAAAGTCAGTTCACCGTATGACAATGTCCATTTGGAATAACTGAAAATTTAATGAACAAGCATAAACAGGTAATAAACAAATAGCTTCTAACCTTGCAACCAGAGTGAAAGTTTCTTCTAGGGGTGGCAAAACGGGCTCGGACCACTGGGCATGCCCGTTTTGCCCGCACTTTTGTGCGGGGCGGGCCAAGGATTTAGGCCCTCACCCTCAAATGTGTTCGCCCCGCCCCGCCCCGTTTTTTTTGCGGGCTTTTACGGGCACGTGTATTTACATAAATTTTTGCATTTTTAGGCTTAAAGAGTGCAGTGCCCGCGGGCTTTCCCCGCCCCGCCCTTACTTTTTTGTGGGGCGGGTCTAAGTTTTAAGCCCACATCCTCAACTATGACCGCCCCGCCCCGCCCCGTTTTTTGCGGGCTTTTGCGGGGCGGGCCTAAACGGGGCGGGCATGCCCGTTTGCCACCCCTAGTTTCTTCAAAGTTGATTCATTTTTCTTGATTATATCTTTAGGATACCAATCTTGCTTTGTTTCGAACAATTATACCATTCTCATCAAGTTTGTTCTTAAACATCCCTTTAGTACTTATGATATATTTACAATTTGTCCTAGGAATAAATTCCCAAACTTGATTTCTTTCGAATTAATTTAATTCCTCTTGCATGACAAATATCCATTGGCCGTCTTCTAAAGCTTCATTAATCTTTGAAGGTTCTATTTGAGAAACAAATGCCATATTCAAGCAAAAATCCTTGAGATTTAATCTTGTTGAAACTCCTTTGCTAATGTCACTAATAACTTTGTCTTTTGGGTGATCACGATGGATTCTCCATTATTGAGGTAGGTCACTTTGATTTTGATCTTGTTGTATGTTTTCTTCTTTGTGTTCCAATTGATCAACCTTTTCATTTTTAGTAATTTATTCCATAGGTACTTCTAAGATATCATCATCATCACAAACAACTATATCCTCCTTAGAGGGGTTACATAACATGTCGTGCTTACCACATCCGTCCAAAAAGACTTTGGTAGGTTCTAGTCACTTAGCATGGTTCTTGCAAGTTCAACTAGAGATCGATTCTTTCTTTCAACTACTCCATTTTGTTGAAGAGTTCTTAGTGCTAAAAAATTATGAAAGATGTCATGTTCTTCACAAAACTCTTCAATTGATGTATTTTGGAACTCTCCACCATGGTCACTTCTAATTGATGCAATCTTTAGTGATTTTTCATTTTGTACTTGCTTTGCATACTTCTTAAATTCCTTGAAAACGTCACTTTTCTGCACTAAAAATAGTGTATAAGAAAAACTAAAAAATCACCGACAATAACTAAGGCATATACATTACCTCAAAAGCTTCTTGTTCTTGATGGACCGAACAAGTCCATATGCAACAATTGAAGTGACCTTGTAGTTGTTACCATATTATTTGACTTGAAAGTTGATTTGGTTTGCTTTCCTTTTTGACATACATCACATAATTCATCTTTGACTAATTTTATCTTTGGTAAACCAGTGACAAGACCATGTTTGACTAGTTTAGTTAAATGTTCCATATGAATTGGGATACTCTTTTATGCAAAATCCATGAGTCATTATTGCTTACCATAATACATTTCAAAGATAAATCATCTAAAGAAATCATGAATATATTATTAATTCTTTTACCCCTAAGTTTTACCTCACGAGTGACTTCATCTTCAATTAACCATTCATCTTTGGTGAACTTGATTTTGAAGCCTTTATCACAAAGTTGGCTTATACTAAGAATATTATGCTTTAGTCCTTCTGCATAAAGTACAACTTCAATAGTTGTGAAAGGTGGTGCTCCAACTTTGCTTATGCCAATAATTTTTCCTTTGTTGTTGTCTCCATAAGTGACATATCCTTTGGCCTTTAGGATTAGAGATGAAAATTTGTTTATATATCCCGTCATATGATTGGAACAACCACTATCAAGATAGCATAGATTTGTACTGGTCTTCAAGAAAACCTCATCTTCTTCATCGTCAAAATAATGTGATACCATCAATATAATATTAGCGCTTTCATCGCTTTTTGAATCGGATGATGAACTTACTTCATTATCATCCCATGAAATATAGTCCTTTATGGACTTTGATTCCTTTCTTCCTATATGACCATTTTTCTTGGAAAGTTTTGGACAGTCCTCCTTCATGTGTCGTTGCTTTCAACATTCAAAGCAAGAGTAATTTTGTGTTGACGTAGAGGCTTCTTTCTTCCTAAAAATTTATTTTATTTTTTAAAAAGTTTAAGGATTTATCATTATTGAAAAAAATACCTAACCTTTTTACAAGAAACATAAAGTTATCATCTCCCCCCTGAGCATCTTCTTCTAATTCTTCCCTTGAGTCAACTTTTAAAGCAATGCCTTTGGATTTCGTCTCTTGAATCTCATGATTTTCTAGTCTCCCAAGTTCAATCCCATGCTCTTGAAGTTTTATGAATAAAGGTGTGAATGACATAGTGGATAAACTCTTCTTTTCAGATATTATCGTTACCTTTGGTTATCATTTCCTAGTTAAAGATCTAAGTACTTTAAGATTAAGTTCATCGTTAGTAAAAGTATTACAAAGAGCAATCAAGTGATTGATCAAGTGAACATGTCTTTTCTGAAAGTCAAAGATTGATTCTTCAGGTTGTATTATGAATAATTCTTAGTCTTGACAAAAAGTGTTAAATCTTGATCTTTTTACTTCAGCATTCCTTTATGAGTGACTACTAATGTATCCCATATCTCTTTCCCCGTTGTTCGTTGAGAGACACATATGAATTCACCCATGCTTAGAGTCACTTGGAGTAAGTTGATTGCTTTCTTGTTGTAGAGGACCTTTTTCTTATCATCTTCGTCGCATGAATTTTTTATCTTTGTTGTCCCAACACTGTTGATAACACTAGTAGGAACGAACAAACCATTTTCTATAGCATACCAAACTTTTTCTCCTTGTGCTTTGAGATGTGCCTTCATACGTATTTTCCAAAAATCAAAGTATTCACCATAAAACAATGTAGGCTTGTTGTTGCTACCACCGTCTCTAAAAATCGGATTTGCGGAAGCCATATTTAGATCTTTTGGAACATGTTACCTATAACCTGATGTGATGTTGTTAAGAATGTGTCATTGGACCTAACTCATCCCTACAAAACCGGTTGGTAGAGTGAGGACTGCCCCCATTTCTAAACACATGTTCAGGCCATATATTGTCCGATGTGGGACTCTTAACACACTCCTTCACGCCCAGGACTGGACATCTGGAGCGTGGGAATAAATGGTGGGTGACCTGATAGCGGAAACCATAGTAGGCGGCCCACCGGATCTTAAATCAGGCTCTGATACCATGTTAAGAATGTGTGGCTGGACCTAACTCATCCCTACAAAACCGGTTGGTAGAGTGAGGATTGCCCCCATTTATAAACACATATTCAGGTCATATATTGTCCGATGTGGGACTCTTAACAGATGCCAAATGTAAGTATTAAATGTAATCTAGGGGGTGTGAATTAGATTAATTGAACTTTTTGAAATTTTCTCGTTTTATGAGCGATAATAAGTGTTCTTATTTTTCCGAAAACGTTATGAATGGTAAAATGCAGAAAGGAAGCGCAAAAAAAACTTTAATATCTACATTACGCTTTTCAATCTTATCATGTTCCTTGATTAGCGTAGCATTTAATTTAAACAATTGTTTCTATGACAACTTTGTTATCTCACATTTATCTTCTTCATGAGAAGCTTTTGAGAAACTTTTTCATCTTATTAATTGGAAAAAGATTCTTCAAGGATTCTATCAGAGGTTAATTATTTAAGATTTCTTCTTCATGTTGAGTCTCTTTGAATATGACTTGTTGATACTTCTTCCTCATTTCTTCTAGATGAAAATGTTTCTTCAAAAAAGTTATTTGATGAAGTTGATAAATATTTTTATAAGTTTGACCTCATTCCTTCATCCTTTAACAATTTAATCAACTTATTTAATTTGTAGATGATTTCTTCCTTCATGGATTTTTTCCCGAAGATTGTAAACATTTCAATCTCTCGATTTAAGGATTGAATCAGATTTCTACTTCAAATTCTTAATTCTTATATATTTTTTAGCGACGAAAGTTCTAACATTCTTTGCAACATTTTTAAAAGTTAAAAAATATTTGTGAGATAAGCATTCTTCTTATGATTTTTTCCTCGTGTGTTCATTCCCTCTTGTTCAATATTGGAAGAAACTCCATATATCATTTCAAAAGTGTCTCATATTTTCTTGGTGGAATTACACATAAGGACGTAGAAAAATGATTCTCATTTAAAGATATACTAAGAAGTTTTTAATTTTAAAATCAATTTTAAATTTTCTCTTTTCCTCTTCAGTCCAAAAAAAATCTAATTTATCTACTACTTTACCATTTGTGTGATGGATAATTTTAATCTAGCTTTCCACAATTCAAACCTATCACCATTAAAAGGTGGGGATATGTTTAGGAAATTTATCTTGTTAGAAAAGTTTTGGAAGTCACCTTCCTCCTGAGACAATTAGTCTTTAAACAAGAGTTGGAGTTTGATGCCACTTGTTGGACATGTGACTCCATACAAAAGAGGGGGGATGGGGATGGTGAATTTTGGAGGTTTGAAAAAATGTTGATTTAAAACAAAATATTTTTCTAAATCATAGTTTGAAAACATTTTATCAAAGACATTAGGATAACTAAGCAACACAAATTCAAAGTAAAGAAGTTAAGCAGAAAATAAAAGACATAAAGGAAAAGAGATGACACCATAGATTTATAGAGGTTCTGCCTAATGAAATGACCTACTCGTCTCCCAAAGAATTGATCTCGAGAGTATCTACTATATCTTGGGATATTTTAGAAGGTTAAGCTCACGAACCCCATTATACAAGGAAATAAAGTTTCTAGGATAACTTCTAACCAAAAAACAAACAAAGCTTGAAGTGGTTAGTATTCAATCCAAACAACGAACAAGCTTGAAGCGATTAGTCTTTTTACACCAAACAGAGATTTTGTATAGGCTGATGTCGAACAAAGACAATTTTAAATTGGTTATCCTTCGAATTGAACAGAGGTTTTACATAGATTGACCACAAATCAAATCAGAATTTTCAACAGGTTGATCTCGAACCTACTAAGTTTTTACACCGGACTAAACTCAGAAACCAAGAGAGATTTTATACTAGGTTAATCTCGAATCAATAGAGATTTTAACCGGGATGAGCTCAAGAACCATTGTAGAGATTTTAATTTGCTAATTTTCATGAACCAAAAGAGAGCTTTTTCAATGGTTTATCTCCTAACCAAAATAATAATTTCCTAAGAAATAATTATTTAATCAAGATAAAATTAGACTCTTGGTAAATTTACAATAAAGCGCTTACCCAGAATAAAGTTCATCACTTAACTCTAGGATGCTCTCAAAGCATTATAGCTAAAATATATGAGAAAAGTTTGAAGGATTTAGAGAGATTATTAGAGAAATAAAAAGTGAATTTTTTCACAGTTTTGGATGATTTGAGATATAGACTATCTCTATTTATAGGTCAAGAAATGATATAAATTTAAAAATAATTCATGGGCCAAATAAATGACCTAATCGATTAGGTTAGTCGATTGTTGATGCCCAGAATGGAAGGTTTAAATATAGAGTAATTGTCAATCTTTTAGAGATTGTTACGATCAATTATAAACTTAATTATCCATCATCTAATCAATTAGGGCAGTTATCTAATCGATTAGATTATTTCAAATAAAGTCTCATAATCAATTGAACAATTTTATAGTCAATTGTTTAGGCTCCAAAACCATTTTTTTGGTGATTTTTATTAAAAATGAGATGTTTCTCAATGTTCTAAGTGTGTGCATTTGTGATTTAGCCATGATACTTATAGAAACGCCCTTGTGCCTTTACAATACACTGGTCACTCGGACAAACACGATAAAACGAGCTTTCACACTTCTTCTCTTTCACTTCTTGATTGTACTTACAAGCATATAAATCCACATGAGTTTTCTACAACTTCAAGAGGAGCAGGCGCATAGCTAACTGCGAGATCACATCTCATATCCTCATCATAAAGAAGAGCATCGAAGAAAGACTCATTAAAGAAATTTTCTCTATCAAGAGAACCACTAGAAAACCTTTTCGACTTAGAATTATCAAACACATTTATACTGAATGGAACTGAATGATCGTTAATTAGGTGATGGGAATTTAATCTAGAAAACGTCTCTGCTCGAACCAAATGGAGGAATCATTACTCCCATAATTGCTACAGAAACTTATGAGATGGTCATTTATATCAGCGATGGAAAAGTAAATACTAGGTAGTATAAAATAAGCTCAGGTAAGAAGGGTGCCTAGAGAGAGTAGAATCTCACAAAGAAGGTGGAGATTAAATGTAGAATGAAAAACTTTGTTCTAGAGAAGGCAAATGCTCAAAGAAATACTCCCAAGAAGGAAGGAAATTGTTCTTGCAAAAATAAACCGACTCTAAGGAATGGCAAAAGTTCTCCTAAAATGTGAAGAGACCTTTATATAGATGAGAGTGAGCAACATGTCAGATCCATGGAAAACATAAAGTTACAAATCAACGACCAGATTTCACCTTGAGAATACAAGCGAACTCAAGTGCACTCAAATTCCCTAAAGAAAAACGTCATGCCCTTACCTGCACGACTGAAACCACGTGCCTAATAAACTGGCGAAACGTTTCAATAATGGAAAATACATTTAATGTGTGTGTTCTCTATTACTTCTTTAAATGCTCAGTGACCTTACTTCTCACTATTGTCAAACATGATAGCCAGATGGTCCAATCGAATGCATGGACTCAACCATGTATGGTCCAATCGAAATTATCCAACGTCTATAGTCAGCACGCATAAGATACAAAGTACACATTTCTGATTCTATCTTTCACTACACTCGTCTTGAACTTTGTAATTGATTTAGGCGTTCAAATGTGTTAATCTTGCAGGTCCACCCCGCGTCACTGCATCGGAAATCAACATTACATTGTCGCTTTCAAGATCCTACGTCATTAATCAACACATATTCTAATTTTATCATGGAATAACATTATTATATAATTATTTTTATAGAGTTATTCTTGAATATGAAACAAACACTCCCAATTTTACTTGCTAATAATTTATATTAGATTTTAAAATTGACTATAAAATAATTTCTTTTAATATCTTTTACTTCCTCTTGCATTAAACATAATAAAAAAATACTCATATTTAGTCAAATTTAACCAAACACACACATTTTATATATTTGTTTATATTTAACGTCATTATCCCTTTTAAGTGTATCAAGAGATAAGAAAAAAAAGTTGAACACTTCCATAACTATAAATATATTTAAAAAATATTTAAACACAAAATTCATATGTTAAATTCATTATCTATTTTTACAATAAATATGAAAATTGAAAAAGACATTTATAATAATATTATAATGAACAGACCAAGTATATAGTAATGGAAGCTTCTGTAAAGTAATCAATTATTTGGTTTTGGAAGTTGATAAGACAATAGGCTGTTTCCTTTGACTTCTGCTGTTTCATCTCTGAATAAAAATCCATTCAACCTTCCATTATTGTGTGACCTCTATACTTTCATATCTCTCTCTCTCTGCAGAATAAAAGAAGAAGAGAGAAAACTATGGGAAGAGCTCCATGCTGTGACAAAGCTAGTGTTAAGAAAGGTCCATGGTCTCCTGAAGAAGATGCAAAACTAAAGGATTACATAGAGAAAAATGGAACTGGTGGAAACTGGATTTCTCTCCCAAAAAAAGCTGGTAAGCACATGCAAATGATAATATATATATATTTATATATGAATGAATATTTACTTCTTGTTTTTTATTGGATTTTTTTCAATAAGGTTTGACAAGGTGTGGCAAAAGCTGTAGACTAAGATGGCTTAATTATCTTAGACCAAACATTAAGCATGGTGAATTCTCTGACTCAGAAGATAAAGTAATTTGCACCCTCTTTTCTAGCATTGGAAGCAGGTACTTTCTTTCATCTAATGTTTTCCAAATCAAGATCTTGATCTTGAATATTAGGCTTGAAACTTTACACTATTGATAATGTTACAAAATTTTCACGAACTGCAGGTGGTCAATAATAGCATCTAGGCTACAAGGAAGAACTGACAATGATGTGAAGAACTATTGGAACACCAAGCTCAAGAAAAAATTCATGTCCATGAATCAATCAGTGGAGATGAAATCTCAACAAGTTACCCTTTTATCCATTCTTCAAAATTCAACAATATCATCTCCCTCATCATTATCATTCACAGGTTCCTTTTCCTACTCATCAGCAGCAGCATCTTCAAGTCTTTTGAGTGGAAATTCCTTTACTTCAGTACAAGAAAGTTCCACTGGTCCCTCTCAAAGCAATAGCAAAGGCCAGATCAACCATGTCATAGATCAAGAGCTTGTTGAAAAGTATGATAATGATGATGATGATGATGTAGCTTTTGTAGCGCAGAATATTAGTGATGTTGATTATCTCTATAATGGTGGAAGTGTTAATCAGTGGATAGAGAAAGAAAATGGATTATGGGAAGAAAATCCATTTGATGAAATTAAAGAGCTAATAAGGACTAATACTACTAGTAGATGCAACAACTTTTTGTTTGATGAGTAAAAGACAGGAAAAAGTCATCAAGTTGTGATGGATGATGCTGACTATGTGGCTAAAATTGGACTGTGTTTCTTGTGTCTTTGTGATATTGGTTTTTAAGTATTGAACGAACAGAACCACTTTCTTTGTTTCATAGTGAATTTTACAAGTTTTTATTCTCACCTATTTAAACATAGAAATCTCCTACTAAATAAATAGAAAGAAAAATGTTTATCCTGGTGTCCCTTAACTTCCTAGAAAGTCAATATTGGTTCTTTAATTATTCAAAAAAACTTAATATGTTAATTCTTTTTTATAAATTAATGACAAAATTAGCGATTAATTTTTGAATTTTTAGGTCGTTAATTAAATAAAAAATAATAAATATGACATATTTTTTGAAGAGTTAAAGAATTAGGATACATATTTTTAAATTTAAGAAATCAAAATGAATCTAAAGATTAATATATGAGATTAAAAATAATATATATATATATATATATATATATATATATATATATATATATATATATATATATATATATATATATAAGTTTAATATGAGACTTTTTATTCAAAATATATTACAAAAATAGAATAAAGACAAGTTAACAATTAGAATGACAGACCAGACCAGTGAAGGATGATGATAGTGTTTGATAGGACTTTCCATCGAAGGCCCTCGTGGAAGATCAACAAAGTACCTGCAAATACTTTGACACTCAAGTCAATAATGATGGTAAGTTTAGATTTTTACGTTATAACAGTGTGTCACTGAAGTTGAAGCAATCTTAAGTTTTTATATGAGGTTCTAAAGTTATTCTAGGACAAAGAACGTATTATTTGCTATAGATTTCTTGGAGGACATATGTTAGAGGATCTTATAAGTCGTTATTATATGACGAATAACAAACACTGATGATCCCTTATCAGGTCGTGTCTTTATGAAATGTCCATCTCTTGGGTCTCCCACCGTATTAGGACATGGGTGACACAACTCTCTGTATATTGTGCCTTGGTTCAAATATGTCCATCTCCTAGACTGTCTATTTGTCGATTGCCTATCTATTAGGATGATTATCCGTTGGGTTGTCTATTTGTTGGGGTCTGGTTAGCCAATTTCCCGCATGTCCGACCTTGGCTCATATCGAACCAATATCCCTCTAAGCCTTTAGCTGATACAGTCAAGCGATGGTCTGATTCTGAGGTTTTCTTGGGCATGTAGAGGATTGATTAGAAATCCCTTAATGAGGTTATTGTTAATTGAACTTATTGGTTTGGTGTGACAACGGAATTGACTTGTAAGCATAGTCGTTGTGGTGTTTAACGAGTTTTTCCACTTGTATCAATATCTCAAAGGGTTCATAAATCTTTAAGATTGTGCTTTCATAAAAAAAAATACGCCTAATGTTATTGATATCATAATGTCTCTAATAATAATTCATCAACCAAGATGAAAATGTTCTTTTCCCTGCCATCAAAGTAGAATCCTCTAATCGAGGTGGAAATGGAGCCATTACCCATCGGCTAGTCGAGAAGTGGGTGTATCAGGGAAGGTTAGTATTCTCACTCAACTAAACATGGGAGTTTGGAGGGGGATATGGCTTGCTGGAGTTTAGGATTGAGCGTAGGAGCTTGTAGGGGGAATCCAAATTGTTGGAACTTAGGACTAAGATTCTTATTCAACCAAAGGGGAATACAACTTGTAGGGGATTATGACCGATATTCTCAGTAGATCACATGTAAGAGCTTGGAGTGGGAATTCGACCCTCTATCATTGAGGGTTGATAATCTCAATCAACCAAACATAAGATTTTATAAGAGGAATCCATGTCATTGAAGGTGAGGGTATGAGGTTGAGGGTTACAATTATCGCTTAATTAAGTGTATGAGTTTGGAGAGGGGAATTCAAATTGCAATCATACATAACAAAAACAAGTAGACATTCTAGATGAAAATTCATTAGAAAATTTATTAATTGATAGGGAATTAATTGTTCAAGGTGTTTTAATTGGTTAGATGTAAATCCATCTTGGTAGAGTAAATGGATCATTTTTATTTGTATAAGGGGCATTAAGAAATGGTTTGCCTACCATTTCTTGCACAACAAAAACAAAAATAAAAGACAACATCCTAAAAACTAGTGTTATTACTTTTAAGTAGTTATTATTTAATTAAATATAACTAGAATTTTTGAAGTATTTTTATGGGATATAAGGTGTCAAGGCCTTCCTCATCAAAACCGATAAGTTAAGTAGTGAAATTTAGTTTTGTGAGTTGTTTAATATGCTCTCGTCCCAACGAAAGAGTTAAGTGATGGAATTGACTCTATTATTGATGTTATTGTATCTACGAGATATTTGATATTACACAATTTTATGAAACATTTCACTAGTAATCATAAGCTATTTAATGATATGAATCTCTATTTGATGTATTTTCTACATAGGAAAAACTACCGATATGAATGTGAGAATAAAATCTTCTTTTAGATGTTCCATATTTTTGGATTTCTTAAATTTCACTCGCTTTAGATTCTTTGTTTGGAGGGAAGAGTATGTAACAATATTTATTCTCCTTAATCAACTTGTTTTGTAAGTGCACCATCATTATGTTTGTTGAATAACCTTGAAATTGAATGTTTAATGGATCTATGAAATAATACTTTTTCAATTTCCTTTCAACACACATCTAATGAAGGATCCTAATTAAATGTTAATGCAAATGTCAAAATTTTATGTTAAAGTATGAGAATAATGAACATAAATTGAAATCACTGTCAGAATTATACTTACGAGCACCACGATTGTATTACGGGTATGTCTAGTCAATCATCTTTCTTCAAAAATTCCACAACACAACTCTTATGAAGTATATATTTTTGTGCTAGTTCATGTTTTAATTTAAATATGCAAACATCTGGAATATCCTCTAACATACTATATACAGTACTATAAAAAGTGTTTTTAGCTAGGGGTTAAACCCCTCACTAATGCAAAAAAAAAACATCACAAAATAACAATTTGCAAGGGGATATGACTCCTAGCTAACAAGGGCATCACAGATAAATGACTAGAGGGTAAGCCCCTCACAAAATTGGCTAGGGGATAAGCCCCTTGATAAATATAACTCATAAAATTCAGCATAATACATTATAGACGTAGGAGCAGACTAGTGGCACAGGGTGACACATACATGTCAGGTATTTTGTGAGGGGATAAACCTCTAGCTAATGCATCTGCGTTTTGCATTTTGCATTTTGCGAGGGGTAAAACCTCTAACTTAGTATGACAGACATTTGCGAGGGGTAAAGCCCCTAGCAAATGCATATTCATTTTGGAATTTGTGAGGGGATTAACCCCTAGAAATATTATAATATAAATACTAAATTTTTTTGAAATATATAATACTAAATAATATATCATTTTCGAAATTAATTTTTTTATCATAACAACATTACACCAAATACTACACGAATCAATATCAAATACACCTAAAATCTTAAAAAATAAAAAATATATGTGTACCTTATATAAATGAACAATAATAATCTTGTCCTCTTTAATTTAAAGCTCCCTTTTGATAAAATTTAAATGATAAATTTATACATGCAACACATAAAATCAAAATATAATAAATAATTAGTGACATTAAATTATAAATTCAAAGAAATTGTAATAAAAAACATTAATGTTTACCTAATTTCATAATGATATAATATTTGAAATAAGAAGGAATTGAATGTTTGAGTAATAAGAGTTTTTTTTGCTTTGAGAGTGAAGAAGAGTGAATGTTCTTGCTGTGAGAGAGAAAAGAGTGGCTGAAGAGAAGAGAAGGAAAATGAGAGAGAAAGAAGGCGTCCTAAAGTCATTTATTGATGACAACTAGCGAGGGGCGCCCTCAAGCAAGTCACAACGGTCATAAATTGTGCGGGACTACCCCTAGAAAATTTATGATGTGTACAAAATGGTCCAGGTGTGTACAGTTTATGCAGTGATTTGCGAGGAGCTCCCCCACGTGACAATAATGAATAATATTTGTGAGGGGCTCCCCCTCGGTAATAATGATGTGTTGCAGGCGCGTAGCAGATTTAGCAGTTGTACTCAAAACACTTTTTTGACTGATTTGACTTAACCTTACAATTGGTGAGGGGTATCCCCTTGCTAATTGAACAGATATAATTATTGAGGGGGTACCCCCTTGCAAATGAATTTATTTTCCAGCCCATTTGCTTAAATTTTGGTGTTATTTCTTCTTTGCGAGGGGTGACCCCTAGCAAAGTCCAATTTCAAAATTAAATTTTTTTCTCCCATGTTTGCGAGGGGTCACCCCACATTCTTGTCTTATATGATTTTTTATATACTTTTTGAGTGTTGTGAGGGGTTTAACCCCAAGCAACGTTGTTTATTTAGTGAGAGTTTTACCCTTGGCAAAAACCCCTAGCTATACAAGGTTTTTCTTGTAGCGATAGTTTATGACTGTTATCTAGTTGAGGCAGTGTGGTCTCAATACTGTGAATCGAGGTTGAACAACTATCTTTCGTGTTTGCACCACCCATTATAACTTTCTCAAATATTTTCTCAGGCATTTCCAACTGGTCTGAATTTCGGTGGTTTAGTACACCCATTGATTTCAATTTTTGCATCATAAAAACAACCGAATACAATACAAAAATTAAAATAGACAAACAATAACAACAACATACAACACAAATATTTTTAATTATACTTATACCTTAATCACACTGTATGTTCACTTCTCTCGTCCAACCCGAACCAACCACTCTCGCTCCTCCCGCACCTCCTGCAACATCATTTCTCGCTCCTCCTGCAACATCCTCTCTCGTTCCCCCCTCTTCTCCTTATTCCACTTCTCCCGATCATGTCTTAATACCTCAATTATCATTTCAGCAACTATCTCTTCAGTTTCTCTCCTACGATTTACTTCGTTAATTAGTTGCGATGGTAAAAAATGTATCTTCAAGTCGAAGCCTCTTCCAAGATCACGGACACGCCCAACATGCTCCTGGATTCCTATAGGTTCTACCAATATGTCATGACGGGCTTGTGGAACAAAGCTACCAACTTTGTCTTGTTCAACCAGTACATCTGACAACACATTGAATTAACTAAAATTGAATTAGCAAAAATAAGTAATGCTGGAAAAAAGTATCTATTTTCAATCTTTTCAACCACTTCGTGTGTAACATCTGATGTGAACGAGTCATCTGGTCGCTAAAGTGCTCTCTTTCACTTCTCATGTCGTGATGGTGGAGATGAACTGCAATGAAGACTTCTAGATATATCTCCCAACTCTAGTTCCCTTTCTTTTCTTTTTTCATTAATCATCCTCTATTCAAGTTTATCATACCCTTCACGAGAGAATCTATGTGGATAGATATTTCTAGCTATATTATCCTTTTCTTTTTGGCTCTTAACCAAGAATTCAGGAGTGGTGTGAAACATTACAAAATCCCCCAAAACATCCTTATTAATAAATGGATACTTCACATATGGATGCTCTATGATATCTTTTAGTTTTTTTTAATATATTCATTTGTGAGTTGTGTCTTAAATCCCCCTCAAAGCTCACCAGCATATGCAATCCATTTATTTTTCAGTATTACTTTCCTCTTAAACAATAAACACTTTCGACATTTACATAATTAATAGAGTTGATATTAGTTTTAAACCAAAAAACTAAATGGTCACATATACTTGTAAAACAAATAAAAAATTCATAATTATAATAAATACTGTAATATTGGTCCATATGCTATCTTTCAAATCACCGTCAACCTCGTGCCAATTATCTATCGAAATATTCACTTTGCTTCTACCTTGTAATGTCACGTAACCCTTAAAATCATCAGCATTTTCACCATAGGTCTTTCTGGTTTTCATTTCAAAATTAACCGGGGAGCAAACATTGTTTTCGTGGGCTTTTTAAACCTTGATACACATCGTGGCACCTCTAGCTTTTATTTTACTTTTTATATTAACAGAGGTTGCAGCAGAAGTTATATGAGAGGTACTTGTCAAATCACCCATGTCTATGTAAATTAAGAAAAATAGCAACATATATATCAACTACAAGCACAAATGTTACCAATTGAACTTAAACCAATGTATTCCTTGTGATTCACATTAAGGTAATTAAAATTTTAAAATAACAATCAGACTAAATATTTTACATTTGTCTTTTGTGTTTAACAATAACATAGAAACAAGAACAATAAAAACATACACTTAAGTTCCTGACAAGTGTGTTATATAAAAGATGGATAGAAAGTTTGACATTAATCACCAAGATGAATTTTAATGACAATGTGGCAAACAAAACTTTATAAACTTTGTCTATAGAACACTTGTTTTTACTAAGGTTTACATTGGTTTTCTTAGTAAAGTGATGTTACGATATGTCTTGCTTTTCTTAGTTCAGACTACAATAACTAAACCACAGTCGAAATACACAACAAGTTATGATGAAACATATATGGAATAAAACATCTTACATTGAGGTGTACACTGACTCATAAAGAAGAAATACAACAATTAAGCCACAATCGAAATACAAGTTATGACGAAACATATATGGTAACCGTTTGAGTTTTATGAACATTTCAGTGGTATTACATTTCAAGCAATATTTTAGTGGTAACTATATTTCTAACAACAGTTCAAACAACGTTTCAGTGGTGAGAGATGAACATTTCTATGAGAGATGAACATTTCAGTGGTGAGTTACATACCTCAAACGTGATGATGAAGTTTTGACGAGTTTTAAAAAGAGATGATGTTCAAGTTGATGTTGGAAGAGTTGAGTTTGAAATGAGATGATGTTCGAGTTTTGATGAAAATCGCCTAGGATTTTTTTGAAGAGAATGACGATGAGGTTAAAGTGTTTGTTGATAGCTAAATAAAAAGTTAGAATCTAGTTCTCTGATGTATTCATGCAAAATATCAAACACATCAATTTTTAGGAAACACCAAGAGAATATATCAATTAAAAATTAAAAAAAAATATATAAAAGTCCCATATAGCGCCATATTCTAGGAATTCATTTAAATTAATTATCACGTCGATTTTAAGACGCAATCGAGGTAATAGGTTAATTAATAATTAAAAATAATATATACATATATATATATATTTAAAATGTTGATGCAAAAGATATTACCCTTTGGTTGGTCGATATAACCGAGGATAATACAAATAAATAAATAAATAAGACAAAGAAAGAGGCACCATGTGATTGGTTATTACTAAACCGAGAGAATATAACTATGAGGAGGTCGCTTTGAATCTCAGTTATTGCATTTTATGTTTTATATTTTATTTAATTGTAAATAAAATTAAATATATAGAGACAAAGATGATAAAAAATACTATGTAGAAATTTGATTTATCGAAGTTTAGTTATTCGCGTCTTTCTTCTCTTACCATCTTTGATTTATAAAAAAAAGTTTATACCATTTAATAAAAGAAAAAAATTCTTTGAACAATTTCCACAATATTAATAATGAAGTGTTTTATTTAATAAACAATCAACAGTGTAAAATTATAAATTTTAAAAGTCTCACAACTACTATTTCAAATTTATTAAAGTAGCGATTCACAATGATACAAAAATATAAATATTTTCAAAATTACATCTTAAAATTTTTCATAGATCTATAAAATATATTAATAAAAGAAAAAAAATTAATTAGGTTAATTGCGATATTAAATTTTAAATAAATTCAAATGTAATTTATTTAGTTATAGGCTACTGGATAGGATATATATTAATAAAAGAAAATATTTATTAAATTAATTGCAAAATTAAATTAAATTTAAAAACAATGTGGTGGCATTTTTTTTATAAAAGTAAAAATATACATAAAATGTAAGAACAAGGAATCGAACCCAAGATGTATTCCTACCAAAATAATATGGCCACCACTAAGCTACACTACAACAATATGTTAAAATGGAATTAGTGATATATATTCGTTAGTCTTATATTTATATTGACCCTATCTATCAAATTCGGGGCCCTAAAAAATCAGAGGCCGCCCCTGTATTGTATTATGACGTTGCAGAGACATACACCTCGGATCGAAGTGAAAACTTTATTATAAAAATATTATTTGTAGTTGTTTATTTATAAAAAAAACAATATTTATTTACTAAATAACCCATTTTTTTTAAAAAAATCACAAAATAACCCACATTTCAAATAATTTCCCAAACTACCCCACTTAAAAAAAAATCATCAAAGCATTGGTGTTAGACCAATTAGCGACTGCATCAAAATTTTAAGAGGATGTGACAATTGGATTGACTCTTATACACAGTGCTGCAAATCCAATTGACGCTTATCTATAGTGTTATAGTGCTAACTCCAATTGACTTGGCATTAGTGTGTGTTGTGTTTTTTTAAAGAATAATTCACATTTTATATAAAAGTCGGAATCAGTAATATTAATATTAGTATTAATATTATGTTACGTTTACATGGGAGCTATGACATGGGAGCAAGGTGCACGCCATAGCCAAAACACTCAACAATCATTTAACACCAATTGTCCCTCCTACTATAGACAAGAAGCTCAAACATCCCAAAACCAAAATATGCAACAATCAGATGACTATCAAACACCACGAAAATCATTTGAACATTTCTCCAACGAATCATTAACATTAACGTTGCCCTTCAATCGTCCCGACCGCATACGAATTACCCAAACACACCCCAAATACTCTATCATGGATCATGAACTCAGTTATGGCTATAACACGTTATTGTATACATATGACTTCATGGAATCGACTGAACTTCATGGAATTGACTGAACTTCTTCGGAAAAAAAAATATAATTTTGTATTTTTCAAAAAAATATTTTTTTAAGAATTGAAAAAAATATTTTTTTTAAAATTAGATAAAAAAAATCTATTGGATCATTAAAATATTTTGGATGGATTGGATAAATTCATGCTTATAAATGGATGAATTTAATTCAATCAATTAACTTAGTTTTTATGTAGTTGATGAATTAAATGGATTTTGTCTTAATTGATCCAATTGTCACCCTTAACTACACATAGACGCTAATTGGTTTGGCAACACTAGGTGCAAGAGCCGATTCAATTGGTGTCTTCTCTTAAACTTTGGATGCAGTCGCCAATCAAATTTGTGCCTCCTCTTAAATTTTTAGTATTGTCTCAATTGGTCTGACGCCAATATTTGCCAACTTTTTTTTTTAAAGTGAGATAGTTTAAAAAATTATTTAAAATATGGATTATTGAATAAAAAATAAAAATTGAATCATTTAAATAAAAACTTCTAAAAAATATATTATAATATTAATTAATCAATATATTTACACATATAAATCAAATATATTAATTATTTAATATATTTAAAAAAGAGATTAATTAATATGCACTGTCAGTGTAAAAAGTTTTACACTATCACTTCATCACCATCACCCGTTTGCATTACTTTATAGATTTTAAAATTAAAAGTCAAACTTGTCCCAATATCCAACAGTTATAATTTACTGACTGTGTAAAATTCTTTTACACTGACGGTCTATATCAATTAAATTCTTTAAAAAATAAACTATTTCTTATAAGAGATTAATTGATATACACCGACAGTGTAAAGATATTTTACACTGTCAGTTAATCACATTTAAAAAGTAATACAGAGGGGTGATTGTGATGTATTGACAGTGTAAAACTTTTTACACCGACCGTGCATAACAATTAATCTCTTCTTATAAATAAAGCTGGAGACAATATTAAATTAAAGTCAATCAAGTTTCTACATTGATTCGTTACTTTTATATGTTCTTTTTAACCGTTAAGTGAAGGTGATCCATCTAATAACTAGTTTATATATACATAAAGATAATCGAAACTTTTGACGTGATTTTTTTTCTTTTTTTTATTTATTATTTATCTAACTATTTTGCTTACAATTTTAACATTTCTTATTTAATTAAATATTTAAAATTCCAATCATAAAAATATTAAATATTGATAACATTTTTTGTTTTAGTTTTATCATTCATTTAAATATTTTATTTGATTCTTGTCATTATTATTTTTTACCAGTCAAATAACTTCATTTTTAAACCATTTTATAAAATTTTATAACTTCTAAAAACAGAAAGATGGATATATTATTGATATATAGTGTCTCATAATTGTGGCATGGCGCGGAAATCATGGAATATAACTTTGAAAAAAAAGTTGTTCTAGATTCGTAGACATCAGTTAGCCTGCAAGGACGTAGCATGTTATATGTATAATAAGACAATACATCGTCTCCGCAAAATATTTTTAAAAATCCTTATGAATAGGACATGAAAGAAATAGCTATTAAATTTGATATTGAAAGTGAGTTTTCTATAAATAAATCCAACTAGGGGGACATGGATTTTAAATAAATACGGTATTTAATTAAAAGCATGTGTATGTTTCAATAATTCAACTCATAAAATAATCACTAGTGGCCATATTCATAGCAATGGGATTCAAGAAATATATATTCTTGAGGATGTGAACGATGCCTTATGGTGAGTTGTTTAGAAGAAAAAACATATTAATTGAACGTTCCAATGGGAATAACATGTTGTATAAAAATATTAAGAAGTTAAATTTGACTTTGACCTCTTCCACTAGTTTAATTGCTTTCATGGTAAAGACAATATAATAGATCAAGTTTAATGAAGATGCACTCTCCATGCATATTAGGTTTTACACCGACCATAATAAAAACTTATCATAAACGTTTATAATAATTTTAAAAATAACTATAAAATACTAATTCTTATTAATAGAGATTAAAATGTTAAAATGCTATAGAGATTTTCGTTATGCACAAAAGCCACATCATCTTTTACGACTAGAATTCATTAGTCAAACTCATACTCAATTCTTATTTTGGGTCAGGTGACATTATTTATTTCCACCTTTTTCTTCCCGGAATCAAATGATGCTAGACTTTGTACTTCTATTAATTTTTGCTTGCGACATAGTATTCTTTCGCCTATACTAAAGGGGACATGAGTTCACAAGGTTTTTCTTTATCAGTTTGTCTTGAAAGTGTTTCTTCTCTATTATCTCACATTTTTTTGACTCTAGTGTCATCATTAGTTGGGGTATTTGACATTTAGGAAAGTAAAGTAGCAACTAGAATCCATAGATTATCGAATAAATTATGGTGTACTTGTGTGATGAGTGATAAGGTAGAAGTTGGAAGTTAAAGGCTCTAGAAAAAATGCATAGGATTCTGAAGCGTGTCTGACGTCAAGGGTTTTTCTTAGATGTTGTTTCACTCTTTTAACTGCAGAGGTTTCGAGGTATGATTAAGAAAAGTAAGGTTATGGAGCTTATTTTTCAAAATCTTAAATTTTGTGGCAATCTAGGAAACAAAACTTAGTAAGGTCTCCTCTTCTCTAGTCAATTCCTTGTGGGATAATTATTTATATGTTCTGCTTTTTGATCTTATATAGTTTGAAAGGTGGATCTTTATTCTCCTTCTCTTGTCTTAGTTTCTTAGTTGTTCGTTTGGAGTCTGGTGCTACTAGCTATGTGTACTATATAGTTAATGTTTATTCAAAGTGTCCCGTGATTGATAAGAGAGTTATGTGAATCGGTCTCTGCTCTTGTAAAAAAAAAGTTTATGAAGAGTCAATTGGTGTGTTTTGGGTGATTTTAACTTTATTTTCTCTTCTGAAGAAAGGGTGGGGTGGAAGATCTATCTAGTTCATCTGGGAATGTAGAAAACTTAGATTTCTCTAATTTTACCTCTCTTAGACAAAAAGATCACTTGGCTCCAACCCAATGGTGGGACACCTAGCAGACTTGATCATATTTTGATATCAAATGGGTGGTAGGAACACTGAGGTGATGTGTCCCAATAGCCCTTTCCTAGAGATGTTTCAGATCATCGTCATGTTATCATTAAGTATATAAATCATGTGCAAGGTCCTAAGCCTTTTAAATTAAATAATCATTAGTTATCTCTAAGTAGCTTTTTTGAGCTAGTTCACTCGACGTGGATTAGTACTGAGATCCGTGGATGAAAACTACTTGTTATGTTGGTGAAGTTAAAAGCTTGGAATGAACAGGTGTTTGAAAATCTTCATTCTTAGATTGAAAGTTTAAAAGAGGCGTTGAGTAATGTGGATTCTTTGATTGATCTTAGGACCTTATTTATTGAGCAGAATGAGGCTAGATATGGGCAATTGTGAATATATGGTCCTTATTAAGGATTAAATATTCTCAATTGTTTTAAAGGTCTAGGTCTAACTGGTTTTAGGAAGGCAACACTAATTATGACTAATTTCACGTTTCTATCAAATGTAGAGGTAGACGAAAAGCCATCATAGAAGGTAAGAAAAGGTTAAATTTAAGGGGGGTGTTATGTTGCGGAACCAGAAATGGAGAAGATTGTTAAAGCTACAGTGGAATGAAGCTTCGTAAGTGATTCGGTGATACGACTTCTTGGAGTTAAGGTTACAATCGTGATGAATCTTAAATCGGAGACGTTGATCTTGAGTTGGTGCTGCTAATCTCCGATACGGTGGACCCAATGGGGGAATGCCTGTATGGTTAAAATTCCAACACCCAAGTCAGTTTAGGGTTTAAGGTAATCATAACGAGAGTAGAGACTAGAGATTGTGTACCTAAAACCATCTTGTAATTGTATTTATACATTATACCAATAGAGTGGGCGAGATGAGTATGAATTATCTTATTGGGTCTTTAACCAACCCAGAATAGTTCCTCCCAACACTCGCCAGACACTCTGGATGTAGGGGAGTTTTTTAGAAATTGAGGTCGGCCTTCAGAAATGGTTGCCCATGCGTCAGTGGACATGCATCGCTTTGATTTTGCTTCTTACTTTTAATCTGATTCGTCTGATTGCCTTCATCTATATAAGGATATAGAAAATTTTGGGGAATTTTCACAACCTTTTAGATTGAATATCCCTTATTTCCTAAGAGTACTTCCATATTCTCTGAGAGTGTTTTTCCTGGAGTAATCACTATCACACTGTAGGACCCCAATTTTGGCCCTAAGATCCCTCATGGCCCATATCATATCATATCATGGCCTCAAGGATCATTGCATGCCCTAGCTTCCCTCATAGTGGGTGGGTCACCTTGTGAGTGTGGTTCTTGATCACCAAGCATGTTTTGCATTTGTATATTATTGATTTTCATCTGTCTATTAACCAAAAGTACAAAAATATTGTCATCTAACCATGTTACTTGCAGATGAAGCCAATTAGGTCAAAACAGTCAAATCAGTCATTAAGCAATGGATGGTGGCCATTCTTGCAGAATTTGGGCACCATGATCAATCATCAAGAGTTCATATGAATTGTGACATCATTTGGAATCAAGATATCAAGAGGTTAGGGCTTGGAATTCATCAGAACAGGGTTCAGTCAAGCAAAACCCTAGAAAAGTCAACTGAAGTCAACCTTGGTCAACTGTCCATTTAATCAGGGATTTGATGGTGGGATTTGGTCTGAGAGGTCTCATTCATGTCCATATAAGCTTCATATATCATGTCAAGCATCCACAGTGAAGAAAATAAAGTCAGACAAGAAATTTCCAGAAATAGAAAGTTGACCTGTAATTGGAATTTGCCAAAAATGGAAACTTCTTGATCCTAAACCTACATCATGATACAAGCTTCAAATGAATTTTTTCCCAACATGAAAGTTGAAGATCTTGTTCTCCCATTTCCAAAAAGTCCAAGAACACTCAATTCCCATGTATGGTTGGCAAGTTATGATCAATTCATTCTCCAAAATTTTTGAACTTCAAAAGGCCATATCTCTCAAACCATTTGGCCAAATTGGGTGGGGTTTTTTGCAACAAGTCACATTTGACCTCCTCTTTCCAAAAATGTCATCATCATTCACCAAAACATTACAAATCAAAATGACCTTTTTGAACTTGCATGATTTATTTTCAAGTGAGGGTGAAAAGTGAATTTTCCAAATAACCATTTCCAATCCATTTTGCCATTTGAATAAGTTCTGAATTGACATTTGAAACATGTTACAAAGCCCATTTCGTGCAGACATACGCCCCATTACCAACTTGGTTGAATTTTAGCAAATTACCAAAAACACTTCATTTAAGTTAATCATGATTAACATTCCATTAGCCAACACAAAACAGAAGTATATATGTTCATTTTCTGCAAAATCAAACCCTAGCAGCCACATTTCCAAGACAGAAAAATTCATTTCTCTCAAACACACCATTTTTGATTTTTGGAAATTCTGCTCAAACTTTCAAACACCACGATTATTGCTTGCTTGTTCCATCATTCATTAGCCATTTGGAAGCATTTTTGAGCACTCTTTCTCAACTGTAAGCAAGCGAAAACACACTGCTACTCAAGAACTCATTAATGGCAGAGTTGATTTGGAGTTCCTTCAAACATTCTTGAGCTAAAGTAACTTGATCATTCATCATTGCAAGCTGGAAAGAGCATCTGTTTTGAGCCAAACCACCAAACAACCACTGTAGCTCGACTGCACTTCACTTTTGGTAAGAACTCGATTCTCTCATTTCTTAAAACCATGATATGCTTCTTAAAGATCTCCTTGCCATGAGTATTATGAGCTTTAAATCACATGAAATGGTTGTGTATTTGGAAAGTTATGCTGATTTAAAGATTGATGTATGAATATGTTCTTGCACGATTCATGTTGATTAGCTCGATTCCATGGAAATTATTGTTGGATTTGTGTTAGCTATGCTTGGCTGAGTTGAATGGTATGATTAATTGCATTTTCTGGGTGAATTATTTTTGCACGATTTTTTTTTGGAGAAGATGAAGTGCACTGTAGCTCGAGAAACCCTAAAATGCATTTTCCAGATTTCCTGTTCACGTGTGCATGACACTGTTTTATCGCCTGGCCAATCAGAACATTCTATTTGCATGTGTCAAAGCGCAGCGTTTGGTTTAGTGATTCAGGATATTACAAAAATGCCATCCCCGTGCCATCGGTCTCATTAAGTCATGTGTGTTTTCAATATTCATTTCATTTTGTTACATCAACTTACAAAAATCATATCACATTCATTTTAAATCCAAATTTCATGAGACTTTTTGCATTGTGTTCATCTGGATCTCTACTTTTTTATCATGATTTTTCCTGATTTTTTTGGATGAGTGAATTTTAAATGGTATTAGGGTTTTGTTCATGTGCTCATATTTTGTACCTTTTGCCAAAACATTTGTGAAATGGTGATGCATTATCCAATGGTCTTGAAATTTTTTGTGCTTAAACTAGACACATTCATGGTGATTTGGGTATAGAGTTTGTGAATTTATCTTATCTGGTTTGTGAGTTATGGATTTTTGAATTAGGGTGTGACAATTTGTGTCACACCATTGATGTCCAACTTGATGATTTTTTATACCATGCTTCTTGAACTCCAATTGATCTGAATTTTTGCATGATTGAACTTGTGTATGTGTAGTTTACATGTGATTTTTCTTGGAATTATTTGTGGCATTTTCTAATTGTTTGAGATTTTTCTCCCCTGTTTGGTCATATGTTGACTTTTTGTGACACTTGTTCCCATTTCATTTGTGAAATTCTCATACTTTATTAGATGGATTTGAAATTTGACATGTGATTAGTAGACATCTTAAGCTTTGCCATGGTGTTGATCCCATTCATTTCTCATATGTTATCACTGATTTATGATTTTTTGAAGTTGATACATGTTTGGTTGACTTCTTTGAGCATGCTTAAACTTGCCTTGCCTTTCTGATTTTCATTGACCATCTTCCCATGATCCAAATGAGCTGAAATTTGATATGTATGTCATGTTATGGATTATGATTGATCATGAATTATTTGATGATTTATTGAAATGTTTGTGATTGGTTTTGAGTTAAGTCTTGCTGTTGACTTCTATGAGCTTCCATATGCCATGCCTTGACTTCTTTTGCTTATGAAATCATGATGGTGAATGATATGAACATGAAACCAATTGAGTTTGCTTCTTGATTGTTTAAACTTGATTTTGATTGGATTTCACTTGCTGTTTTGACTTTCTCATCCCCTTTTTACCCTAGGCTTGTCCTAGTGGTCTTGTTGCTCATGTTTGAGTTCATGTTTTCAGGTTAAGCGACAATTGCTTCAAAGAGATCATACAAATTTGATTAAGCTTGTTTGTTTATCATGACTAATGTGTTGTTTGTGTAGGTTGCTTGGTTCACAAGCTTTGAGCTTTGTGCATTGCACCTTTTAATCAATTGTTTTGACTGTTGATCTTATCTCCTTTTGCTTTCACTTTTGAATTGTGTACTGATTCTGTTTGACTATTTCAGGTACCATTAGTTGCTTAGTTCTTTGAACTTGCTTTGTTTTGCTTAAATAGCAATTTGCATTGAGGTATAATCCCTTTTCTTCATGTAGTCTGGAAGACCTGGCCTGTTACTTGGCCAGGCAACTGTCTGAAGTCCTCCTTAAGAGGCAATGCTTGTGTGTGTTTATATTTGTCCCAAGTAGGAAAAGTCCTTCAAATAAGGCAATTGGTAGATCAAAGAGATAAGCAATCTATCTCCTACTATTCTGTGAGTCTTCTCCATGCTCCCATTACATGGTTGTAGCATTGAGATCCTAACCCAAGATCTATAGAGTCTAATATGTGGAGAGAGTTCCTACTTTCTGAACTCCCACACTTTCTGATATTCAAATGCTCTCCCTGACCAGGGATAAGAGCAATGAGGCACACCCCTCATCTCCTTTCATCTGCTTCACCTTAGCCCCTCAATGGCAAGGTTAAGAGCACTAGTGACCCTATTCCAGTTGGCTTCAATGCCTAACCCTTTTGTATGAGCCTCCTTGTTTGGTTATAGTGTGTGCTGAATGCTTTCATTGATTGATTGTAGCTTCATATGCACATGTTTGCTTGCATGCTTTATGCATTTATCATCATTAATTGCTCATTAGTGCATGATCATCTCATTTGTCTTTGTGACCTTATCATTGTTGTTTACCCATTGAGGACAGTTGTAAGACCATTCCTTTGGCCATTGCTCCTAGGATATGGAAGTGAGTATAAGACCATCACATTGGCCACTCATCTCATCTTTTCTTTGATGCATTTGTTTGTTGTATGTGAGGATGCAATTGTAAGTCCCTGCAAGTTGGCATTTGTATTCCTAGGACCATACTGTGGAGGTTAGAGTAAGCCCAGATAGATTGGCATCTGACATCCATGTTTTGCTTTCGTTTATGTGAGGATGCAACTGTAAGTCCCTGCAAGTTGGCTGTTGCTTTCCTATGATCATATGTTGGATATTGGTATAAGTCCAGACAGATTGGCATCCGGTATCCAAGTTTCATTTTGTTTTAGGAGATTAGTATAAGTCCATTGAGTGGCCTCTGATATCCAGTTCTGTTTTAGGAGATTGGTGTAAATCCATCTAGTGGTATCCGATATCCGCTTTTGTTTGTGAGATTGGAGTAAGACCATTGAGTGGCATCCGGTATCATTTTCTTGCTTACATTATTATTGCTCATTGCCTATTCCAAAGGACACACTTGAATCATCTTCTATATGATCTCAAGAGGTGAACCTTCTAAGAAGTTTTACAATCCATCTTCATCCATTCATCCTCATTATGTCCTAAACCTTTTCACACCTTACTTTCAAACTTGAGATAGATATTGTGCAAACGTCTTCATGTTTTCAAACTAAAAACCTGGACCCCAAGTCCTTGACTTTTTTTCAAACTCCATTTCATAACACTTCTTTTGAATCAATCTTAATCATACTTTGACCCTACTTTCATAATCACAATCAATTAACTTCACCCACTCACTTGTTTTGGCTTTGTCCATTGTTAATCTTTTCATGCATTAGCCATAGGTTTCAATTATCATTGTGGTTGATGTAAACCTCACCCTATCCTTAGTGAGTCGACTATAAGACTTCCGTACTGAAAACAGGGTTAACCCCTCTAGTACGTCGAAGCTATCCTCGCATGGTGGATGTTGGTCTTGGTCGAGTTTTCTCCCATTGATAATGAAGAGCCTCAGTGCTATTGTTTAAAATTGAATCCACCAACTTTTGGAAATCTTTTAGCCGAACTACGGCGTTTTGATCCTTACCTTTGATGGAAGGTACGTAGGCAACGGGTTCATCCGTTCGAACACAAAAATAACTAACTTGCATATTCTTTTCTCATCATCCCAATCATGTTTGCACAATACTTATGTCATAACAAATAACAATTTTACACAACAAGTGTGAAAAGGGCTCCCTAGGAGTACCTAGGACGTAGTGGGTGCCTAACACCTTCCCATTGCGTAATTTACCCCTTACCCAGACTCTCTGATCTTTTTATTAGTTTTCTACGCGTAAAACTTCTTAGGCTTTTGTTCGCTTTTTAGCCAGTCCTTTGGATAAATAAAAGTGCGGTGGCGACTCGAAATTCATTGTATGCTTTGCTTATGGTTTAATCAATAAATCATATAGCGACGAATACACCACTACAGAAAAAGTGGCGACTCTGCTGGGGAAAACAAATCGATCCCTGGTTGTATTGCCTACTTTTCACCCTTGTTGTGCTATATTATTATTTGTTTTATGACATATTTTTGTACAATTTGGGATCACTGTATTGATTGTAATGCTTGAATTGCTTGATATACAAATGCTGTTTGCTTTGGTGATCTGTGAGACGAGTTCTGTACCCGAACTCGAGTGCACTCTAGGATAGGAGAATGGCATAGTCTCGTTGACTGGTGTGGAGTATTCCTTAGCCAGTTGACTTGCGAGTCCATTCACTTGGTGGAGGTCATGTTGGATTAATAATGTCACACAAGTTATTTGTGGTTAGGCATTATTCTTTCAATCATGTGCCGCAGAAGCCAAGGACCTTAGTTTACCAAACCCATCTTGGCCTATTTTTTTAGGAACGTAGTGCGGAGGTCGTTCAGATGTAAGTTCTGATACGATTGCTACGCGATACTACACTCATGAGAGTTTCTCTTGAGAATATTCTTGGAATACGAGTATTCGTTCCTTCGATAATATTCGAGAGATGGAACGATGATTATGGGAACCTCTGATAGAACATGTCTGGCAGGTTTAAACCCTAGTACGCTCCCTTTGGGTGGTTCTTAACCAAGACTACATGCTCGTGACTCTCAACAAACCCGTGATTCGTGGTTGAGTCGTTCAAACATTGTTAATATCAATGGAACCCGGATCAGGTGTAAAACCTAAAATCCACCAAAGCGGCTGGTTGATATTAAGGATGTTTGAGCCGGTTCATGTATCGTTAATATCAATGGAACTTGGGTGTCGATAAGGTGAAAACCTAAATCCACCAAAATGGATGATTGATATTAGGGATACAATGAGCTTTCCCACGACCTTTGTTTGGCGTGCCTTGCTTGATCCTTGAGTGTGATTGTTGCATTCATGCATTCACGCATTCATGTCATCAGAAAAAGAAAATTTTCAAGGAACTCAAAGGAGTTTATTTGCAAAAAATTCTCAAACATGAAAAAACCGGGAATTTTTTTTCACCTGATGTATCTGATGAGATATTCTCATGTATGATCAAAATGCTTAAACATTTCAAAGTTTGCAGATAAAACCCTCGGGTTCCTTTGATATAAAAACAAGCATATGCACAAACACTTCATGCATCATTTGCATAAGCGGGTGTTTTGTTCCGGTCTCCCGTCCTGTGGTCTGACCCTGCGATCTTCATTTATTTTGAAGACGCACCTTGCCGGTACTATACCAGAGCCGATTCTGCCAGATTGATGGATCATCCTGAGCAAGAGGATTGTGAACTCAGAGAGATATTTGCCAGACTTAGTATTGTTGATGGATTTATTCCTGGTTAACCAATCCCGGGATGGCATTGGCTACTGTTCTGGGGCACTTTAATGAGCAAGGTTTGTTCGCAAGTGGAGGATTCATCCATGATGATCAACCTGAAGAAGAGGCTGCTGCTATCTTGGAAGAAGATGCAGAAGACGTGAACAATTTCATCATTCCTGGTGGTGTCTGCCACAATTGGGTCGCTGTAGATGTTCCTACAGTTATCCATAGATCAGAGTAATTGTTCACTTTGTTTAAAACCCTTCTCCCATGCCAAAAGGAGAAGTGATGACATTGTTGGCAAAGCATATATACAATGATGTTTTCATTCAATTAATGCATTGTTTAACATTTGTTTTTCCTTTGTTTTCACTTTTTGTTTTTTGCATGAAATCAGTGATCACAAAAAACCATGAAAAACAATAAAACAACATTTTTCATCTGCATAAATGATTTGCTTGTTTAAATTCAAATGCTTTTCATTATCCAGAATCATTATGCAGGGATTTCTAAACCCATTGAACATAATGATCCAACACCATCTCCCAATCTTGAATTCTTTGTATTCGAGGCAGAGGAAGATGATGTGAAGGGGATTCCTGATGAGATTACCCATTCTTCTCGAGCACGAAAGGAGCTCATTCAACTGTATCATGAGAATCAG
The DNA here is from genome assembly GCF_024323335.1 of Lathyrus oleraceus. Taxonomy (NCBI): domain Eukaryota; kingdom Viridiplantae; phylum Streptophyta; class Magnoliopsida; order Fabales; family Fabaceae; genus Lathyrus; species Lathyrus oleraceus. The sequence continues at coordinate 132,095,497 of NC_066581.1, forward strand.
CAAAACAGTCAAACTGGGGCATTGCAAATGCAATCAAAAAAAAAAAAAAAAGGAGGGTGAAAAATAAGAAAAAAAACAAAAATCAGGAAAAAAAATTTCAAAATTTTTCCAAAGGAAAAAAGAAAAGTATACCCTCAAGTCCCTGGTTGACTGATGTTGAATGGATTCAGAGTCGTTACGACCAGTTGAATTTAATCGAAGAGAAGCGATTAACTGCCATGTGTCATGGTCAGTTGTATCAGCAGAGAATGAAGAAAGCATTCGATAAGAAGGTCAAGCCTCGGGTGTTCCGAGAAGGTGACCTCGTGCTCAAGAAAGTTTTGTCTTTCGCGCCCGATTCCAGGGGCAAGTGGACTCCAAACTACGAGGGTCCATATGTTGTTAAGAGAGCCTTTTCAGGCGGTGCTTTGATGCTTACAACAATGGATGGGGAGGATTTCACTCATCCTGTGAATTCAGATGCAGTCAAGAGATACTTTGCCTAGAAAAAAAAGTATACGCAAATGAAAAACAGAATAGCTCGCTAAGTTGAAAACCCACAAGGGCGACTTAGGCAAAAATGAGCGTCTCGGTGGAGAACCCGCAAGGGTAATCCAGGCAAAAATTAGAGACTTGAAAAAAAAGAAGAATATTTGCATCCCGCTAGATTGAGTACCTCACCCTGGGGCAATCTAGGCAAAAATTAGGGATTTGGCAAGTAACTGCACCCTGACAAGACTTTCTGGTTTATCAGTCGTCATTTCGTCAGAAGATTCTCGATTCGTCGTCAACCGAAGCTTCGGATACATCGAGATTCAAATTGGTAGAGAAAGGATCATTATGTTCAATGTAGCCCTCTTCCAATATATATCACTGATTTCAAATTTGTACAGATCTATGGAGTCTTGCCATTTGCAGGCTACCATTCCATCAAATCAATTTGAGCTTTTTATCCAATTATTTGCACTCTTATTTGTTTCAATTCAACAAATATTTTGCATGTTTTAAATTGATAAAATGTCATTGTTTTAAACAAATTAAATTTTTCAAAACATTGTTTTAAACAAAGTGAATATTCATAAAATTGAAAGGATACTCAAGAATATCTCAGTGCTCTCCCGAGGGTGGCATGATTTCCAACAGGTAAGACATTTGTTCATACTCCTGGTTTGGTTGTATCTTCTTTCTTCAGATCTTTGTTGGGGTTGTTCCTCAAACAGAGTTGTTGGTGGGGTTGTGCCCCAGTATAGTCGCAAGCAGAGTGTTGTTGAAGACTTCGTTTTCTCCAGCAGCAGTTTTCCCCAGCATGGGTGTTTTCTTGTGAGTTTCGGCGGTTGATGGTTTGTCATCCTGGTGCCCCGTCACTTTCTCCAGTGGGTCGCCTGCCCCAGACTTTATTTGTCTCCTCAGCACAATCACGAGTAGAGCTGTTATTGATATCCCCATCGGAGTCGCGAGCAGAGTTGTTGTCACTCTTCCCGGTGCAGTTGCCAGCGGAATGGTCTGTTTCCTCAGCGCGATCGCTTTCTTTTTGAAGACTCGATAAGTCAGCGGTTTGATACCCGGTACTTTACCTTTTCCCCGGCGAAGTCGTCTGCGGAATTGTTGCTATCTCTCCATCAGAGTTTTTCTCTTCAGCAGTGCCAGGAATTATTTTCTTATTCAGTGGTTGATTGGGTTGACATCCCAGTATTTCATCCATCTTTTCCTCAGCGTAGTCTGCAGAACGTTTATTGTGGCAGCTTCGCCTACTGAATGCTCCTTCGATCCCCAGTATGGTCGGATGATGGCTCTAGCATCCCGAGAACTGATTGATTTCCTGACTGTTTGTGATCCCCAGTAGAGTGGCTTATATTGCAGAATCTACTTGTTGTGATCAGTTTGCTATGTGTATTCTCCCCAAGTAGAGTGGCTTATCTTGCAGAATCTACTTGTTGTGATCAGTTTGCTATGTATATTCTCCCCAAGTGGAGTGGTTCGTTGCAGAATCTACTTGTTTGATCTGTCCTCCCTCAGTGGTTTGTTCCCCAAGAGAGTAGCCGACAGTTTTCCCCAGTATAGCTGCTTATGCAGTTAGATTCTATTTGGATGATATCATTCTCCCCCAGTGGGTTGTTCCCCAGCGGAGTTATGTGGAGTTGCTTCTACAGCAGTTCGTGCTTGTGCAACGCACTTTTGTTTCTCAGTTAACACTGGGATCCCCTGCAGATATCTTGGGTTTTCTCTTGTTCTCCAACAGATTCGTCTTGGTGGCTGCTTTGCCTGTTGTGACTTTCTGTACCTGGATTGGGTTGTTTCCTGATATCTCTGATCCTCTGCTTCTTCAGCAGTACTTGCAGATCTTTGCTTTACAGCATGTAGATCTCCGCAGATTGGCTCTCCAGCTGGTTTTTCCCCTGGAAGTATAATACCGGGCGTTTGGTTCCTGGACCTGTTGTGTTAGAATTGTCTGTTTTGTCAGCATTCATCAAACATAAATCACGCATATTCATGCATATTCATAAAACATTCAGATATTCATGTTGCATTTCTTGCCATATATCCTTTGTTTGTTGTTCCCTGCTTTTGGGGTGATGTAAATCTCTTTACAAATCTCCCCAAGCAGATGTCGGGTGTTTAAAATCTCTCCATATAGAGTCAGCCCATAAGCAGAAAATGTTGCCTTTCCTTCTGCAGTTCCCCACTGAGATATATCCTCGTGGATGACGGTTTCTTCCGTTTCCTCCCAACACATATATTGGGATGGATTTTCCTATTTGAGTTACATCCTCATTAGGACATGTCTTGATTCAGTCCGTCTTTTCGGATTATTCCCGAATTGGCTATTTGTCAAATGTCTTGTGCTTCCCAGTGGGTTGTTCCCCAGCGGAGTAGTTTTGGGCCTCTACCCTCATACCGGTAGTTATAAGTCCTATTTTTCCTGGCTTTCTTGACAGAATTTGTGGTTATACACCTTTTATTCCCCAGCCAGAGTTGTTGGTTTTCTACCTAACAGTCGGTAGTTGTAAATTCTATTTTCCTGCTCTTCAGCAGTTTGTGGTTTGTTATAAACCCTATCTTTGTTTCCCGTGCGGATTTGTGATTTGTTCTATCCCCACGCGGAGTTGTTGGTCTTCTACCCCGTATTCGGTAGATGTAAACCCTAATTTTGTGGTTATCTCCACCCTTTTGGCCCTCTGCCTACAAACCAGCAGTCGTAAGTCCTATCTTTGCGGTTTTTTCTACCTACAAACCGGTAGTTATAAACCCTGTTTTCTCCACTTGCAGAGTTAACTTTGTTGTTCATCCCAACCGATGACAATTTCCCTTGTGGTTATCTTCATCTAGTTCTTGATGTTGATTTTTTCCTTCGCTTGGATAAGTTTCTCAGATAAGCACTTATATCCCCAGCAAGCCTTTTGTGGATAATTGTCGTACGCTAGCAATTTTATCCCCAGCGGGTCCTTTCACCTTTTGTCAGTGATTGTGTTCCCCGGATCATTGATTTTCATCAATGCATCCCAGCGAGTCTTCTTTCATTCACCCTCTTGTTGGTAATGTTTGTTGCTCCCTTTGAATGGTCATCATTATCTACCTATTCTGGTATCCCGATGCCTTTCTTTTCGGATTTTATCCTATAAACAACCTACAACCCGGTTAAGGATAATTTTCCATGCGAGGTTATTATTCACGTTTTGACGGCTATGAATAATATATCTCATGCACTCTTCAGTCGAAGCCTTTTGTGTTTTCTTTGTTGAGTAAGATTCGTTATTTCCCCTTTGCGGAGTCGAATATTCTTGTTGTCGGATAATTGCCGGATGCTTGCAATTTATCCCTTTGAGTTGTCTTTCGTTTACCCGGATGCTTGGTATCGATTGTCTCTCTTTTTGGTTAGTCACCTATTATATACTTCGGTATCTCTGGTGTCTTTTCTTTTCGAGTATATTATTCACGGTCTGCCGGTAATGAATAATATATCTCATGCGCTCTTTAGTTGGAATCCTTTGTTGATTTTCCCCAGCTGAGCAAGATTCACATTCTCTGTAGAATCGAATATCCATCCTTTAACCAGTTTGTGTTTTGGATGATGTGTGTTTTGGCATATATACCAATCCACGTTTTCGGTAGATCACCTATTATATACCTTGGTATCTCTGGTGTTTCTTACCATGCGAGTTTATTATCTACGTTCTGACGGTAATAGATAATAAATCTCATGCGAGTTTTCTTATCCACGGTCTGCCGGTAATGGATATTGTATCTCATGCACTCTTTGGGTTTGTGTCCCCAGTTGAGTAAGATTCGTTTTTCCCGTTGTGGATTCGAATGTCCATCCTGTAAGTCGATTTGCTTTTTTTCAAGCCCTCCTTTCGGATGATGAGTGTTTTGGCATATATACCAATTCACGTCTTTGGTTAGTCACCTATTATGTACTTCGGTATCTCTGGTGTCTTTTCCTTTCGAGTATATTATTCACGGTCTGCCGGTAATGAATAATATGTCTCATGCGCTCTTTGGGTTTGTGTCCCCAGTGGAGTAAGATTCATATTCCTTGTGGAATCGAATGTCCATCCTATAAACAAGTCTGTTGTTCTAGCTTTCTTCGGGATGATGAGTGTTTTGGAACACAAACCAATTCACGATTTCGGATCTTATCCTATAAACAACCTACAACCCGGTTCAGGATAATCTTCCTTTGTGAGTATTCTATCCACGTTCTGACGGTAATGGATATTATATCTCGTTCGCTCTAGGGTCAATCTTTTGATTGTTTTCTCCGCAGAGTAAGTTTCATATTCCTTGTGGAATCGAACGTCCGTCCTATAAACAAGTCTGCTGTTCTAGCTTTCTTCAGGATGATGAGTGTTTTGGAACACAAACCAATTCACGATTTCGGATCTTATCCTATAAACAACCTACAACCCGGTTCAGGATAACTTTCCATGCGAGTATATTATCTACGTTTTGACGGCTATAGATAATATATCTCATGCACTCTTTTGTCGAACACTTTGTTTGTTTCCCCAACTGAGTAAGATTTGCATTCTTTATAGAATCAAATATCCATCCTATAAACAAGTTTGCTTTCGCTCTCTTCAGGATGATGAGTGTTTTGGAACACACACCAATTCACGTCTGTGGTCGGTCACCTGTTACATACCTACAACCCGGTATCCTTGGTGTTCCTTCCTTTCTGCTCCCTATTTTGACCTCGGTCCCCCTGCGGAGTCAGATTTTCCTGAGTTTATGTACCTTTTCCAGGTCTTTCTCAGATGCTTGGTTGATTGATATCTCTCACCCTTATACCGGTCTTAGATATTCATTCTTCCGGAGTTTGTTACCCTCATACCGGTAACACCTCATTCTTTGGTGCTTCCTCAGTGAGGTTTTCCTGTTGCTTCTCCCCCAGGAGTCAGCTTGTGTCTTTCCAATGGATTTATTTTCCTTTGGAATTCTTTTCCCCAGTGTGAGTCCTTCACTCCCCGGTGAGGTCTCCAGTCTGTTTTCTGTTATTCCCTAATCAAAGTCGTGTCTTATTCGCGCTGTGTCAGTTTTGTTTATCCCCAACAAGAGTCTTGTTAGAGTCTCTGTTCCTGGTGAGTGTATTACTCCGATGGATCGTCTTTTCTTCTGTGTGAATCATATATTCCCCACAGAATTTTTGTCTTTTGCATGCATACATTTGCATCATGAGGTCTCTTAGGGACCAAAATTTGTCTCATTACTGTTATTTAAGCCCATTCTACCGCGTCGAGATGAAGATTTCTAAACTTCACTTCTCCGGCTAGAATGACCTTAAATAGGGGCATCTGTAGGACCCCAATTTTGGCCCTAAGATCCCTCATGGCCCATATCATATCATATCATGGCCTCAAGGATCATTGCATGCCCTAGCTTCCCTCATAGTGGGTGGGTCACCTTGTGAGTGTGGTTCTTGATCACCAAGCATGTTTTGCATTTGTATATTATTGATTTTCATCTGTCTATTAACCAAAAGTACAAAAATATTGTCATCTAACCATGTTACTTGCAGATGAAGCCAATTAGGTCAAAACAGTCAAATCAGTCATTAAGCAATGGATGGTGGCCATTCTTGCAGAATTTGGGCACCATGATCAATCATCAAGAGTTCATATGAATTGTGACATCATTTGGAATCAAGATATCAAGAGGTTAGGGCTTGGAATTCATCAGAACAGGGTTCAGTCAAGCAAAACCCTAGAAAAGTCAACTGAAGTCAACCTTGGTCAACTGTCCATTTAATCAGGGATTTGATGGTGGGATTTGGTCTGAGAGGTCTCATTCATGTCCATATAAGCTTCATATATCATGTCAAGCATCCACAGTGAAGAAAATAAAGTCAGATAAGAAATTTCCAAAAATAGAAAGTTGACCTGTAATTGGAATTTGCCAAAAATGGAAACTTCTTGATCCTAAACCTACATCATGATACAAGCTTCAAATGAATTTTTTCCCAACATGAAAGTTGAAGATCTTGTTCTCCCATTTCCAAAAAGTCCAAGAACACTCAATTCCCATGTATGGTTGGCAAGTTATGATCAATTCATTCTCCAAAATTTTTGAACTTCAAAAGGCCATATCTCTCAAACCATTTGGCCAAATTGGGTGGGGTTTTTTGCAACAAGTCACATTTGACCTCCTCTTTCCAAAAATGTCATCATCATTCACCAAAACATTACAAATCAAAATGACCTTTTTGAACTTGCATGATTTATTTTCAAGTGAGGGTGAAAAGTGAATTTTCCAAATAACCATTTCCAATCCATTTTGCCATTTGAATAAGTTTTGATTCGACATTTGAAACATGTTACAAAGCCCATTTCGTGCAGACATACACCCCATTACCAACTTGGTTGAATTTTAGCAAATTACCAAAAACACTTCATTTAAGTTAATCATGATTAACATTCCATTAGCCAACACAAAACAGAAGTATATATGTTCATTTTCTGCAAAATCAAACCCTAGCAGCCACATTTCCAAGACAGAAAAATTCATTTCTCTCAAACACACCATTTTTGATTTTTGGAAATTCTGCTCAAACTTTCAAACACCACGATTATTGCTTGCTTGTTCCATCATTCATTAGCCATTTGGAAGCATTTTTGAGCACTCTTTCTCAACTGTAAGCAAGCGAAACACACTGCTACTCAAGAACTCATTAATGGCAGAGTTGATTTGGAGTTCCTTCAAACATTCTTGAGCTAAAGTAACTTGATCATTCATCATTGCAAGCTGGAAAGAGCATCTGTTTTGAGCCAAACCACCAAACAACCACTGTAGCTCGACTGCACTTCACTTTTGGTAAGAACTCGATTCTCTCATTTCTTAAAACCATGATATGCTTCTTAAAGATCTCTTTGCCATGAGTATTATGAGCTTTAAATCACATGAAATGGTTGTGTATTTGGAAAGTTATGCTGATTTAAAGATTGATGTATGAATATGTTCTTGCACGATTCATGTTGATTAGCTCGATTCCATGGAAATTATTGTTGGATTTGTGTTAGCTATGCTTGGCTGAGTTGAATGGTATGATTAATTGCATTTTCTGGGTGAATTATTTTTGCACGATTTTTTTTTGGAGAAGATGAAGTGCACTGTAGCTCGAGAAACCCTAAAATGCATTTTCCAGATTTCCTGTTCACGTGTGCATGACACTGTTTTATCGCCTGGCCAATCAGAACATTCTATTTGCATGTGTCAAAGCGCAGCGTTTGGTTTAGTGATTCAGGATATTACAAAAATGCCATCCCCGTGCCATCGGTCTCATTAAGTCATGTGTGTTTTCAATATTCATTTCATTTTGTTACATCAACTTACAAAAATCATATCACATTCATTTTAAATCCAAATTTCATGAGACTTTTTGCATTGTGTTCATCTGGATCTCTACTTTTTTATCATGATTTTTCCTGATTTTTTTGGATGAGTGAATTTTAAATGGTATTAGGGTTTTGTTCATGTGCTCATATTTTGTACCTTTTGCCAAAACATTTGTGAAATGGTGATGCATTATCCAATGGTCTTGAAATTTTTTGTGCTTAAACTAGACACATTCATGGTGATTTGGGTATAGAGTTTGTGAATTTATCTTATCTGGTTTGTGAGTTATGGATTTTTGAATTAGGGTGTGACAATTTGTGTCACACCATTGATGTCCAACTTGATGATTTTTTATACCATGCTTCTTGAACTCCAATTGATCTGAATTTTTGCATGATTGAACTTGTGTATGTGTAGTTTACATGTGATTTTTCTTGGAATTATTTGTGGCATTTTCTAATTGTTTGAGATTTTTCTCCCCTGTTTGGTCATATGTTGACTTTTTGTGACACTTGTTCCCATTTCATTTGTGAAATTCTCATACTTTATTAGATGGATTTGAAATTTGACATGTGATTAGTAGACATCTTAAGCTTTGCCATGGTGTTGATCCCATTCATTTCTCATATGTTATCACTGATTTATGATTTTTTGAAGTTGATACATGTTTGGTTGACTTCTTTGAGCATGCTTAAACTTGCCTTGCCTTTCTGATTTTCATTGACCATCTTCCCATGATCCAAATGAGCTGAAATTTGATATGTATGTCATGTTATGGATTATGATTGATCATGAATTATTTGATGATTTATTGAAATGTTTGTGATTGGTTTTGAGTTAAGTCTTGCTGTTGACTTCTATGAGCTTCCATATGCCATGCCTTGACTTCTTTTGCTTATGAAATCATGATGGTGAATGATATGAACATGAAACCAATTGAGTTTGCTTCTTGATTGTTTAAACTTGATTTTGATTGGATTTCACTTGCTGTTTTGACTTTCTCATCCCCTTTTTACCCTAGGCTTGTCCTAGTGGTCTTGTTGCTCATGTTTGAGTTCATGTTTTCAGGTTAAGCGACAATTGCTTCAAAGAGATCATACAAATTTGATTAAGCTTGTTTGTTTATCATGACTAATGTGTTGTTTGTGTAGGTTGCTTGGTTCACAAGCTTTGAGCTTTGTGCATTGCACCTTTTAATCAATTGTTTTGACTGTTGATCTTATCTCCTTTTGCTTTCACTTTTGAATTGTGTACTGATTCTGTTTGACTATTTCAGGTACCATTAGTTGCTTAGTTCTTTGAACTTGCTTTGTTTTGCTTAAATAGCAATTTGCATTGAGGTATAATCCCTTTTCTTCATGTAGTCTGGAAGACCTGGCCTGTTACTTGGCCAGGCAACTGTCTGAAGTCCTCCTTAAGAGGCAATGCTTGTGTGTGTTTATATTTGTCCCAAGTAGGAAAAGTCCTTCAAATAAGGCAATTGGTAGATCAAAGAGATAAGCAATCTATCTCCTACTATTCTGTGAGTCTTCTCCATGCTCCCATTACATGGTTGTAGCATTGAGATCCTAACCCAAGATCTATAGAGTCTAATATGTGGAGAGAGTTCCTACTTTCTGAACTCCCACACTTTCTGATATTCAAATGCTCTCCCTGACCAGGGATAAGAGCAATGAGGCACACCCCTCATCTCCTTTCATCTGCTTCACCTTAGCCCCTCAATGGCAAGGTTAAGAGCACTAGTGACCCTATTCCAGTTGGCTTCAATGCCTAACCCTTTTGTATGAGCCTCCTTGTTTGGTTATAGTGTGTGCTGAATGCTTTCATTGATTGATTGTAGCTTCATATGCACATGTTTGCTTGCATGCTTTATGCATTTATCATCATTAATTGCTCATTAGTGCATGATCATCTCATTTGTCTTTGTGACCTTATCATTGTTGTTTACCCATTGAGGACAGTTGTAAGACCATTCCTTTGGCCATTGCTCCTAGGATATGGAAGTGAGTATAAGACCATCACATTGGCCACTCATCTCATCTTTTCTTTGATGCATTTGTTTGTTGTATGTGAGGATGCAATTGTAAGTCCCTGCAAGTTGGCATTTGTATTCCTAGGACCATACTGTGGAGGTTAGAGTAAGCCCAGATAGATTGGCATCTGACATCCATGTTTTGCTTTCGTTTATGTGAGGATGCAACTGTAAGTCCCTGCAAGTTGGCTGTTGCTTTCCTATGATCATATGTTGGATATTGGTATAAGTCCAGACAGATTGGCATCCGGTATCCAAGTTTCATTTTGTTTTAGGAGATTAGTATAAGTCCATTGAGTGGCCTCTGATATCCAGTTCTGTTTTAGGAGATTGGTGTAAATCCATCTAGTGGTATCCGGTATCCGCTTTTGTTTGTGAGATTGGAGTAAGACCATTGAGTGGCATCCGGTATCATTTTCTTGCTTACATTATTATTGCTCATTGCCTATTCCAAAGGACACACTTGAATCATCTTCTATATGATCTCAAGAGGTGAACCTTCTAAGAAGTTTTACAATCCATCTTCATCCATTCATCCTCATTATGTCCTAAACCTTTTCACACCTTACTTTCAAACTTGAGATAGATATTGTGCAAACGTCTTCATGTTTTCAAACTAAAAACCTGGACCCCAAGTCCTTGACTTTTTTTCAAACTCCATTTCATAACACTTCTTTTGAATCAATCTTAATCATACTTTGACCCTACTTTCATAATCACAATCAATTAACTTCACCCACTCACTTGTTTTGGCTTTGTCCATTGTTAATCTTTTCATGCATTAGCCATAGGTTTCAATTATCATTGTGGTTGATGTAAACCTCACCCTATCCTTAGTGAGTCGACTATAAGACTTCCGTACTGAAAACAGGGCTAACCCCTCTAGTACGTCGAAGCTATCCTCGCATGGTGGATGTTGGTCTTGGTCGAGTTTTCTCCCATTGATAATGAAGAGCCTCAGTGCTATTGTTTAAAATTGAATCCACCAACTTTTGGAAATCTTTTAGCCGAACTACGGCGTTTTGATCCTTACCTTTGATGGAAGGTACGTAGGCAACGGGTTCATCCGTTCGAACACAAAAATAACTAACTTGCATATTCTTTTCTCATCATCCCAATCATGTTTGCACAATACTTATGTCATAACAAATAACAATTTTACACAACAAGTGTGAAAAGGGCTCCCTAGGAGTACCTAGGACGTAATGGGTACCTAACACCTTCCCATTGCGTAATTTACCCCTTACCCAGACTCTCTGATCTTTTTATTAGTTTTCTACGTGTAAAACTTCTTAGGCTTTTGTTCGCTTTTTAGCCAGTCCTTTGGATAAATAAAAGTGCGGTGGCGACTCGAAATTCATTGTATGCTTTGCTTATGGTTTAATCAATAAATCATATAGCGACGAATACATCGCTACACACACATTCAAAACTTTAAAGCTTCAACTTTCAACCTTCTCCTTTGTTTCACCGCCTTTGATCTTACACTTCAAGGTACCTTCTTCTCAGTCAATATTTTTTCTTAAAGGATTTATTGTCTCTTTGTTAAAATGAGTGATAACATTATCAACATAGAGAGTGATTCGAAAGGTAACACTTCTTCCTCTTCGAAAAGGGAAATGGAATCAGAATCACATTCCCTTTCTTTTATCAATAAGGATTTTGGATCAGAGATCATCTCTTTAATTGGTAACTCTGAAGTGGAAGGAGTGTTTAGGGACTCATTTTCAGAAATAGCTTCTTCTAGTGATTCTTTAAAGGATCTATTTTTCAGGGAAGGTCTGCAGAGTGAGGATCCTATCGAGAAACTGATGTTTCCCTCTATCTTGACTAAGGCAGAAATAGAACCTTCCTGGCAAATAAGAGAACGTGTCGGTGACTTATCTGGATCTATCAGGGGTGAAAGGTTGTGAGCCTAGAGACACTCAAATCGCAATTCATTAGGAGTGTTGGGGAATGTCAAGGGTTGTATCTTGGATCAAACCCAATGATCACTTTAAAGATTATGAACTAGATCAATAGGGAATTCGGTTAGTTGAACCGGATAATTCTAACAAATACTATTGGATTGTTGCCGAAGTGTTAGTGACTCCTTCCTATCAAAACTTTGTTGTGCATATAACCAATATGGGCATTATGTTTGGAAACGCATCAGGTTTGTGAGTTCTTTTAGTAGATTCGACTGAGAGGCTATGCAGCTCTTTTGAGGGTTGCTTGGTTCCCCTATATGAATTCCTTTTACTAGATTAGGGGTGCGTTTGGAATTTTCTGATTTCGAGGTGGTTGTGATGAACCATATGATATTTCCCCCTCACAACTTCATCTTAAAGCTTGGGCTTACATGAGATTGTTCCAATTTTATGCCAAGTATAATTCTTGGAAACCTTCTCTTGAGCTCTTTTTTATCTTTTTTAGGCTGCCCGCACCTCTCGAGATGACACCCAAGATCAGGAATTAATCTTCATTCGTCCCAATGTACATTGGTTTAACCATTTTACCAATGATTGGGGAAAATTTCTTGAACGTTTCATGTTGGTGAAACCTATTACTCATGAGGCTCATTTTTCCTTCTACTCGAATTTGGCCCCAATTGGGTTCACTCGCTCTTGTAAGATTGATTTTTTGAAGTACTGGTCTTTATTTCAATTTCGTCGACCCCTTTTTTCTTACCATATCGGGTGAAGTCCTATATCCTTCAAGGAGGTGGAAATGAAGCAGGATATGTGTGTTTGGCATCAAGGGCTCGTCTATGAAGAATGATTTGATTCTGGAAAAGTGTCTCCTTCTCAGGAAAGGAACAAACAGATTGAAACTTGCACTCTTATCAGTGTGCCTAGATATGCACAGAGGGAAAACTCTTTGGTGCGGATGGGAACCCAGGACATCTCATGCGTTTTTTTTTCTTATAACAAGTATGACTTGTATATTGAAGATAACATGAATCGATTGTAGAAGCTTCTCGTGCTTTCTAAGGACCAGTGTCTTACAACTTACTCATCAAGTTAAATGGTGGAGACTTCTGATGCGGTGGCTACTCTTTCTATGGTGGGTCATACGTCGGTTATAAATACTGCTCATGTAACATCTATGACTGTTGTTCTATGAACAACTCCTGAGGTGGACCAGATGACTACTGTGGCGGCCGACATCTTTGTTTGTGAGCCTTTATCATACCTTTATTATATCAAGAGGAATTAGGGTGACTGTCCATCTACTCCTATTGAAGGAGGTTATTCCTAACTGGCTCGTTTCTTAGAGGAATTTGGGGTGACTTTCCATCTTACTCATTCCTTATGACTTCTTGCCGTTTTTTCCTTTTAGGCACCCAAGACCTTGGAGGAATTTGCTTCTACTATGGCCATTAAGGACCTAGCTTTCATCTGAAACCTGTATGCGGTAAACATTCAGAACTAGAAATGGAGAAGATTGGTGAAACTACGGTGGAATAAAGTTGCCTAAGTGATTCACTGATGCGACTTCTTTGACCAAAGGTTATGATTGTGATGCATCTTTCAGAGATGTTTATCTTGATCTGGTTTTGCAAATCTCTGGAACGGTAGACCCAAAGGGGGGGGGCTACATGGTTAGTACTCTAACACCCAAGTAAGTTTATAGTTCAAGATAATCATAGTTATAGTGGAGAGTAGAGATTATGTACCTGATGACACTCTTTCATTACGTAAAATTTGTGAGTAAAATTGATGAAATCGGAAGAATAATTAGCAAAAGCCAAGCTAAAGTGTGGAAGAAATGATTTTAAAAAAACAAGAGGAAGAAAATTAGGATTTAGAGGAATTTTTAAGAAAAGAAGAAAATAAAACTAATTTTACTCTGGAATTCACACGGCCGAGAAGTTAACATCGTGGGCGCGATGATGTCACATCGTGGTCACGATGCAAGGTAACACGAGCGTGAGGTTGCGTAAGTGTGACACACATTAATTTCTATAAATAGAACTTTTTGGCTACTTTTTGAGAGTTCCGGATTTTGATAGAGAAAGTGACGGTCTGGAGTTCTAAAGCAAGGATTTTTAGGGTTTTGGAACCCATTGAAGACAATCATCTTCCTTGAATTTCATGTACTCTCCATCTAAACTCATGGTAATTGTTACATGTACTATGAGTATCTAGATTCCATGGATTAGGTCTTTTAAGACAAACCTGCTTGTACCTTGTTGGATCATATGGTTGTTTGAGATTAATTGAATTCTTTTATGTTATTGTTTTTATTTAATTATTCTTGATTTTAATTTTTTTTTGTGTATTGAAGAATGCCTAAATCAATATCAGATGAGTAGAGATTATTGATCTTAAGTCTAACGAACTAATCTAGGGTAATTATTCAAGTTTGTAATTAACTCGGGATAGGTGATTAGAAGTTGTGGCTTTTGAATTAATGCACTTAGAATTCCTAGTTTAACTCTGAATTGACATAAGGAGTTAGGGAATTATTGTGTAAATTAGTGAGATATACACCAAGGAAGTAGGTACATTGGTCTTGTTATTTTGCAGTAGGACTAACATTTTTGTAATTTAGTTGACACGCAGTTCATCAATAGGTATAAGTATGGAATTCGAAAGAAAGATCTAGTCACCTTTAATTATAAAATTTTATTCTGATAAGTATCTCGTTCTTATTCATACCAAATCAATTTTAAAACCCCCGTTTTGTTATTTACTTTAATTCAAACTATCATTACCTTGTTAAAATTCACAATCTCCGTGAAGACAAATTTAATTTATTACATCAACGATACTAGTATAATTGTTAGAATTGTTCATCAAGTTTTTGGCTCCATAGTCATGGATTGTTGATAATTTCAACAAAGCAATAATTGTGTGACGTTTTTAATTTTGCATTTTAATTTTGTATAGTATTTAATTTGAATTTTATTTTCTACTCTTATTCTATTCTTATTTAGTTTTTATCTAGTTCAATGCTACTGTGGTATTTTTCTTCTGATTGTGTATGCGAGGTAAAGGAAGACATGTATGTTGGATCTTGACTTTCAAGTTACTCTGTTATCAAAACTTGAAGCTTTATCAAACTGAATTGTCGCCTCAACTCTGGTTCAAGCTAATGTTAATCTAGTCAGGGCCTTATGATGTGATTTTTGTGGTGAAGGTCACGCTAATGGTTATTTTATACTTATGCGGGAAATTATCAAGAGTCGGGCCCATATTTTAGCATATATAACCCATGGAGGGATGATCACTCAAGCTGAAGTAACAATCAAATTCAACATTTCAATCAAGACTCTCCTCAAGATCCACCATCAAGGAAGTCATTTGTTTTAGAAGAGACTATGAACCAATTCATGTTGGCTCAAAGTAACTTTGAAGCAATACACTCAAAAATTTGAAGCATTCAACAAGAACATTGAAGCATCCCACAAGTACATTGAAGTATCAAACAAAAACATTGAAGCATCCATGAAGAATATTGAAAATCAAACTGGGCAGTTATCTAAATAAGTGGAAGCTCTATCAAATGGAGGTTTTAGTAGAAATACATTGGATAGTCCTATGGATGAAGAAGTTGATAGAGAAGTCAAAGATGAAGGGGAAGTAGTCCATGTAGGAGGAGTTGAAAACAAACAACAAGAAGATAAATGCATGTCATCAGATGAAAAATCTAAATTAATAATAGAAAAATCTGAGGTAAAAAATAGATATGGGAAAAGTGCAGGAATGTTAAGTGAAGATGGTCTAGTTTTGGATTCAAAAATCCGTATACATGCAGATATCCAAGAATAAAATCTTCAACAAAATAATGTCCCAAAAATTTGTTTTAGCAACAAGGAAGATATACGAGAAGAAATAGATAAAGTATTAGACTCTATTTATGTCTTGTTCGTTACTATAAAGTTGAAGAATATATGGAAGCAACATCATCAATACCTCAAGTTCATGGGAGTCATACCATACTAAATGAAGAAGAATGATGGTGTATTTGTTGTGTCATATATTCCACCCTAACAGAGAAGAAAGTGGAAAAGATAAGGACCTTAAATAAGTGTTGTCTGGGTGGCAACCCACTGATCGGTGTTATTTAGCTTTATTTCAATATTAGATTTTATTTCAGTTTATTTCCATTTTTGTACTATTATCCAGTGAAGAGTAATAACTAGCTCTAAAAAAATGCTCTTCCTCTGTTGTACTTATCTTAGTTTTGAATTAATTAACTTATTTTCTACTATTATTTTCTTTCAATTTTAACTTGCTACCTTACTAGTGCCACTATGAAAAAGAAAAGAAAAACTCACCAAAAAAAGAATGAACAAAAGTGATCGGCAGTGAAGTTCCCCTTCCAAGTTAAAAGTTGATGAAGAAAAAGGAAGCCAACTACTTGTACTCAATCTCCAAATACCTCATCTTGTAAGGTTTTATCCAAATATTTCCATTGTTCACTTTTATTTCTTATGAGAGTATGCGTACATTAGTTATTTTCTAGAACTTGCATTGTTTATACTTAGTCTATTGGTCTGATGAATACACATCGAGGAAGTTATTTGTAAAAACTATGAGTCTTTTTAAGGCAACATGTTTTAATATGATTACACCTCTTACTAACCACTTTGAGCCTTAGTCATTCTTTCGATGACATAGCATGTTATATAGCCATTTGACTCGAAAGATTAAATCTTTCCACCCTCTTTGGAGTTAGGTAGAAAAGTTTATTTTCCTTGTCTGATGCAATTGTATAAGTTTGGTCTTGCTCTTGGAAGTTAACAATTTTTAAGTTTGGGGTTGGGGTACTATAGAAATTGGTCAAAAAGAAAGAAAAAGAAAAAGAAAAAGAAAAAGAAAAAGAAAAACAAGAAGTTAAAAATGACTTATTCAAAAAAATTGTGAAAAAAAGAAAGCTAAAAAGGACCAACAAAATTCATTCTATAGTACCGAATGAACAAGAAAATAGGGATATAAAAGGAATTAGATAACATTAGAAAAAAAGCTAGGTACCTAAATCCAAAGGCTTAAGCATATTATCTAAAATTATTCTACACTGACATAATCCATGTTACAACCTTGAAAACACCTCCAAAGTGTATGTTTAATTATGATTTTGATATAAACTTTACAAACTCAATGCTCAATACATTTATGCATTGATTGTGCGATTACCCTGTCAAATTGAGTGAATATAAATGAGACGGGAGACAGGTTGAGTATTTGTGTGTTTGGAAGAACTTTTTTCGAGTTAATTGGGTTGAAGTAGAGAATCGAAGTCTTGATCAGCAAACAAAATGTGATGTTATTTGGTAAGGGTAAGCATTTTAATTCTAATGAAATATTCAAGGCATAGACAAGTTACTTGAGGACAAGCAATAGAGTAAATTTGGGCTTGTGATGACTCTCTGTCATAACGTGAAATTCACGAGTAAAATTGATGGAATTGGAAGAATAATGAGCAAAATCCAAGAAAAGTGTGGAAGAAATAAGCAAAAATTACCAAGAGGAAGAAAATTGGGACTTAGAGAAATTTTGAAGAAAAAGAACGAAAAGAAAGCTAATTTGCTTCTGGAATTCACACAGTTGCGATGCTGACATCATGGGAGCGATGATGTCACATCGTGACCGTGATGTGTGGTAACGCAAGCGTGATGCTGTGTAGGTCTGACACATAGTAATTGCTATAAATAAGGCGTTTGGCTGCTTTTTTAGAGTTCTGGATTTTGATAGAGAAAGTGATGACTTGGAGTTCTAAAGTAAGGATTTTTAGGATTTTGGAAGCCATTGAAGAAAATTACCTTCATTGAATTTAATGTACTATCCATCTAAACTCATTATTCCATGCACTATGAGTATCTAGATTCCTTGGGTTAGATCTTTTGAGACAAACTTGCTTGTACCTTGTTGGATAATATGGTTGTTTGAGATTAATTGAATTCTTTTATGTTATTGGTCTTATTTAATTATTCTTGATTTTAATGCTTTTTTTATGTATTGACGAATGCATAAATCGATATCAGATTAGTAGGGATTATTGTTTGCAAGTTACTGATCCAATCTAGGGAAATTATTCAACTTGGTAATTAACTAGGGATAGGTAATTAGAAGTTGTAGCTTTTGAATTAACACACTTAGAACACCTAGCATAACTCTAAATTGGCCTAAGGAATTAGGTAATTATTGTGTAAATTAGTGAGTTGTACACCAAGGAATTGGGTGTAATAGCCTTGTTATTTCGTCGTAGGACTTTAACATCTTTGTAATTCAGTAAATACACACTTCATCAATATGTATAAGTAGGGGAGTCAAAAGAAAGATCTATTCGCCTTTAATTATTAAATTTTATTCCGTAAAGTTTCTCGTTTTTATTCGTACCAAAGAAATCTTAAAAAAACCCTTTGTTATTTACTTTAATTCACATTATCATTAATTTGTTAAAATCACAATTCATGTGGAGACGAATTTAATTTATTACTTCGAAGTTACTAGTACACTTACTAGAAGTGTCCATCAGTACCTGAAACCCTCTTGTAACTGTATTTATACCTTGAGCCAATGTATTGGGCAAGATGAGTGAGCCTTATCTTATCGGGCCTTTGACCGGCCCATAACATGGTGTTTCAAATTAGGCAAGAGATTGTTAAACATTTCTTTGCTATATTTAGAGAATCGGGTGTTGACAGACCCCGTCTTGACGGTATTGTCTTCCTCTCTCTTTCGGAAGATACTAATTATGTTTGACGCTCCCTTTAGTCTCCAAAAGTTAGATAGTGACGTGTCATAGTATGATGGTAACAAAATTCCAGGTCCGAACGAGTAATGTCTCCTTCCTAAAAAGGTTATTGAATATCGTTATAGGTGATTAGGGGATCATGTTTAACCAATTTCATTGTTTTACATATCTATCTCGTAGTTGTTCATCCTTCTTTGTGACTTTTACTCTAAGGTTAAACGTCCCTTTCATTTTGGTGAAATTTAGCCGATTTCTTCAGTGGGATCTTTGTATAAGCTGGTGGCTAAAGTGTTGGCCACTATACTTGGGTTGATGATGGATAATCTCATTTACCTTAATTAATATACTTTTCTTAAAAGGTGAATGTTGGTTGATGGAGTGGTAGTTGTCATTGAGGTGATATACTTGGCCAAGAGATATATTGAAGCCTCTCATATAAGGTGGATTTTGAGAAAGTGTGTGATTCAACTAGTTAGAGCTTACTGAATTATATGCTTATCAGATTTGGTTTTAATGAGAAGTGGAGAACTCATATGAGAGCTTATGTGTTTACTGGCAACCATGGGGTGGTAGTTGATGGGTGTCTAAATCGTGAGATTAGTATCCAAATTGGCTTGAAGAAAGGGCATCCACTAACTCATTTCCTTTCCTGCTTGTGGCTGAGGGGCTAAGTAGCTTAGTTGCAAGGGATGATGAGTTTGGTATTTACTATGGGTTTTGGGTGGGATAATATAATTTGGTGATATATCATCTTAACTATGAATATGATACACTCTGTGTAATGGATCTTACTCTTGAAAATCTGTTGAGTATTAAGGCGATCCTAAGAGGATTTGAGCTAACTTCATGTTAATTTCTCTTAAAGCAATCTTATAGGGGTTAATGTGGACCCTGTTTTTCTAACCTATGCAGGTGATTTCCCTAACTATGAGATAAAAACCCTTCCTTTTAAATAACTTGGCTTGCCTATAGGGGTTAATCCTAGGCTGGAATCCACTTAAGAACCTTAGTCAATAAGGGGGTTGGGAGTTAGGAACCTCAAGCTAGTTAATATATCCCTTTTGGATAAGCGGACATGGAGGTTGATTATAGGTTCTTCACGTATGTGGTATGATATTCATGTAGTTATGTATGGTGCTTCATTCCTCTTTTCGATGTGAAAGGATATTGGGGTTCTGATATACTTCAACTTGGTGGAAATGTGTGTCTCTTCATGGGTCCAAAGAGGATAACCAATCTGATTGGTTTACTGATGCTAGATATTGCTTAAGACTCATTTCCCTAAAGTTTATGTTCCCTAGTCTTTATTCTAGCTCCATTCAATCAGGTTAGCTGATGAGAGAGATCAGTCGGGTGGATAACGGGGACTTAATTTGGAATCTCAAGTGGAAGATACTCTTATTTCTTAGAGAGTTACATATGTTTGTTTTATCCTTGCTCTGAAATGTTATTCTCTCTTAGGATAAAGATAAGTGGATTTGAAAGCATATAAGAGATGATATTTTTCTCTATTGCATCACTTGTTCCCTTATCTGGGGTAGTTGAGATCCTTCTAAAATGTTGGTCTTCTACTTGTAGCTTTTACAATATAAACTCACTTTTAGTGAAAATCTATAGGGGGGGGGGGGGGGGGGGGGGGGGGGGGGGGGGGGGGAATTACTATTCATAGTGATATTTCTTATCCTTTCTATGAGAATTTGGTTGAGTCGATATTCCATTACTTTGTCACTTGTGAGTTAACATTGTCTTTATGGTATAGGATCTTCTAGTTGTTGGATTGGCAAGTGGTTCTTCCTAGTGACCATATATCTCTTTTTTAGTCTTTCTTACTTTAAGTGGCAGGGCCAAGTCAATGGGTAGTTCTATTATAATCTGGCACACTACAATCTGGATCATTTCGAGAGTCCATAATGGTTTCATCTTAATGGTGTTACAAAATTTGTGAAAGAAGAGTATTTTTTTTTGCTTGGAAATAATTTATATGTAGATTTGAGGTAAACTCTCGCACATACTCTAATTGACTTCAGAACACTGTCATTTGCCTATTTTGTTCTTCTTTTGGTTGTGGTGCTTTTTTTGTTGTATTTCTTTTTGCATCCTTACTAGTCCTTTAGGAACTGTTGTGCTTTGGGATTATTTGCATTTTGTTGATTTTCATATTTTTTTATCAAGTAGTATAATGACTAAAATTGACCATGTAAAGGTGATTAAGTGAGATGTTGCAGGTAGGGGTGGCAAAATGGATGGATTTGATGGATATGGATTGGATCGTTAATGGATGGATCAAAACAATCCATTAGTCCATTATTAATCCACTAAAAGTTTTTTAAAAATATCCAATCCAATCCATCCATTAACAATTAAAATCCATCCAATCCATCCATTATCATATGTTTAGTGGATGAATATCCATCCATCCATTTTTTTTTGAAACTTTTTTTTTCTTTTAAATTTTTTTTAATAAAACAATATCAATTTTTTTTTCAAAAAAAAATATATTTTTGTATTTTTGAAAAAAATAATTTAAAAATCATTTTTTTTTTAAAAATATTTTTTTTTATATTCGTAAAAAAAATCGAAAATAAAATCAAATTTTGGTATTTTTCAAAAAAAATGGTTTTTAAATTTCTGGAAAAAATCGATTTTTTGTATTTTAAAAAAAATGATTTTTTTTCGAAAAAAATTTTTGATATTTGAAAAAATTTATTTTTTATAAATTAGATAAAAAAATTCATTGGATCATTAAAATGTGTTGGATGGATTGGATAATCCATGTTTATAAATGGATGGATTTAATTCAATCCATTAACTTAATTTTTATGTAGTGGATGGATGGATTGGATGAATTTTTTGATGGATGTATTGAATGGATTTTGTCTTAATGGATCTAATTGTCACCCCTAGTTGCAGGTTCAAATTCGCGGCCAAACGTCCGATAACCCTGTCCAACTATCAACTAAGATGGTTTAATGAGACTGATTGTTACCTTTTTTTTGTTAATATATTATTTTATTATTAAAAAAATTATTATGTGACATTAAAGTTTTCAAATTAAATATATCTTATTAATTTTTGTCTATTTTTAAATTCGTGTGAATATACAAGATACGAATATAAGTAAAAAATAAATAAATTATATGATTTATCAATTTTAATGTTGATAAAACGAAATTCTAACTATAAAAGTTAATATGTATATGTAAATGTCAAATGATATAAGTCACTCTTAATTAAGTTGCATCAAATAACTCCATTATAACATGGTATTTAAATAGAAATAAAAAATAAAATATATGTATGTGATTCAAATTTTAAACTAAATACATCAACTTGTTTTAATCAATTTTTGTTTATATTTAAAACTATAGAAAGTGTTAATTTTTTATATGCAAATTAGTTTTCCCAAAGTATTTTCAGTATGCCGACTTACCTCTTAGTTCTGCATTAGAAAAATACCATTCAAAGAGTTGGACTTTATTTACCTTAGATTAATAAAGAGTTAGTCAAATTAACATGTGATAGTGTAATTTTTTAAAACTCCATTGATTTTTTTATACACAAAATTTAAAGATCGCACTTGTTTAAATAGTGCATCAACTATAGTTTATATATCCTTGTTTAATAGCCAAACTTAGGACTAATGAAAGAGTTAGACTTTCACTGCCTATTTCACGTAAAAGAAATACTTATTTATATACTTCGAATAAAATCATCTACTGTTATATTATGTTCAATTCAAATATTCAAATTCAAATGGAAAGAGAAAAAGTGATCAACAATTATTGA